>NC_058519.1:424485565-425172440 GCF_904849725.1 Hordeum vulgare subsp. vulgare
TTCTGGATTGATGACGACTAGAGCATTCTCTGGATTTGGTGCAGGGGCATTTTCTTTAGCATGTTCCTCGGGATGAGGAATTTCTTCTGCTTGAGCTTCAGGCTGAGGATCTTGCTCCGGTTGAGGAATGTCATCAACTTGATCCTCTGGTTGAGGATTTTGCTCAGGAGGAGGAATCTCTTCATCCTGAGCCTCAGGTTGAGGATCTTGCTCAGGATTTAGATTTTCTTCATGCTGAGGATTTTCACCTTGGTTTTCCTCAGCTTGAGGGGTTAGCTTGGTGGAGGAGCCAAATTCATCAGCTGGTGGAGTTAATCCTTGAGCAGGTTCTTCAGGAGGAATAATGGTCTCAGGACTGTCATCAATCTGAATTTCCTCATAAGTGTATTCCTCACACACATCATTCTTCATTTCCTCATCAGTGATATGTTCCTTGTCTTCGCTTTCGAAGGGAGTCATCTCATAAGATGGAGCAATGTTGAGAGGCACATGATCTAGAGGGGCATTTTCATCAAGAGATTTGAGGCGCTTGGCCTCAGATGATTCTTCTGTTGAGGAAGCTTTTCTCTTCTTAGCTTCCTTTTCATCAGCCCTTTTTTCTTCATGTTTGATGCAGACGGAGTCATTTTCTTCACCTTTGAAGATTTTGGTGATGGCATTTTCTCTTGAGGAGTCGGGGTCATATCCGTCCTGGCAGTTTCCTCAACTGAAGCAGTTTCTTCAGCTGGAGCAGAGTCATCAGCTAGCTTAGAAGCATCAGTTGGAGCAGTTTCACGAGTTGTAGTAGATTCATCAGCTGGAGTTTCCTTGGTGATTTCCTCAATAGCCGGTTCATTAGCACGACTTTCTTGAGGGATTTCCTCAGCAGGGGCAGTTTGTGGTTCCTCAATCTCAGGCTGCTGTGTTGTTGCTGGAGGGGCAGCCTTCTTGTTGTAATCATCAACTGCATCGGTAGAAAATTTGATGAAATTGTTCTTGAGACTTTGACGATCACAGAGCTTGGTGTACTTGTCAGTCAAATTCTTCAATTCTGCCTGATTGGACACAAGTGCATCAGGCGTCAAGCTGAGGAGATTATGTTTGAGGAATTTCTCCTTTTTGAGCCTCGCAGCCTTAGCTTGTTTGGCTTGCGTCTCCTTCCACTTGGCCTCGTTGATGAAAGTGGCCACCTTGTGGCTGATGCCTGGGGGAAACTTCAAATCATCAATAGGTGTGTTGGGGTCCTCATACCATATATTGATTGTAAGTGCATCTAGTGCCCCTTAGTGATTTTGGTGGTTTGAAGACTTATAGGTTAAGTATCTAATGTGTTTATGAGTGTACACAGGATCTATAAGTCATTGAGGAGTTTGAGATATTTGAAGAATATCGACCCCTAAAAATATATATCTTCGGTTGAAGAAATTGGTCTGTAGCTGAAGAAATGAATCGCGAGGAATCTGCGATGAAATCGATATTCCTCATGAAGATACTGAAATCAAGGAATTCGGTGTGTCCTAAAGAAAATCATTTTGAAGACTTTGAAGCATGAAGATTTACTCTTTCTGTTTAATTTTCTTCACATTTGAGTAATAGGAACACCGTCTGCTAAAGGGGGTCGAAGTTACACTTTGGAATGAATTTCCTCATGATGCTCAACCCAAGCCTAATCCTACCAAAACCCTCAAGTGAGGAATACGAGTGACACGAGGACTCTCACACTTGAGGGTTCGACCGTTTCGATAGCCACGCCAAGTCATTGGTCTTATCCACGCCAACGGTCATATTATTTAAGGGCATTAGTGTCAAATCATGTCGGGATGCTCCTAGGCTATAAATAGTCACCCCCACAACCATTAGCTGGTTGGCTGCTCCGTTAGAAACTGACACTTGTCATAAGAGCAAACCAATTCCTCAGAGTCTTCGAGAGTAATTCATCAGTGAGGAAATACCCCATACACCGAAACCACAAACCAAACCTAGTGATTGAGCATCACTGAAGAAGTTGTTCCTGTGTGGGACCGAAGCCTTTTACCTTTGAAGACTGTGCATCCTCCAGACGGTTAGGCGTCATGGTCTAGAGCTTTCCAGCAGTCAATTGTGGATCGCCGGGTGACCAAGTTTGTGAGGGTTTGGAAGTGTGCCCTGAAGACTTACCACGAGTGTTGGGCGAGGACTATGTGTTCTTAGCCCAAGGAGAACACGGTAGGGACTGTGTGTCCCGGGACTGTGTGTCCCGGGACTGTGTGTCCCGGGACTGTGTGTCCCGGGACTGTGTGTCCTTTGGTTTCAGTACCAAGCCGCTCCAAACCGGATGTACGACTATCACAGCAGTTGGAACTGGGTCATCAACTACTGTCTTCACTGAGAAACGGGTTCTAATTCCTCAACTCCTTACTTTCCTCAAATTATGTGTTGATGACTTTCACTGCTACTGTTTGAAGAATTTGCTGAAGACTTTCTCTGAATTTCCTCAACCCCAAATTCTTCATGCCAGTTAATCCTCAGCTGTATTTTGCGTGCCTGCTCATAGTGCAATCTGTTTTCACATTCCTCATTCTGAAAAACTACTGTTGTGAAACTTTGCACTTCTGATCCTTTACTGTTTCCGCTGTAAGTTAGTCATCAGTGAGGAATTTCCTCAAAAGGAATTTCCTCAGTGATGAAATTCTAAAAATCTCCTATTCACCCCCCCCCTCTAGTCGATATAACGCACTTTCAATTGGTATCAGAGCAAGGTACTCCCTTGTACTTTGTGATTTTGGTTTAACCACATGGAGTTTTAGTTATGTCGACTGCACGCATGTTTAAGGTGACTGCAGCATGTCCTACCTTCGAAGGAAAGAACTTTCCCTTCTGGAAGAATAAAATGCAAATGTATCTACAAGCTATTGATAATGATCTCTGGTATATTGTGGAACATGGGGTCCCCATCATCTCTGCTAGTGTCTCTGCTACTGATGTGAAGAAATTCAAGCAACTCGATTCTCAAGCGAAGAATATAATTTGTGGCCATCTGAGCCCAGGCCAGTTTGGAAGAGTAAGTGCTTTGGGCTCTGCAACACTGATCTGGGAGAGACTGTGCAAAGTAAATGAAGGAGTATCAACCCAGCGTGACTCTCGTGTTTATATTCTTCGCAATCTCTTCAATCGCTTCAAGAGACATGACAATGAAAGCTATCAGGACACCTTTGATCTCCTCACTGACATATCAAATGAACTGCAAGCACTGGGAGCTCGAGACATCACTGATCACGAAGTTGTGAAGAAACTGCTGAGATCTTTGGATTCTTCATTTGATACTTTAGTTCTGATGATTCAAGAAAGACCAGACTACAAGATGCTTGATCCAGTTGATATACTCGAAAGGCTAAATACTCATGAATTCCAGCTAGAAGAAAAGAAAGATCTATATGGACCAAGCTATTCCAGACCACGTGCACTGAAGGCTAGAGCAATTTCCTCATCTGAAGAAGAAGACACAGATGACAGCACTGGTGACCCTGAAGAATTTGGACAGGAGCTTGCGATGCTCGTGAGGAAATTCCAGAGATTTACACGACTTGGCCAGTTCGGTAAATCTTCAAGAAGAGACATGAGGAAATCATAATCTTCAGCTGAGGACTACAAGAAACGAACCTTCCACAAGTGCAAGAAATCAGGTCATTACATTGCTGATTGTCCCCGTTGGGGAAAGGAATTAAAGAAGAAGAATTACAAGGATGACAGTTCTGATGACTCAAAGAAGAAGAAGAAATCTTCAAAATCCTCATCTCCAAAGCCCTCATCGCACTAGAAGACTAGTTTCACAAAGGCTCGGGCACTTATTGGCAAGGAAATGGACTCAGAGGCAGAATCAGAGGAATGTGATGAGGAAGAGGGTTCTGATGAAGTCTCAGAATCTGGACAGGCTAGTCTTGCACTGGCAACCACTTTCGTCAGCAAGTCAATCTTCAATCTTGAAGAAAATGATTGCACCATCCACACTCATGACTATGCTGATGACTTCGCTCCAACCTATTGCTTCATGGCAAAAGGTTCAAAGGTACCAAATAATGCCTCCTCCTCTTATTCAAGTGACTCTGAACCTGATGATTATAAAAAACCCAGTTACAGTAAACTTGCTATCATTACCACTAAACAACAAACTGCCCTGGAAAAGCTTCAGAAACTGCAAGATAAAAGTGATGATCTGTTGAATGATGAAATGAACCTTACCAAAATCCTCACTGAAGATGTGAAAAGTCTTCAGTCTAGATTTGATAATCTTCAGGATCGTTATGATACACTCCTCGCTGATCATGAGAAGCTTTCCTATGAATTTTTTCAAAGGAAGCTTGATCTTGAGAAGCTGAGGATGTCTCATGATGATCTTCGTATGGAAAATGATTCATTACTAGCTGAACAGGTCAGTGCTGGTCAAGTTGAATTCAATCCTCCATGTCTTAAATGCATTGAACACGAAACTGCTAATTCCTCACGAAACTGCTACTATTGCCAAAAATTCTTCAACTACACCTGTTGTGTCTATTCCCTCACTTGAGGAAAACACAAATGTTACTGATGAAAATGTAGGGTTGAAGGAATTGTATGTGACAGGCATATACAAAAGCCTCAAAGGACATCAAACCCTTTGTGATGTGCTCAAAAAGCAGATCTTGAACAGGAATCCGAGGAAAGAAGGAATTGCCTTTGAGAGGAAATTAAATGCTGATGGATCTTATTGGAAACCTGAGCAGTATCCCAAAACGTCATGGGTTGCTGCTAGTCGGCCTCCTTTCGATCCATCTAATCTAACTGGATTTTCATGTGAATTATCCTATTCCTCAGATGAGTCATTTGACTCCAACTATAAACTATTCAAAAATTAATCTGGTGAAGTATTTGCTCGATATATTGGAACTAACTGCAGGAATGGCCCTCCCTTGAGGAAAATTTGGGTTCCCAAAAGTTGTCTTGAAAATCTTCAGGTAAATGTCCTCATGGCACGACCACTAAAGAATCTGAACCCCAGATCAAATTCCTCAGGAGGACCAAAGTCTTCAAGAGAATTAAAATCGTCAGCTGGTCAAAATTATGCTCGTACCCGTGCTAATGTGTCTAACATGCAGGGAAACTACAAGGAATATGGATATGAGCGTTACTCTTCAAATCATTATGTTCTCTGCATATTCATATGAGTACTTTAACACCCCTACTGTTAAGAGAAGTGCATTAGCTTCAATGCCACCTTTCTCATATGGTGCTCGTGGGATGATGAATGCTTTGCCAACCCTTCAGATGTGGGTGGTGAAGAAATCGAACTAATCACTTCTACAGGTCACGTCTCCAGATGAAAATCATCATCTGAAGAATGTGTTGGAGACCTGAGGAAATGCTTGATGGGACGCAAGCTAATGATTGATGAAATAGAAATATTTCACACGTCCTTATATTTCTGTTGTGATGAAATTCTTATCTGATGAAATTGATATCATATTCTTCAAATCTGAAGCATATGAGATGGTAAGTTGTACCAACTCATCTGTAGGATGACAAACCCAAGAATACTGAGTGGGTTCTTGATAGTGGCTGCACACATCACATGACTGGTGATAAAAGCTTGCTGGTGAATATATATGTGTAGTCATCATGGAATCGGACAGATCCAAAGTCTTCGAAGGTGTAAGAAGAGGGGATTTTTACATTGTTGATTTCTCTACAGGTCCTCAACCAGCCACTTGCTTACTAGCAAAAACTTCAGAAGGATGGTTTTGGCACCAAAGACTAGGTCATGCAGGCATGAGGAATTTGCACACGCTCGCGAAGAAGAAGCATGTCATAGGCATCGCATCAGTCAAATTCCTCAAGGATCATCTCTGCGGTGCTTGTGAATGTGGGAAAATGACCAGATCCAAGCATCCCTCGAAGACTATCATGACCACTACACGTCCATTCGAATTGCTTCATATGGATCTATTTGGACCTACTCACTATGCTACACTAACCAATGCAGCATCTTTATATGGCTTCGTCATAGTTGATGATTATTCCAGATATACATGGATGCATATCATAGTGTATAAAACTGAAGTGCAGGAAATCTTCAAACGATTTTCTTAAAGGGCCTCGACGAACTTTGGAATCAAGATCAAACATATCAGGAGTGATAATGGAACCGAGTTCAAAAACACCAGTCTTGACGATTATCTTGATGAAGTTGGTATTACTCACGAATTACCTGCTCCTTATACTCCTCAGCTGAATTGTGTCATCGAAAGGAAGAACAGGACTCTGGTTGAAATGGCAAGAACTATGCTTGAAGAATATCAGACTCGTCGTTGCTTTTGGCCTGAAGCAATCAACACTGCATGCCATATCATCAACAGGAATATCAGATGTCCATGATGGAGGAGCTTAAATTCTTCTTAGGTCTTCAAATTCGTCAACAAAGCAATGGAATCTTTATATCACAGGAGAAATACTTCAAGGATGTTCTGAGGAAATTCGACATGCATGAATGCAAAGGTGCCAAGACTCGAATGCCTACCAACAGCCACCTCGGCACTGATGAAAATGGTAAAGATTTCGATCAGCAGGTATATCGCTCTATGATTGGCTCTTTATTGTATCTATGTGCATCTAGGCCAGATATAATGCTTAGTGTTTGCATGTGTGCACATTTTCAAGCAAAACCGAAGGAATCACACCATAAGGCTGTGAAGCATATTCTTCGATACTTTCCTCGGAAGATCACTAGTTTGCTGGTCCTCAAAGAAGCAGAAGTGCGTATCACGCTCCACTGCCGAAGCTGAGTACATTGCTGCTGGTTCATGCTGTGCTCAATTACTATGGATGAAGCAAACCCACAAGGACTACGGCATCAACATGAAGAATGTGCCTCTCTACTGCGACAATGAGAGTGCAATCAAGATTGCATACAACCCAGTACAGCACTCGAAGACCAAGCACATCCAGATTCGTCATCATTTTCTTCGGGACCATGTCCTCAAGGGCAATATCCTCATCGACCATGTGAAGACTGATGATCAACTGGCAGATATCTTCACTAAGCCCTTGGATGAGAAAAGGTTTTGCAAGTTGCGGTGTGAGCTAAATATCTTAGAATCTTCAAATGTTTTGTAAAAACATCAACACATCCTAACACTTATGCAAAATTGATGACTTAGATGTGCAACACATGATGAATCGATTTTCTTCAACTAATGAAGAATGTCACTCTGAATGTGAAGAAACCAACGAAGAAATTGATTCTCAGGGCCCTACGACAATTGTACGCAGCATCTGTAATCAACATTCTTATATGGTGGGTCACGCCACCGCCCAATGTGAAATTCCTCAAGTTGATTTTCCTCAAATGTTCCATTTCCTCAAAATGTGTTTTTCTTCAAAGCAGTTGTTCGTCATTGTGACGATTTATCACAAAATCTTCAACAACACTTGATGACTTTCATTTGACTAGATAGACTGTGATTTCAAGTCCTCAACAACATTCACTTATAGCTATTTCTTCAAGTTGATATTTCTTCTAAGTGAATGTGATCGGACCCTACTTTCCCTCTATGCTATACTCATCCAGTCTATTCAATTCTTCATATGCGTTCTACTTGAAACTTTGTTCAAAATCCTCACTGCGTCCTTGTCAGGTGATGATTTTGTAACGAAAATCCTCAAATCTTCAAAAATTGTTTCTTTAATGCACAGTAACTGAACCCCACTTCCCACGATCGGATAACCATGATCTCCACTATCTCCACCGCCTTGTTCGGGAACTACACATGTTCTGCGGAGACGTAGAGGCAGGGGCTGTTTGGTCCGAAATATTCGCGCCACTAGTAACTGTTTGGCTATAATATGTCCTTATCACCCTCGGCAAACTCTTCTTCGCTCCATCGCTCTCCTGCTACAGCAAACACCACCGAACCCTAGCGCCATCGCTGGTAGTCTCGTCGCCAGTGAGGAAGAGCTTCACTGCCTCGACTTCTTCGTCGCTCGAACCATGCCGGAGTCGGACCATCTTCGTCCGCCGCCGTCGTAGACGTCCTCTGTCGCTGGGTTAGGGCGCATTGGACACGCGACCGAAGAGCCTCTCTACACGACTTCTCTGTGTTCTTCGTGTGCTCCTTCGAGGGTAAATAAAATCCCATTTTTACCGCAAGTTAGATCTACAATTTTACATCTTCTATGTGAAATCTGTTTTTCCTCAAGAATCGATGAGCACTTGATTCCGCAAACACTGCCTATCACCACATCATTGATGAACTATACTAAGCATCTAAGATTTTCACGAGATTCCTCAATTGTGCAAATTTTCGGATCTCTACAACTCACGAACCCAAGAACAGTATGCTTAGGCAAATTACTCAACCACTGGTTAAATTCCTCAACTGTCAAACTTTTTCATTTTCTTGAAATCTGAGAACGCATATGACCTCTCCAAATTCCTCACAACTATACTCTGTTCACACATACACACATGTCAGCTGATGAATCTCTCGGTTCTCATCACATTAACTTGTTTGCAGCGTTTCTTGAAGAAAATCTCCAAGTCTCATCAGAATCCTCAAGAGTTCAATCTCATCAGCAAAATCCTCAGCTGTAGAAAATGGAGGATGACAGAAAACAGAAGGGAGGAAAGAAACTTGAGCAAAACACAGTTATGGATATCCTGAGGATATTTACTTGGACTATTGCACACCTGATGAAAATGAGACAATGGCCAAGAGAAAGGTCCGGCTGCAGAAGATAGAACGCCGATGGGCGAAGGAATGGAAGGTATATAGGTTTGTAACTGCCAAGTATGCGAAGAAATTCGCTCTGAAGCCCCCTGGCAAATGAGCCCCACTTGAGGCTCATCAAGTAGCACATCCCTCAAGCCTCAAAACCCTTGATGACTATCGAGATGAGAAGGAAAAGCATCTGCTAAGCTCAAGAAGCAGGCAGATGATGCAGTGCGGAAATTCAATGAATCCTCAGCTGCAGCTACTTCCTCTGCCACTAAGACCTCTGGTTCAGCAATTCCTCAACCGCAGTCTGTGCCATCAAAGCCAAGGGCTCCAAAGCCTCAAGAGAAGTCTCCTCAGCCATTAGTTACAAAACCCTCAGCTCCAAAACCCTCAGCACCACCACTAAAGCCTCAAGAAACACCAGTACCGAAGCCAGTCATGAAGCCAATGACCGCCACCTCCAGCTCCTCACTCCCGGCTGCAACCAGCTCGGAGACAAAGTCTTCACCACCTCCGGTGAAGACTCGGGTGTCTGCTAAAAGAGCAACTCTGCCGAGCCCCAGCAAAATCATCACCGTCCTGTCTGCATCAGAAGGCAGTGATGAATATGACGATCAAACCCTGCAAGCCATAATCAGAAACAAGCAGGAGAGAGTAGCTCAGGCATCAGGCAGCACCATTCCTCTGGCCATGGACCCCAAGGTCCTCCTATACTACATCAACATCTGGTATGAGGACCCAAACACTCCGCTTGATGATTTGAAACTTCCCCCTGGCATCAGCCACATGGTGGCCACTTTCATCAATGAAGCCAAGTGGAAAGAACAGCAGGCCAAGCAGGCCAAGGTTGCAAAGCTTAAAAAGGAGAAATTCCTCAAGCAGAATCTCCTCAGCTTGACACCTGATGCACTGGTGTCAACACAGGAAGAGCTAAAGAGTTTGACTGACAAGTACTCCAAGCTGTCAGATCGTAAGAGTCTCAAGAGCAATTTCATTGAGCTGGCCACTAAAGGTGTTGATGACTACAACAAGAAGGCTGCACCTCCAGCACCAACTTCCCAGCCCTTGATTGAGGAGCAAGCAGATGAATCTCCTCAAGCTGAGGAAATACACCAAGAAAGCCGTGTAGATGTACCGGTTATTGAAGAAATCATCATGGAAGCTCCAGCTGATGAATCTGCTGCAGCTGATGAGACTGTCCCTGACCCAGTTGCTTCATCAAAGCAAGATGATGACTCTGTTCCAGCTGGTTCCTCAAAATAAGCTGAAGAATCTGTCGAGAGAACCCCTTCACCAAAAGCTTCAAAGGTGAAGAAGATGACTCCGTCTGCATCAGACGTGAAGAAAACCAGGGCTGCTGAGAAGGAAGCCAAAAAGAGAAAGGCCTCCTGAGCAGAAGAAGAAACAGAGGCCAAGCGCCTCAAAGCGCTCGAAGAGACTGCTCCTCTGGACCCTGTGCCCCTAAATGTCGCTCCTTCTTATGAAATGGTCATCCTTGATGATCAAGCGAAAGGGGCAGACGAGGAAATGAAGGATGCTGCCGCTCAGGAACACACCAACGAAGAAATTCGTATCGATGATAGTTCTCAGCCCTTCATTCCTCAGAAAGACACTGCTCAAGGATCAGCTGCACTAGCTAAAGAAAGTGCCTGCCACCAAGCCAGCTGAGGAAGAACAAACCGAAAATCCTCAAGCTGATGAAATTCAAAGCTCTGAGAAAAATCTTCAAGATGAGGAACAGGCTGACCCAACTCCTCCACCTGAGCAAGATGAAACTATTCCTCGGCCTGATGCATAGCCAGAGCAAGCCCCTCAGCCTGATGCCCAGCCAGAGCCATCTCCTCAGCCTGAAGTCCCAGCTGCTAAAATTCCTCACCCTGAGGAAAATGCTAAGGAAAATGCACCTGACCAAGACAATGCATTCGTCGTGCTCAACCACGAGACTGCAATTGTTGTCTCCCCTCATGTTCCTAAGCAAAATCTTCAGCCAGTTCAGCGTCAGCCATTCTCCAAGCATCCAAAGTTTCAAACGGAGAATTTCTTTGAAGAACGCATGTACTTCATTGGAGAGAACCCCTATGACAAGCCTCAAATGAGGCATCTGAAGTTTTGGACTAGGACACAAATGAATTACTATGCCTCTATGATGTGTGGAAGAAACAAGATATTCCAGCACAGGCATATTCCTCATGTTGAACTTGAAGCTATACCGTGCCTAGAGCCCGTCCTCAATGTACTCCATGATGCTAGTTTACTGCCAATGTGCTCCGACATCTCTGACTGGAACAGCGAGCTCATTCTTCAGGTCTATGCCACTCTTCACATCTCTGGCAACCCTGAACACATTAACACTTGGGTGTTTCACTGGATGACACAAAACACTCACTACAAGGCTCCTGCTAATGAGCTCCTCCGTGAACTGCCTGTACCAATTCCCTCAGAGGAGGCTGTGAAGCTTTATGGTGTGCGTGAGCTGCCCAATGGGATGATGGAAGTCCTCATGAAGCCTTTGGCTGAAGGAAAATCACCGAGAAAAACATTCCTCATCCACGAGCTCAAGTATACACCAAGGTCTGTCTACAGAATCCTCTGTAGTGTGCTCGTGCCGATCAAAGGCCATGATGATGAAGAAGATGTCGTAGGCCTCATGAAGAATATCCTCTTCAAACATCATTCATGGTATTCCTATCAACATCCATGATTTCTTCTTGAGGACTTTGGCCGACAATATATGTGTCCTTTTGATCACAAGATATATGCCCCATGGATCATGAGATTTATCAGGACAAGGACAGGCATCAACTTTCACGCTGAGTGCCAAAACCATGTTGGTTATATGCCTCCTATCCGGGTCAACAAGAAGACTTTCGAGCCCATTGAAGGAAAAGGCAAATCAGTGATTGAAGAAGGCAGTAGGCCCCTTGATGGCCAGTTCAGAGAGCGAGAAGCTAATTCTTCATGGGATGATACTGAGACTCGTCCGGCAAGCCCCATTCCTCCTCGCATGATGAATACAAGAGAGCTCCTCCTCAGTCTTCACCAGAAGGTGGATCGCAATCACAAGTGGGTCAAACGCCAGTTTAGCGCCATTGTGAAAACCCTCACTGAAACACAGAACTCCATGAAGCTCAACCATCACTATCTGCATGAGGATTTTGATCGCACCTGGGATACACGTGCACATCTAAAGACTCGACACTGCTACCGGTACAAGGAAGAAGACTACTCGACACTGCTACCGGTCCAAGGAAGAAGACTACTCCCAAGAACCGTCACGGCTCTTCCTCAACCGCCAAGAAATGAAGTCTTCACGGGCGTTAGTCCTCAGTTTGTCCCTTTTTGTCACTTGATGACAAAGGGGGAGAAACTTGAGATTTAGTCTTCAAACGGGATATTTTTGGGGCTTATGAACTATATTTAAGTTACAAATTCTTGGCTCTTCTGAAGTTTTCATGTAATGAGTTGTAACTTAATCCCGATGGTATTCTGATGCTTTTGAACGTTTTTCTTCGCATGCTTATTCCTCAAGTTTTAATGCACGCATGCTGGAATTCGTCTGATACCATTTCTCATCATGCATTTTCATTTTCTTCATATGATATGTTACATGTATGCATCATTTACAAGACTCAGGGGGAGATCTCCAAGATATAAATCATCAATGTGCATTTGCTGTGAAAACCAAAATCCTCACGATATGCACATCTTTAGGGGGAGTCTCTGTGAATCTTAATTTCAAATTCCTCAAATGAGTATTTACACTTCATATTTTTGATCCCTGTTGAAGACTTAACCTAATTGTCATCAACCACCAAAAAGAGGGAGATTGTAAGTGCATCTAGTGCCCCTTAGTGCTTTTGGTGGTTTGAAGACTTATATGTTAAGTATCTAATGTGTTTATGAGAGTACACAGGATCTATAAGTCATTGAGGAGTTTGAGATATTTGAAGAATATCGACCCCTAAAAATATATATCTTCGGTTGAAGAAATTGGTGTGAAGCTAAAGAGATGAATCGCGAGGAATCTGCGATGAAATTGATATTCCTCATGAAGATACTGAAATCAAGGAATTCGGTGTATCTTGAAGAAAATCATTTTGAAGACTCTGAAGCATGAAGATTTACTCTTTCTGTTTTATTTCTTCGAATTTGAGTAATAGGAACACCGTACTGTTAAAGGGGGTCAAAGTTACACTTTGGAATGAATTTCCTCATGATGCTTAACCTAAGCCTAATCCTACCAAAAGCCTCAAGTGAGGAATACGAGTGACATGAGGACTCTCATAGTTGAGGGTTCCAACCGTTTCGATAGCCACGCCAAGTCATTGGTCTTATCAACTCCAACGGTCATATTATTTAAGGGCATTAGTGTCAAATCATGTCGGGATGCTCCCAGGCTATAAATAGCCACCCCCCACAACCATTAGCTGGTTGGCTGCTCCATTTGAAACTGACACTTGTCATAAGAGCAACCCAATTCCTTAGAGTCTCCGAGAGTAATTCATCAGTGAGGAAATACCCCATACACCGAAACTACAAACCAAACCTAGTGATTGAGCATCACTGAAGAAGTTGTTCCTGTGTCGGACTGAAGCCTTTTACCTTTAAGGACTGTGCATCCTCCAGACGGTTAGGCGTCATGGTCTAGAGTTTTCCAGTAGTCAATTGTGGATCGCGGGTGACCAAGTTTGTGAGGTTTGGAAGTCTGCCCTGAAGACTTACCACGAGTGTTGGGCGAGGGCTGTGTGTTCTTAGCCCAAGGAGAACACGGTAGGGACTGTGTGTCCTTTGGTTTCAATACCAAGCCGCTCCAAACCAGATGTACGACTGTCACAGCAGTTGGAACTGGGTCATCAACTACTGTCTTCACTGAGAAACGGGTTCTAATTCCTCAACTCCTTACTTTCCTCAAATTATGTGTTGATGACTTTCACTGCTACTGTTTGAAGAATTTGCAGAAGAATTTCTCTGAATTTCCTCAACCCCAAATTCTTCACGCCTGATAATCCTCATCTGTATTTTGCGTGCCTGCTCACAGTGCAATCTGTTTTCACATTCCTCATGCCGAAAAACTGTTGTTGTGAAACTTTGCACTTCTGATCCTTTATTGTTTCTGCTGTAAGTTAGTCATCAGTGAGGAATTTCCTCAAAAGGAATTTCCTCAGTGATGAAATTATAAAAATCTCCTATTCACCCCCCTCTAGTCGATATAATGCACTTTCATTGATGTAATCCAAGAGGACTTTTGGGTCCATGGCCAGAGGAATGGCGCTGCCTGAAGCTTGTGCTAACCTCTCCTGCTTGTTTCTGATGATGGCTTGCAGAGTCTCATCATCATATTCATCACTTCCTTCTGATGCAGATGGGACTTTGATGATTTTGCCAGGGCTTGGTCTGGTTCCTCTCCCAGCAGTCACCTTAGTCTTCATTGGAGTTGGTGAAGACTTTGTTTCTGGGCTAGTTGCAGAAGGAACAGAGGAGCTGGAAACAGTCGGCAGCTGCTTCACAATCTTCTTGTGTTCAGGCTTTGAAGCCTTTGGTGGACCTAAGGGTTTTGGTGCGGATGCAGGTGCAGCTTTCTGAAGCAATTTTCCTGAGGCTTTGAAGCCTTTTGTTTTGGCGGCACAGACTTCACTTGAGGAATGGCCGTGTGATACGTCTCCAATGTATCTACTTTTCCAAACTCTTTTGCCCTTGTTTTGGACTATAATTTGCATGAATGGAACTAACCTCGACTCACGCTGTTTTCAGCAGAATTGCCTTGGTGTTATTTTTGTGCAGAAATCAAAGTTCTCCAAACGTCCTGAAAATTTACGGTGAGCAGTTATGGAAAATATCAAAAATACCTGCGCCAAGTTCCACCTCACGGGGTGGGTGTAAGTGCATCTAGTGCCCCTTAGTGATTTTGGTGGTTTGAAGACTTATAGGTTAAGTATCTAATGTGTTCATGAGTGTACACAGGATCTATAAGTCAGTGAGGAGTGTGAGATATTTGATGAATATCGACCCCTAAAAATGTATATCTTCTGTTGAAGAAATTGGTCTGAAGCTGAAGAATTGAATCGCGAAGAATCTGCGATGAAATTGATATTCCTCATGAAGATATTGAATTTGAGGAATTCGGTGTGTCCCGAAGAAAATCATTTTGAAGACTTTGAAGCATGAAGATTTACTCTTTCTGTTTTGTTTTCTTCACACTTCAGTAATAGGAACACCGTACTGTTAAAGGGGGGTCGAAGTTACACTTTGGAATGAATTTCCTCATGATGCTCAACCCAAGCCTAATCCCACCAAAAGCCTCAAGTGAGGAATACGAGTGACATGAGGGCTCTCATAGTTGAGGGTTCCGACCGTTTTGATAGCCACGCCACATCATTGGTCTTATCCACACCAACGGTCATATTATTTAAGGGCATTAGTGTCAAATCATGTCGGGATGCTCCCAGGCTATAAATAGTCGCCCCCACAACCATTAGCTGGTTGGCTGCTCTGTTAGAAATTGACACTTGTCATAAGAGAAACCCAATTCCTCATAGTCTTCGAGAGTAATTCATCAGTGAGGAAATACCCCAAACACCAAACCAAAAACCTAGAACCAAGTGATTGAGCATCACTGAAGAAGTTGTTCCTGTGTGGGACTGAAGCCTTTTACCTTTGAGGATTGTGCATCCTCCAGATGGTTAGGCGTCATGGTCTAGAGCAATCCAGCAGTCAATTGTGGATCGCCGGGTGACCAAGTTTGTCAGGGTTTGGATGTCTGCCCTAAAGAATTACCACGAGTTTTGGCAGAGGACTGTGTGTTCTTAGCCCAAGGAGAATACGGTAGGGACTGTGTGTCCCAGGACTGTGCGTATTTTGGTTTCAATACCAAGCCGCTCCAAACCAGATGTACAATTGTCACAGCACTTGGAACCGGGTCATCAACTATTGTCTTCGCTGTGAAACGGGTTCTAATTCCTCAACTCTTTACATTCCTCAAATTATGTGTTGATGTCTTCCACTGTCACTGTTTGAAGAATTTGCTGAAGACTTTCTCTGAAATTCCTCAAACCCAAATTCTTCACGCTAGTTTAATCCTCATCTGTTTTATGTGTGCCAACTCACTGTGCAATCTGCTTTCACATTCTTCGCACTGAAAAACTGTTGTTGTGAAACTTGGCACTCCTGATCCTTTACTGTTTCCGCTGTAAGTTAGTCATCAGTGAGGAATTTCCTCAAAAGGAATTTCCTCAGTGATGAAATTTTAAAAATCTCCTATTCACCCCCCTCTAGTCGATATAACGCACTTTCAATTGGTATCACAGCAAGGTTCTCCCTTGTTCTGTGTGATTTTGGTTTAACCACCTGGAGTTTTCGTTATGTCGACTGCAGGCATGATTAAGGTCACTGCAGCATGTCCTACTTTCGAAGGAAAGAACTTTCCCTTCTGGAAGACCAAGATGCACATGCATCTACAAGATATTGACAATGATCTCTGGTATATTGTGGAACATGGCGTCCCCATCATCTCTGCTAGTGTCTATGCTGCTGATGTGAAGAAATTCAAGCAACTTGATTCTCAAGCGAAGAATATCATCTGTGGCCATCTGAGCCCAGGCCAGTTTAGAAGAGTGAGTGCTTTGGGCTCTGCAACACTTATCTGGGAGAGACTGTGCAAAGTAAATGAAGGAGTATCAACCCAGCGTGACTCTCGTGTTGATGTTCTTCGCAATCTCTTCAATCGCTTCAAGAGGAATGACAATGGAAGCTGCCAAGATACCTTTGATCGCCTCACTGACATATCAAATGAACTGCAAGCACTAGGAACTCGAGACATCACTGATCACGAAGTTGTGAAGAATCAGCTAAGATCTTTGGATTCTTCATTTGATACTTTAGTCCTGATGATTCAAGTAAGACCAGACTACAAGATGCTTGATCCAGCTGATATACTCGAAAGTCTCAATATTCATGAATTCCAGCAAGTAGAAAAGAAATATCTATATGGACCAAGCTATTCTAGACCATGTGCACTGAAGGCTAGAGCAATTTCCTCATCTGAAGAAGAAGACTCGGATGACAGCATTGCTGACCCTGAAGAATTTGGACAGGAGCTTGCAATGCTCGTAAGGCAATTCTAGAGGTTTACACGACGTGGCCAGTTCGGTAAATCTTCAAGCAGAGACATGAGGAAATCAGAATCTTCATCTGAGCACTACAAGAAAAGAACCTGCCACAAATGCAAGAAATTAGGTCATTACATTGCTGATTGACCCCGTGGGGGAAAGGAATCAAAGAAGAAGAAATACAAGGATGACAGTTCTGATGACTCGAAGAAGAAGAAGAAATCTTCAAAATCCTCATCTTGAAATCCCTCATCGCACAAGAAAACTAGTTTTAGAAAGGCTCGGGCACTTATTTGCAAGGAAATGGATTCCGAGGCAGAATCAGAGGAATGTGATGAAGAGAAGGGCTCGTATGAAGACTCAAAATCCGTACAGGCTAGTCTTGCACTTGCAACCACTTTCGTCAGCAAGTCAATCTTCAACCTTGAAGAAGATGATAACACCATCCACACTGATGACTTTGCTCCAACCTATTGCTTCATGGCAACAGGTTCAAAGGTACCGAATGATGCTTCCTCCTCTGATTCAAGTGACCGTGAACCTGATGATTATAAAAAAAACCAGTTACAGTAAACTTGCTATCATTGCCACTAAACAACAAACTGCCCTAGAAAAGCTTCAGAAACTGCTAGATAGAAGTGATGATTTGTTGAATGATGAAAAGCTTCACATACACTCCTCGTTGATCATGAGAAACTTTCCTATAAATTTCTTCAAAGGAAGCTTGATCTAGAGAAGCTGAGATTTCTCATGATGATCTTCGTATGGAAAATGATTCATTACTAGCCAAAAAGATCAGCGCTGCTCAAGCTGAATTCATTCCTCCATGTCTTAAATGCATTGAACGCGAAACTGCTAATTCTTCACCAGAATCATCAAATGCTTCTACTGCTACAAATTCTTCAACTGCACCTGTAGTGTCTATTTCATCACTTGAGGAAAACACAAATGTTACTAATGAAAATGCATGGTTGAAGGAATTGTATGTGACAGGCATATACAAAAGCCTCAAAGGACATCAAACCCTTTATGATGTGCTCAAAAAGCAGATCTTGAACAGGAACCCGAGGAAAGAAGGAATTGCTTTTGAGAGGAAATTGAATGCTGATGGATCTTATTGGAAACCTGAGCAGTATCCCAAAACCTCATGGGTTGCTGCTACTAGGCCTCCTTTTGATCCATCCAATCTAACTGGTTTTTCATGTGAATTATCCTATTCCTCAGATGAGTCATTTGACTCCAACTATAAACTGTTCAAAAATCAATCTGGTGAAGTATTTGCTCGATATGTTGGAACTAACTGCAGGAATGGCCCTCCTTTGAGGAAAATCAGGGTTCCCAAATGTTGTCTTGAAAATCTTCAAGTGAATGTCCTCATGACACCACCAATGAAGAATCTGAACCCCAGATCAAAATCCTCAGGAGGACCAAAGTCTTCAAGAGGATCAAAATCCTCAACTGGTCAAAATTATGCTCGTTCCCGTTCTAATACTTCTAGCATGCAGGGAAACTACAAGGAATATGAATATGAGCGTTACTCTTCAAATCATTATGTTCATAAATCCTCAAACCAGTTCTCTGCATATTCATATGAGTACTTTAACCCACTACTGTTAAGAGAAGTGCATTAGCTTCAATGCCACCTTTCTCATATGGTGCTCGCAGGATGATGAATGCTTTACCACCACTTCAGATGTGGGTGGTGAAGAAATCGAACTAATCACTTCTACAGGTCACGTCTCCAGATGAAAATCATCATCTAAAGAATTTGCTGGAGACCTGAGGAAATGTTTGATAGGACGCAAGCTAATATTGATGAAATAGAAATATTTCACACGTCCTTATATTTCTGTTGTGATGAAATTCTTATCTGATGAAATTGATATCATATTCTTCAAATCTGAAGCATATGAGATGGTAAGCTGTACCAACTCATCTGTAGGATGACAAACCCAAGAATACTGAGTGGGTTCTTGATAGTGGCTGCACACATCACATGACTGGTGATAAAAGCCTGCTGATGAATATGCCACTAACTCCATCACCTCTGAAGCAAATCACATATGCTGACAAAGGTAAAAGCAAGGTATTGGGACTTGGCAAAGTGGCTATTTCCAAGGATAGGCATATGGACAAAGTGATGCTTGTTGAATCCCTTGGTTTTAACCTCACGTCAGTCTCGATGCTTTGTGATCTTGATATGATTGTTATCTTTGGTAGATATAGATGTGTAGTCATCATGGAATCTTACAGATCCAAAGTCTTCGAAGGTGTAAGAAGAGGGGATTTGTACATTGTTGATTTCTCTACAGGTCCTCAACCAGCCACTTGCTTACTAGAAAAAACCTGAGAAGGATGGTTGTGGCACCGAAGACTAGGTCATGCAGGCATGAGGAATTTGCACGCGCTCGCGAAGAAGAAGCATGTCATCGGCATCGAATCAGTCAAATTCCTCAAGGATCATCTCTGTGGTGCATGTGAATCTGGGAAAATGACCAGATCCAAGCATCCCTCAAAGACTATCATGACCACTACATGTCCCTTTGAATTGCTTCATATGGATCTATTTGGACCTACTCACTATGCCACACTAGCCAATGCAGCATCTTTATATGGCTTCGTCATAGTTGATGATTATTCCAGATATACATGGGTGCATATCATCGTATATAAAACTGAAGTGCAGGAAATCTTCAAACGATTTTCTTCAAGGGCCTCGACGAACTTTGGCATCAAGATCAAACATATTAGGAGTGATAATGGAACAGAGTTCAAAAACACTGTTCTTGATGATTATCTTGATGAACTTGGTATTACTCACGAATTATCTGCTCCTTATACTCCTGAGCAAAACGGTGTCGTCGAAAGGAAGAAAATGACTCTGGTTGAGATGGCAAGAACTATGCTTGAAAAATATCAGACTCCTTGTCGCTTTTGGCCTGAAGCAATCAACACTGCATGCCATATCATCAACAGGGTATATCTTCACAAATTCCTCAAGAAAGCCTCATATGAACTCCTCACTGATAAGAAACCCAATGTAAGTTATTTCAAAGTCTTCAGTGCAAAATGTTGGATTAGAGATCCTCACCATAGCTTAAAAGTTGCACCTAACGCACATGAGGGTTTTATGCTCGGTTATGGAAAGGACTCGCTCACCTACAGAGTCTTCAACAACTATCACAACAAAGTTGTTGAGACTGTAGATGTGCGGTTCGATGAAACTAATGGCTCGCAAAGAGAGCAATTGCCTTCTGATCCAGATAAGTTGTCTCCTGAGGAAGCAATAAAGCTCAAACCTACTCAAGACATTGTTCCCACTGAGGAAATTGATGAAGAAACCATCCCCATCATAGATGAAAATCAAGAAGATGCTCCTGAGGAAATTGCTCCAGAACCACTTCCTCAACCCAGACAAAATCCTCAATGACATCAACGCGCCAGGTCCTCTCACTCGCTCAAAAGCTTCACACTTAGTTAACTTTTGTGGGAATTTTTCCTTTATATCTATCACAGAACCCTCAAAAGTTGTTGAGGCTTTCTTGGAACCGGAGTGGATCCAAGCTATGCAAGACGAACTTCTTCAATTCAAGCTGAATGACGTATGGGAGCTAGTCAAACGACCAGATCCTCGCAAGCACAACATCATCGGAACCAAGTGGATTTTCCAAAACAAGCAAGATGAGGATGGTCAAGTGGTGAGGAATAAGGAACGACTCATAGCCCAAGGCTACACCCAGGTTGAAGGAATAGATTTCGACGAAACTTTTGCACCTATTGCTAGACTTGAAGCTATTCGAATACTACTTGCTTATGCTAATCATCATAACATCATATTATATCAAATGGATGTGAAAAGTGCATTCCTCAATGGTAAGCTTGAGGAAGAAGTATATGTTGCTCAACCCCCAGGTTTTGAGGATCCAAAGAATCCAGACAAAGTCTTCAGACTCAAAAAGGCACTCTATGGTCTCAAGCAAGCCCCTCGGGCATGGTATGATACATCGAAGGAATTCCTCATGAAGAAAGGCTTCAAACCTGGTTCACTCGATCCAACTCTTTTCACTAAATCCTATGATAATGAGATATTTGTGTGCCACATATATGTCGATGATATTATATTTGGCTGTACTGACAAACGATACATTGATGGATTTGCTTACATGATGAGTGAAGAATATCAGATGTCTATGATGGGGGAATTGAAATTCTTCTTAGGTCTTCAAATTCGTCAACAACGCAATGGAATCTTCATATCACAGGAGAAATACCTCAAGCATGTTTTGAGGAAATTCGACATGCATGAATGCAAAGGTGCCAAGACTCCAATGCCTACCAACGGCCACCTCGGCACTGATGAAAATTGTAAAGATTTCGATCAGCAGGTATATCGCTCTATGATTGGCTCTTTATTGTATCTATGTGCATCTAGGCCACATATAATGCTTAGTGTTTGCATGCGTGCATGCTTTCAAGCAAAACCGAAGGAATCACACCATAAGGTTGTGAAGCATATTCTTCGATACTTAGCTCACAAACCAACACTAGGATTATGGTATCCTAAGGGCTCAAATATTCATCTGGTAGGGTATTCTGATCCTGACTATGATGGTGACCGTGTGGATCGCAAGTCAACTTCTGGCACATGCCATTTCCTCGGAAGATCACTTGTTTGCTGGTCCTCAAAGAAGCAGAACTGCGTATCACTCTCCACTGTCGAAGCTGGGTACATTGCCGCTGGTTCATGCTGTGCTCAACTACTATGGATGAAGCAAACCCTCAAGGACTACGGCATCAACATGAAGAATGTGCCTCTCTACTGCGACAATGAGAGTGCAATCAAGATTGCATACAACCCAGTACAGCACTCGAAGACTAAGCACATCCATATTCGTCATCATTTACTTCGGGACCATGTCCCCAAGGGCAATATCCTCATCGGCCATGTGAAGACTGATGATCAACTGGCAGATATCTTCACTAAGCCCTTGGATGAGAAAAGGTTTTGCAAGTTGCGGTGTGAGCTAAATATCTTAGAATCTTCAAATGTTTTGTAAAAACATGCACACATCCTAACACTTATGCAAAATTGATGACTTAGATGTGCAACACATGACGAATCGATTTTATTCAACTGATGAAGAATATCACTCTGAATGTGAAGAAATCAAAGAACAAATTGATTCCCACGGCCCTACGACAATTGTACGCGGCGTCTGTAATCAACATTCTTATATGGTGGGTCACGCCACCGCCCAACATGAAATTCCTCAAGTTGATTTTCTTCAATGTTCCATTTCCTCAAAATGTGTTTTCTTCAAAACAGTTGTTCTTCATTGTGACGATTTATCACAAAATCCACACTTGATGACTTTCGTTTAACTAGATAGACTGTGATTTCAAGTTCTCAACAGCATTCACTTATAGCTATTTCTTCAAGTTGATATTTCATCTAAGTGAATGTGATCGGACCCTACTTTCCCTCTATGCTATTCTCATCCAGTCTATTCAGTTCTTCATATGCGTTCTACTTGAAACTCTGTTCAAAATCCTCACTGCGTCCTTGTCAGTTGATGATTTTGTAACAAAATCCTCAAATCTTCAAAAATGTTTCTTTAATGCACAGTAACTGAACCCCACTTCCCTCGTTCGTATAACCATGATCTCCACGATCTCCACCGCTTTGCTCGGGAGCTACACGTGTCCTGCGGAGACGTAGAGGCAGGGGCTATTTGGTCCGATTTCTTCGCGCCAACAGTAACTGCCTCGCTATAAATATGTCCTTATCCCCCTCGGCAAACACTTCTTCACTCCATCGCTCTCCTGCTACAGCAAAAGCCCAGAACCCTAGAACCACCGCTGGAAGTCTCGTCGTCGGCGAAGAAGAGCTTCACTGCCTCGACTTTTCCGTCGTCGAAACCACGCCGGAGTCAGACCATCTTCGTCCGCCGCCACCGTAGACGTCCTCTGCTGCCGGGTTAGGGCGCATTGGACACGCACCGAAGAGCTTCTCCCGACAACTCTTCTCTGTTCTTCGTGCGCGCCATCTAGGGTAAATAAAAACCATATTTTTACAGCAAGTTAGATCTACTATTTTACATCTGAGATCTGAAATCTGTTTTTCCTTAAGAATCCATATGCATATGATTCCTCAAACACTGCCTATCACCACACTATTGATGAACTTCACTAAGCATCTAAGATTTTCACAAGATTCCTCAATTGTGCGAATTTTCGGATCTGTACAACTCTGGAACCCAAGAACAGTATGCTTAGGCAAATTCCTCAACCACTGGTTAAATTCCTCAACTGTCAAACGTTTTCATTTTCTTCAAATCTGAGAACGCATATGACCTCTCCAAATTCCTCGCAACTATACTCTGTTCATAGGTACACACATGTCAGCTGATGAATCTCTCGGTTCTCATCACATTAACTCATTTGCAGCGTTTCTTGAAGAAAATCTTCAAGTCTCATCAGAATCTTCAAGAGTTCAATCTCATCAGCAAAATCCTCAACTAAAGAAAATGGAGGATGACAGGAAACAGAAGGGAGGCAAGAAACTTGAGCAGAATACAGCTTTGGATATCCCTGAGGATATTTACTTGGACTATTGCACACCTGATGAAAATGAAACAATGGCCAAGAGGAAGATTCGGCTTCAGAAGATAGAACACCGATGGGCTAAGGAGTGGAAGGAATACAGATTTGTCACTCCCAAGTATGTGAAGAAATTCGCTCTGAAGCCTCCTGGCAAACGGGCTCCACTTGAGGATCATCAAGTAGCACATCCCTCAATCCTCAAGACCCTTGATGACTATCCTGATGAAAAGGACAAGCACTTGGCTAAGCTTAAGAAGCAGGCAGATGTTGCGGTTAGGAAATTCAATGGATCATCTGCTGCAGCTTCAAGTGCAGCTACTTCCTCTGCTGCTGAGACCTCTGGTTCAGCAATTCCTCAACAAAAGCATGTGCCATCAAAACCAAAGGCTCCAAAGCATCAAGAGAAACCAGCTCTGGCATCAGTTACAAAACCATCAGCGCCAATATCCTCAGCACCACCACTGGTTTCAAAACCAGAACAGAAGCCAGCCTTGAAGCCACTGCCCGCTACCTCCAGCTCCTCACTCCCAACTACAACCAGCTCGGGGACAAAGTCTTCACCACCTCCTATGAAGACTAAGGTGTCTGCTGGAAGAGGAACAAAACCAAGCCCTAGCAAAATCATCACAGTCCCTTCTGTATCAGAGGGTAGTGATGAATATGATGATGAAACCTTGCAAGCTATGATTAGAAACAAGGAGGAGAGGGTAGCTCAAGCTTCTGGTAGCGCCATTCCTCTGGCCATGGACCCCATAGTCCTCCTAGACTACATAAACATCTGGTATGAGGACCCCAACACTCCGCTTGATGATTTGAAGCTTCCCCCTGGCATCGGCCACATGGTGGCCACATTCATCAACGAGGCCAAGTGGAAGGAGCAGCAAGCCAAACAGGCCAAGGTTGCTAAGCTCAAGAAGGAGAAATTTCTCAAGCAGAATCTCCTCAACCTGACGCCTGATGCACTGGTGTCAACATAGGCTGAGTTGAAGACTTTGGCAGATAAGTACTCCAAGCTATCTGATCGTCAAAGTCTCAAAAGCAATTTCATCAAACTTGCCACTGAAGCTGTTGACAACTACAACTAGAAGGCTGCCCCTCTAGTACCAACTCCTCAGCCTCTGATTGAAGAGCCAACCGATGAATCTCCTCAAGCTGAGGAAATACCACAAGAAAGCCGTGTGGATGTACCGGCAATTGAAGAAATCACCACGGAAAATCCAGCTGATGAATTTGCTACAGCTGGTGAGACTGCCCCTGATCCAGCTGTTGCTTCAAAGCAAGCTAATGACTCTATTCCAGCTGGTTCCTCAGAGCCAGCTGATGAATCTGCTGAGAAAACACCTTCACCAAAAGCTTAAAAGGTGAAGAAGATGACTCCGTCTGCATGAGACGTGAAGAAGACAAGGGCTACTGAGAAGGAAGCCAAAAAAGAAAGGCCTCCTCAGCAGAAGAAAACACTCGGGCCAAGTGCCTCAAAGCGCTTGAAGAAAATGCTCCACTAGACCCTGTGCCCCTAAATGTCGCTCCATCTTATGAAATGGTCACCTTTGAAGACCAGGAGAAAGGGCCAGATGAGGAAATGAAGGATGCTGCATCTGAGGAACACACTCACGAAGAAATTCGCATTGACGACAGTCCTCAGCCCTCCATTCCTCAGGTAAAAACTGCACAAGGATCAGCTGCACCAGCTGATGATTCTGGCTCGGTCACCAAGCAAGCTAAGGAAGAGCAAAGTGAAAATCCTCAAGCTGATGAAATTCAGAGTCCTGAGAAAAATCCTCAAGTTGAGGATCAGGCTGACCCAACTCCTCCTCCTGAATAAGATCTTCACACTGAGGCTCAGAATGAACCTATTCCTCCTCCTGAGCAGAACCCTCAACAGGATGCTCCAGTTGATGACATTCCTCAGCCTGAGGCACAGCCAGATCCCGTTCCTCGACCTGAAGCACAACACCAGCATGCTCCTCAGCCTAACGCGCAAGTTGATGAAATTCCTCACCCTGAGGACAATGTTGAGGAAAATGCACCAGACCAAGACAATGCTTTCGTCATGCTCAATCCAGAGACTACAATTGTTGTCTCCCCTCCAGTTCCACAGCAAAATCTTCAGCCAATGCAGCGTCAGCTATTCTCCAAGCGACCACAGTTTCAAAAGAAGAACTTCTTTGAAGAAGGCATGTACTTCATTGGAGAAAATCCCTATGACAAGCCTCAAATCAGGCATCTGAAGTTTTGGATGAGGACACAGCTGAATTACTATGCCTCTGTGCTGTGTGGAAGAAATAAGATATTCCAGCACAAGCATATTCCTCATGTTGAACTTGAAGCAATACCATGCCTGGCTCCAGTCCTCAGCGTCCTTCATGAAGCTGGACTGCTACCAATGTGCTCAGATATCTCTGATCGGAACAGCAAGCTCATTCTTCAATTTTATGCCACTCTTCACATCTCTGGCGATCCTGAAGATATTAACACTTGGGTGTTTGACTGGATGACGCAACGCACTCACTACAAGGCTCCCGCTACTGAGCTACTGCGTGAATTGTCAGTATCTATTCCCTCAGAGGAGGCCGTGAAGCTTTATGGTGAGCGTGAGCTGCCCAACGGGATGATGGAAGTACTCATGAATCCTTTGGCTAAAGGGCAACCACCGAGAAAAACCTTCCTCGTCCACGAGCTCAAATATGCACCAAGGTCTGCTTACAGAATCCTCTACAGTGTTCTTGCGCCGATCAAAGGCCATGATGATGAAGAAGGTGTCGTAGGCATCATGAAGAATATCCTCTTCAACATCATCCATGGTATTCCTATCAACATACATGATTTCTTCTTAAGGACTTTGGCCGACAATGCCATGTGTCCATTTGATCAGAAGATATATGCCCCATGGATCATGAGATTCATCACGACAAGGACAGGAATCAACTTCCATGCTGATTTCAACAACCATGTTGGTTATATGCCTCCTATCAGGGTCAACAAGAAGACTTTCGAGCCAGTTGAAGGAAATGGCAAGTCAGTTATTGATGAAGGCCGTAGGCCCCTTGATGGCCAGTTCACAGAGCCGGAAGCATATGCTTCATGGGATGATACTGAGACTCACCCTCCAAGCCCTGTTGCTCCTCGCATGATGAATATAAGAGAGCTTCTCCTCAGTCTTCACCATAAGGTGGATCGCAATCACAAGTGGGTCAAACGCCAGTTCGGTGCCATTGTGAAAACCCTCACTGAAACACAGAACTATGTGAAGCTTAACCATCACTATCTGCATGAGGTTTTTGATCGCACATGGGCCACACTTTCTCATCTGAAGACTCAGACAGAACTTGAAGAATTAGAGTTTGAGCGAGACTTTGACTAGTCGTGCCCTCCAAGAAGAAGTTCAGGCCAATTCCAGTTCCAGACCTTGAAGACAGTTCCTTTTCTTCATTCCGCACTACTGAATCTGATGAAGAACAGCACGGCACTGCCACCGGTCCAAGGAAGAAGAATACTCCCAAGAAGCACCACGCATCTTCATCAACCGCCAAGGAGTGAAGTCTTCACACGCGTTAGTCATCAGTTTGTCCCTTTTTGTCACTTGATGAGAAAGGGGGAGAAACTTGAGACTTAGTCTTCAAGCGGGATATTTTGGGGCTTATGAACTATATTTAAGTTACAAACTCTTGGCTCTTCTGAAGTTTTTATGTAATGAGTTGTAACTTAAGCCCGATGGTACTCTGACGCTTTTGAACGTTTTTCTTTTCATGCTTATTCCTCAAGTTTTTAATGCACGCATGCTGGAATTCGTCAGATACCATTTGTCATCATGCATCTTCACTTTCTTCATACTATATGTTATATGTATGCATGATTTACAAGACTCAGGGGGAGATCTCCATGATATAAATCATCAATGTGCATTTGCTGTGAAAAGAAAAATCCTCAAGATATGCACATCTTCAGTGGGAGTCTCTCTGAATCTTGATTTCAAATTCCTCAAGTGAGTATTTACACTTCATAATTTTATCCCTCTTGAAGACTTAACCTAATTTTCATCAACCACCAAAAAGGGGGAGATTGTAAGTGCATCTAGTGCCCCTTAGTGATTTTGGTGGTTTGAAGACTTATAGGTTAAGTATCTAATGTGTTCATGAGTGTACATAGGATCTATAAGTCACTGAGGAGTGTGAGATATTTGATGAATATCGACCCCTAAAAATGTATATCTTCGGTTGAAGAAATTGGTCTGAAGCGGAAGAATTGAATCGCGAAGAATCTGCGATGAAATTGATATTCCTCATGAAGATATTGAATTTGAGGAATTCGGTGTGTCCTGAAGAAAATCATTTTGAAGACTTAGAAGCACGAAGATTTACTCTTTCTGTTTTGTTTTCTTCACCCTTGAGTAATAGTAACACCGTACTGTTAAAGGGGGTCGAAGTTACACTTTGGAATGAATTTCCTCATGATGCTCAACCCAAGCCTAATCCCACCAAAAGCCTCAAGTGAGGAATACGAGTGACATGAGGACTCTCATAGTTCATGGTTCCGACCGTTTCGATAGCCACGCCACATCATTGGTCTTATCCACACCAACGGTCATATTATTTAAGGGCATGAGTGTCAAATCATGTCGGGATGCTCCTAGGCTATAAATAGCCGCCCCCACAACCATTAGCTGGTTGGCTTCTCCGTTAGAAATTGACACTTGTCATAAGAGAAACCCAATTCCTCATAGTCTTCGAGAGTAATTCATCAGTGAGGAAATACCCCAAACACCAAACCACAAACCTAGAACCAAGTGATTGAGCATCACTGAAGAAGTTGTTCCTGTGTGGGACTGAAGCCTTTTACCTTTGAGGACTGTGCATCCTCCAGACGGTTAGGCGTCATGGTCTAGAGCAATCCAGCAGTCAATTGTGGATCGCCGGATGACCATGTTTGTGAGGGTTTGGAAGTCTGCCCTAAAGACTTACCACGAGTGTTGGGCGAGGACTGTGTGTTCTTAGCCCAAGGAGAATACGGTAGGGACTGTGTGTCCCGGGACTGTGTGTCTTTTGGTTTCAATACCAAGCCGCTCCAAACCAGATGTACAACTATCACAGCAGTTGGAACTGGGTCATCAACTACTGTCTTCGCTGTGAAACGGGTTCTAATTCCTCAACTCTTTACATTCCTCAGATTATGTGTTGATGACTTTCACTGTCACTGTTTGAAGAATTTGCTGAAGACTTTCTGTGAAATTCCTCAACCCCAAATTCTTCACGCTAGTTTAATCCTCATCTGTTTTCTACGTGCCTACTCACTATGCAATCTGCTTTCACATTCTTCACACTGAAAAACTGCTCTTGTGAAACTTTGCACTCCTGATCCTTTACTATTTCCAGTGTAAGTTAGTCATCAATGAGGAATTTCCTCAGTGATGAAATTCTATAATCTCCTATTCACCCCCCCCCCTCTAGTCGATATAACGCACTTTCAGTGGGCCGGTGGGCCACAAGCCCCTGCTCCGCCACCACCCCCTTGGAGGCGGTGGGCAGGCTTGTGGGTCCCACAGGCACCTGCCGCCCCCAACTCCAGCTCTATAAGTTGTCTTTCCTCCCAGACAGAATAAAAAGAGAAGTTTTCGTCGTGTTTGCGATACGGAGGCGCCGCCTCAACCTGTTCTTCATCTGGAGGGCAGATCTAGAGTCCGTCTTGGGCTCTGGAGAGGGGAAATCGTCGCCATCGTCATCATCAACCTTCTTCCCTCTCCAATTCCATGAAGCTCTTTGTCATTCGTGAGTAATCTATTCGTAGCCTCGCTGGGCGGTGATGAGTAGGATGAGATCTATCATGTAATCAAGTTAGTTTTGATGGGGATTGATCCCTAGTATTCACTATGTTCTGAGATTTGATGTTGCTACTACATTGCCATGCTTAATGATTATCACTAGGGCCCGAGTGCCATGATTTCAGATCTAAAATTATTATGTTGTCACCAATATATGTGTGTTTTAGATCCAATCTTGCAAGTTGTAGTCATCTAGTATGTGTTATGATCTGGCAACCCCGGAGTGACAATAACCGGAACAACTCCCGATGATGATCATAGTTTGAGGAGTTCATGTGTTCACCAAGTGCTAATGCGTTGGTCCGGTTCTTTACTAAAAGGAGAACCTTAATATCCCGTAGTTTCCTTTTGGACCCCGCTGCCACGGGAGGGATGGACAATAGATGTCATGCAAGTTCTTTTCCCTAAGCACGTATGATGACACACGGAATGCATGCCTACATCACATTGATGAACAGGAGCTAGCCACTTATCTCTCCGTGTTATAGCTGTTGCATGATGAATATCATCCAAACAAATCACCGACCCATTGCCTACGAGTTTGTCCTACTGTTGTTACTTGTCTTACTCTGCTGCTGCTACTACTGTTGCTACTGTTGTTACTTGTCTTGCTCTGCTGCTGCTGCTACTACTGTTGCTACTGCTGTTACTTGTTTTGCTCTGTTGCTACTATTGTTCCTAGTGTTGTTACTTGTTTTGCTCTGCTGCTGCTACTATTGCTACTGCTGTTACTTGTTTTGCTCTGCTACTACTGGTGTTGCTACTACTGTCGCTTGCTACTGTTGCTACTTTCTACTGCTGTCACTACTGCTGTTCCTTGCCACTGCTATTGCTCGTTACACTGCTACTACCTGTTACACTGTTGATTCGCCTGACCATTGATGGGAATTGACAACTTCCGTCAATGCGGCAACGAAAGCGCCATTGATACAATCAGTAGGAATAGTCTGCTGTCAACAGATCGTTTCTAACACCGTTGTTATCATACTACTTTGCTGTTACTATTGTGCTTGCAGATACTAATCTTTCAGGTGTGGTTGGATCCGACAAATTCAGCTGCTAATACTTGAGTGTATACTCTCACCTCCTTTAGGCGATCTACAAATTTGGGTCGAATACTCTATCCTCGAAAACTGTTGCAAACCCACGCGCTGGTGGGCCATCAACAACATTCTTCGAGTTCCATTACCGGGGAGTGCTATCAGCATTCTTCTGGTGCCGTTGCAGGAGAAGGTTAGTTGTTATAAGCATTCGTCTAGCTAACCCCAGAGACTGCAGGATCATCCCTTTTCTGGAGCCATTGCCAGGGAAGCACAGCTGACGTCAGCATTTTTCTAGCACCGTTGCCGGGGAGGTATTGCTATATTCTCTGAGTCACTTGGGATTTATATCTGCTGATCACTATGAAGAATCTGAAGGATCCGAAGACCAAAGTCTTGCCCTCAACTTCGAGGGGAGGTAAGGAATTGCCATCTAGTTCTGCACTTGATTCACCTTTAGTTATGAGTAAGTTTGCGACATCACCTCCTGCTAGAAATCTTGATATGTCGCATGTGCTTGATGATGCTTATGATGCTACTGCTAGAGATTCTATGCTTGATACTATGGCTGATGATACTATGCTTGATACTGCTAGAGATGCTATGCTTGATACTATGCCTGATATTGCTAGAGATGCTATGCCTGATACTGCTTTGCCTGATGATGCTATAGATGCTATTTTGCCTGATGATGCTATGCTTGATACTGCTAGAGATACTCCTTTGCCTGATGTTCCACTAGGAGTGTTCCTTGGTGCTCATATTGCTAGAGTTACTGCCAATGCTCGTGATGCTTCTAAAATTGTCGATGCTATTGAGATAGAACCTACTTTTGCTCCTGCTAGATCTAGCTCTCGTAGATATGAATTGCCTGATATACCTGAGGGTTACATTATGGAGGGAGAGATAGCTGAGGATTTTCTTGCGTGTAAGGATGCCTATGACGCTGAGAAATAAATTCTCAAGTGGAAGGAAAAATCTCGGGAAGTTAGGATGAAAAATGATCCGAAGTTTGCCACTTCGCCTATCTTTGCCACCGATAAGGATTATGAATTCTCTGTCGACCCTGAGATAATCTCTCTAGTCGAATCTGGTCCTTTTCACGGTTATGAGTCTGAGACGTTCATAGCCCATCTTGCCAAACTATCCGAAATAGCCAACCTTTTCACTAATGAGGAGAAGATCCGCCACTACTATATCCTTAAGTTGTTTCCTTTCTCTCTAAACGATGATGCTAAAGCCTGGTTCACCTCTCTTGCTCCTGGATGTGTGTGTAGTCCCCAGGAGATGGTCTATTACTCCTGTGAGAAATATTTCCCTGCCCATAAGAAGCAAGCTGCCTTGCAGGAAATATACAACTTTGCTCAACTCCAAGAAGAGAGTCTTCCACAATCTTGGGGGAGGCTCGTCCAGCTACAAAATGATTTGCCTGATCACCCTCTCAAGAAGAACGAGATACTTGATATCCTCTATAACGGACTTACCGATGCCTCTAGAGACTACCTAGATAGTTGTGCCGGTTGTGTTTTTAGGGAACAAACTGTAGAACAAGGTGAGACTCTACTGAATAACCTCTTGATCAACGATAATGGTTGGACTATTCCCGAACCACCTCCTAAGCCAACTCCTAAGAAAAGAGGTATTCTATTCCTCAGTCCCGAAGATATGCAAGAAGCCAAGAAATCTATGCAAGAGAAAGGAATTAGATCTGAAGATGTCAAAAATCTACCACCTATCAAAGAGATCCATGGTCTCGATAACCCGATACAGGTAGTAGAAGTGAATTCTCTGCGTAGGTTTGACGAGAGTGATATTCCTTTTGATAAACCTGCTAGCCTATGCTTTGATGAATTTGACAACTTTGTTGCCAAACAACATAGTTTCAATGATTATGTTAGCAGACATTTGGAACAAAGTACTCGTATGCTTAGCCATTTAAGTGCTTGTGTAGACAGAAATGTCAATGCTCTGAAGCTTCTCAGTAAACATGCCTCTATGATTACTACTCAGGTAGAACAAGTACTTAAAGCTCAGAATGACATGCTCAATGAATTAAATGACAACTGTGTCAGAGTCATTACTAGAGGAGGAAAAATGACTCAGGAACCTTTGTATCCTGAAGGTCATCCTAAGAGAATTGATCAAGATTCTCAAGGAATCAATACTGATACACCCAGTCATCCTAAGGAGAAGAAGAAGGATGATAGAAACCTGCATGCCAGTTCACCAAATACTGTCACACCTGATGAACCTAATGATATTTCTACGTCTGATGCGGAAACACAATCAGGTGATGAACATGAACCTGGTGACAATGTGGATAGTGATGTTCATAATAATGCTCAACCAGGCCATGATGAGGATGTGGAGATTGAACCTACGGTTAATCCTGCTAATCCACAACCTAAGAGATACGACAAGAATGACTTCACTGCTAGGAAGCATGGTAAAGAAAGAGAGCCATGGGTTCAGAGACCTATGCCCTTTCCTCCTAAGCCATCCAAGAAAAAGGATGATGAGGATTTTGAGCGCTTAGTTGAGATGATAAGACCCGTCTATCTGCAGATGCGGTTAACTGATATGCTCAAGATGTCTCCGTATGCCAAGTACATGAAAGATATCGTGACTAATAAACGAAAGATACCAGATCTTGAGATCTCCACCATGCTTGCCAATTACACTTTCAAAGGTGGAACTCCTAAGAAACTTGGTGATCCCGGAGTGCCCACTATACCTTGCTCCATTTAAGAAAACTACGTAAGAACTGCCTTATGTGACCTTGGAGCCGGTGTTAGTGCTATGCCGCTGTCTCTTTATCATAGACTTGAGTTGGATAAGTTGACACCCACTGAAATTTCTCTGCAAATGGCCGACAAATCAACTGCTTTCCCTATCGGCATTTGCGAGTATGTGCCTGTTGTGGTTGCTAATACCACTATCTTAACAGACTTTGTTATCTTGGATATTTCCGAGGACGATGCCATGGCTATCATCCTCGGAAGACCCTTTTTAAACACTGCACGGGCTGTTATAGATTGCAACAAAGGCAATGTCACTTTCCATGTCAACGGTAATGAGCACACAGTGCAGTTTCCGAAGAAACGATATCCAGTACATTGCATCAATGATATCAAAAAGACTTCATCGATTCTCATTGGGATATTTGAATGCCCTATTCCTCGTGTCAAGATGAAGTATGATTTGCTTGTTGGGGAGATTCATATCCCCATTGAAGTGACTTAGTGGCTATTCGAAAATTCTCCGTTCTCTCTTGCGATTCGAGAAGGTTTTGTCATAAGGACTTGATCAACCCCATTGACGAATTTCTTCCGATGACCATGAAACGGATGAATCAGAGAGTCACGAACCTCTGTTTTGAGTCTTCATTTTCTGTTGCTTAGCAGAAAATGATAGAATTAGTTTAGTTTTTCCTGTTTTCTGTTTTTGTGTCCCGGAGAAAAATACCTCGAAAAAAAAAGTTCTCCGATGGTCGTGAAAATTTAGTATGATTTTTTCTGGAATTTTTGAAAATTACTGGGCCTGAGAGCTGGCCTGGGGGCCAGACTAGTGGGCCACAAGCCGTGCCAGCGCCACCTACCCCCCTGGTGGCGGGGTGCAAGCTTGTGGGGCCCACAGGCACCCCGTCCACTCACTCCAGCTCTCAGCCTCTTCTTCCACCTCCAGAAAAAATTGTTTCGCATCTCAAACCCATGTTCTTGCTCATTTGGCTATGATTTTCGATCTCCTTGCTCAAAGCACCATTCTCTGAACTGTTTTGGGGAAATTACTCCTTGGTAAGTGACTCCTCCATTGGTCCAGTTAGTTTTTGCTCTAGTGCTTTATCCTTCGCGAATTTTTGCTACCTTGGTGACCCTGCTCTTGAGCTAGAAAAGTTGATTTTATCTAGTCCCAAGTAGTTTTAGCGCGTGATACGGTCTCTAGCCACTAGTAGGAGTAGTTGCTATAAGGTATAGTTGGTCCTCATTCACTTTTCTCTTGAACTTCAAAAATTTCAGCATAAGGAAATTATGTGCAGGAGGAAGTTTCATGGTGGTTCCTCAAGTAAGAAGGGTCCTCGTCTCTCCTTCTGGGAGCCCGAACATTTTCAACTAAGGGACGCACCGGTGCAACCATGTGAATGGCCTTCCGATGAGTTCATGATCGAAGCAGGCTTCAAGGATGAGTTTGATGCACTTGTCCGCAATGCCGGGTTAGAAGAATTCCTCTCAGATAAATGTGAACAGTATGTTATGCTCACTGCCTCTTTCGTGTGTAGATTTAAATTTTTAGATGGGCATGAATCATCCATACTGTTTGAACTGTACGATAAATCCTATACCGTCGGTCTGGAGGATTTCAATAGGATTTGCAAGATACCCGATGGAGGTAGTGTTATTGATCCTCCTAAGTCTTCGGTCACAGACTTTATATCCAGTATAACTATTGTAGAAACCAGAGATATCACGCAAGCCACCATAGGAAGGATCCATTTCCCTGCCTTGCACTACCTTGCCCTCTTCATAGGTAGGTGAATTAACGGCAAGGGTGCACATTGTCACATATGCGCTTCCGACCTCAGTATCCTTAAGAGCGCAGTAACAGGTGACAGGAGCTTCAATATGGGAGATATTATAGCAAGGAGGCTGAATAAAAATGCCAGTGAGGGGGATTTCTTTGGTGGAGTTTATGCTACACGCTTAGCAAATTTTCTTGGGGTATCCATCCGTCCAGAAGACCCTCCTCTCTGTACAGCCTACCTTGATCGTGTCGCTCTAACACGCTACCAGTTCCTTGAGAGAGATCATGCATATCTCCTATACCGCTTGATATTTAACCGGCAGCGTGTTTTCCATATTACCCTTCCTGCTCCTACTTTCTTTGACTTTCAGGTTAAAAGAAGATACTACATAACCATAGGAGAGGCAGAGGAGTATGAGAGGGAGGCGACTGCTACTCGACTTCATGAGGCAGCTATTCAGGCAGTGGTTGCAGCACTCCCGTATAATACCCATTATGACTTTGGGTATCGCCAGGACCCACCATGGGAGTAGACCAAGCTAGGCCAAAAGCCTAAGCTTGGGGGAGTACGTGTTCTCACCGACTTTACATTCATGCTTATGCTTTCGCTTTGTTAGCCGGTGTTTACACTTTGCCACTGTACTATCCATGCTAGTTTCTTTTTGTTTTCTTGTTTTGTGTCCTTTTGAGAAAACCCAAAAAGATTTTTCTTTCTTCTTTTGCTTGTTGGGAGCTTTCCCGTGTAAATAGTTTTCTTTTTCCTTGTGTCAAGGTAGAAGATATTGGTTACAATGTTTATTGGTTCTTACATGCTTACCTGTTTAGCTTTCAAAGAGCCATATTATTTTGTCTTCTCCTTTGTGTTTGCGTGCAGATTCAGCTTAGTCCAATGCGCTTATTATCATTTTCATCGTTCAATCGTGCAAACGAAAGGCAACAATGATGATATATGATGAATTGACTGAGACTGAAAAGCTAGTATGAACTCTATCTATTTTGTTTTTGTAAATATGACTAGCTTGTCAACCCAGATTTAGCTTTGTTGTGAGAAAACCACGTTTGCAATGACAACTTAGAGATCATAGTTTCTGATGCCATGCTTATTTAGCTGAGAGTTTATAATGGTTTGTCTTGATTGCCAACATAGATTTTGAGATGACTATGATGTAGTATGATAGGATGGTATTCTCCTTTGAATGTCTCAAGTGGCTTGACTTGGCGCATGTTCATGCATGTAGTTGAAACAAAATCAAGATAGCCTCTATGATGTTCGTGTTCATGGTGATTTATATCCTGTTCATGCTTGCATTTAATGTTAGTCAAACTCATTGCACCTTGATGACTGTTGTCGCTCTCTAGTTGGTCGCTTCCCAGTCTTTTGCTAGCCTTCACTTGTACTAAGCGGGGATACTGCTTGTGCATCCACTTCCATAAACCCAAAAGTTTTTCCATGAGAGTCCACCATACCTACCTATTTGCGGTATCTACCTGCCGTTCCAAGTAAATTTGCATGTCCCACTCTCTAAACCTTCAAGAAATAAATCTGTTTTGCATGCCCGAACCGCTCATGTGGTGACAGAGGGCTATCGGTATCTTCCATGCTAGGAGTGTTATCCTCGACATGTGTTTATTCACAGTCCTTCATGAGAAAGGGGCCGGTATTTGGGATGCCCGGTTCCATGCTTAAATCGAAAACATGACTGTAAAACAAGACTCCCCCCGGATTGATGTTAGTATGGACGGTACCCGAGGATTCGGCTAGCCGTGGAGTGTGATTGGTTGGTGGTGGGGGAGTTAAAACTTTACTTTTCTGTTTGGGAACCGCCTATAGCATGAGTAGCATGGAAGATATTGAGAACTCTTGGTCATTGCGTTGACAATGAAAGCATGCCACCCAAAATTATTATCTCTGTTTTCAAAGCTTGAGCTCTGGCAGCTCTACAAATCAATGCTTCCCTCTGCGAAGGGCCTGTCTATTTATGTTACTGTTGAGTCATCCTCTTCTTATATAAGCACCAATTAGAGAGCACCTATGTCATTTTTATAATTTTCTTTTGATTGATATTGAGTATGACTATGATTGGATCTTCGTTGCTATGAATTACAATGTTTAGTCAGCCCTTGATCTTTGAAAGTGCTCTGCATTTATGTTTTGCGGTCTCAGAAAGAGCTAGAGAGATACCACCTATTCATATTGCTTCATGCTTGCTTTGATTGAAGTGTTGGTATTTGAAACTCATTATTATTTGCTCATTAGTTGATTATGCCATTGATATTAGTTTACCATGAGACCTTTGTGTCATTTGCTTATGTGATTACCTTGTGATCTTGCTGAAATTCTGGTTATGAGTTAGACATAGTTGCAACAACAAGATCAAACAGAGTTTGTCAAAGTTTTTCTTTCTCTCTCAGTTTGTCAACTGAGTTACTTGAGGACAAGCAAGGTTTTAAGCTTGGGGGAGTTGATACGTCTCCAACGTATCTACTTTTCCAAACTCTTTTGCCCTTGTTTTGGACTATAATTTGCATGATTTGAATGGAACTAACCTGGACAAACGTTGTTATCAGCAGAATTGCCTTGGTGTTATTTTCGTGCAGAAATCAAAGTTCTCCAAACGTCATGAAAATTTACGGGGAGCAGTTTTGGAAAATATCAAAAATACCTACGCCAAGTTCCACCTCAGGGGGTGGGCCAGTGGGCCACAAGCCCCTGCTTCGCCACCACCCCCCTGGTGGCGGTGGGCAAACTTTTGGGGCCCACACGCACCTGCTGCCCCAACTCCAGCTCTATAAGTTGTCTTTCGTCCCAGAAAAAATAAAAAGAGAAGTTTCGTCGCGTTTGCGATACGGAGGCGCCGCCACAACATGTTCTTCATCTGGAGGGGCAGATCTGGAGTCCGTCTTGGGCTCCGGAGAGGGGAAATCGTCGCCATCATCATCATCAACCTTCTTCCCTCTCCAATTCCATGAAGCTCTTCGTCGTTCGTGAGGAATCTATTCGTAGGCTCACTGGGCGGTGATGAGTAGGATGAGATCTATCATATAATCGAGTTAGTTTTGATGGGGATTGATCCCTAGTATCCACTATGTTCTGAGATTTGATGTTGCTACTACTTTGCCATGCTTAATGCTTGTCACTAGGGCCCGAGTGCCATGATTTCAGATCTGAAATTATTATGTTTTCACCAATATATGTCTGTTTTAGATCCGATCTTGCAAGTTGTAGTCACCTACTATGTGTTATGATCTGGCAACCCCGGAGTGACAATAACCGGAACCACTCCCGGTGATGATCATAGTTTGAGGAGTTCATGTGTTCACCAAGTGCTAATGCGTTGTACCGGTTCTTTATTAAAAGGAGAACCATAATATCCTGTAGTTTCCTTTTGGACCCCGCTGCCACGGGAGGGATGGACAATAGATGTCATGCAAGTTCTTTTCCCTAAGCACGTATGACGACACACTGAATGCATGCCTACATCACATTGGCGAACGGGAGCTAGCCACTTATCTCTCCGTGTTATAGCTGTTGCATGATGAATATCATCCAAACAAATCACCGACCCATTGCCTACGAGTTTGTCCTACTTCTGTTACTTGTCTTGCTCTGCTGCTGTTACTACTGTTGCTACAGCTGTTACTTGTCTTGCTCTGCTGCTGCTGGTACTACTGTTGCTACTGTTGTTACTTGTTTTGCTCTGCTGCTACTACTGTTGCTACTGATGTTACTTGTTTTGCTCTGCTACTACTGTCGCTTGCTACTGTTGCTACTTGCTACTGCTGTCACTATTGATGTTCCTCGCCACTGCTATTGCTCGTTACACTGCTACTACCTGTTACACTGTTGATTCGCCAGACCGTTGACGGGAATTGACAACTTCCGTCAACGCGGCAACGGAAGCGCCATTGATACAATCGTTAGGAATAGTCTTCGTCAACAGATCGTTTCTAACACCGTTATTATCATACTACTTTGCTGTTACTATTGTGCTTGCAGATACTAATCTTTCAGGTGTGGTTGGATCCGACAAATTCAGCTGCTAATACTTTAGAATATACTCTCACCTCCTTTAGGCGATCTACAAATTTGGGTCGAATACTCTACCCTCGAAAACTGATGCGAACCCACGCGCTGGTGGTCCATCAACAACATTCTTCCAGTTTCATTATCGGGGAGTGCTATCAGCATTCTTCTGGTGCCGTTGCAGGAGAAGGTTAGCTCTTATAAGCATTCGTCTAGCTAACGCTAGAGATTGCAGGATCAGCCCTTTTTTGGAGCCATTGCTAGGGAAGCACAGCTGACGTCACCGTGCTAGAAGTTTCAGCTGCACAGGAGGTGGCAGCAGTAGCAGTAGCAGCAGATTCTTCATTACATTTCATCACGGCAGCTTCTGCCTGCTTCTGAAGCTTTGACAAATGTTTTGTCTTTTCCTCGGGATAGTCATCAATTGTCTTGAGGCTTGAGGGATGTGCATCCTGATAATCCTCGAGAGGAGGCCGTTTGCCAGGAGGCTTAAGAGCGAATTTCTTCGCGTACTTTGGAGTGACGAATTTGTATTCTTTCCACTCCTTAGCCCATCGGCGTTCTATTTTCTGAAGCCTTATCTTCCTCTTCGGGATTGTTTCTTGCTCATCAGGTGTACAGTATTCCAGGTATATATCATCAGGAATATCGATGGCAGTGTTCTGTTCAAGCTTCTTGCCACCCTTTTGTTTCCTTTCATCTTGCATTTTCTTCAGCTGAGGCTTTTGCTGAGGAAATTGAACTCTTGAGGATTCTGATGAAACTTGCAGATTTTCTTCGAAAAATGCTGCAAAGGAGTTAAATTGATGAGAACTTAGAGATTCATCAACTGACATTTTTGTAGATGTGAACAGAGTATAGTTGCGAGGAATTTGGAGAGGTCATATGCATTCTCAGATTTGATGAAACGAAAAAATTTAAAGTTGAGGAATTTGACCAGTGGGTTGAGGAATTTGTCTAAGCACTCTTATATTGGGTTCCAGAGTTGTACAGATTCGAAAATTTGCACAATTGAGGAATCTCGTGAAGATGTTTAGATGCTTAGTGAAATTAATCAACAGTTGAGGAATAAGCAGTGTTTGAGGAATAGAGACTGATGGACACTTGAGGAAAAACAGGTTTCACAAATCTATGGTAAAATAGTAGACCGAAAGGGCTGTAAAAATAGGGTATTTATTTACCCTATATAGTGCGCACTAAGAATAGAGAAGGAAGCAGCAGTAGATGCTCTTCGGTGCGAGTTTGTTGCGCCCTAACTCGGCAACATAGGAGAGCTACGGCGGCAGCGGACGAAGACGATCCGGTTCCGGCGTGATTTCGGCGACGGAGAGGTCGAGGCAGTCAAGCTTTTCCTCGCCGGTGACGAGACTTCTAGCGGTGGCGCTAGGGCTTTGCTGTAGTGGAGAGGTGGTCGAGAGAGAGAACGAAGAATTTTCACTAGAGGGGGTAAGGTCATATTTATAGCCTAGGTGAAAACTGTCTGGCCGATTCTTTCGGACCGAACTACCCCTATCCTTTCGTCTCCGCATGACACGTGTAGCATCCGTTTAAAGCGGTGGAGATCATGCTTATCTGATCGTGGGAAGTGGGGTTCAGTTAGTGTGTAACAATATAAAAATCATTTTTGAAGATTTGAGGATTTTGTTACAAAATCATCAGCTGACAAGGACGCAGTGAGGATTTTGAACAAAGTTTCAAGTAGAACGCATATGAAGAATTGAATGGACTTGGTGAGAGTAGCATAGAGGGAAAGTAGGGTCCGATCACATTCACTTAGATGAAATATCAAATTTAAGAAATAGCTATAAGTGAATGTTGTTGAGGACTTTGAAATTACAGTCTATATATATATATATATATATATATATATATATATATATATATATATATATATATATATATGTAGGCAAATGAAAATCATCCGGTGTTTTTGAAGATTTTGATTAACTTGAGGATTTTGTGACAAAGCGTCATGATGATGAATGTCAGCTTTGAAGAAAGACAAGTTTGAAGAATAACAATTTTGAAGAAAATCAACTATGAAGAAATTCAACTTGGGTGGTGGCGTGACCCACCATATGAGAACGTTGATTTCAGACGCCGCGTACAATTGTCGTAGGGCCCTGAGAATCAATTTCTTCATTGATTTCCTCACACTAAGAGTGGTATTCTTCATTGGTTGAAGAAAAATGATTCTTCGTGTGTTGCACATCTAAGTCATCAGTTTTGCATAAGTGTTAGGATGTGTGCATGTTTTTACAAAACATTTGAAGATTCTAAGATATTTAGCTCACACCGTAACTTGCAAAACCTTTTCTCATCCAAGGGCTTAGTGAAGATATCAGCTAGTTCATCATTAGTCTTCACATGGTCGATGAGGATATTGCCCTTGAGGACATGGTCCCGAAGAAAATGATGACGAATCTGGGTGTGCTTAGTCTTCGAGTGCTGTACTGGGTTGTATGCAATCTTGATTGCACTCTCATTCTCGCAGTAGAGTGGCACATCCTTCATGTTGATGCCGTAGTCCTTGAGGGTTTGCTTCATCCATAGCAATTGAGCACAGCACGAACCAGCAGCAATGTACTCAGCTTCGGCAGTGGAGAGTGAAACGTAGTTCTGCTTCTTTGAGGACCATCAGACTAGTGATCTTCCAAGGAAATGACATGTGCCAGAGGTTGACTTGTGATCCACACGTTCACCAACATAGTCAGAATCAGAATATCCCACAAGATGAAGATTTGAGCCCTTGGGGCACCATAATCCTTGTGTTGGTGTGTGAGCTAAGTATCGAAGAATATGCTTCACAGCCTTATGGTGTGATTCCTTCGGTTTTGCTTGAAAACGTGCACACATGCAAACACTAAGCATTATATCTGGCTTAGATGCACACAAATACAGTAAAGAGCCAATCATGGAGCGATATACCTGTTGATCGAATTCTTTACCATTTTCGTCACTGCAGAGGTGGCCGTTGGTAGGCATTGGAGTCTTGGCACCCTTGTATTCATGCATGTTGAATTTCCTCAGAACATCCTTGAGGTATTTCTCCTGAGATATGAATATTCCATTGCGTTGTTGACGAATTTGAAGACCTAAGAAGAATTTCAGCTCCCCCATCATAGACATCTGATAGTCTTCACTCATCATGTAAGCAAATTCATCACTGTAATGTTTGTTAGTACAACCAAATATGATGTCATCGACATATATCTGGCACACAAATAGTACATTATCATAGGATTTAGTGAAAAGAGTTGGATCGAGTGAACCAGGTTTGAAGCCTTTCTTCATGAGGAATTCCTTCAATGTATCATACCACGCCCGAGGGTCTTGCTTGAGACCATAGAGCGCCTTTTTGAGTCTGAAGACTTTGTCTGGATTCTTTGGATCCTCAAAACCTAGGGGCTGAGCAACATATACTTCTTCCTCAAGCTTACCACTGAGGAATGCACTTTTCACATCCATTTGATATAATATAATGTTATGATGATTAGCATAAGCAAGTAGTATTTGAATAGCTTCAAGTCTAGCAACAGGTGCAAAAGTTTCATCGAAATCTATTCCTTCAACCTGTGTGTAGCCTTGGGCTACAAGTCGTGCCTTATTCCTCACCACTTGACCATCCTCATCTTGCTTGTTTCGGAAAATCCACTTGGTGCCTATGCAATTGTGCTTGCGAGGATCTGGTCATTTTACGAGCTCCCATACGTCATTCAGTTTGAATTGAAGAAGTTCATCTTGCATTGCTTGGATCCACTCCGGTTCCATGAAAGCCTCAGCAACTTTTGAAGGTTCTGTGATAGACACAAAGGAGAAATGCCCAAAAAATTTAACTAAGTGTGAAGCTTTTGATCGAGTGAGAGGACCTGGCGTGTTGATGTCATTGAGGGTTTTGTCAAGTTCCACTTCATTTGCAATCCTCGAATGAGCTGGTTGAGGATTTCATCTGGGCTGAGGATATAGTTCTGGAGCAATTTCCTCAGGAGCATCTTCTTGATTTTCATCAGTGCTGGGAATGATCTCTTCAGCAATTTCCTCAGTAGGAACAATGTCTTCAGTAGCTTTGAGCTTTATTTCTTCCTCAGGAGACAGCTTATCTGGATCAGGAGGCAATTGCTCTCTTTGCGAGCCATTAGTTTCATCGAACCGCACATCTACAGCCTCAACAACTTTGTTGTGATAGGTGTTGAAGACTCTGTAGGTGTGCGAGTCCTTTCCATAACCGAGCATAAAACCCTCATGTGCCTTAGGTGCAAACTTTGAGCTATCGTGAGGATCTCGAATCCAACATTTTGCACCGAAGACTTTGAAATAACTTACGTTGGGTTTCTTGTCTGTGAGGAGTTCATATGAGGTTTTCTTGAGGAATTTGTGAAGATATACCCGGTTGATGATATGGCAGGTAGTGTTAATTGCTTCAAGCCAAAAGCGACGAGGAGTCTGATATTCTTCAAGCATGGTTCTTGCCATTTCAACCAGAGTCATGTTCTTCCTTTCGACGACACCATTCTGTTGAGGAGTATAAGGAGCAGACAATTCGTGAGTAATATCATCAAGATAATTATCAAGACCGGTGTTTTTGAACTCTGTTCCACTATCACTCCTCATGTGTTTGATCTTGACGCCGAAGTTCGTCGGGGCCCTTGAAGAAATTCGTTTGAAGACTTCCTCCACTTCAGTTTTATATAAAATGATATGCACCCATGTGTATCTGGAATAATCATCAACTATGACAAAGCCATACAAAGATGTTGCATTTCTTAGTGTGGCATAATGAGTAGGTCCAAATAGATCCATGTGAAGCAATTCAAATGGACGAGTAGTGGTGATGATGGTTGATAACTCACAAGTATAGGGGATCGCAACAGTTTTCGAGTGTAGAGTATTCGACCCAAATTTATTGATTCGACTCATGGGGAAGCCAAAGAATATTCTCAAGTATTAGAAGTAGAGTTGTCAATTCAACCACACCTGAGAGATTTAGTATCTGCAGCAAAGTATCGGTAGCAAGGTAGTATGATAGCAGCAGTATCAACAGTAACCAGTAGCAGCAAAGTGACAGCAGTAGCAACAGAGTAACAACAGTAGCAACAGAATAACAATAGCAGTAGTGACAGCAGTAGCAGCAAAGTAACGTAGCAAGGACCAGTAGGAAAAAGACTCGTAGGCATTGGATCGGTGATGGATGATTATGCCGGATGATATTCATCATGCAACAGTTATAACACGGAGAGATATGTAACTAGCTCCAGTTCGTCAATGTAATGTAGGCATGTATTCCATATCTAGTCATACATGCTTAGGCAAAAGAACTTGCATGACATCTATTGTCCATCCCTCCCGTGGCAGCGGGGTCCTAATGGAAACTGCGGGATATTAAGGGTCTCCTTTTAATAAAGAACCGGACCAACGCATTAACACTTGGTGAATACATGAACTACTCATACTATGGTCACCTACGGGAGTGGTTCCGGCTATTGTCACTCCGGGGTTGCCGGGTCATAACACATAGTAGGTGACTACAAATTGCAAGATAGAATCAAGAACACACATATATTGGCGACAACATAATAGGTTCTGATCTGAAATCATGGCACTCAGGCCCTAGTGACAAGCATTAAGCATGGCAAAGTAGTAGCAACATCAATCTCAGAACATAATGGATACGAGAGATCAATCCCCGTCAAAACTAACTCGATTACATGATAGATCGCATCCACCCCATCACCGTCCAGCAAGCCTACGATGAGATTACTCACGAACGGTGAAGAGCATCATGGAATTGGCGATGAAGGAAGGTTGATGATGACGATGGCAACGATTTCCCCTCTGCGGAGCCCAGAACGGACTCTAGATCTGCCCTCCGGATGAAGAACAGGAGGTGGCGGCGCCTCCGTATCGTAAAACGCGATGAACTATTCTCCTTGATTTTTTTCCGGACGAAACGGACTAAATAGAACTAAGATTAGAGGCGGTGGAGCATCGTGGGCCCGACAAGCCCGCGTGGCACGGCCAGGGGGGGCCCGCGCCTGGTGGGCTTGTGGGCTCCACGCTCCTCTTCCTCCGTTGATTCTTGCGCCAGTATTTTTTATATATTCCACAAAATTCTCCATAAATTTTCGGGTCATTCCGAGAACTTTTATTTCTGCGCAAAAACAACACCATGGCAATTCTGCTGAAAACAGCGTTAGGCCGGGTTAGTTCCATTCAAATCATGCAAATTGGAGTCCAAAACAACGGCAAAAGAGTTTGGAAAAGTAGATACGATGGAGACGTATCAACTCCCCCAAGCTTAAAACCTTGCTTGTCCTCAAGAAATTCAGTTGACAAACTGAAAGAGACAAAGTAAAAACTTTTACGAACTCTGTTTGATCTTGTTGTTGCAACTATGTCTAACTCATATCCAGAATTTCAGCAAGATCATAAGCAAACCACTTAAGCAAATGACATCTAGGTCTCACGGTAAACTCGTATCAATGGCATAATCAACTGGCGAGCAAATAATAATAGGTTTCAAACGTCAACACTTCAATGAAAACAAGCATGAAGCAGTACGAACAGATGGTATCTTGCTAGCTCTTTCAAAGACCGCAAAACATAAATGCAGATCACCTTCAAAGACCAAGGGCTGACTAAACATTGTAATTCATGGCAAATAAGATCCAGTCATAGTCATACTCAATCACAGTTAAAAGCAAAGCATAAAAATGACAGGGGTGCTCTCTAATTGGTGCTTTTATAAGAAGAGGGTGACTCAACAGGAACATAAATAGACAGGCCTTTCGCAGGGGGAAGCATTGATTTGCAGAGGTGCCAGAGCTCAAGCTTTGAAAACAGAGATAATAATTTTGGGTGCCATGCTTTCATTGTCAACGCAATGACTAAGAGTTCTCACCATCTTCCATGCTACACATGCTATAGGCGGTTCCCAAACAGAAAATTAAGGTTTTGACTCCCCCACCACCAATCAATCACACTCCACGACTAGCCGAATACTCGGGTGCCGTCCATACCAGCATCAATCATGTGGGAGTTTTGTTTGCAATTATCTTTTCGATTTGAGCATGGAACTGGGCATTCCAATTACCGGCCCATTTCTCGTGAATGATAGTGAATAAACACATATCGAGGATAACACGCCTAGCATGGAAGATACAGATAGCCCCTTGTCACCACATGAGCGGTTCGGGCATGCAAAACAGGTTATTTCTTGAAGGTTTAGAGAGTGGCACATGCAAATTTACTTGGAACGGCAGGTAGATACCGCATATAGGTAGGTATGGTGGACTCATATGGAACAACTTTGGGTTTATGGAAGTGGATGCACAAGCAGTATTTCCGCTTAGTACAAGTGAAGGCTAGCAAAAGACTGGGAAGCGACCAACTAGAGAGTGACAACAGTCATCAGAATGCATTGAGATTAACCAACATTGAGTGCAAGCATGAGTAGGACATAAATCAGCATGAACATGAATATCATAGAGGCTATGTTGATATTGTTTCAACTACATGCGTAAACATGCGCCAAGTCAAGCCACTTGAATCATTCAAAGGAGGATACCATCCTATCATACTACATCATAGTCATCTCAAGATTCATGTTGGCATTCAAGACAAACCATTATAAGATCCTAGATAATTAAGCATGGCATTAGAAACTATGATCTCTAAGTTGTCATTGCAAACATGTCTCTCTCACAACAAAGCTGAATCAAGAACGATCAGCTAGTCATATTTACAAAAACAAAATATATCGAGTTCATGCCAGCTTTTCCAGGCTGAGTCACTTCATCATATATCGTCATTATTGCCTTTCACTTGCACGATCGAATGATGTGAACAATAATAAGAGTGCTCATGCATTGGACTAAGCTAGAATCTGCAAGCAAACACAAAGGAGAAGACAAAGTAATATGGCTCTTTGACAGATAAATATATATGCATGTGAGAGCCACTAAGCATCGTAACCATGGTCTTCTACCTTGACCCCAAAAAAAGTAAACTATTTACACGGGAAAGCTCCCAACAAGCAAAAGAAGAACAAGAAAATGTTTTTGGGGTTTTCTCAAACTAGACAAACACACGAGAAGAAAACGAGAAAAAGAAAATAAACTAGCATGGATGATACACTGGCAAAGTGTGAACACCAACTAACAAAGTGAAAGTGTAAGTATAAATATAAAGTCGGTGAGAAACACGTACTCCCCCAAGCTTAGGCTTTTGGCCTAAGTTGGTCTACTCCCAAGGAGGGAAATAACCAGCTCCTGGGGTACTCCGGAGTGTACTAGGGGTGCCACTGCAGTGTGAGCTCCTCTGGCACCCACTGATAAACTCGCGTCTAGTACTCGACTGGTTGCTCGGGCACGGGCACCTGCGGTTGGGCTATGCCCCAATATGCGTAGATGTCCGAGGGCATAATAATGTACCTGCCTGCATGAAGATTGAACAAAGAAGGAGCTGGAAAAGTAATAGTCTCATGAGTACCCTGACTAAATACCAGGTTATAAATCATCCTTATATTTATATCTCTATCAAGAAAGTTGTGGCGAACCATGCTATCATAGTCTAGATATCTCTCAGGAAGAAGAATCTCTTCTTCCTCGTCCAGTCTAATAGGTATCTCAAAGTGTCTGGCAAGACGGGTAGCATAGATACCTCCATAGACAACGCCTTTAGAACGGTTCGTGTTCAACCGTTGAGCTACTATAGCGCCTAAGCTATAAGTTTTATAATTTTAAAGGGCTTCGCGCAAGACCGCAAGATCTGGGGAGATAAGGGACCCACCCTTCCCACGGCCAATCAAACATTTTCCCACGAATAATGAGAGGTACCGAAGCACGGGAAAATGTATGCTAGCAGTTCTAGCGCAAGACACTCCTCTCTCCTCTCCTACAGCAATTGTATCTATGAAAGCCTCCAAGTCCCGTGGACGAGGTTCATGAATATCCCCAACAAAAGGCAGTTTGCAAACATTGCAAAAATCCTGGAGTGACATGCGCTGGGGGATATCATATAATTTGAACTCAGCCATAGGAGGATTCTTCCTTGGATAGAAATTAAAGCTTTGCACGAAAATATTAGTGAGGAGGAGGTATTGCGGACACTTAACTTCAACGAAGGTGGTAAGGCCTGCGTTCTCCACCAAGCAATAAAAGTCCTCATAAAGTCCGGCGGCGCGTAACAACACATCGCTTGGCCACTCGCACGCTCGAACTTCTGCAACTCGGGGGACCGGATACTTGGGTTTCTTCTTCTCATTCCCATCATCCTTGGGGTCACGGCTTGAAGAGCCTCTTAAGAACCTTCTCATCTTTTCCCTTTTCTACCTCTGAAAATTTCTGAATTTTTTAGTGATTCTAAGGAAAAGTGAACAAGGCCCAACGAAACTCGTAGCAACTACTCCCTCAAGTGCCTAGAAGCCATATCACGCATCAAAAATACTTGGGACCAGCTAAAATTAGCATGCAAAGCTCAAGAACAGGGTCACCAAGGCAGCAAAAATACGCAAAGTATAAGGCACTAGAGCAAAAACTAATTGGACAAATGGAGGAGTCACTTACCAAGAAGCAATTTCCCCAAAACAGTTTGGTGAATGGTGCTTTGCACAAGGAGATCGAAAATCCCAGCAAGAAGAGCAAGAACACGGGTTTGAGCTGCGAAAGGATTTTTTCTGGAGGTAGGAGAAGCAAATGGGAGCTAGAATGAGTGGAGGGGGTGCACGTGGGCCCCACAAGCCTGGTAGGCGCGGCCAGGGGGTGCCCGCGCCTCCAGGGCTTGCGGCCCACTGGTGCAGCCCCCTCACTAGCTCAACGTCTCAGTATTTTTCAAAAGTTCCAGAAAAAATCATACTTGATTTTCAGGATGTTCGGAGAACTTTTATTTTCGGGGTATATTTGTACGGGACACTGAAACAGAAAACAGGGAAAACTAAACTAAATCTATCATTTTTCTTCTAAGCAACCAAAGGTGAAGGCTTGGAACAGAGGTTTGTGACTCCTCGATTCATCCATCTCATGGTCATCGAAAGAAATCCGTCAATGAGGTTGATCAAGTCTCCTTGACAAACTTTTTCGAATCACAAAAGAAGACGGAGAATTTTCGAATAGTCACTAGGTTACCTCAATGGAGATGTGAATCTCCCCAACAAGCAAATCATACTTCATCTTAACAGGAGGTATAGGGCATTCAAAGCTCCCAATAAGAATCGATGAAGTTTTTTTGATAGCATTGATGCAATGTACTTGATATTGTTTCTTCGAAAAGTGCACCATATGCTCATTACCGTTGACATGGAAAGTGACATTGCCTTTGTTGCAATCTATAACAGCCCCTGCAGTGTTTAGAAAGGGTCTTCCATGGATGACCGCCATGGCATCGTCCTCGGGAATATCCAGAATAACAAAGTCCGTTAAGATAGTAACGTTAGCAACCACAATAGGCACATCCTCGCAAATACCAATAGGGAAAGCAGTTGATTTGTCGGCCATTTGCAGAGAGATTTCAGTGGGTGTCAACTTATCCAATTCAAGTCTATGATAGAGAGAGAGAGGTATAACACTAACACCGGCTCCAAGGCTGCATAAAGAAGTTCTAATGTAGTTGCCTTTAATGGAGAAAGGTATAGTGGGCACACCGGGATCACCTAGTTTCTTAGGAGTTCCACCCTTGAAGGAATAATTAGCGAGTATGGTGGAAATCTCAACCTCAGGTATCCTCCTCTTATTAGTCACAATATCCTTCATGTACTTAGCATACGGAGACATTTTGAGCATATCTGTCAAACGCATTTGCAGAAAGACAGGTCTAATCATTTCAACAAATCGCTCAAAATCCTTATCATCTTTTTTCTTAGATGGTTTGGGAGGAAAGGGCATGGGTTTCTGAACCCATGGTTCCCTTTCTTTCCCATGCTTCCTAGCAGCGAAATCATTCTTATCGTATCTCTTATTCTTAGGTTGTGGGTTATCAAGATCAACAGGTTCAATCTCCACATCCTTATCATTTCTAGGTTGAGCATCATCATGAACATCACTATCGATATTATCGTTAGGCTCATGTTAATCACCAGATTGTGTTTCGGCATCAGAGACAGAGACATCGTTTGGACTCTCAGGTGTAACAGCATCAGGGTTGCTAGCGTGTAGGTTCCTATCATCTCTCTTCTTCTTTCTAGGATGACTAGGTGCATCAGTGCTAACTCCTTGAGAATCTTGTTCAATTCTCTTAGGATGACCCTCAGGATACAAAGGTTCCTGGGTCATTCTACCGCCTCTAGTGAGGACTCTGACAGAATTTTCATTCAACTCATTGAGCAAGTCCTTCTGAGCTTTAAGTACTTGTTCTACTTGAGTAGTAACCATAGGGGCATGTTTACTCAGAAGCTTAAGATCATTGACGTTTCTGTCCACACAAGCACTTAAATGACTAAGCATACGAGCATTCTATCCCAATTGTCTGCTAACATAATCATTGAAACTTTGTTGTTTGGCAACAAAGTTATCAAATTCATCCAGGCGTAAGCTAGAAGGTTTATCAAAAGGAATATCACTCTCATCGAATCTACGCAGAGAATTTACTTCTACTACCTGTATCGGGTTATCGAGACCATGGATCTCTTTGATAGGTGGTAGATTTTGGACATCTTCAGATTTAGTGATTTCTCTTTCATACATTTCTTAGCTTCTTGCATATCTTTAGGACTGAGGAATAGAATACCTCTTTTCTTTGGAATTGGCTTAGGAAGTGGTTCGGGAATAGTCCAAGCATTCTCATTGCACAAGATGTTATTCAATAGGATCTCAGCTTGTTCTACAGTTCGTTCCCTAAAAAACAACCAGCACAACTATCTAAGTGGTCTTTAGAAGCATCGGTAAGTCCATTATAGAAGATATCAAGTATTTCATTCTTCTGAAGAGGGTGATCAGGCAAAGCATTCAGTAGCTGGATGAGCCTCCCCCAAGATTGTGGGAGACTCTCTTCTTCAACTTGCGCAAAGTTTTATATTTCCTGCAAGGCAGCTTGCTTCTTATGGGTAGGGAAATATTCTTCAGAGAAGTAGTAGATCATATCCTGGGGTCTACGCACACAACCAGGAGCAACAGAAGTGAACCAAATCTTAGCATCATCCTTTAGTGAGAAAGGAAATAGCTTGAGGATATAGTAGTGGCGGATCTTTTCCTCACTAGTGAATAGGGTGGCTATATCGTGTAGTTTGGTAAGATGGGCTACAACCGTTTCAGACTCATAACCGTGAAAAGGATCAGATTCGACCAGAGTGATTAACTCTGGGTCGACAGAGAATTCATAATCCTTATCGGTCACAAAGATAGGCGAAGTAGAAAACTTCGGGTCGTATTTCATCCTAGCGTTCAGAGATTTTTCTTTCCACTTGCGTAGTAAATTCTCAACATCATAGCTATCCTTACATGCAAGAAAATCCTCAACTATCTCTCCCTCCATAACATAACACTCAGGCATATCAGGCAATTCATATTTAGGAGAGGTAGCTCTATCAGGCAAAATAGCAGGCTCTACTTCAATAGTAATAACAGTTTCAGAAGTATCATCACATCTAGCAGCAACTCTAGCAATTTGTGCATCAAGGAATGCACCAAGTGGCAAAGCAGTATCAAGAATAGCATCGTCATAAGAATCATGGGCAGCAGAAGTAGCATCATCAAGCACAGGCAACATATCAAGATTTCTAGCAGGAGGTGGTGTCGCAAACTTACTCATAACTTAAGGTGAATCAAGTGCAAAGCTAGATGGCAGTTCCTTACATGTCCTCGTAGTTGAGGGCAAGACTTTAGTTCTTGGATCTTTCAGATTCCTCATAGTGACCAACAGACGTAAATCCCAAGTGACTCAGAGAATATAGTTGTGCTTCCCTGGCAACGGCGCCAGAAAAAGGTCTTGATAACCCACAAGTATAGGGGATCGCAACAGTTTTCGAGGGTAGAGTATTCAACCCAAATTTATTGATTCGACTCAAGGGGAAGCCAAAGAATATTCTCAAGTATTAGCAGCTGAGTTGTCAATTCAACCACACCTGAAAGATTTAGTATCAGTAGCAAGGTAGTATGATAGCAGCAGTAGCAATAGTAACCAGTAGCAGCAAAGTGACAGCAGTAGCAACAGAGTAACAGCAGTAGCAACAGAGTAACAGTAGCAGCAAAGTAACGTAGCAAGGACCAGTAGGAAAAGACTCATAGGCATTGGATCGGTGATGGATGATTATGCCAGATGCTATTCATCATGCAACAGTTATAACACGGTGAGATATGTAACTAGCTCCAGTTCGTCAATGTAATGTAGGCATGTATTCCATATGTAGTCATACGTGCTTAGGGAAAAGAACTTGCATGACATCTATTGTCCATCCCTCCCGTGGTAGCGGGGTCCTAATGGAAACTACGGGATATTAAGGTTCTCCTTTTAATAAAGAACTGGAACAACGCATTAACACTTGGTGAATACATGAAATCCTCATACTATGGTCATCTCCGGGAGTGGTTCTGGCTATTATCACTCCGGGGTTGCCGGGTCATAACACATACTAGGTGACTACAACTTGCAAGATAGGATCAATAACACACATATATTGGCGACAACATAATAGGTTCAGATCTGAAATCATGGCACTCGGGCCCTAGTGACAAGCATTAAGCATGGCAAAGTAGTAGCAACATCAATCTCAGAACCTAGTGGATACTAGGGATCAATCCCTATCAACTAACTCGATTACATGATAGATCTCACCCAACCCATCACCGTCCAGCAAGCCTACGATGAGATTACTCACGAACGGTGAAGAGCATCATGGAATTGGCGATGAAGGAAGGTTGATGATGACGATGGCGACGATTTCCCCTCTCCGGAGCCCAGAACAGACTCCAGATCTGCCCTCCAGAGGAAGAACAGGAGGTGGCAGCGCCTCCGTATCGTAAAACGCGATGAGCTCTTCTCCTTGATTTTTTTTCCGGACGAAATAGACCTGAAATTGGAGGTGGTGGAGCATTGTGGGCCCCACAAGCCTGCCAGGCGTGGCCATGGGGGGGCCGCGCCTGGTGGGCTTGTGGGCTCCACGCTCCACTTCCTCCGTTGATTCTTGCGCCAGTATTTTTTATATATTCCCCAAAAATTCTCCGTAAACTTTCAGGTCATTCCGAGAACTTTTATTTCTGTGCAAAAATAACACCACGGCAATTCTGTTGAAAACAACGTTAGTCCGGGTTAGTTCCATTCAAATCATGCAAATTAGAGTCCAAAACAAGGGCAAAAGTGTTTGGAAAAGTAGATACGATGCAGACGTATCAATGGTCTTCGAGGGGTGCTTGGATATGGTCATTTTCCCAGACTCACAAGCACCGCAGAGGTGGTCCTTGAGGAATTTGACCGATTCGGTGCCGATGACATGCTTCTTCTTTGCGAGCGTGTGCAAATTCCTCATTCTTGCATGACCAAGTCTTCGATGCCAAAACCACCCTTCTGAGGTTTTTGCTAGTAGGCAGGTCGCTGGTTGAGGACCTGTAGAGAAATCAAAAATGTACAAATCCCCTCTTCTAACACCTTCGAAGACTTTGGATCTGTCAGATTCCATGATGACAAAACATCTATATATTCCAAAGATAACAATCATATCAAGATCACAAAGCATTGAGACTGACATGAGGTTAAATCCAAGGGATTCAACAAGCATCACTTTGTCCATGTGCGTGTCCTTGGAAATAGCCACTTTGCCAAGTCCCAATACCTTGCTTTTACCTTTGTCAGCATATGTGATTTTCTTCAGGGGTGATGGAGTTAGTGGCATATTCATCAGCAAGCTTTTGTCATCAGTCATGTGGTGTGTGCAGCCACTATCAAGAACCGACTGAGTACTCTTGGGTTTGTCATCCTTTGAACCTTTTGCCATGAAGCAATAGGTAGGAGCGAAGTCATCAGCATAGTCATCAGTGTGGATGGTGTTATCATTTTCTTCAAGGTTGAAGATTGACTTGCTGACGAATGTGGTTGCAAGTGCAAGGCTAGCCTGTCCAGATTCTGAGTCTTCATCAGAACCCTCCTCTTCATGGCATTCGTCGGATTCTGCCTCAGAATCCATTTCCTTGCCAATAAGTGCCCGAGCCTTTCTGAAACTAGTATTCTTGTGCGATGAGGACTTTGAGGATGAGGATTTTAAAGATTTCTTCTTTTTCTTCGAGTCATGAGAACTTTCATCCTTGTATTTCTTCTTCTTTGATTCCTTTCCCCAACGAGGACAATCAGCAATGTAGTGACCTGATATCTTGCATTTGTGGCCGGTTCTTTTCTTGTAGTCCTCAGATGAAGATTCTGATTTCCTCATATCTCTTCTTGAAGATTTACCAAACTGGCCACGTCTTGTAAACTTCTGGAATTTCCTCACAAGCAGTGCAAGCTCCAGTCCAAATTCTTCAGGATCGCCAATGCTACCATCCGAGTCTTCTTCTTCAGATGAGGAAATTGCTTTGGCCTTTAGTGCACGTGGTCTAGAATAGCTTGGTCCCTATAGATCTCTCTTTTCTTCTTGTTGGAATTCATGAGTATTGAGTCTTTCGAGTATATCAGATGGATCAAGCATCTTGTAGTCTAGTCTCTCTTGAATCATCAGAACTAAAGTCTCAAATGAAGAATCCAAAGATCTTAGCAGTTTCTTCACAACTTCGTGATCAGTAATGTCTTGAGCTCCCAGTGCTTGCAGTTCATTTGATATGTCAGTGAGGCAATCAAAGGTATCTTGGCAGCTTTCATTGTCAAGCCTCTTGAAGCGATTGAAGAGATTGCGAAGAACATCAACACGAGAATCACGCTGGGTTGATACTCCTTCATTTACTTTGGACAGCCTTTCCCAGATAAGTTTTGCTGAGCCCAAAGCACTCACTCTGCTATACTGGCCCTTGCTCAGATGGCCACAGATGATATTCTTCTCTTGAGAGTCAAGTTGCTTGAATTTCTTCACATCAGCGGCAGAAACGGTAGCAGTGACGATAGGGACGCCATGTTCCACAATATACCAGAGATCATTGTCAATAGCTTGTAGATGCATCTGCATCTTGGTCTTCCAGAAGGGAAAGTCCTTTCCTTCGAAAGTCGGACATCCTGCAGTAACCTTGATCATGCCTGCAGTCGACATAACTAAAACTCCAGGTGGTTAAACCAAAATCACACAGAACAAGGGAGTACCTTGCTCTGATACCTTATATCGACTAGAGGGGGGTGAATAGGATATTTTTAGAATTTCATCACTAAGGAAATACCTTTTGAGGAAATTTCTCACCTTGCAGCAGAAACAGCAAAGGATCAGGAGTGCAAAGTATCACTACAGCAGTTTTCAAGGTGAAGAATATGAAAAACAGTTTGCACAGTATGCAGGCACGGAGAAACATATGAGGATTAACTTGCGTGAAGAATTTGGGGTTGAGGAATTTCAGAGAAAGTCTTCAGCAAATTCTTCAAACAATGACAGAGAAAATCAGCAACCTACAATATGAGAAATTTAAAGAGTTGAAGAAATAGAACCCGTTTCAAAGTGAAGACAGTGGTTGATGACCCAGTTCCAACTGATGTGACAGTTGTACATCTGGTTTGGAGCGGCTTGGTATTGAAACCAAAAGACACACAGTCTCGGGACACACAGTCCCTACTGTATTCTCCTTGGGCTAAGAACACACAGTCCTCGCCCAACACTCGTGGTAAGTCTTTAGGGTAGACTTCCAAACCCTCACAAACTTGGTCACCTGGCTATCCATAATTGACAGCTAGATTGCTCTAGACAATGACGCCTAACCGTCTGGAGGATGCACGGTCCTCAAAGGTAAAAGGCTTCAGTCCCACAGAGGAACAACTTCTTCAGTGATGCTCAATCACTTGGTTTTCGGTTTGTCGTTTGGTGTTTGGGGTATTTCCTCACTGATGAATTACTCTCAAAGACTCTGAGGAATTTGGGTTGCTCTTATGACAAGTGTCAGTTTCCAACGGAGCAGCCAACCCGCTAATGGTTGTGGGGGCGGCTATTTATAGCATGGGAGCATCCCGACATGATTTGACATTAATGCCCTTAAATAATATGACCGTTGGTGTGGATAAGATCAGTGATGTGGCGCGACTTGCGGTAACGGTCGGGACCCTCAACTATGAGAGTCCTCATGTCTCTCATATTCCCCAATTGAGGCTTTTGGTAGGATTAGGCTTCGGTTGAGCATCATGAGGAAATTCATTTCGACGTGTTACTTTGACCCCCTTTAACAGTACGGTGTTCCTATGACTCAAAGGTGAAGAAAATAAAACAGACAGAATAAATCTTCATGCTTCAAAATCTTGAGATTGTTTTTCTTTAGGACACACCGAATTCCTCATCTTCAATTTCTTCACGAGGAATATCAATTTCATCGCAATTTCTTCGCAATTCAATTCTCCAGCTTCAGACCAATTTCTTCAGCCGAAGATATACATTTTTAGGGGTCGATATTCATCTAATATTTCAAACTCCTCAGCGACTTATAGATCATGTGTACACTGATGAACACATTAGATACTTAACCTATAAGTCTTCATGTTGGGGAACGTCGCATGGGAAACAAAAAATTTCCTACGCGCACGAAGACCTATCATGGTGATGTCCATCTACGAGAGGGGATTTCCGATCTACATACCCTTGTAGATCACACAGCAGAAGCGTTAGTGAACGCGGTTGATGTAGTGGAACGTCCTCACGTCCCTCGATCCGCCCCGCGAACCGTCCCACGAACCGTCCCGCCATCCGTCCCACGATCCGCTCCGATCTAGTGACGAACGGACGGCACCTCTGCGTTCAGCACACGTACAGCTCGACGATGATCTCAGCCTTCTTGATCCAGCAAGAGAGACGGAGAGGTAGATGAGTTCTCCGGCAGCGTGACGGCACTCCGGAGGTTGATGGTGATCTAATCTCAGTAGGGCTCCGCCCGAGCTCCGCAGAAACGCGATCTAGAGGTAAAACCGTGGAGGTATGTGGTCGGGCTGCCGTGGCAAAAGTTATCTCAAATCAGCCCTAAAACCCCACTATATATAGGAGGGAGGGAGAGGAGGAGGCAGCCTCAAAACCTAAAGGTTTGGCCGAAATTGGAGGTGGAGGAGTCCTACTCCAATCCTACTTGGAGTAGGATTCCACCTTCCCACTTGGAAACTCTTTCCACCTTGTGTTTTTTCCTTCTCAAACCTTATGGGCCTTAGTGGGAACTTATTCCAGCCCACTAGGGGCTGGTTTATCTCTTCCCATAGCCCATGAGACCCCTTGGGGCGTAACACCCCTCCTGATGGTCCCCGGCACCCCTCCCGGCACTCCCAGTACACTACCGATGAGCCCGAAACTTTTCCGGTAATGCACGAAAACCTTCCGGTAACCAAATGAGATCATCCTATATATCAATCATCGTTTCCGGACCATTCCGGAAACCCTCGTGACGTCCGTGATCTCATCCGGGACTCCGAACAACATTCGGTAACCAACCATATAACTCAAATACGCATAAAACAACGTCGAACCTTAAGTGTGCAGACCCTGCGGGTTCGAGAACTATGTAGACAAGACCCGAGAGACTCCTCGGTCAATATCCAATAGCGGGACCTGGATGCCCATATTGGATCCTACATATTCTACGAAGATCTTATCGTTTGAACCTCAGTGCCAAGGATTCATATAATCACGTATGTCATTCCCTTTGTCCTTCAGTATGTTACTTGCCCGAGATTCGATCGTCAGTATCCTCAAACCTATTTCAATCTCGTTAACCGGCAAGTCTCTTTACTCCTTCCGGAATACAAGATCCCGCAACTTACACTAAGTTACATTGCTTGCAAGGCTTGTGTGTGATGTTGTATTACCGAGTGGGCCCCGAGATACCTCTCCGTCACACGGAATGACAAATCCCAGTCTCGATCCATACTAACTTAACGAACACCTTTGGAGATACCTGTAGAGCATCTTTATAGTCACCCAGTTACGTTGCGACGTTTGATACACACAAAGCATTCCTCCGGTGTCAGTGAGTTATATGATCTCATGGTCATAGGAACAAATACTTGACACGCAGAAAACAGTAGCAACAAAATGACACGATCAACATGCTACGTCTATTAGTTTGGGTCTAGTCCATCACATGATTCTCCTAATGATGTGATCCCGTTATAAAGTGAAAACACTTGCCTATGGTCAGGAAACCTTGACCATCTTCGATCAACGAGCTAGTCAACTAGAGGCTTACTAGGGACAGTGTTTTGTCTATGTATCCACACATGCACTGTGTTTTCAATCAATACAATTATAGCATGGATAATAAACGATTATCATGAACAAAGAAATATAATAACAACTAATTTATTATTTCCTCTAGGGCATATTTCCAACAGTCTCCCACTTGCACTAGAGTCAATAATCTAGTTCACATCACCATGTGATTCCAACGAATCCAACACCCATATAGTTATCGGGTCTGATCATGTCTTGCTCGTAAGAGAGGTTTTAGTCAACGGTTCTGAAACTTTCAGATCCGTGTGTTCTTTACAAATCTTTATGTCATCTTATACATGTTGCTACTATGTGCTATTCGGAAATACTCCAAATATCTACTCTACTATACGAATCCGTTTCACTACTCATAGTTATTCGGATTAGTGTCAAAGCTTGCATCGACGTAACCCTTTACGACGAACTCTTTAACCACCTCCATAATCGAGAAAAATTCCTTAGTTCATTAGTTACTAAGGATAAATTTTGACCGCTGCTAGTGATTCAATCATGGATCACTCTCTGTACCTCTCAACAGACTTTGAGTCAAGGCACACATCAGGTGCGGTACCTAGCATGGCATACTTCAGATTCTACGGCCAAGGCATAGAAGACAACCTTCGTCTATTCTCTTTATTCTGCCGGGGTTAGGTTTTGAGTCTTACTCAAATTCACACCTTACAACGCAACCAAGAACTCCTTCTTTGCTGATCTATTTTGAACTCCTTCAAAAACTTGTCAAGGCATGCATCTTGTTGAAACTTCTATTAAACGTTTCGATCTATCTCCATAGATCTTGATGCTCAACTTTCAAGTAGCGCAATCCAGGTATTCCTTTGAAAAACTCCTTTCAAACAACCTTTTTATGGTTTTACAGAAATTCTACATTACTTCTGATCCACAATATGTCATCCACATATACTTACCAGAAATTCTATAGTGCTCCCACTCACTTCTTTGGAAATACAAGTTTCTCATAAACCTTGTACAAACCCAAAATCTTTGATCATCTCATCAAAGTGTATATTCCAACTCCGAGATGCTTGCACCAGTCCAATGAAGGATCGCTGGAGCTTGCATACTTGTTAGTATCTTTAGGATCGACAAAACCTCCTGGTTGTATCACATACAATGTTTGCTCAAGGAAACCGTCGAGGAAACAATGTTTTGTCTTCCTATGTGCAATATTTCACAAATAATGCAGCAACTACTAACATAATTCCAACAGACTTTTAGCATCGCTATGAGTGAGAAAGTCTCATCATAGTCAACTATTTGATCATGTCGGAAACATCTTTGCGACAAGTCGAGCTTTTCTTAATAGTGACTTATCACCATCGTCGTTTGTCTTCCTTTTAAAGATCCATCTTTACTCAATAGTCCTACGACCATCAAGTAGTTCTTCCAAAGTCTACACTTTGTTTTCGTACATGGATCCTCTCTCGGATTTCATGGCTTCCAACCATTTGTCGGAATCCGGGCCCACCATTGCTTTCTTCATAACTCGTAGGTTCACTTTTGCTCAACAACATGACCTCCAAGACAGGGTTACCGTACCACTCTGCAGTAGTACGCGACCTTGTCAACCTACGAGGTTTGTAGTAACTTGATCCGATGCTCGATGATCACCATCATCTTCTTCCACTTCAATTGGTGTAGGCACCACAGGAACAACTTCCTGTGCCCTGCTACACACTAGTCGAAGTGATGGTTCAATAACCTCATCAAGTTCTATCACCCTCCCACTCAATTCTTTCGAGAGAAACCTTTCCTCAAGAAAGAACCCGTTTCTAGAAACAAACACTTTGCTTCCGGATCTGAGATAGGAGATGTATCCAACTGTTTTGGATATCTTATGAAGATGCATTTATCCGCTTTGGGTTCGAGCTTATCATACTGAAACTTTTTCACATAAGCATCGCAGCTCCAAACTTTCAAGAAACGACAGCTTAGATTTCTCTAAACCTTAGTCTATACTGTGTCATCTCAAGGGAAATACGCGGTGCCCTATTTAAAGTGAATGTGGTTGTCTCTAATGCATAACCCATAAATGATAGTGGTAATTCGATAAGAGACATCATAGTATGCACCATATCAAATAGGGCGTGGCTAAGATGTTCAGACACATCATCACACTATGGTGTTCCAGGTGGCATGAACTGCGAAACAATTTCCACATTGTCTTAACTGCGTACCAAAACTCGTAACTCGGATATTCATCTCTATGATCATATCGTAGACTGTTTATCCTCTTGTCACGACGATCTTCACTCTAAAATAGCTTTGAACGTTTCAACATTTCAGACTTGTGATTCATCAAGTAAATACTCATGTATCTACTCAAATCGTCAGTGAAGTAAGAACATAATGATATCCACTGCGTGCCTTAGCATTTATCGGACTGCACACATCAAAACTGCATTACTCCCAACAAGTTACTCTACTTGTTTCATGTGGCATGTTTTGCATGTCTCAAGTGAATCAAAATCAAGCGAGTCCAAACGATCCATCAGCATGGAGCTTCTTCATGCATTTTACACCAACATGACTCAAGTGGCAGTGCCACAACTAAGTGGTACTATCATTCTTACTTTTTATCTTTTGGCACTAATATTATGAACATGTGTAACACTACGATCAAGATTCAATAAACCATTGAGGGTAATTATTCAAGCAAATAGAATAACTATTATTATTTTGAATGAATAATCGTATTGCAACAAACACGATCCGATCATGTTCATGCTCAACGCAAACACCAAATAACAATTATTTGGGTTTCACCACCAATCCCGATGATAGAGGGAGCGTGCGACGTTTGATCATATCAACCTTGGAAACACTTCCAACACGTGTCGTCACCTTGCCTTTAGCTAGTCTCCGTTTATGTCGTAGCTTTCATTTCGTGTTACTAATCACTTAGCAACCGAACCGGTATCCAATACCCTCGTGCTACTAGGAGTACTAGTAAAGTACACATCAACATCATGTATATCAAATATACTTCTTTCGACTTTTGCCAGCCTTCTTATCTACCAAGTATCTAGAGTTGCTCCGCCTCAGTGACTGTTCCCCTCATTACAGAAGCACTTAGTCCCGGGCTTGGGTTTAATCTGGGGTCTCTTCATTAGTGCAGCAACTGCTTTGCTGTTTCACGAAGTATCCCTTCTAGCCCTTGCCTTTCTCAAAACTTAGTGGTTTTACTAACCATCGACTATTGATGCTCCTTCTTTATTTCTACTTACGCAGTATCAAACATCGTGAATCCCTCAAGGATCATTGTGTCTATCCTAGATATGTTATAGTTCATCACGAAGCTCTCACAGCTTGGTGGCAGTGACTTTGGAGAACCATCACCATCTCATCTGGAAGATTAACTCCCACTTGATTCAAGAGATTGTCGTACTCAGACAATCTGAGCACACGCTCAACGATTGAGCTTTTCTCCTTTACTTTGTGGACAAATAATCTTGTCGGAGGTCTCGTACCTCTTAACAAGGGCACAAGCATGAAATCACAATTTCATTTCTTTAGAACATCACTTATGTTCCGTGACGTTTCAAAACGTCTTCGGCGCCTTGCTTCTAAGCCATTAAGTATTTTGCACTGAACTATCGTGTAGTCATCAGAAACGTGTATGTCGGATGTTCACAGCATCCACAGACGATGCTCGAGGTGCAGCACACCGAGTGGTGCATTAAGGACATAAGCCTTCTGCGCAGCAACGAGGACAATCCTCTGCAAAGTTTGCCACTATCAACTTTCAACTAAATTTTCTCTAGGAACATATAAAAACAGTAGAGCTATAGCGCAAGCTACATCGTAATTCGCAAAGACCATTAGACTATGTTCATGACAATTAGTTCAATTAATCATATTACTTAAGAACTCCCACTCAAAAAGTATATCTCTCTAGTCATTTGAGTGGTACATGATCCAAATCCACTATCTCAAGTCCGATCATCACGTGAGTCGAGAATAGTTTCAGTGGTAAGCATCTCTATGCTAATCATATCAACTATACGATTCATGCTCGACCTTTCGGTCTCATGTGTTCCGAGGCCATGTCTGCACATGCTAGGCTCGTCAAGCTTAACCCGAGTGTTCCGCGTGTGCAACTGTTTTGCACCCGTTGTATGTGAACATTGAGTCTATCACACCCGATCATCACGTGGTGTCTCGAAACAAAGAACTGTCGCAACAGTGCACAGTCGGGGAGAACACAATTTCGTCATGAAATTTTAGTGAGAGATCACCTCATAATGCTACCGTCGTTCTAAGCAAGATAAGGTGCATAAAGGATTAACATCACATGCAATTCATAATTGACATGATATGGCCATCATCATGTGCTTCTTGATCTCCATCACCGAAGCACCGGCACGATCCTCTTGTCACCGGCGTCACACCATGATCTCCATCAACGTGTCGCCATCAGGGTTGTCGTGCTACTCATGCTATTACCACTAAAGATACGTCCTAGAAATATAGTAAACGCATCTGCAAGCACAAATGTTAGTTTAAAGACAACCCTATGGCTCCTGCCGGTTGCCGTACCATCGACGTGCAAGTCGATATTAACTATTACAACATGATCATCTCATACATCCAATATATCACATCACATCGTTGGCCATATCACATCACAAGCATACCCTGCAAAAACAAGTTAGACGTCCTCTAATTGTTGTTGCATGTTTTACATGGTGACCATGCGTATCTAGTAGGATCGCATCTTACTTACACAAACACCACAACGGAGATCTATGAATTGCTATTTAACCTCATCCAAGGACCTCCTCGGTCAAATCCGATTCAACTAAAGTTGGAGAAACCGACACTCGCCGGTCATCTTTGAGCAACGGAGTTACTCGTAGCGATGAAACCAGTCTCTCGTAAGCGTACGAGTAATGTTGGTCCGAGCCGCTTCGATCCAACAATACCGCGGAATCAAGAAAAGACTAAGGAGGGCAGAAAAACGCACATCACCGCCCACAAAAACTTTTGTGTTCTACTCGAGAAGACATCTACGCATGCACCTAGCTCATGATGCCACTGTTGGGGAACGTCGCATGGGAAACAAAAATTTTCCTACGCGCAGGAAGACCTATCATGGTGATGTCCAGCTACGACAGGGGATTTCCGATCTACGTACCCTTGTAGATCGCACAGCAGAAGCGTTGGTGAACGTGGTTGATGTAGTGGAACGTCCTCACGTCCCTCGATTCGCCCCGCGAACCGTCCCACAAACCGTCCCGCGATCCGTCCCACGGTCCGCTCCAATTTAGTGCCGAACGGACGGCACATCCGCGTTCAGCACACGTACAGCTCGACGATGATCTCAGCCTTCTTGATCCAGCAAGAGAGACGGAGAGGTAGATGAGTTCTCCTGCAGCGTGACGGTGCTCTAGAGGTTGGTGGTGATCTAATCTCAGCAGGGATCCGCCCGAGCTCCGCAGAAACGCGATCTAGAGGTAAAACCGTGGAGGTATGTGGTCGGGCTGCCGTGGCAAAAGTTATCCCAAATCAGCCCTAAAACCCCACTATATATAGGAGGGAGGGAGGGGATGAGGCAGCCTCAAAACCTAAAGGTTTGGCCGAAATTGGAGGTGGAGGAGTCCTACTCCAATCCTACTTGGAGTAGGATTCCACCTTCCCACTTGGAAACTCTTTCCACCTTGTGTTTTTCCTTCTCAAACCTTATGGGCCTTAGTGGGAACTTATTCCAGCCCACTAGGGGCTGGTTTATCTCTTCACATAGCCCATGAGAGCCCTTGGGGCGTGACACCCCTCCTGATGGTCCCCGGCACCCCTCCCGGCACTCCCAGTACACTACCGATGAGCCCGAAACTTTTCCGGTAATGCACGAAAACCTTCTGGTAACCAAATGAGGTCATCCTATATATCAATCTTCGTTTCCGGACCATTCCGGAAACCCTCGTGACGTCTGTGATCTCATCCGGGACTCCGAACAACATTCGGTAACCAACCATATAACTCAAATACACATAAAACAATGTCGAACCTTAAGTGTGCAGACCCTGCGGGCTCGAGAACTATGTAGACATGACCCGAGAGACTCCTCGGTCAATATCCAATAGCGGGACCTAGATGCCCATATTGGATCCTACATATTCTACGAAGATCTTATCGTTTGAACCTCAGTGCCAAGGATTCATATAATCCCGTATGTCATTCCATTTGTCCTTCGGTATGTTACTGGCCCGAGATTCGATCGTCAGTATCTGCATACCTATTTCAATCTCGTTTACCGGCAAGTCTCTTTACTCGTTCTGGAATACAAGATCCCGCAACTTACGCTAAGTTACATTGCTTGCAAGGCTTGTGTGTGATGTTGTATTACCGAGTGGGCCCCAAGATACCTCTCCGTCACACGGATTGACAAATCCGAGTCTCGATCCATACTAACTTAACGAACACCTTTGGAGATACCTGTAGAGCATCATAGTCACCGGGTTACGTTGCGACGTTTTATACCCACAAAGAATTCCTCCGGTGTTAGTGAGTTATATGATCTCATGGTCATAGGAACAAATACTTGACACGCAGAAAACAGTAGCAACAAAATGACACGATCAACATGCTACGTCTATTAGTTTGGGTCTAGTCCATCACATGATTCTCCTAATGATGTGATCCCGTTATCAAGTGACAACACTTGCCTATGGTCAGGAAACCTTGACCATCTTTGATCAACGAGCTAGTCAACTAGAGGCTTACTAGGGACAGTGTTTTGTCTATGTATCCACACATGCACTGTGTTTCCAATCAATACAATTATAGCATGGATAATAAACGATTATCATGAACAAACAAATATAATAATAAATAATTTATTATTGCCTCTAGGGCATATTTCCAACACTTCAAACCACCAAAATCACTAAGGGAACTAGATGCACTTACAGAAATTGAAAAGACAACTTGATTGAGAAAAAGAATTAGCGCTCACATAAAAATATGAGAACACCTCTTGGAAAGATATGAATTCACCATTTGACATCGAAGCAACTTGAATTGCCATATTCCAACAAAACAAAGGATGAGGCTTACGAAACAAACCAGAACAAATTCATGAGAGAGATTTCCGTTTGATATTTTCGTGGACAGGATCGCACGGGCTCGATCCTTATAGTAGCCATCACGTACAAGGCAGTGCACATGACATATGAAGCGTCCCCGAGTCGTAGCAAGCTACAAGGACTCTTTAATACACAACAAGAACCGTTGTAAGTCGACCGTGAACAAATGAATCCACTAGATGTCGAACCCCAACCTAACATCATGCATTTGTTGGAAGATTGTCCTATAAGTAAGTACTTGAATTCCCACCTAAGAACTCCTGAAATTTCTAGTCATGCAATTTGGTCCACGGATACAAGGAGTAATATATCACTCAACTCCTATACTAACCCGCCCAGTGTATCACCTCCGTCAATACATAACCAGAATCTCGGAACCTCATCTATCTCAGACACTCGTAATCACAATGATACTAAGTATGGCGATACATCCGGAACTCTCTGCACCAGTACTGGGGAAGCCGGACTCCTCTCGCCACGACTAGTATTGAAGCAATTTCAAACATCCTCCATTCTGAGATACTAAGAAATCTGAATGATAACGATGTGCTCGAGAATCCCCTGGAGCTCAACTCCCCGGAAGAAATGAAGTCAGACAGGAGGCACCAAGACAGAACTCCGTCACATCAACATCATATAGATTCCAAAAATATCCGCGTGATCCTAAAAAAAATTGAGTGAGAAGAGGAGTAGAATTAAAATTATTACGTCAAGATTCCTCACCAGAGTATAGAAGAGGAGAAAAAAGAAACCTACTCTCCGATATAACTAAGAATCAAAACAATTTTCACTAGACTCGACTCAGCCAAGTTCGATCAATCAAGGGGGCTCCTAGGTCGGTACTGCTCTGATACCAACTTGTAACGCCCAAGATACGATCCTATCCTTAATTTGGCACGAGGGCCTCGTCAGTGATAGAAGCGCATCTTGTCGTTTCGCAAGAATGGATATCGTTACAAGTACATGTACTGAATAGAAGAGTATATATAGAATTGGCTTACACTCGCCACAAGCTACATTAGAGTCACATCAGTACAACACATAAACATCACGAAGAAGAGCAGGGTCCAACTACGGACAGAAACAAACGAGAAAAGAAAACAACGTCCATCCTTGCTATCCCAGGCTGTCAGCCTGGGACCCATCCTAGATCGATGAAGAAGAAGAAGAAGAATAAGCTACTCCAAATGAACAATCAATGCGCTCGCGTCATGTACCCTTTACATGTACCTGCAAGTGTTGTAGTAATCTGTGAGCCACAGGGGACTCAACAATCTCATTTCCATAGGTATCAAGACTAGCAAAGCTTAATGGGTGAGGTATGGTTAAGTGGTGAGGCTGCAGCAAGCGACTAAGCATTTATTTAGAAGCTAACTTACGAGTACAAGAATAAGAGGGAGATGATCTACGCATAGAGGACGTGAACTACTGATGATCAAACGAATGATCCTGAACACCTACCTACGTCAGACATAACCCCACCGTGTCCTCGATCGAAGAAGGAACTCACGAAAGAGACTGTCACGGTTACGCACTAAGTTGGCATATTTTTAATTAAGTTAACTTCAAGTTATCTAGAACCAGTGTTAAAAAAAGTTTCCACGTTGCCACATAACCGCGGGCACGGATTTCCGAAAGATTTAACCCTGCAGCCGTGCTCCAACTAGTCCATCCCAAATTACCACAAGCCGCATGGAAATCCTTGACCACGAAGCTCGCGATCTCGTCGGACTCCTTAGTGGAAAACCTCAACTCTGAGATTACCCAAAGCATCACCGGAATCCCTATGCACAAGATATTTCGTAAAAGGTAAAAGTAATCCAGCACGGCCACCCGACGTGTCGACGATCCCGATAGGATCCGCGTATCTCGTTCTCTGGACACGACGGATGAGCGATGGTTACCACGCCAAACGTCGAGTTGCCCCGGGTAGCGTTAATAAGCTGCTCTGTTTGGGACCAACACCGTAAGCACTGCCCCCCCCCTGTATTATGTAGAATTACTCCTCGGGTAGCGCTAAATCCCTATGCATTTCAATATTAACAGAATTATTACATTGGGCAAATATAGAACTAATGTTGGGCCTTGCCAGACCAGCTTTAATCTAAAACGAATTATCAAGGGGGTCCCCGTAACAACCCCAATCGTGTTAGGAGCGCTCAATTATGGAACATCACACCGGTAGCCGAAACTGAGGGGCAAAGGTGGAACAAAACACCAGGCTAGAAAGGCCGAGCCTTCCACCTTTTACCAAGTATATAGGTGCATTAAATTAAATAGCATTTAATATGGTGATATAACAAGGAACCCATGTTATCACATGGAAGCAAATGCACCTGCAACTAGCAACGCTAACATAGGGTTAAGCAAGCGGTAACATAGCCAATCAGTGGTTTGCTAGGTTGTGAACAAGTTGAAGGTTTTTATGGCAATGTTGAGAGGCTGACATTTAACAGGTGGTAGGAAGCGACTCAATAACGATAGAAACGATAAAACCAGCATGGCAATGATAGTAATGGTATCTGGGGAAATGGTCATCTTGCCTGAGATCCTGCTGAGAAGAAGAACGACTCTGGGAAGCAGACGAACCGATGTAGTCGAACGGGTCCTCACTTTCCCACACGCTTGTGGAACTCTATCGAGACGAAGGAAACCTGAAACAAGCATCAACACAGATATTCACCAGACGATGCACAACATATGATGCATGAACGGTTGAATATATGCAAGACATGGCATGTCAATTCACAACAAACAACTACTACACATTAAGTGAAGTTCAATATGCAACAAGTTGCATATTGACGAAACTCCACATACCAATTATTTAGTTCTATCCCGATTAGGTACAGGGCAATATTAAAGATGGTTAAACATGGCAAGAGGCGAAGCGTAATTAAGCTACTTATCTAGGCATTTTAAATGAGGTCGGAAATGACATATAGCATCTCCGAGATGACCTCATACGTTAATTTATAAATCTATCCAGATCTGAATTAACACATTTAAATATTTGTTAAACAGCAAAATAAATAGGTTCACGTGATTCTACGCATCGTTCCAATCAATTTACACATAGAGGACTTCTCCAACGGAGCTACGGTCCAAAAGATACGAACACTGCAAGACATGATGGCATTTATGCAATATATGTGCAAATGGCAGCCACAACATTTAAAAACATACAGCCAGCAAGATAATATGAAACTACATGAGATTCTAAGCAAGTTTCATATAGGACACGATCAAAACGGAGCCACAATTCATCAACTACGAGCTAAACAAGAAATCACTATAATTTGCCAAACTCAGCCACATAGGATTTTCTACACCCTCGAACAACTAGCTACACAAATCCAAATTGCTCAAACAAGGCATGAGGCAATAGAGGTCAAGATGCACTACAACATACAACTAATTTCACCTAGCATGGAAGCATGGATCACTAGGAAAAGAAGTCACAAAATGGCATCTCACACACAGTTTCAGACTTAGTGAAAATATCAGTTTATGACAGTGCAGTTTTCGACAGCAGCAAAACTATATGCTACAGGGTACCAAATGACATGAAAATTCACAGCATGCTAGAGAATCATAAGGGCTACAACTAACTCCATTGCACCAACCTCAAAAGAGTTATAGATCACCAGATAAACTCATGGAAAGACAACAACAAAATATAACAGATTTCAGACTTAGAAATATTTCAGCATCTCCAAATAAGCACTATTTCCTAGCATATTGAGAACAAGCAAACAACACCTAAACATGAATTTCTATTGCAACCAAAATTACCAGGGGCTAGCATACACATCCAAGGGCATATCTCTAGTTGACAACTCCTTCATAACATGCACGGATTAAATCCCACGAAATAAACAAAAGTGCAACATGGCAAAATATCAAGCGCACTAACTTGCTCAAAAGCTAAAACTAAATACACAGTTAAATTCTATGGGTTTTCTACCCCGAAAACATATATAACATGAGGGGTTGCAAAATAAAAATATCGCCACACATGTATGCGAGCATATGTCCTAAACACGATATAGCAAACTAGTGATGCAATCCTACATGCAAAAATACCAACAACTACTCTAAAATACATGGCAAAAGGTCCTTAAAAATATGAGCATTTCATCTACGGGGTTTGAGCAATCCGGACATGCAGGAAAATAAACACGGGGCAATTATCATATTAGGACAGCATGTAAAAATAGGCATATGGCAAGTCAAACTAATTCAAACTTGCATGCAAGTTGCAAAATAATAATCTACCCGGAAAACTAATCAAGTTTCATATATAAAATATCACGATCCGATACACTGTTTAAAATCTACAGGCGTTTGAAAAATCTAGCATTTTTTGAAAACTACTAAATTCGCAGGAATGAAATAAAACCCTATGGGCTGAATCTCTCCTATCGGGCCTAACAGAGGCATGAGGTATTTAACTAAAATATGCCGGGTGCAAGGAATAAGAGGCAGGGTGGCTCACCTAGCTGGGCTCGGCCCAGGACGGCGAGGAGGCAGCAGGAGAGGTGGGTCGGCTGGGGCGCGCCTGGAGGAGGCCGAGGCGCCTCGGCCTGGGCGACTTGGGCCGGTCGGGGCGGCCGAGCTGGGCCAACGCCTGGCTGGCCCATGCGACAAGCGAGCGAGGCGCTCCTCGTCCTCTCGATCCCGATAGGGACCGAGGACACAAGGCGGCGGCGGCGAGGCTCGCCGGCAGCAGGGGCGACGAAGGATGGCGCTAACTCGGCGGGACCAGACCGAGGGGCTCGACCCCGGCTGGATCCAGGGAGAGGCGCACGTGGCGGCTGTTGAATCTGCCGAGGAACGGCGGCAGGCGGCGGTTCCAGCGGTCAGGGGTGCTACGGCGGCTCCGGTTGCTCGGGGCCAGCGGCAGAGGAAGACAGGCGGCGGGGCACAGGCGAGGCAAGGAGGCCAGAGGCTGGAGGCGAGGCATGGGCTCGACGGTGTTCGGGAGAAGGAGCGGCACTAGGGCCAGCGGCTCAGGAGGAGGAGCGTGGCAGGGAGCTGCAATCACCAGCGGACTCGTCCGGGCCCAGATGGGCTCGGGCGGGCCCCGAACTAGGCCAGGAGGGCCTAGCACGAGGAGGGAGACACGGGCATTAGGGGTGGGGGCTACACACTGTTTCACATGGAAAACGAGGCAGGGAGGGGCTAGGGCTTCAAAATGGCAAGGTTGGGCATCTATTTTTAGCAAGGAGAGCTAGGTTTAGCGGTTTTAGTCCGTTTTTGGACCGTTGGATCGCGATCCGACAGCGCCAGAAGCGGAGGGGCTTAGGAAGGGATTATGTGGCTTTGTAGAGTAGGCTAGCCGGACATGAGAGGGAAACACGCACCCGACAATGCTATTTAAAACACCGAAAACGTCCGACAGATAACTGAATACGGTGCCGCTACGGTCGACCATTCGGGTACCAGACGGACTGTGATTGCGACGTAATTTGGCAGGCGGCCTACCTGCAACTAAATTAGACCGTACGTCAAGTTTCAACCCAATCAGAGAAAGTTTTACACACACTTTTAAAAACAGGATTTAAACGCTGCCGCGGGCGCGTGCGAGTGTGGTCGGGCTCAGAACGGGCAACGACGAGCACGGAGAGAACCAGCAACTAATAACGGATGCAACTTTTGAAAACGGGCAGCAACGGGATGCCGATGCGATGCAGATGATGCGCATGATGCCATGTTGATGCGACAACTAAAATAAGCCACACGACAAAAATGGAATAAAGGGGAATGTTCTGGAACATCGGTCTCGGGCTGTCACAGGTGAACCATGTTCACTATGCGACTCATGAACCCAGTACAGAGCACGGTTGGTGACCCCGTTGCCTATAAAAGGAGGCCCAAAGCTCAGTTCTAGGGGTTCGACTTTTGGGGGTTTAGACTCTTTGATCACCAGCCGAAAGTCAATCACTGTAGCAAGTAATCCTACAGTAAGCACCTAATACAACAAACAAAGCAGGAGTAGGGTTTTACGCGTTAAGTGGACCGAACCTGGGTAAAAACCTTGCCAGTGTCGATCGCTAGCTTTGCTCTTGTCGCCACCTCTCTCCCCGCCGAACGATCAAGGGATCCTTAGAGGTTCCCATAGGTGTCATTTTCCTGACACCGAGTATATTTGGTGTGAGTGGTTTCGGAAAAAGGATTAGATTTATGATGTGTCGACCATCCCAACCTTTCATGTGCGACCACGTTACCCCCTTATGGTACGGGGCTTTGTTAATTACTCTGGTCGGTGCTAGCAAAGAACTACATTACTAGTGGCGGGAGTGATATGTGGTCACTCTCGTGATGGGGTCGTACTAGGTAGGTCAACTATGCCATTTTTACGTGTTTCGGGCACACCGTTGGTCCCCGCATGGATGATATTTCCAGAGTTGGTGCTCGTAAGACTTACACCCTGTGGGCTGGGTACCAATCGAGGGGAACTCTTTGTCTAGTATCGTAAGGGGAAAGACATTGATCGGGTACTTACCTCGGGTATGTTATATACCGTGAGTCGTGGATGACACGGAAGTTTCCCGGATCTCGTGGGTACAGCGTACAACCTCTACAGAGTGTAAGACTATTCAAATAGTTGTGTCCACAGTCATGGACGGTTGGGTGGTGCTGCTTAAACTACGTCCAGTCGTTTCTACATAAACCAAATGTGTGTGTGTGTGTTCAAGGAGTTATGTGAAAGAGTTGATGTGACCAAGTTCGATGACTTGGCATATCAGGTGAACCCGAAGTGTTCAGCCCTCAACAGATATGTTGATATCTGTAACCTGTTCTTCTAAATACCATTTAGTTCAGAATGCATATCCATCTATGACCGTGTTTACTTTCATTCAAGCTCGCTTTCCACCAATGCCGCATATTACTTGTTATCATATCAACTGGATTATCCATATCATGGGCTGTTTGAGAGCACATTCAAAGTACTCACTGGCTTGCCACTGGTTATGTTATTGACCACAGATGGAAGGACCGGAGTTTCAAGAAGAATTCATCATCGGAGACGGACAAGCGATCTAGGACGCTTCCCAGTCAGAATGCATGTTGGTGTAGGCTAATGGCATGGGCTTCCACTCATCCCCAAGATTTCCGCTAGTAGTTGTATCGTTGTGTTTGGCCTCCTAGGCCCTACCTATGTGAGACTTGACATTGATGGTCATTTGTTGTATTAAATGGTATGTTGAATGTAAGACTCTTAATATTCAGTATATGTGTGTTCGATGAGCATTGATCTCTGGGATCACTGAGCACGTTCATTCGGCAATCTCGACTTGTAAGTTAGCGTCCCCACGGGGCTGGTATCAGAGCCATCCTGACTATAGGAAGCCTTAGGTAGCATGGACGATAGATGAGACAAGTAGTACACTCAGCCCCTACACTTGAGATTTTCTACGCCATAATACCATTTCATACCACCCATAAATTTCTAACCCTCTCCTACAAACCTTGTAGATGGCCGTCGTTCCTGAGATGCTTCTGGAGACAGGCTTCCCCTACTCTTGGGAGACAGCCTGGAGAAGTGTCAAGTACACCGCACACCCATTTTTCTCTACCACGAGCACTGGGTCAACACCGACATGGAGGAATATCACGTGGACGTGATAGTGAAGGCAAACGACTCACCAACTAGTTGGTTCTTTGAAGGACCACAGATGGAGAATCTGATGTTGGCAGTGGAGACAGCAGCACGAGAGGCGCTTGTGCATCTCCGCGATACCCTTCCCGACATGGCCAATGAGCCGGCTACTCGTTACCTGCCTTTTGTCAAGGACAGGATTGACGGGAGCTGGACACTTAACCCATCCCTAGAGGACGGGACGCCACTCAGGTTTCAGACCTACTTCAGCCTCTCCGCTGACTCCTTGACTCACCTTCTGATCCAGGAGTCCGTGACGCTCCGCCAAGAACTGCACCAAGTCAAGGACCTACTTCACATGGAAAAGATGAAGACCCGCAAGGTCAAGAAGGAAGGAGCACCCGAAGGACAGTCGGTCATTGCCTTCCGAGGAGGGATACCACCGCTCCAGGCCACTCCTATTCAGAGTCGTCATCTGACTATGGAAGAGTACACTGAGCTCCTCACCGCTTCTCCAACAAAGCAACGTCGTGATGGACCGCTCCCATCTCCCACACCTCTAAAGAAAGAAGGTACCGATGAGGACGAAGACGAAGACCCTTTAGAACCTGCATACGAGACCGAGCAGTCCGCTACTTACAGGAACGCCTTGGGCAAATTAGGAGTGTCCCTAGAGAAGTCGAGTCTGTGTGTTGGTTCATGAGAACCATGAGTGTTGTTTGTTCATGTTTGATGCAAGCCGCATTTCTATCTTAGGGAGCTTGTAAGCGACTACATCACATGTTTTAATTTATTGCATCAGTCTTCTTAAAACCTTTTGTTTGTCTCACACACTAGCACAGTACCAAACCCCCTTATCTAGGAGCGTCATCCATTATGATTCCCCGACCATGTCGGTATATTGACCTGTCTGCTCCCAAACAGTATGGTGATTTCAACTCACACCAGCACCTTCGCCAACCCTAGCACTACCACTGCTGGCCAGCAGCAGGGAACCGGTGGGTCCGCTCAAGCTAGAAATCACCTCGAGCAGCAGCAAGGCGACATTCCCCCGCCACCGCCTCCTCCAGAGAGCCTGACAGTGGCTCAGTTCCTCCAAGCTCTCCGAGAGGAACGTCAAGCCAACAATGCCGCCATCCAACAGCTCGCTCAAGTCTTAGTGAACAATCCACCGCATAACGAAAATGGCAACAGTCCCTCCACTCTGTCTGAGTTTATGAGGACTACGCCTCCCATATTCACAGACACAACTGAACCATTGGATGCTGATGACTGGATTCGCACCATCGAAGGCCTCCTTGCACTGGTCAAATGCACTAATGACCGCAAGAAAGTCTTTTACGCTTCTCACTGTCTTGGAGGCACGGCCAGAGCCTGGTGGGACGGATTCCAGATCATGCAATAAGGGCAGGCTATCACTTGGGCCGTATTCAAGGAAGGATTCCACGCCGCTCACATTCCCCATGGAATGATGACCATTAAGAAGTGGGAATTTAGAGCTTTGAGGCAAGGCAGTGGAACCGTCAAGGAGTACCTGCAAAAGTTTAATCTCTTGTCAAGATATTCACTCGAAGACGACAGCATAGAACTTGCGAAGGTGGAACGCTTCGTGGAAGGACTACATCAGTCGGTTCAGTATCAGCTGGTCGTGTGTGAATGTCGGACCTTCTGTGATCTGGTGAACAAGACCCTCATGTCGGAGGATAAGCGTCGTGCGATGGACAACACCCATAAGCGCAAGATGATGGGCAATGGAGGTCTCAGTAACCAGAAGTCACGCCCGTCGAAATCAGCCCCAGCAAGACCTCGCTACCAGCAACAGCAGTATAAGGCACCAATGTTCCGCCGGAACTACTAGACCCACCAACAAGTCAACCCCAAGCCAGCAAGCAATCTTCCCAACAGCAGTGGAGTCAAGCCCAACATACCACGGCAGGTTACTTGCTTTGGATGTGGACAGACTGGGCACTACTCCAGGCAATGCCCCATCAAGAAGCCCAATGCACCACGCCTAAGCAGGGACAAGGCCAGGGAGCGCCAAACAGGAACCAAGCTCCCCGCAACCAGCAGTACCACAACAGGGGACGCATTAATCACATCTCCACAGAAGAAACACATGAAGACCCAGACTGCATTCTGGGTACGTTCCTCGTCAACTCCACCCCAGCAATAGTATTGTTTGATTGTGGTGCTTCGCATTCTTTTGTCACCCAAAAGTTCGCGGAAAAATGTGGTTTGAAGCCTACCCTCCTTAATGAATGAATGACAGTACATACCCCAGGAGCAGTGCTAAGGACCAACCTAGGATGTAGAGGAGTCCGGATGATTATTAATGGGATAAGCTTCATAGCAGATCTCATCGTCATTAAGTCGCAAGGCTTGGACGTGATCCTTGAAATGGATTGGTTGGCCAAGCACCAAGCATATTGGACTGCACCAAAAGGGCTATTACCATGACAAGCAACCAAGGGGTCAAAGTCAAGTATGTCCCTGATCCTACATCCACTCAAGTTCCTCAGGTTAATTGCCTTTCGAAAGAAGATTTGGATCGAGTACCAATAGTATGTGAGTACCCGGACGTCTTTCCTGATGAGATGACATGGATGCCTCCTGACCGGGACATCAAGTTCATCATTGAGATCATGCGCGGATCAAGGCCTATCTATAAGAAGCCTTATAGGATGGGATCCGAAGAACTAGAAGAGTTGAAGAAGCAGTTGGATGAGCTACTCGGGAAAGGATTCATCCGTTTGAGTGCATCACCTTGGGGATCACCTGTTCTGTTCATGTCTAAGAAGAATGGGACTATCAGGCTCTGCATCGATTACGTTCTCTCAATGAAGTCACAATCAAGAACAAGTACCCACTCCCCAAGATTGAAGACCTATTTTACCAGTTAAATGGTGCCAAGGTATTCTCCAAGATCGACCTCAGATTTGGATATTACCAACTGAAGATCCGACCTGAAGACATACCTAAGACGGCATTCGTTACCCGGTACGGTCTATACGAGTGCATAGTCATGTCATTTGGGTTGACCTATGCCCCAGCATACTTCATGTACCACATGAACAAAGTCTTCATGGAATACCTGGACAAGTTTGTCGTCGTCTTCATCGATGACATATTAATCTTCTCCAAATCTGAAGAAGAGCATGAGCAACACTGTAGTCTAGCGTTGGAAAAGCTTTGAGAGCACCTACTTTATGCCAAGTTTAGCAAATGCAAATTATGACTGCATGAAGTTGGATTCTTGGGTCATACCATGACGCAAACGGATTGGCAGTCGAACCTTCCAAGATTACCACGGCAACCAACTGGGAGTCGCCAATCGATGTGAAGGAAGTCAGAAGCTTCCTCGGACTCGCGGGATACTACTGCAAGTTCGTGGAAGGGTTCTCCCGCATCGCTTGACCAATGATTCAGGTCTTCAAGAAGGGCAAGAAGTTTGAATGGACGCCGGAGTGTGAAGAAAGCTTCCAGGAACTGAAGAAGAGAGTGACTACCGTCCCGGTACTGGCTACTCCGGATATCAGCAATGAGTTTGTGGTATATTGTGATGCCTCAAGAACCGGGCACGGTGGTGTCCTAATGCAAGACGACGTGGTCGTGGCTTACCTATCACGGCAACTGCACCGGCATGAGGAGAACTATGCCACACATGACCTCGAGTTGGCAGCCGTAGTGCATGCCCTAAAGACATGGTGACATTACCTTCTCGCAAAAAGATGTGAAATATACACTGACCACAAGAGTCTGAAGTATATCTTTACTCAAAGGGAATTGAATATGAGGCAGCGAAGATGGTTGGAGCTGATCAAGGACTACGACCTCAGCATTCAGTACCACCCCGGTATGGCCAATGTGGTGGCCGATGCCTTAAGCCGGAAGGGCAGCACCTTGAATGTTATGCTCAAGGAAAGGCTACCCGCCTTATATGATGAGCTAGAGAGCTTCGGTTTCGAGCTAGTTGAACCGAGATTCCTCACTAGTGGCAATCAGTTTTTTGCCGTCTGCTGGCTGATGGCAAAGAGTGTCTTTGCCGTCAGCTCCCACAAAGCAGACGACAAAGAGCTGGCTGATGGCAAAGAAGGTCTTTGCCATCAGTCAATTCTTCGTCGTCAGCCACAGACGGCAAAGATGAGGACAGTAGACGGCAAAGTTTTGGGCTGGTCCCTCCTGGCCGAGGAAAGGTTAGGTCAAATTATAGTCGTTTCTTTGTCGTCTGCTAGCGGACGACCAAGAGTCCTGAGGCAGACGGCAAAGAGTCTAGACCCTTTGCCATCCGCTAGCAGACAGCAAAGCTACCAAATTTACTAATGTCCGTCCCGATCCACCCCGGCCCTCTCTCTCTCTCTCTCTCAAACGTCCACTCTTTCGCCATCCTCTCCCCCGACCCCCACCGCTGCCACCACCGTCGCGCCGCCGCCCCCGGCGCCACCCCGGTGCCCCAAAGCCCCGCTGTTGCCGCCCCTGTGCCCCACAGCCCCCCCCCCCAGCTCCGCCACCCCACCGCCCCGGCGCCGCCCCGCCGCCCCAACACCCCCGGCCCGGCCGCCCAGACGCCACAGCCGCCCCTCCCGGTGATCCCCCACACCCCCACCCCACCCCATGGGAAATTAACTTGTTGTTATTTAGTTTTTTGGAGGAAGAAGAAGAAGAAGAGGAGGAGGAGTATAGGAGAAGAAGAGGAGGAGGAGGAGGAGAAGAAGAAGACGAAGAAGAAGAAGAGAAGGAGAAGGAAAAAATAAGAAGGAGAAGAAGAAAAAGAAGAAGAAGAAGAAGAAGAAGAAGAAGAAGAAGAAGAAGAAGAAGAAGAAGAAGAAGAAGAAGAAGAAGAAGAAGAAGAAGACGAGGAGGAGGAGGATGAGAAGAAAAAATAAGAAGGAGAAGAAGAAAAGAAGAAGAGAAGAAGAAGAGAAGAAGAAAAAAATAAGAAGGAGAAGAAGAGAAAAAACAAGAATAAGTAGAAGAAGAGGATAAAGAAAAATATAAATAGAAATAAGAGGAAGAAGAAGAAGAAGAGGAGAAGAGGAGGAGGATGAGGAGGAGGAGGAGAAGAAGAAGAAGAAGAAGAAGAAGAGAAGAATAGGAGAAGAAAGAGGAAAAATGAAAAGAAGAAGAAGAGAAGAAGAAGGAGAAGGATGAGGAGGAGAAGGAGCCCTCCTTCTTCTCCTTCTTCTCCTTCTTCTCATTCTTCTCTACTCCTTATTTTTTAGCTTGTTTAGCTAATTATCCTCCAAAATGACATAATAAGCTAAAAACCTTGGTTAGCTCATGAATATTATATTCTTAGCTTGTTTTCCTAAAAAAATACATAATTAGACATAATTAGCATATTTGTGTTGATCGGGTGGATTTACATGTGCTAGTTGTCTGCTCGCTGTGAGGTCTGCTGTGCGAAGACCTCCCCGTGTGTTGTACGAGCTCCGCCCCTGAATTCTTGGGTCAGTACAGATGTCATCTCCTCCTCGCCCCTTCATTTACGATGGGTCGGTTTTCAGATGAAACTTGCTAGATTTAGGTAATTAAATTAATTTATCAGTACGCGTGACCAGTATGTGTCTCCTGTTCGAAAGGATTACAGTTATAAATATGCATGCATTTGCTTATATTTATAACCATGATTCTTTTGAATTGTCCAACGTTATCCATGGACAGCCCGAGTATGTGTAGATTGGGTTCGTTTTCCCATATGCTTTGTTCCGGATCCGATGCATAATTTCGTCAGTGCCTCCCTGTTGTTCTCCGGATACACATCCTCTTTGTTTATTACGGAGACGTGTATCAAGAGAACAGCGGGGAGGTGCTGCCGAAATTTTGCGTTGGTTCCAGAGCAAAGCATGGGAAAACGAACCCAATCTACACATACTCGGGTGGGATTAGGACCTATCTTTACCTATTAGCGTGTAGGTTGCATGGACGTAATAAAAATGGCGAACTTGATTAACTGATGAATATATATGCTAAATTATATTTAAATATATTTCTTGAGTCTTTAGTAGCTAGGCAAGATGAGTGATCATGCATGGATGTATACCGGTCACCCTAGTCAGAAAGAGATGACGAAAGAATGGTTTCTAAAAACCAAGGAATTTGTGAAAGCTGCATTTGCAAATGGCGAGGAAAGAAACTATTGCCCTTGTCCTGGATGCGACAACTATAAAAAGACGACAGAGGCTGTAATGATTAAACACATGCAGAGGAGGGGTTTTAAGCCTAATTATACGGTGTTGACATTTCATGGTGAGTCTATACAATGCACCAGAGGTGAGGTGGTCCGTCGTCGCACTGACAAGCATGGTACCGGGATCGAAGACATGGTGCAAGACTTTGATGATGCTCGGGATTCGGAAGATGAGATGGAGGAATCTGCAAAGGCCTTCTATGAAATGTTGGAGTCTTCAAAACGTCCTCTCCATGAGCACACTGAGCTTTGTCAGCTGGATGCAATTGCACAAGTAATTGCTCTGAAGTCTCAGTTCAACTTGGGAAGAGAATGCTACGACACGATGATGATACTATTTGGACGTTTCCTAACCAAAGGCCATGTCATGCCTGCAAACCTGTACAAGTCGGACAAAATACTTCGTGTACTTAAGATGCCCTATGAGAAGATAGATGCATGTGAGAAAGGATGTATCTTATTTAGGAAGGAGTATGCACACTTGGACTATTATCCCAATTGAGAGTTTTGCAGGTATCTTGTGGTAGACAACGGTATGAGAGAGAAGAGGCAGACCAAAATCACAGTTGGTGTTCTTCGGTATATGCCAATTGTACCAAGGCTTCAACGTCTTTTCATGGTCGAAGAGACAGCCAGACAAATGACATGGCACAAACTGGGCAAAAGAACCGAACTAGATGCGGATGGGAATAAGATGGCGGTACACACATCAGATGCGGAAGCGTGGAAACATTTTGATGGATTGCATCAGGATAAAGCGACAGATCCAAGGAATCCTTGAGTTTGCGCCGCCACGGATGGTTTTAATCCATTAGGAATGACGGCAACCCAATACAGTTGTTGGCATGTATTTGTCGTTCCACTCAATCTCCCCCCCCCCTCCGTCGGGGCAGATTATGCAAAAAAAGAACATATTTTTGACGTTGATAATTCCAGGGCCCAATTATCCGGGGAAGAATATGAATGCGTATGTGCAGCCGCTTAAGGATGAATTGGAAGAAGCTTGGGATAATGGGGTCAAGACATACGATGCCGCTAGAAAACAAAACTTCAAAATGCATGTGTGGTACATGTACTCTATGCATGACTTGCCGGCGGATGCATTATTCTATGGATGGTGTGTGCATGGAAGGTTCCCGTGCCCTGAATGCAAGGCAGCTCTTTAGTTTCATTGGTTGCAGGAGGGTCGGAAGTATTCTTGCTTTGACTTGCATAGACAGTTCCAGGATCCTGACCATCAGTTCACAAAAGACAAGAATAACTTTAACAAAGGTGAAGTTGTCAAAAACTTGGCACCACCTGCGTTGACAGGCCAACGGATCCTGGATTAGTTAAACGCCCTCGAGCCTGATCCAGAGCGTCCATGATATTTCAAGGGGTATAATTCAAAACACTCCTGGATTCACAAACCATTCTTCTGGGATCTGCCTTACTTCAAAGACCTCCTTCTTCCACACAATATCGACATGATGCACACTGAGATGAATATCGGACATGCTATTTTTGGTACATTGTTCAACATAGATGGGAAGACAAAGGATAATACTAAGGCTAGAGTCGATCAAGAGACACTATGTCATAGACCGTTACAAAACATGCGAGAAGGCAAAGGAAAGCAGAAGTGCTCGAAGCCAAAGGCCTGGTTCAATCTTGGAAGGCCAGCTATGAGGGAAATTATCTTGTGGGTCAAAATGCACTTGATGTTCCCCGTTGGGTATGCAGCGAATCTAAAGAGGGGAGCGAGTCTTGAAAAATTAAAAATCTTTGGTCTCAAGAGTAATGATTGGCACATATGGCTAGAGCGGGTAATGCCGATGATGTTACGTGGCTTTATTCCTGAGAATGAATGGCTAGTATTGGTGGAGCTGAGCTATTTCTTCTGTGTTCTTTGTGCGAAAAAATTATCGCCTGGCATGGTAGATGACATGAAAGAGTTTGCACCGAAGTTGTTGTGCAAGTTAGAGAAGATCTTTCCGCCGGACTTCTTTAATCCAATGCAGCATTTGATTTTACATCTACCGACCGAGGCAAGATTGGGTGGGCCCATGCAAAATCATTGGTGCTATGCAACTGAGAGGATGCAGAAGATGCTTCGAGCTAAATGTAAAAATAAGGGTAGAATTGAAGCATCGATGGTTGAGGCTTTCATTACTAAGGAGGTGGCAAACTTTGTGACAGCACACTACGAAGCCAAAAATCATCATTTGCATAATCCGAAGCCTCGGCACAATGATGCAGACCCTAAAAAAGGTGGGTCCAACCTCAGCCTATTTAAAGGGAAGCTCGCACTAGCCGGTGCTTCGAAACCAATAACGTTGGATGTCGAAGAACGGTGGAACATTTCGTTGTATATCTTCAACAACTTAACAGAAGTGTGGCCATACATCGAGTAAGTTCTCGGCACATTTTCCCATAACTTCTAATTCCTTTGAACTGCTCTTATTCCTGGATATTTTATACATCTGATACATCGCAAATTCTCGGATGGAGCGGTGATCGAAAATGATTCCATCGAAGAGTATGAGCTTCTGGCAAAGGCAAGAGGCGGCTATCCCGGTTTCATCTCTTGGTTCAAACAAACAGTAATTATCAATAATGGACCATTTCATTTCTTGGTCTAACTTGCGGCTAATGCAACAATCGTTTTGTATTAAACTTGTAGGCTAATTCAGAGTTTATGGACGCCGAATTGAGACAAGCCGCTAATGGTTTTGACTATAAAGTCCGTTCATTTGAGAAATACAACATCAACGGGTATATCTTTCGTACCTTTCGCAAAGAGTTATCTATGCCCGACCGGAAATCTACAAATTGTGGTGTCTCTGCTATCGGCGAAGGTGTTATCGAGTATTATGGAAGAGTTGAAGCAATTTATGAACTTCAATTCTATGGTGAAAACCCACCGAACGTCGTAGTCTTCAAATGTTATTGGTTCCACCTGAAGGAGACTAGAAGGACTCATGAACATATAGGACTAGTCGAAATCAATCCAAACACCCATTTAGATGTTCCCGATGTCTATATTACGGCTCAACAGACGACCCAAGTTTTTTATCTACCGTGGGCATGCCAAACTGATAAGAATCTCGAAGCTTGGTATGTTGTTTATGAAGTGCCGCCACATGTTAGACCACATCTCCCAAATGAACACGATAATGAACCTCACATTAACGCATACACATATGATGTAGACTTCTTCCAAGAAACACGTCTTTCCAAGAAATGTTTCAAGAGCCGTCGTGCTTCACCCCAGAACATGGAAGTAGACAGCGACAATGAATCCGATTTCACCGATGAGCCGGAACCGACAGAGCTGGAACTAGAAGAGGTTACTGATGCGGATGACCTGTCAATGCTTGACCGATTACAGAAAGGCCTTCTACAACTTCATGTCGTTGAACCCGATGAGCACGTCATTCATGAAGACATGCGTGATAGTGATGATGATGATGCATTTATTGATGATGATTATTAGTTTGTAAGATTCACAGCTTAAATTATATATGTACATATTATTGTTCATGATAATGATTATGTTGTACTAATTTCTTTTAATCTTTATCATGGCAGGTCAAGTCCCTCCGCCGATGCCTGTCTTCTCTGCGATTGGCACGGTGAGTTTATTTCAATGGTCATTATAAACTAGTATTAACAATAGGAGAAGAGGAGAAGAAATAGGAAAAAACCTTGGTTAGCTCATGAATATTATATTCTTAGCTTGTTTTCCTCTATAATGACATAATTTGCCCATTTAGCTCCAAAAAGACATAGTTAGCTAATTTAGCTCCAAAAGATGAGAAGAAATAGGAAAAATGAAAAGAAGGAAGAAGAAGAAGAAGAAGAAGAAGAAGAAGAGAAGAAGGAGAAAAGGAGAAGGAGGAGGAAAAGAAGGTTCTTTTTTCTCTTCTTCTCCTTCTTCTTCTCCTCCTCCTCCTTCTCCTTCTTGTTTTTCTTCTCCTTCTTCTCTTCTTGCTTCTTCTCTTTCTTCTTAAATTTAGCTTATTTTACCCCAACAAAGACATACATAGCTAATTATCCTCCAAAATGACATAATTAGCTTAGTTAGGGTAAAAACATCATAAGAACCTTGGTTAGCTCACAACTTAGCTAATTATTCTCCAAAATGACATAATTAGCTTAGTTAGCTCCAAAATGGCCTATATAATAAAAAATGACCTATACATAGCTAAGTTCTCTCCTAAATGACATAATAAGGCCTAAGAGAAGAAGAGAAGAAGAAAAAATAAGAAGGAGAAGAAGAGAAAAAGAAGAAAAGAAGAATAAGTAGAAGAAGAGGATAAAAAAATAGAAATAGAAATAACAGGAAGAAGAAGAAGAAGAAGAGGAGGAGGAAGAGGAGGAGAATAGGAGGGGGAGGAGAAGAAGAAGAAGAATAGAATAAGAAGAAGAAGAAGAAGAAGAAGAAGAAAGAGGAAAAATGAAAAGAAGGAAGAATAAGAAGAAGACGAGAAGAAGAAGAGAAGAAGAAGGAGAAGGAGGAGGAGGAGAAGGAGCCCTCCTTCTTCTCCTTCTTCTCTCCTCCTTCTTCTTCTCCCTCCTTCTTCTCCTTATTCTTCTCCTTCTTCTCTCCTCCTTCTTCTCCTTCTTCTCCTTCTTCTTTTTATTCTCCTTCTTCTATTCTTGCTTCTTCTCTTTCTTCTTCAATTTAGCTTATTTTATCCAACAAAGACATACTTAGCTAATTATCCTCCAAAATTACATAATTAGCTTAATTAGGGTAAAAACATCATAAGAACCTTGTTTAGCTCACAACTTAGCTAATTATCCTCCAAAATGACATAATTTTCTTAGTTAGCTCCAAAATGGCCTATTTAATAAAAAATGACCTACGCTTAGCTAAGTTCTCTCCTAAATTACATAATAAGGCCTAAGAGAAGAAGGGAAGAAGAAGAAAATAAGAAGGAGAAGAAGATAAAAAAGAAGAAAAGAAGAATAAGTAGAAGAAGAGGATAAAGAAAAATAGAATTAAAAATAAGACGAAGAAGAAGAAGAAGAGGAAGAAGAGGAGAAGAGGAGGAGGAGGATTAGGATGAGAAGAAGAGGAGGAGGAGGAGGAGAAGAAGAAGAAGAAAGAGGAAAGAGGAAAAATGAAAAGAAGGAACAAGAAGAAGAGAAGAAGAAGAGAAGAAGAAGGAGAAGGAGGATGAGGAGAAGGAGCCCTCCTTCTTCTCCTTCTTATCCTTCTTATCTCCTCCTTCTTCTTCTTCCTCCTTATTCTCCTTCTTATTCTCCTTCTTCTCTCCTCCTTCTTCTCCTTCTTCTTCTCCTCCTCCTCCTCCTTCTTTTTCTTCTCCTTCTTCTCTTCTTGCTTCTTCTCTTTCTTCTTCAATTTAGCTTATTTTCCCCCAACAAATACATACTTAGCTAATTATCCTCCAAAATGACATAATTAGCTTAGTTAGGGTAAAAACATCATAAAAACCTAGGTTAGCTGACAACTTAGCTAATTATCCTCCAAAATTACATAATTAGCTTAGTTAGCTCCAAATTGGCCTATTTAATAAAAAAGGACCTATATTTAGCTAAGTTCTCTCCTAAATTACATAATAAGGCCTAAGATAAGAAGAGAAGAAGAAAATATAAGAAGGAGAAGAAGAGAAAAAAGAAGAAAAGAAGAATAAGTAGAAGAAGAGGATAAAGAAAAATAGAAATAGAAATAAGAGGAAGAAGAAGAAGAGGAGGAGGAGGAAGAAGAGGAGAAGAGTAGGAGGAGGAGGAGGAGAATAATAATAAGAGGATAAGAGAAAAAGAACGAGGAAAAATTAAAAGAAGGAAGAAGAAGAAGAAGAAGAAGAAGAAGAAGAAGAAGAAGAGAAGAAGAAGAGAAGAAGAATAGAAAAAGAAGGAGAAGGAGGAGGAGGAGAAGGAGCCCTCCTTCTTCTCCTTCTTCTCACCTCCTTCTTCTTATCCCTCCTTCTTCTCCTTATTCTTCTCCTTCCTCTCTCCTCCTTCTCCATCTTCTCCTTCTTCTCCTCTCCTCCTTCTTCTCATCGTTCTTCTCCTTCTTCTTCTCCTCTTCTCCTCCTTCTCCTTCTCCTTGTCCTCCTCCTCCTCCTCCTTATTCTTGTTTTTCTTGTCCTTCTTCTATTCTTGCTTCTTATCTTTCTTCTTCAATTTAGCTTATTTCTCATATATATGTTGTTGTTCTTCTTCTTCTGACTTTCTTATTCCCATTTTGTAGATTGGATGTACTACATGCATGGAAGCTGGCATTGGAGTGCTTTAGTTCTAGTTTTCATTTGAGTTGATGAACAATGTGGAACTATATGTATATGTATAGATGGATGAACAATATATGTGGAACTATATGTATGTATATATGGATGAAACTTTGTATGTGTTGGTTCTTTCGATATACGGGATGTACGTTGATGAACAAATGGCATTGATGAACTTTATATGTATACCATATATGTGTTGTGACCTATATATCATATATGTGATATGAATTATATATATGTGTGTGTTGTGAAATAGAACAAATAAACAAAAATGTGACAATTTGGGCTCTTTGTCGTCTGCGAGCTGATGGCAAAGGCCAGCTCACGCCAAAGGTGCCACATGGCACCCAGCTGTGCAACCTGGGCAGCAGCAACTGGCCATATGGGCTCTTTGCCGTCTGTTGCCTCGGGTGGCTGACGGCAAAGTGGTAAGGAGGAAGACGGCAAAGAAGCCGACAGGCGCTGGCCCAACTCTATGCTGGCCCATAGAAGCAGACGGCAAAGATGGTGAGGGAAGTAGACGGCAAACATGCGGAGGGAAGCAGACGGCAAAGCCTCCGTTAGCCCTAACGGAGGCGTCGCCTGTCGGCTGCCATCTCAATCTCTTTTCTGACTTCTCAGTGTTTGACACAGACGGCAAAGAGCTTTGCCGTCCACTTAGGGTAGGCTGACGACAAAGAAGCTACAATGTCGTCGTAGGCTGACACCGAATCTTTGCCGACAGGTGGCAGACGGCAAAGCTCTTTGTCGTCGGTGTGGACCTTTTTGTCGTCTGTGATGGCAGACGGCAAAGAAGCTGATTCCTATAGTGCCTAGCTAACCTCGAAGTCAAACCAACTCTGGTTGACGACATCAAAGAAGCCTAGAAGGGGCACAAGAGCATTGAAGGCATCAAGAAGAAGATCCGGGAAGGCAAGGCTCCAAAATTCTCAATGGATGAGCAAGGAGTCGTTTGGTTTGGGAAACGTTTATGCGTACCCAACAAGGCTAAACTCAAGGATTTAATCCTGCAAGAATCCCATGACACACCCTACTAAATTCACCCCGGTGGCACCAAGATGTATCAAGACCTCCAGGAAAGGTTCTGGTGGCATGGCATGAAGAGGGAAATAGCTTCCTATATAGCCCAGTGCGATGTGTGCCAGCGAGTCAAGGCTGAGCAACAACGACCTGCTGGATTGCTACAACCTCTCCAAGTGCCCGAATGGAAGTGGCACAAAGTCGGCATGGACTTCATCACCGGTCTGCCCAAGTCAGGCAAAGGGCACGGGTCCATATGGGTCATTGTCGACCACCTAACCAAGGTGGCCCATTATATTTCGATCAACACCACTTACGATGGTAGCCAATTGGCAGCCTATATATCCATCGTATTTTGAGCCTCCACGGAGTTCCCAAGAAATTGTATCTGATCGAGGCACGCAGTTCACCTCAAGATTCTGGAAGAAGTTCCAAGAATCTCTCGGAACCAAGCTCTCTTTCAGCACTGCCTTTCACCCGCGGACGGGCGAACTGACGGAGCGAGTGAAACAGATACTTGAGGATATGCTCTGTGCTTGTGTCTTGGCACATGGGACCAAATGGGAAGAATGTGTGTCGTTTGCTGGGTTTTCATACAACAACAGCTACCAGTCCAGTCTCCAGATGGGCCCATTTGAAGTGCTATACGGACGGAAATGATGCACCCCGCTCAACTGGTCCGAGACTGGCAAAGGATTGATTTCCGGGCCAGAAGTTCTTCGTGAAGCCGAACACAAAGTGCAGCTTGTCCGGGAAAACTTGAAGGCAGCCAAGTCGCGACAAAAGAGCTATGTGAATTCCCACCGCAGAGAAGTGGAGTTCAACCCCAGAGACCAGGTGTACCTCCGCGTCACACCTCTCAAGGGAACCAAGCGTTTCCACATCAAGGGGAAACTTGCTCCAAGGTTCATTGGACCTTTTAAGATCACGGCAAGGCGTGGAGAAGTTGCTTACCAGTTGGAGCTACCTCCAGAACTTTCGGGTGTGCACAACATATTCCACGTGTCACAACTTCGGAAGTGCCTGCAAGCGTCGAACCATCCAGATCTTTATAAGGACATTGATCATCAAGCCATCGACCTTCAACCAGGCCTCACTTATCGTGAGAGGCCGATCCGCATCCTGGACGAAGCCGAGCGTTGCACTAGAAGCCGCACCATCAAGTACTTCAAGGTTCAAGGGAGCAACCACACCGAAGCAGAAGCAAAATGGGAGCGTGAAGACTATCTCGTACCTTTGGCAAAGAGCTCTCTATGCCCGTCCGGAAATCTACAAATTGTGGTGTCTGTGCTATCGGCGAAGGTGTTATCGAGTATTATGGAAGAGTTGAAGCAATTTATGAACTTCGATTCTATGGTGAAAACCCACCGAAAGTCGTAGTCTTCAAATGTTATTGGTTCCACCCGAAGGAGACTAGAAGGACTCATGAACATATAGGACTAGTCGAAATCAATCCAAACACCCATTTAGATGTTCCCGATGTCTATATTACGGCTCAACAGACGACCCAAGTTTTCTATCTACCGTGGGCATGCCAAACTAATAAGAATCTGGAAGGCTTGTATGTTTTTTATGAAGTGCCGCCACATGTTAGACCACATCTCCCAAATGAACAGCATAATGAACCTCACATTAACCCATACACATATGATGGAGAATTCTTCCAAGAAACACGTCTTTCCAAGAAATGTTTCAAGAGCCGTCGTGCTTCACCCAAGACAATGGAAGTAGACAGCGACAATGAATCCGATTTCACCCGTGAGCCGGAACCGGCAGAGCTGGAACTAGAAGAGGTTACTCATGTGGATGACCTGTCAATGCTTGACTGATTACAGAAAGGCCTTCCACAACTTCATGCCGTTGAACCCGATGAGCACGTCATTCATGAAGACATGCGTGATAGTGATGATGATGATGCATTTATTGATGATGATTATTAGTTCGTAAGATTCACAACTTAAATTATATATGTACATGTTATTATTCATGATAGTGATTATGTTGTACTAATTTCTTTTAATCTTTATCATGCCAGGTCAAGTCCCTCCGCTGATGCATGTCTTCTCTATGATTGGCACGGTGAGTTTATTTCAATGGTCATTATAAACTAGTATTAACAAGAGGAGAAGAGGAGAATAAATAGGAAAAAAACCTTGGTTAGCTCATGAATATTATATTCTTAGCTTGTTTTCCTCTATAATGACATAATTAGCAATTTAGCTCCAAAAAGACATAGTAAGCTAATTTAGCTCCATGAACAGGAGGAGATGAGAAGAAATAGGAAAATCAAAAGAACGAAGAAGAAGAAGGAGAAGAGGATAAGGAGGAGAAGAAGAAGGTTCTTTTTTCTCTTCTTCTCCTTCTTCTTCTCCTCCTCCTTCTCCTTCTTATTTTTCTTCTCCTTCTTCTCTTATTTCTTCTTCTCTTTCTTCTTAAATTTAGCTTATTTTCCCCAACGAAGACATACTTAGCTAATTATCCTCCAAAATGACAAAATTAGCTTAGTTAGGGTAAAAACATCATAAGAACCTTGGTTAGCTCACAACTTAGCTAATTATCCTCCAAAATGACATAATTAGCTTAGTTAGCTCCAAAATGGCCTATTTAATAAAAAAAATGACCTATACTTAGCTAAGTTCTCTCCTAAATGACATAATAAGGCCTAAGAGAAGAAGAGAAGAAGAAAAAATAAGAAAGGGAAGAAGAGAAAAAAGAAGAAAAGAAGAATAAGTGGAAGAAGAGGATAAATAAAAATAGAAATAGAAATAAGAGGAAGAAGAAGAAGAAGAGGAGGAGGAGGAGGAGGAGGAGGAGAAGAACAAGAAGAAGAGGAGGAGAAGAAGAAGAAAGAGGACAAATCAAAAGAAGGAAGAAAAGAAGAAGAGAAGAAGAATAGAAGAAGAAGGAGAAGGAGGAGGAGGAGAAGGAGCCCTCCTTCTTGTCCTTCTTCTCTTCTCCTTCTTCTTCTCCCTCCTTCTTCTCCATCTTCTTCTCCTTATTCTCTCCTCCTTCTTCTCCTTCTTCTTCTCCTCCTCCTTCTCCTTCTTCTTTTTCTTCTCCTTCTTCTCCTCTTGCTTCTTCTCTTTCTTCTTCAGTTTAGCTTATTTTCCCAACAAAGACATACTTAGCTAATTATCCTCCAAAATTACATAATTATCTTAGTTAGGGTAAAAACATCATAAGAACCTTGGTTAGCTCACAACTTAGCTAATTATCCTCCAAAATGACATAATTAGCTTAGTTAGCTCCAAAATGGCCTATTTAATAAAAAATGACATATGCTTAGATAAGTTCTCTCCTAAATTACATAATAAGGCCTAAGAGAAGAAGAGAATAAGATTAAATAAGAAGGAGAAGAAGAGACAAAACAAGAAAAGAAGAATAAGTAGAAGAAGAGGATAAATAAAAATAGAAATAGAAAGAAGAGGAAGAAGAAGAAGAAGAAGAAGAAGAAGAAGAAGAGGAATAAGAGGAGAAGAGGAGGAGGAGGAGGAGGAGAATAAGAAGAAGTAGAGGATGAGAAGAAGAAGAAGAGGAGGAGGAGGAGGAGGAGAATAAGAAGAAGAAAGAGGAAAGAGGAAAAATGAAAAGAAGGAAGAAGAAGAGGAAGAGAAGAAGAAGAGAAGAAGAAGGAGGAGGAGGAGGTGGAGGAGAAGGAACCCTCCTTCTTCTCCTTCTTCTCTACTCCTTCTTCTTCTCCCTTCTTATTCTCCTTCTTCTTCTCCTTCTTCTTCTCATCCTCCTTCTCCTTCTTCATCTCCTCCTCCTTCTCCTTCTTTTTTTTCTTCTCCTTCTTCTCTTCTTGCTTCTTCTCTTTCTTCTTCAATTTAGCTTATTTTTCCCAACAAAGACATACTTAGCTAATTATCCTCCAAAATGACATAATTAGCTTAGTTAGGGTAAAAACATCATAAGAACCTTGGTTAGCTCACAACTTAGCTAATTATTCTCCAAAATGACATAATTAGCTTAGTTAGCTCCAAAATGGCCTATTTAGTAAAAAATGACCTATACTTAGCTAAGTTCTCTCCTAAATTACATAATAAGGCCTAAGAGAAGAAGAGAAGAAGAAAAAAAATAAGAAGGAGAAGAAGAGAAAAAAGGAAGTAAAGAAGAATAAGTAGATGGAGAGGATAAAGAAAAATAGAAATAGAAATAAGAGGAAGAAGAAGAAGAAGAAGAGGAGGAGAAAGAAGAGGAGAAAAGGAGGAGGAGAAGAAGAAGAAGAAGAAGAAGAGGAGGAGGAGGAGGAGAAGAAAGAGGAAAAATGAAAAGAAGGAAGAAGAAGAAGAAGAAGAGAAGAAGAAGAGAAGAAGAAGAGAAGAAGAAGGAGAAGGAGGAGGAGGAGAAGGAGCCCTCGTTCTTCTCCTTCTTCTCCTTCTTATCACCTCCTTCTTCTTATCCCTCCTTCTTCTCCTTCTTATTATCCTTCATCTGTCCTCCTCCTCCTTCTCTAAGTTCTCTCCTAAATGACATAATTAGCTAAGTTCTCTCCTAAATGACATAATTAGCTAAGTTCTCTCCTAAATGACAAAATTAGCCCATTTAGCTCCAAAAAGACATAGTTAGCTGATGACCCAGAAGTATAGGGGATCTATCATAGTCCTTTCGATAAGTAAGAGTGTCGAATACAACGAGGAGCAGAAGGATCCGACCATTGGTTTTCAGCAAGGTAATATGTGCAGGCACTGAAATTATCGGTAACAAGTAGTTGTGTGGTGAGATGATTCATAGCAAGAAACAAGTAGCAAAAGTAGCAACGGTGCAGAAAAGTGGCCCAATCCCTTCTGTAGCAAGGGACAAGCCTGGACAAAGTCTTATAGGAGGAAAAACGCTCCCGAGGACACACGGGAGTTTCTGTCATGCTAGTTTTCATCATGTTCATATGATTCGCGTTCGTTACTTTGATAGTTTGATATGTGGGTGGACCGGCGCTTGGGTACTGCCCTTACTTGGACAAGCATCCCACTTATGATTAACCCCTCTCGCAAGCATCCGCAACTACGAAAGAAGAATTAAGACAAAGTCTAACCATAGCATTAAACTAGTGGATCCAAATCAGCCCCTTACGAAGCAACGCATAAACTAGGGTTTAAGCTTCTGTCACTCTAGCAACCCATCATCTACTTACTACTTCCCAATGCATTCCTCTAGGCCCAAATAATGGTGAAGTGTTATGTAGTTGACATTCACATAACACCACTAGAGGGAAAACAACATACAACACATCACAATATCGAACGAATACCAAATTCACATAACTACTATTAGCATGACTTATCCCATGTCCTCAGGAACAAAAGTAACTACTCACAAAGCATAATCATATTTTGACCAGAGAGGTAATGAGTAGCATCAAGGATCTGAACATGAACTCTTCCACCAAATAATCCAACTAGCATCAACTACAAAGAGTAATTAACACTACTAGCAACCTTACAAGTACCAATCGGAGTCGCGAGACGGAGATTGGTTACAAGAGATGAACTAGGGTTTGGAGATGAGATGGTGTTGATGAACATGTTGATGGTGATGAGTCCCCTCCGATGAGAGAAGTGTTGGTGATGATGATGGCGATGATTTCCCCCTCCAGGAGGGAAGTTTCCCCGGCAGGATCGTCCTGCCGGAGCTCTAGATTGGTTCTGCTCAAGTTCCGCTCGTGGTGGCGGCGAATCCTCCGAAAAGCCTCCTCCTGATTTTTTTTGGAACGAAACCCTTCATATAGCAGAAGAGGGGAGCCAGTGGGCCAGCAGGGAGCCCACAAGTCCCTAGGCGCGGCAAGGGGGGTGGCCGTGCCTACCAGGCTTGTGGCCCCCTGGTTGCGCTCATCTGGCACTTCTTCGGCCCAGTATTATTTATATATTCCCAAAAATATCCACGTTGATTTTCACGGCTTTTGGAGTTGCGCAGAATAGGCATCTCAAACTTGCTCCTTTTTTAGGCCAGAATTCCAGCTGTCGGCATTCTCCCTCTTCTTGTAAACCTTGCAAAATAAGAGAGAAAAGGCATAAGTATTGTACCATGAAGTGAAATAACATCCCAAAAAGCAATAGATATCAACATGAAAGCATGATGCAAAATGGACGTATCAACTCACCCAAGCTTAGACCTCGCTTGTCCTCAAGCGAAAGCCGAGCTCAATAAATATGCCCACATGTTTAGGGAGAGAGGTGTCGACAAAACAAGATACGAACATGCAGGCATCATGATCATGATCAGAACAGCAATACCATCATATGAACTCTTATGCTAAAGTGACAATTCCTTCATAAAGTAAAGTATGGATCAAGAACCTTACCGAGAATTAGCAACCGATAGCCTTTAGTCATCGAAGCAATTGTCATTTATCACAACATCAGAAAGAGTCAAATAAGAGCTTGTAAAGCAATTCCACATACTCAATCATCTTTTCGTTCTCTACAATTGCTACAACTCACGTGGTACTCATGAGATCAAAGTTTCAGCTGAACACAGAGAAAGATAGGGGCTTATAGTTTTACCTCCCAACTGCTTACCTCAAGGGTAATGTCAACAATAATAATTCATGAATGCTTACCTCCAAGTTGACATATGAATATAGATCTTTCCCTAGCATATGATGTTAGCCAAGATAAAGGTGAAACAAGGAATTGGTGAATATCACCATGACTCTTTCAAGGGCAAAAATTAAAGGTACAAGAAAGGCCCTTCGCATAGGGAAGCAGAGCTTGTCATGCGCTTTTGAGGCTTGGATGCGTGTCCTCTTAGTGCGGAGGAATGTCACTTTATATTGCGTCCTGTGGTAAAGAACTTTATTATGCAATCTGTCGCTTTTATGTCTTCCTCATCACAGGTTTGTACAAAGCTTATTTTCCACACACTAATAGATCATACATATTAGGGAGCATTTTTTATTGCTTGCACCGATGACAACTTACTTGAGGGATCTTATTCAATCCATAGGTAGGTATGCTGGACTCTCATGGAAAAACTGGGTTGAAGGTTTATGGATGCACAAGTAGTATCTCTACTTGGTGCGGGAGTTTTGGCTAAAATGAGGTGGAAGAAATCGTCACATGCTAAGGGATCTCTAATCATATAACATTGTTCGGAACCAAGCAAACACAATTCATTATGTTGTCTTCCTTGTCCAGCATCTACTTCTAAGCATGCAATAGTTTAGTGAGTGTTCACAATCATAGATGGTGTCAAAGATGATATATTTATATGTGAACCTCTCCTTCTTTATCACTTCCTATTAATTGCGAAAATGACCAAGGTCTATGTTTCTCTACCCTCAACAAGTTTCAATCATCATCCTTTTTATATGTGAAGCCATCACTTCCCATAAGATCATTGCATGATATTTTCATGCTTTTGTTGTTTTCTCATTCTTTTGATCATGGCATGAGGTAAAGCCCTCAACTAAGACACTCTTTATTATACGTCTCACGAGCTCGAATACATCAGGGGTGACACAAAGCAAAACTCAAGACTAAAAAAGTAAGACTTTTAATCTACTAGATAAAAAGAAAACTGAAAAGGAACAAACTAAAACGAAGGTAAAGGTAAAAGATGTGATGGTGATACGATACTGGGGCAACTCCCCCAAGCTTGGCACAAGCCAAGGGGATTGCCCATACCCATGCTCAGTTGTCTTCCTTTGGAGGTGACAGTGGTGGAGTTGCTTTGTCCTTTGATTCGAAGAGAGCCATCAATCTTTGATTTATACCTTGGAGATCTGTGATATGTTTCTCCAGCAAAACAACTTCACGAGTGAGATAAGTATTGCAAGCATGACTTGTTTCACAAGACCTCAAGAGTTCAATCAAGGATGGAGACAGTAGGTGGAGGTAGGGTTGGAGGAAATCCACTTCTTCAACTTTTTCCTTGTTGAGCACAGATTGCACTTCGTCCCATGCCTGATTCTTCTCCTTAGTTTTGCCCTTGGTTTCTTTAGGTAGCCTTTCCCTGGCCTCCATGACCTCCATTCTTTTTATATTAGCATTTACTTCTCCATAGACTTGAGGGAGATTGTTCTCCCCCATAGATTCCTGAGACGACATCTTGCTCTAAATCTGCGGCAGAAAACAGGCTCGAAACGAAAACAAAGGAAATCTGCGTGATACGAGAGTTAGACCTTACGCGAGAATATATAATGATTTTTTTCCTACCAGAAGGAGTACTCCGCAAGTAAACGGAGTCTGGGAGGCACATGAGGTGGCCACAAGCCCCCCAGGCGCGGCCAGGGGGTGGGCCTGCGCCTGGCAGGCTTGTCGCCTCCTCGCGCGCTTTCCGGACTACTTCCAATTTTTCTATTTTTTCAAATATTCCAAAATGGAGAAAAATTCCTACTGGAAAAGTTTTGGAGTCTCTTTTCCTACCGAATCACATACCTCTTCATTTTCGGAGTCTGAAACAGGCTGATAAATATCCCTTAGGTATTCTTCCGGAGTTATGGTATTGATGATATTGCTTTCAACATTTATGGGAGTACCTAAGATATAATGCTTGATTCTCTGCCCATTTACAACTCTCGAACAATTACCTTCCGTGTTGTTGATCTTGATAGCACTGGAACGATATACTTCCTCAACAATGCAAGGACCTACCCATTTGGAGAGAATCTTGCCTGCAAAAAATCTTAAACGAGAATTATATAGCAAGACATAGTCACCTACATTGAACACACGCTTTTGTATCCTCTTATCGTGCCTCCTCTTAACCTTTTCTTTGAACAACTTGGCATTTTCATATGCCTGAGTTCTCCATTCATCAAGCGAGCTAATGTCAAATAACCTCCTCTCACCAGCAAGTTTGAAATCAAAGTTGAGCTCTTTGATTGCTCAATAAGATTTATGCTCTAGCTCAAGAGGTAAATGACATGCTTTACCGTACACCATTTTGTACGGGGACATGCCCATGGGATTCTTATAGGCAGTTCTATAAGCCCACAGTGCATCATCGAGCTTCTTAGACCAATTCTTTCTAGACCTGTTGACAGTCTTTTGCAGAATTAGTTTAAACTCTCTATTGCTTAGCTCTACTTGACCACTGGACTGAGGGTGATAGGGGGACGCAATTCTATGGTTGACATCGTACTTAGCAAGTGTTTTACGGAAAGCACCATGAATGAAATGTGAACCACCGTCGGTCATTAGATATCTAGGGACTCCAAATCTAGGGAAGATAACTTCTTTAAGCATCCTAATAGAGGTGTTGTGATCAGCACTACTAGTGGGGATAGCTTCTACCCACTTAGTGACATAATCAACAGCAACTAGGATATGAGTATACCCGTTGGATTTTGGAAAAGGTCCCATATAATCAAAGCCCCAAACATCAAATGGTTCAATGACAAGTGAATAGTTCATAGGCATTTCCTGACGTTTATCGATATTACCTACTCTTTGACATTCGTCACAAGACAAACAAACTTATGGGCATCCTTGAAGAGAGTGGGCCAATAGAAACCTGATTGCAATACCTTGTGTGCAGTTCTATCTCCCGCATGGTGTCCTCCGTAGGCCTCGGAGTGACACTTCTGTAGGATCTGTCCCTGTTCATGTTCAGGTACACAACGTCTAATAACACCATCTACTCCTTCCTTATAAAGGTGAGGATCATCCCAAAAGTAATGTCTCAAGTCAAAGAAGAATTTCTTCTTTTGCTGGTATGTGAAACTAGGTGGTATATATTTGGCAACGATATAGTTTGCATAATTAGGATACCATGGTGCACTACGTGAAGTATTGATGGCATTCAATTGCTCACCGGAAAGCTATCATCAATAGGTTGTGGGTCATCAAGAACGTTCTCTAACCTAGACAAGTTATCTGCTACGGGGTTATCAGCACCCTTCCCGTCGACAACGTACAAATCAAATTCTTGTAGCAAGAGAACCCATCTGATAAGTCTAGGTTTAGCGTCCTTCTTCTCCATGAGGTACTTAATAGTAGCGTGATCAGTGTGAATAGTGACTTTGGAATCAACTATGTAAGACCTGAACTTTTAAACTGCAAACACGACTGCTAAAAACTCCTTTTCCGTAGTAGCATAGTTTCTTTGGGCACTGTCTAGATTTTTACTAGCATAGTGAATAACGTTCAACTTCTTATCAACTCTTTGCGCTAGGACAACACCAACAGTATAATCACTAGCATCACACATGATTTCAAAAGGTAAGTTCCAATCAGGTGGTTGAACAATAGGTGCAGTTATCAAAGCCTTCATAAGTATTTCAAAGGCTTCCTCACAATCATCGTCAAAAACAAAAGGAATGTCCTTTTGCAAGAGATTGGTAAGAGGCCTAGAAATCTTAGAGAAGTCTTTAATGAACCTCCTATAGAAACCAGCATGACCAAGGAAACTTCTTATACCTTTGATATCTGTGGGGTATGGCATTTTCTCTATTGCATCAACCTTGGCCTTATCGACTTAAATACCTCTTTCAGAAATTTTGTGTCCTAAGACGATGTCTTCATTAACCATAAAGTGGCACTTTTCCCAATTCAAGACAAGATTGGTGTCTTTCCATCTCTGCAAGACTCGATCAAGGTTGCTGAGGCAATCATCAAAGGAAGACTCGTAAACAGAGAAGTCATCCATGAAAACCTCAACAATCTTTTCACAAATGTTAGAGAATATAGCCAGCATACATCTTTGAAAGGTGGCAAATGCATTACATAAGCCAAAAGGCATACGTCTATAAGCAAAGGTACTGAAAGGGCAGGTGAAAGTGGTTTTCTCCTAATCAGATTGTGCAATTAGTATTTGGGAGAAACCAGAATAACCGTCTAGAAAGCAGAAGTGTGTGTGTTTAGACAGTCTTTCTAGCATTTGGTCGATAAAAGGCAAAGGGTAATGATCTTTCCTAGTGGCTTTATTCAATTTCCTAAAATCGATCACCATCCTATAGCAAGTAATAATCCTCTGTGGGATCAATTCATCCTTATCATTAGGGACAACGGTAATGCCTCCCTTCTTAGGGACGCAATGCACCGGACTCACCCAATCACTATGAGCGACAGGATAGATAATACCTGCTTCCAGGAGCTTTAGTATTTCTTTTCTCACTACTTCTTTCATCTTAGGATTTAATCTCCTTTGATGATCAGCAACTGGTTTGGAATCAGGATCAGTTTTAATCTTGTGCTAGCATAGAGTGGACCTAATGCCCTTAAGATCATCAAGAGTATATCCAATAGCAGCACGGTGCTTCTGCAGAGTTTTTAATAACTTCTTTTCTTCATGCTCTGAGAGGCTAGCACTAATAATAACAGGATATATCTCTTTTTCATCAAGATAAGCATACTTAAGAGTATCAGGCAACTGTTTAAGCTCGAACACAGGATCACCCTTTGGTGGGGGTGGATCCCCAAGCAGTTCAACGGGCAAATTATTCTTAAGGATAGGATACTGTTCTAAGACAGCCCTATCTATCTCATCCCTTTCATCCATATGCATATCATTTTCATGCTCAAGCAAGTATTGCTCTAAGGGATCTGTAGAAGGCACGGCAATAGAAGCCAAGGCAATAGTTTCATCCTTACTGGGCAACTCTTTTCCATGAGGTTGTCTACCAAACTTGGAGAAATTGAACTCATGTGACACGCCTTCAAAGCCAACAGTGACAATTTGCTTCTCACAGGCAATATGAGCATTGACAGTATTGAGAAAAGGTCTGCCAAATATGATTGGACAAAAGCTATCTTGAGTGGTAGCAAGAACGAGGAACTCAGCAGGATACTTCGTTTTACCACACAAGACTTCAACATCCCTAACAATTCCCACAGGGCAGGTAGTATCTCTACTGGCAAGCTGAATAGTGACATCAATAGGTTCTATCTCAACAGGTGAAATCTCGTCTTTGATTTCATCATATAAGGATTGAGGTATTGCACTAACACTAGCACCCACGTCACATAAACCATGATAACAATGATCTCCTATCTTAACAGAAACAACAGGTGTGCCAACAACAGGCCTATGTTTATCTCTAGCGTGAGGTTTAGCCATTCTAGCAGCATCTTCAGAGAAGTGAATATTATGTCCCTCAACATCATCAGATAGGAGATCATTGATAATAGCAATGCTAGGTTCAACTCTAGTTTGCTCAAGGGGTGTAGGTGTTCTAATGTAGCCTCTACGTATCACAGTTGAAGCTTTAGAATGATCCTTTATCCTAACAGGGAAAGGTGGTTTCTCAATGTAAGCACTGGGAACAATAGGATCATTATAGGCAATGACTTTCTCTTCAACTGGATTGGGTTTAACTACATTGAGTTCTAAAGGAGGATGATATTTAAACCACTTCTCTTGGGGGAGATCAATATGAGCAGCAAAAGATTCACACAATGAAGCTACTATTTTAGAGTCAAGTCCATACTTAGCGCTAAAATCACAAAAGGTATTTGTTTCAACAAAGGATTTAACGCAATCGAACTTGAAATTCATACCTGAATCCTTACCTTCTTCAAGCTCCCAATCTTCAAAGTTGCGTTTAATTATTTCCAATAAATTCCATTTGAAGTCAATATCTCTCTTCATAATAGAACCGGTACAAGAAGTGTCAAGCATGGTGCGATCATCATGAGAAAGCCGAGCATAGAAGTTATGAATGATAATTTCTCTCGAGAGCTCATGATTGGGGCATGAATATAACATTCACTTAAGCCTCCACCAAGCTTGAGCGATGCTTTCTCTGTCACGAGGCCAAAAATTGTAAATATAATTCCGATCATGATGTACTAGATGCATAGGATAAAACTTTTGATGAAATTCCAATTTCAATCGATTGTAGCTCCATGATCCAGTATCATCACATAGCCTATACCATGTCAACGCCTTATCCCTCAAAGATAAGGGAAAGACCTTCTTCTTGACCTCATCCTCGGGCAAACCTGCAAGCTTAAATAAACCACAAACTTCATCTACATAGATTAGATGCAAGTCTGGATGTGATGTTCTATCTCGTGTAAAAGGATTAGCCAGCAGTTTCTCAAGCATACCCGAAGGAAATTCAAAGCAAATATTTTCAGTAGGTGCAGCAGGTTGAGGATAAACTCTTTGTGCTTCCGTTCGAGGTGAAGATACCCCGAACAAGCCCCTCAAAGGATTAGTTTCCATACTAACAAGCGGCAATAAATTTCAGCACACTATATGAATGTTTCCTTACCAAGTTCCACTTACCAAAGGCGCTTCACTCCCCGGCAACGGCGCAAGAAAAGAGTCTTGATGACCCACAAGTATAGGGGATCTATCTTAGTCCGTTCGATAAGTAAGAGTGTCAAACCTAACGAGGAGGAGAAGGATCTGACAAGTGGTTTTCAGCAAGGTAATATCTGCAGGCACTGAAATTATCGGTAACAAGTGGTTGTGTGGTGAGATGATTCGTAGCAAGCGACAAGTAACAAAAGTAGCAACGGTGCAGAAAAGTGGCACAATCCCTTTTGTAGCAAGGGACAATCCTGGACAAAGTCTTATAGGAGGAAAAACACTCCCGAGGACACACAGGAATTTCTGTCATGCTATTCATCATGTCCATTTGATTCGCGTTCATTACTTTGATAGTTTGATATGTGGGTGGACCGGCGCTTGGATACTGCCCTTACTTGGACAAGAATCCCACTTATGATTAACCCCTCTCACAAGCATCCGCAACTATGAAAGAAGAATTAAGACAAAGTCTAACCATAGCATTAAACTAGTGGATCCAAATCAGCCCCTTACGAAGCAACGCATAAACTAGGGTTTAAGCTTCTGTCACTCTAGCAACCCATCATCTACTTACTACTTCCCAATGCCTTCCTCTAGGCCCAAATAATGGTGAAGTGTTATGTAGTCGATGTTCACATAACACCACTGGAGGAAAAACAACATACAACACATCGAAATATCGAACGAATACCAAATTCACATGACTACTATTAGCATGACTTATCCCATGTCCTGAGGAACAAAAGTAACTACTCACAAAGCATAATCATATTCATGACCAGAGCTGTAATGAGTAGCATCAAGGATATGAACATAAATTCTTCCACCAAATAATCCAACTAGCATCAACTACAAAGAGTAATTAACACTACTAGCAACCTCACAAGTACCAATCGGAGTCACGAGACGGAGATTGGTTACAAGAGCTTAACTAGGGTTTGGAGATGAGATGGTGCTGATGAAGATGTTGATGGTGATGAGTCCCCTCCGATGAGAGGAGTGTCGGTGATGACGTTGGCGACGATTTCCCCCTAAGAGAGGGAAGTTTCCCCGGCAGGATTGTCCTGCCGGAGCTCTAGATTGGTTCTGCTCAAATTCTGCCTCGTGGTGGCGGCGAATCCTCCGAAAAGCCTCCTCCTGATTTAGTCGGAACGAAACCCTTCATATAGCAGAAGAGGGGAGCTAGTGGGCCAGCAGGGAGCCCACAAGCCCCCTAGGCGCGGCCAGGGGGTGGCCGCGCCTACCAGGCTTGTGGCCCCCTGGTTGCGCTCCTCTGGCACTTCTTGGGCCCAGTATTTTTTATATATTCCCAAAAAAATCCACGTTGATTTTCACGGCTTTTGGAGTTGCGCAAAATAGGCATCTCAAACTTGCTCCTTTTTCAGGCCAGAATTCCAGCTGCCGGCATTCTCCCTCTTCATGTAAACCTTGCAAAATAAGAGAGAAAAGGCATAAGTATTGTACCGTGAAGTGAAATAACATCCCAAAAAGCAATAAATATCAACATGAAAGCATGATGCAAAATGGACGTATCATTAGCTAATTTAGCTCCAAGATGAGGAGAAGAGTAGAAATGAAAAGGAAGAAGAAAAACAAGAAGAGAAGAAGATAAGAAGGAGAAGGAGAATAAGGAGGAGGAGAAGAAGAAGAGATGAAGGAGAAGGAGGAGAAGAAGGAGAAGGAGCCCTCCTTCTCTCATTCTTCTTCTCTCCTCTTTCTCATCCTTCTTCTTCTTCTTCTCCTCCTTCTCGTTCTCATCCTCCTCCTCCTCCTTATTCTTGTTTTTCTTGTCCTTCTTCTCTTCTTGCTTCTTATATTCCTTCTTCAATTTAGCTTATTTGTCATATATATGTTGTTGTTCTTCTTCTTCTGAGTTTCTTATTCCCATTTTGCAGATTGGATGTACTACATGCATGGAAGTTGGCATTGGAGTGCTTTAGTTCTAGTTTTTATTTGAGTTGATGAACAATGTGGAACTATATGTATATGTATGTATGCATGAACAATATATGTGGAACTATATGTATGTATATATGGATGAAACTTTGTATGTGTTGGTTCTTTCAATATATGGGATGTATGTTGATGAACAAATGGCATTGATGAACTTTATATGTATACCATATATGTGTTGTGACCTATATATCATATATGTGCTATGAATTAGATATATATGTGTTGTGAAACAGAAAAAATAAACAAAAATGTGACAATTTGGGCTCTTTGTTGTCTGCCAGTTGATGGCAAAGGCCTTTTCCATCAGGCAGCTCACGACAAAGGTGCCACATGGCACCCAGCTGTGCAACCTGGGCAGCAGTAGCTGGCTATATGGGCTCTTTGCCATCCGCTGCCTCGGATGGCTGACGGCAAAGTGGTAAGGAGGCAGACGGAAAGAACACGACAGGCGCTGGCCCAACTCTGTGATGGCCCATAGAAGCAGATGGCAAAGATGGGAAGGGAAGCAGACGACAAAGATGCGGAGGGAAGTAGACGGCAAAGCCTCCATTAGCCCTAACGGAGGCATCGCCTGTTGGCTGCCATCTCAATCTCTTTGTCGACCGCTCAGTTTCTGACACGGACGGCAAAGAGCTTTTTCGTCCTCTTAGGGTACGCTGATGGCAAAGAAGCTACAATGTCATCGTCGGCTGACGCAGAGTATTTGCCGACAGGTGGCAAACGGCAAAGCTCTTTGTCGTTGGTGTGGACCTCTTTGCCGTCCGTGATGGCGGATGGCAAAGAAGTTGATTCCTGTAGTGCCTAGCTAACCTTGAAGTCAAACCCACTCTGGCTGACGACATCAAAGAAGCCCAGAAGGGGCACAAGAGCATTGAAGTCATCAAGAAGAAGATCCGAGAAGGCAAGGCTCCAAAATTCTTAATGGATGAGCAAGGAGTCGTGTGGTTTGGGAAATGTTTATGCGTACCCAACAAGGCTAAACTCAAGGATTTAATCCTGCAAGAAGCCCATTACATGCCCTACTCAATTCACCACGGATTTAATCCTCAACACCACTTATGATGGTAGCCAATTGGCCAGCCTATATATCCATCGTATTGTGAGCCTCCACGGAGTTCCCAAGAAATTGTATCTGATCGAGGCACGCAGTTCACCTCAAGATTCTGGAAGAAGTTCCAAGAAGCTCCCAGAACCAAGCTCTCTTTCAGCACCGCCTTTCACCCGCGGACGAGCGAACAAACGGAGCGAGTGAAACAGATACTTGAGGATATGATTTGTGCTTGTGTCTTCGCACATGGGACCAAATGGGAAGACTGTCTGCCGTTCGCTGAGTTTTCATATAATAACAGCTACCAGTCCAGTCTCCAGATGGGCCCATTTGAAGTGCTATACGGACAGAAATGCCGCACCCTGCTCAACTGGTCCGAGAGTGGCGAAGGATTGATTTCCGGGCTAGAAGTTCCTCGTGAAGCCGAAGACAAAGTGCAGCTTGTCCGGGAAAACTTGAAGGCAGCCAAGTTGCGGCAAAAGAGCTATGTGAATTCCCCGGAGACCCAGTAGACCAGGTGTACCTCCGCGTCACACCTCTCAAGGGAACCAAGCGTTTCCACGTCAAGGGGAAACTTGCTCCAAGGTTCATTGGACCTTTTAAGATCACGGCAAGGCGTGGAGAAGTTGCTTACCAGTTGGATCTACCTCCAGAACTTTCGGGTGTGCACAACATCTTCCACGTGTCACAACTTCGGAAGTGCCTACAAGCGTCGAACCATCTAGATATTTATAAGGACATTGACCATCAAGCCACCGACCTACAACTAGGCCTCACTTATCGTGAGAGGCCGATCCGCATCCTGGACGAAGCCGAGCGTTGCACCAGAAGCCGCACCATCAAGTACTTCAAGGTTCAGTGGAGCAACCACACCGAAGCAGAAGCGACATGGGAGCGTGAAGACTATCTCCGATCCGAATTTCTGCACCTTTTTAGCACCTAGCATAGGATGCTCGGGGACGAGATTCTTGTAAGGGGGATAGGTCTGTCACACCCTGTTTTTACCTCACTTCAATTGTAGCCTTTTCAAAATATGGGTTTATCAAAAATAAATGAACTGCTATGAGTGCCATGATTGCCATTGTTTGTATGTATGCTTGAATGGGTGTATCCAAAAACCATATTTTTGTAACATGAACTATTTCAAAAGATCCTTTTCTCATTTTGGCTATTTCAAAAACCTTGCTTTGGATTGCACTGCAAGTCCCTGATTTCAAGGGAGTGCCTTTACCCAAAGATTGTATTCTGGTTTTGGCACTATTATAACTCTCAAATATCGTAAAATAATTATTTTATAAAATAGTTTTCTATTTTATTTGCATGTCCTTTTCTAAGGCCAGAAATGATATTTCCGTATGAAATATTACTTTTTTGCCTTAGAATCATCTGAGAAAATTTGGAGATACTCACACAACATATATTTTCCATACATTAGATTTTCAACCCCCACTTATGTTCAAATTATTTGAGCAAATCCTTGAAAACCTATTCTGTCTGTTTTGGACTTTTGAAATATTTTCAAAGGACATATTTCCAATAAATTCCCAGAAAATTCTACCATGCTTCCCATGCTATATTTGGTGGCCATGCCAAGTTTCACCTCATTCCAAGGTGATTTGGTTAACCAAATAATCCTAAAACCATGTCTGTCCAGAATCAAGTTGAAGCAACTCTACATAGCAAAGTTTGTCCAAATGGCTTGAAACTTTGCAAGAGTGCTCGGCACCCCAAATGAGGAGACCCTGCCAAAACTTGTATTTGTGGGGATTAATTTACCCACATTCCCTTTTGAAAGGACAGAACTGCCCATTTGGGGGTGATTTCAAGTTTGAACTGCCAAACTTGTCCAATGAAGCTCAAATTTGGTGGAGCATCCTATTTTTGCACCAAACCCAATCATGTTAACTTTCATCCTCAGTGGTGACGTGTAGCTACCCCAAACATATGTCGAACACCTTCTGCCAGCTTGGTAAATCATATCTTAACTCACTCTACACCCTTACCCTTTCCACCAAACTCTTAGTCCAATCATCCAGCACCACTCCTCAACTGCAGACGAGTGGCCACTCTCTGGTTCCAAGCATAAGCCAAATTCTCCATTTTAGTTTCTGGCTCAAGTCTGGCATCACCTCTTTAATCACTCCCTTTGACCCACAGTGAGTCCCTTGGCTCTCAAACCCCAGGACATGCCAGACACGGCCAAAGCACCCCAGAGCACGCCAACATGTCGTGGCATGCCAAAACTGCGCTCTGGGTGTGCTACAGGGCACACCCGGGGCAAAGGTGGCCAGCCCCGACCAGTTCAAGCCTCCCCTCGATGCCTCTCCATGTCCCTGACAACCCTCCCGCATCAAGGGAAGCCTTAGGGCCCCTTCTCCCCCTCTCTGTCAACCAGGGCGACACGTGCCCGCACACGCCAGATTCAGCCAGAAGAGCGCGGCCACGCAGCACGCTCGCTCCTCACTCTCTCTCGCTCTCATTGAGTCTCTGGGTCCTAAACCACGTCTATAATACCGTGGTTTCTACCCCGAGCTCTCTCAGCCTCTCCTGCGAGCCACTGTGAAACCACCAGTGCTTCTCGCTCGGTGCATCGTGGCTAGCCTATAAATAGGCCCTCCCCCTCGCTCCAGCACCCTCACACCACTCCTCCAGAGCCTAAATCGAGCCCCTAGCCACCCCATTCGAGCACAGCGAGCTCCGGTGCTCGAGATCGACCGAGGCCCCGCCACTTCGGAGCTCCGTTGATCTTGGGCTACAGGCCAGCTCTCGTGCTCCTCTCACCTCCTCCGTGACCGTAGTGAGCTCAGGGAGCTTCCCCACCTCTTGCTTGAGCTAATCCCTGCGTGTAGCACCCACTTCATCCACCTCCCGAATAGGCTCCACTGCTGACACCTCGCCGCTGGTGACCCAGGGCCTCCCAGTCGTCCCTTCGACCACCAGCAGGTAGGCCGCGACGTCTTGGTTCCATTCTTGTCTTCATTGGGGCATGAGGGCGCCGGTATCGCCTGATACATCCATTTTGCATCATGCTTTTATGTTGTTATTTATCGCTTTATGGGATGTTATTACACTTCACGGTACAATACTTATGCCTTTTCTCTCTTATTTTGCAAGGTTTACATGAAGAGGGAGAATGCCGGCAACTGGAATTCTGGCCTGAAAAGGAGCAAGTTTGAGATACCTATTCTACGCAACTCCAAAAGCCGTGAAAATCAACGAGGATTTATTTTGGAATTTATAAAAAATACCAGTTGGCCCTTTGGCTATAAGGAGGGTTACGTTCCAGAAAAATTCATGAGGAGGCTTTCGGGAGGAATCGCCGCCGCCACGAGGCGGAACTTGAGCAAAACCAATCTAGAGCTCCGGCAGGGTTGTCCTGTCGGGGAAACTTCCCTCCCGGAGGGGGAAATCGTCGCCATCGTCATCACCAACACTCCTCTCATCCGAGGGTACTCGTCACCATCAACATCTTCATCAGCACCATCTCATCTCCAAACCCTATTTCATCTCCTGTAACCAATCTCCGTCTCGCGACTCCGATTGGTACTTGTAAGGTTGCTAGTAGTGTTAATTACTCTTTGTAGTTGATGCTAGTTGGATTACTCGGTGGAAGATTATATATTCAGATCCTTGATGCTATTCAAAACCTCTCTGGTCATGAATATTATTATGCTTTGTGAGTAGTCACTTTTGTTCCTGAGGACATGGGATAAGTCTTGCTATAAGTAGTCATGTGAACTTGGTATTCGTTCGATATTTTGATGTGTTGTATGTTGATTTTCCTCTAGTGGTGTTCTGTGAACGTCGACTACATAACACTTCACCATTATTTGGGCCTAGAGGAAGGCATTGGGAAGTAGTAAGTAGATGATGGGTTGCTAGAGTGACAGAATCTTAAACCCTAGTTTATGCGTTGCTTCGTAAGGGGCTGATTTGGATCCACTAGTTTAATGCTATGGTTAGACTTTGTCTTAATTCTTCTTTCGTAGTTGCGGATGCTTGCAAGAGGGATTAATCATAAGTGGGATGTTTGTCCAAGTAAGGGCAGCACCCAAGCACCAGTCCACCCATATATCAAACTATCAAAGTAGCGAACGCGAATCAAATGAACATGATGAAAACTAGCTTGACAGAAATTCCCATATGTCCTCGGGAGCGCATTACCTCCTATAATAGTTTTTCCAGGCTTGTCCCTTGCTACAAAAGGGATTGGTCCACTTTGCTGCACCCTTGTTACTTTTGCTACTTTCTACTTGCTACGAATCATCTTATCACACAACTATCTATTACCGATAATTTCAGTGCTTGCAAAAGAATACCTTGCTGAAAACCACTTGTCAGATCCTTCTGCTCCTCGTTGGGTTCGACACTCTTACTTATCGAAAGGACTACGATAGATCCCCTACACTTGTGGGTCATCAAGACTCTTTTCTGGCACCGTTGTCGGGGAGTGAAGCGCCTTTGGTAAGTGGAATTTGGTAAGGAAACATTTATATAGTGTGCTGAATTTTATTATCACTTGTCACTATGGAAACTAATTCTTTGAGGAGCTTGTTCGGGATATCTTCACCTCGAACGGAAGCACAAGGAGTTGCTCCTCAACCTGCTGCACCTACTAAAAATATTTGGTATGAATTTCCTTCGGGTATGCTTGTGAAACTGCTGGCTAATCCATTTACAGGAGATGGAACATCACATCCCGTCTTGCATCTAATCTATGTAGATGAAGTTTGTGGTTTGTTTAAGCTTGCAGGTTTGCCCGAGGATGAGGTCAATAAGAAGGCATTTCCCTTATCTTTGAGGGATAAAGTATTGACATGGTATAGGCTATGTGATGATACTGGATCATGGAACTACAACCGGTTGAAATTGGAATTTCATCAAAAGTTTTATCCTATGCATCTAGTACATAGTGATCGGAATTATATTTATAATTTTTGGCCTCGTGACAGAGAAAACATTGCTCAAGCTTGAGGGAGGCTTAAATCAATGTTATATTCATGCCCCAACCATGAGCTCTCGAGAGAAATTATCATTCAGAACTTCTATGCTCGGCTTTCTCATGATGATCGCACCATGCTTGACACTTCTTGTACCAGTTCTTTTATGAAGAGAGATATTGACTTGAGATGGAATTTATTGGAAAGAATTAAACGCAACTCTGAAGATTGGGAATGTGATGAAGGTAAGGACTCAGGTATGAATTTCAAGTTTGATTGCGTTAAACCCTTTGTCGAAACAAATACTTTTTGTGATTTTAGCGCTAAATATGGAATTGACACTGAGATAGTAGCTTCATTGTGTGAATCATTTGCTGCTCATATTGATATCCCTAAAGAGAAGTGGTTTAAATATCATCATCCCTTAGAAGTCAATGTAGTTAAACCCAATCCAGTTGGAGAGAAAGTCATCGCTTATAATGATCCTATTGTTCCGAGTGCTTACATTGAGAAACCACCTTTCCCTATTAGGATAAAGGATCATTCTAAAGTTCCAACTGTGATACGTAGGGGCTACATTAGAACACCTACACCCCCTGAGAAAATTAGAGTTGAACCTAGCATTGCTATTATCAATGATCTCCTGTCCGACAATGTTGATGGCCATGATATTCACTTTTGTGAAGATGCTGCTAGAATTGCTAAACCACATGCTAGAGACAAACATAGGCATGTTGTTGACACGCCTGTTGTTTCTGTTAAGATAGGAGATCATTGTTATCATGGTTTATGTGACGTGGGTGCTAGTGTTAGTGCAATACCTCAATCCCTAAATGATGAAATTAAAGATGAGATTGCACCTGTTGAGATGGAACCTATTGATGTCACTATCCAGCTTGCCAATAGAGATACTATCTGCCCTTTGGGAATTGTTAGAGATGTTGAAGTCTTGTGTTGTAAAACGAAGTATCCTGCTAATTTTCTCGTTCCTGCTACCAGACAGATAGCTTTTGTCCCATCATATTTGGCAGACCCTTCCTCAATACTGTCAATGCTCATATTGACTGTGAGAAGCAAACTGTCACTATTGGCTTTGAAGGTGTGTCACATGAGTTCAATTTCTCCAAGTTTGGTAGACAACCTCATGAAAAAGAGTTGCCTAGTAAGGATGAAATTATTGCCCTAGCTTCTATTGACGTGCCTCCTACTGACCCTTTAGAGCAATAATTGCTTGAGCATGAAAATGATATGCATATGGATGAAAGGGATGAGATAGATAGAGTTATCTTTGAACAATATCCTATCCTTCAGAATAATTTGCCTGTTGAACTGCTTGGAGAACCATCCCCACCAAAGGGTGATCCTATGTCGAGCTTAAACAATTGCCTGATACTCTTAAGTATGCTTATCATGATGAAAAAGAGATATATCCTCTTATAGTTAGTGGTAGCCTCTCACAGCATGAAGAAAATAAGTTACTAAAAACTCTGAGGAAGCATCGTGCTGCTATTGGATATACTCTTGATGATCTTAAGGGCATTAGTCCCACTCTATGCCAGCACAAGATTAAAACTGATCTGATTCCAAACCAGTTGCTGATCATCAACGGAGATTAAATCCTAAGATGAAAGAGGTAGTAAGAAAAGAAATACTAAATCTCTTGGAAGCAGGCATTATCTATCATGTTGCTCATAGTTATTGGGTGAGTCTGGTGCATTGCGTCCCTAAGAAGGGAGGTATTACCGTTGTCCCAAATGATAAGGATGAATTGATCCCACAAAGGATTATTACTGGCTATCGAATGGTGATCGATTTTAGGAAATTGAATAAAGCCACTAGGAAAGATCATTCCCTTTGCCTTTTATCGACCAAATGCTTGAAAGACTGTCTAAACACACACACTTCTGCTTTCTAGATGGTTATTCTCGTTTCTCCCAAATACCTGTTGCACAATCTGATCAGGAGAAAATCACTTTCACCTACCCTTTCGGTACCTTTGCTTACACACGTATGCCTTTTGGCTTATGTATTGCACCTGCTACCTTTCAAAGATGTATGATGGCTATATTCTCTCACTTTTGTGAAAAGATTGTTGAGGTTTTCATGGATGACTTCTCCGTTTACCGGTCTTCTTTTGATGATTGCCTCAACAGCCTTGATTGAGTCTTGCAGAGATGTAAAGATACCAACCTTGTCTTGAATTGGGAGAAGTGCCACTTTATGGTTAATGAAGGCATCGTCTTAGGACATAAAATTTCTGAAAGAGGTATTGAAGTCGATAAGGCTAAGGTTGATGCGATCGAGAAAATGCCATGCCCCACAGATATCAAAGGTATAAGAAGTTTCCTTGGTCATGCTGGTTTCTATAGAAGGTTCATTAAAGACTTCTCTAAGTTTTCTAGGCCTCTTACCAATCTCTTGCAAAAGGATATTCCTTTAGTTTTTTATGATGATTGTGAGGAAGCCTTCGAAATACTTAAGAAGGCCTTGATAACTTCACCTATTGTTCAACCACCTGATTGGAACTTACCTTTTGAAATCATGTGTGATGCTAGTGATTATGTTGTTGGTGTTGTCCTAGGACAAAGAGTTGATAAGAAGTTGAATGTTATTCACTATGCTAGTGAAACTCTAGACAGAGCCCAAAGAAACTATGGTACTACGAAAAAGGAATTTTTAGCAGTCGTGTTTGCATGTGAAAAGTTCAGATCTTACATTGTAGATTCCAAAGTCACTATTCACACTAATCACGCTGCTATTAAGTACCTCATGGAAAAGAAAGACGCTAAACCTAGACTTATCAGATGGGTTCTCTTGCTACAAGAATTTGATTTGCATTTTGTCGATGGGATGGGTGCTGAGAACCCCGTAGCAGATAACTTGTCTAGGTTGGAGAATGTTCTTGATGACCCACAACCTATTGATGATAGCTTTCTTGATGAGCAATTGAATGTCATCAATACTTCACGTAGTACATCGTGGTATGCTGATTATGCAAATTATATCGTTGCCAAATATATACCACCTAGTTTCACATACCAGCAAAAAATGAAATTCTTCTTTGATTTGAGACATTACTTTTGGGATGATCCTCACCTTTATAAGGAAGGAGTAGATGGAGTTATTAGACTTTGTGTACCTGAACATGAACAGGGACAGATCCTACAGAAGTGTCACTCCGAGGATTACGGAGGACACCATGCGGGAGATAGAACTGCACACAACGTATTGCAATCAAGTTTCTATTGGCCCACTAATACGTCTCCAATGTATCTATAATTTTTGATGGTTTCATGCTATTATCCTGTCAAACTTTGGATGTTTTTTATGCCTTTTATATCTTTTTTTGGGACTAACCTATTAACTCAGTGCCAAGTGCCAGTTCCTGCTTTTTCCGTGTTTTTGACCCTTTTCAGAGGAGGATTTTAAACGGAGTCCAAACAGAATAAAACTCCCGAAAAGATTTTTTTCCTAAACAAAAGAAGATCGGGAAGCTTGAGAACCTAGGCAGGGGGCCACCAGGGACCCCACTAGCCCCCTAGCCGTAGCCAGGGGGCCTGCACCTCCGAGGCTTATGGGCTCTCAGGGCCACCTCTGCCCTAGGTCTTTCGCCTATATATTCCCAATAATTCCAGAAAAAATCAAGAGATCATCGAAAGTACTTTTCCGCCGCCGCAAGCTTCTGTCTCCGCAAGATCCCATCTGGGGCATGTTCTGGTGCCCTGCCGGAGGGGGATTCAGATACGGAGGGCTTCTTCATCAACACCATGACCTCTCCGATGATGCATGAGTAGTTCACCATAAACCTACGGGTCCATAGCTAGTAGCTAGATGGCTTCTTCACTCTCTTGGATCTTCAATACAAAGTTCTCCATGATCTTCATGGAGATCTATTCGATGTAATCTTGTTTTGCGGTGTGTTTGTCGAGATCCGATGAATTGTGGATTTATGATCAGATTATCTATGAATCTTATTTGAGTTTCTTCTGATCTCTCTTATGCATGATTTCATATCCTTGTAATTCTCTTCGAGTTGTGGGTTTTGTTTGGCCAGCTTGATCTATGATTTTTGCAATGGGAGAAGTGCTTGGTTTTGGGTTCATACTGTGCAGTGACCTCACCCAGTGACAGAAGGGGTAGCGAGGCACGCATCGTGTTGTTGCCATAAAGGGTAAAAAGATGGGGTTTTCATCATTGGTTCGAGTTTATCCCTCTAAATCATGTCATCTTGCTTAAGGCGTTACTCTATTCGTCATGAACTCAATACACTAGATGCATGCTGGATAGTGGTCGATGTGTGGAGTAATAGTACTAGATACAGAAAGTATCGGTCTACTTGTCACGGACGTGATGCCTATATGTATGATCATTGCCTTAGATATTGTCATGACTTTGCGCGGTTCTATCAATTGCTCGACAGTAATTTGTTCACCCACTGTAATATTTGCTATTTTGAGAGAAGCCTCTAGTGAACACTATGGCCACCGGGTCTACTTCACACCATATTTTCAGCCCTACACTTTTTCTTCGTTGCACTTTCCGCCTTCAGATCTCACTTTGCAATCAATCTTGAAGGGATTGACAACCCCTTTATAGCGTTGGGTGCAAGCTCTTTTGTGTTTGTGGAGGTACTCTGGACTTGATGAGATTCTCCTACTGGATTGATACCTTGGTTCTCAAACTGAGGGAAATACTTACTGCTCCTGTGTTGCATCACCCTTTCCTCTTCAAGGGAAAAACCATCGCAAGCAAGTCTCCGTCAACGTGTCAATTTCTGGCGATGTTTGAGAAGTAGCAGAAGGATTTCTAGCGCCGTTGCCGGGGAGGATCAAGTCAAGAACTCATCCAAGTAAGTGTCGCAAACTCATCTCTTTCATTTACTTTTTTTGCCTCTCGTTTTCCTCTCCCCCACTTCTGAAAAACAAAAATTACAAAAATATTTGCCTTTTATGTTTGCCTTTTTTGTTTGCCCTTTTCTTCGTTTGCCTTTTTTCGTTTGCCTTTTCCGTTCGCCTTCGTTGCTTTGGTTGCTTGTGTTACCATGTGCCTTCAAAATGCTTGCATATTTGCTTGATGAAAATATAGTGTTATGGATCCTCACCCACTTGATAATCTCTTTAAGAGATCCACTTATGTGGAACCAATTGCTAGTGAGTTGAGTGCACTTGACTTTCTCTTTGAAATTTAAGAAGTGATTCACGAGGGCTCCTTGAATGAAAAGCATGATTGCAATGGTTTCACTATAAATTATATTAATGACAATCATGCTAAAAATATGCAAAACCCTAAGCTTGGGGATGTTAGTTTTGCTATGTCCACTACTTGTTGCAATGATATTTGCAATAATATTGAAAGTGGGTTTGGAGAAGTCATGAGTTTAGTTGATGATAATCCCACTATTTTTGAAGAGCATCAACTTTGCATGCATGTGGATCATGAAAATAATATCCTTTGTGATAGCTATATTGTTGAATTTTATTATGATCCCACATGTAATTGCTATGAGATAGGAAAATATTGTGGTAGAAACTTTCATGTTACCAAATTACCTCTCGTTATGTTGAGATTGCTATTATCTCTTTCTTCTTCCTTGCATTTGGTAACTATTGGTTGTCTTCCTAATTTGTTTTCCTATAAAATTCCTAAGCATAGGAAGTATGTTAGAATTAGATGTGATTTTCACATGCTTTATGATGCTCTCGTTGTGCTTCAATTCTTGTCTTTTGTGTGAGCATCATTGAATTATCAATGCCTAGCTAAGGGCGTTAAACAATAGCGCTTGTTGGGAGGCAACCCAATGAATTTATCTTATTCTTTCTATTTTCTTGCGTCCACACTATCATAATTCTGTTATGATAGTGTATTTTGTGTTTCTTTTTGTGTTTGAGCCAAGTAAAACCTTTATGACTAGTCTTGATGATGGTTGTTTGATCCTGCTGGAAAACGACAGAAACTTTTTGCTCACGAGATTATTTTTCATTTTTATTCATAAAGAGCTTTTGAGTTGATTCTTTTTGCTGCTGGTTGATACGCCTTTTTCCCATGCAGTAGTAATTATTCAGAATTTTTGAGGTACCAGAAGTATACGAAGTATATAGATTGCTACAGACTAGTCTGTTTTTGACAGATTCTGTTTTTGTTGAGTTGGTTGCTTGTTTTGATGAAACTATGGATAGTATCGGGGGGTACTAGCCATGGAAAAGTGAGAATACAGTAATCTAACACCAGTATAAATAGAAATCAAGTTTGCTATAGTACCTACAGAGGTGGTAGTTTGTTTTCTCGTGCTAATGTTATCACGAGTTTCTGTTTAAGTTTTGTGTTGTGAAGTTTTCAAGTTTTGGGTGATGTTCTCATGGACAAAGAGATAAGGAGTGGAAAGAGCTCAAGCTTGGGGATGCCCAAGGCATCCCAAGACAAATTCAAGGACACCAAAAAGCCTAAGCTTGGGGATGCTCCGTGAAGGCATCCCCTCTTTCGTCTTCAATCCATCGGTAACATTACTTGGAGCTATATTTTTATTCACCACATGATATGTGTTTTGCTTGGAGCGTATTGTATTGTAAGAGTCTTTTCTTTTTGTTGTGTCACAATCATCCTTTCTGCACACCTTTTTGAGAGAGACACGCACTCATCGTGATTTTTCTAGAATGCTCATCATGCTTCACTTATATCTTTTGAGCTAGATAATTTTGCTCTATATGCTTCACTTAGATCTTTTAGAGCACGGCAGTACGTAAGTTGGTTGCTGGCTTGTGCTATGAAAGTAGTCCCAAAGGTGATAGGTACCCAAAGAGGATACAAAAACCTCCATCTTCATGTGCATTGAGTAGAAAGAGAATTTTTTATTCCTCTCAATTAGTTTTGAGATGTGGATTTGGTAATATTAAGAGTTATGTTAGTAGGGTGTTGTGAATCTAGAAAAACTTGTGTTGAAGTTAGTGATTCCCGTAGCATGCATGTATGGTGAACCGCTATGTTAGGAAGTCGGAGCATAATTAATTTATTGATTTTCATCCTTTGTGTTGCGGTCGGGATCGCGCGATGGTTAACACCTACCAACCCTTCCCCTAGGAGTATGCGTTTAGCACTTTGTTTCGATTACTAATAAAAACGTTCGCAGCAATTATGTGAGTTCTTCATGACTAATGTGAGTCCATGGTATAGATGCACTTTCACCTTCCACCATTGCTAGCCTCTCTAGTGCCGCGCAATTCTCGCCGGTGCACAAACCCACCATATGCCTTCCTCAAAACAGCCACCATACCTACCTACTATGGCATTTTCATAGCCATTCCGAGATATGTTGCCATGCAACTCCCACCGTTCTGTCTCATGACTTGTGTCGTCACTCTCATATTGCCATTGCATGATCGTAATATAGCTAGCGAGATGTTTCAACGTCATACGCCAAGCTAGATCGTTGCACATCCCGGTACACTGCCGGAGGCATTTCCTATACAGTCATCATCACTCTGGGCTTTGAGTTGTGATTAAATAAAAGTGTGATGATCATCATTATTAGAGCATTGTCCCATGTGAGGAAATAAAAAAAAGGAGGCCAAAGAGCCCAAATATAAAAAAGGAAAAAAAAGAGGCCCAAGAGCCCAAATAAAAAAAGAGAAAAAGAGAGAAGGGACAATGCTACTATCTTTTTCCACACTTGTGCTTCATAATAGCACCATGTTCTTCATGATTCAGAGCCTGTCATTTTGTCACCACCATATGCCAGTGGGAATCTTCATTATATAACTTGGCTTGTATATTCCAATGATGAGCTTCCTCAAAATTGCCCTAGGTCTTCGTGAGCAAGCAATTGGATGCACACCCACTAGTTCTCCTTTTGAGCTTTCACATACTTATAGCTCTAGTGCATCCTTTGTATGGCAATCCCTACTCATTCACATTGATATCTATTAATGGGCATCTCCATAGCCCTTTGATACGCCAAGTCAATGTGACCATCTCCTCCCTTTTTGTCTCATAACCACCACCACACTCTATTCCACATATAGTGCTATATCCATGGCCCGCGCTCATGTATTGCATGATAGTAATAAAAGGTTTGAGAAAGTAAGAGTGCGAAAAAAATTACATGGCCAATACCGGGGTTGTGCATGATTTAAATTAGTTGTGTGGGGATGACGGAGCATAGCCAGACTATATGATTTTGTAGGGATAACTTTCTTTGGCCTTGTTATTTCGAAAGTTCATGATTACCTTGCTAGTTTGCTTGAAGTATTCTTGTTTTCTTGTCAATAGCAAACTATTGTTTTGAATGTTACAGATTTTAACATTCATGTCACACCAAAGAAGTTGCAAAGGACAACTATGCTAGGTAGCATTCAACATCAAAAATTCAGTCTTTATCACTTCCCTACTCGAGGACGAGCAGGAGTTAAGCTTGGGGATGCTTGATACGTCTCCAACGTATCTATAACTTTTGATGGTTTCATGCTATTATCCTGTCAAACTTTGGATGTTTTGTATGCCTTTTATATCTTTTTTGGGACTAACCTATTAACTCAGTGCCAGGTGCCAGTTCCTGTTTTTCCGTGTTTTTGACCCTTTTCAGAGGAGGATTTTAAACGGAGTCCAAACGGAATAAAACTCCCGAAAAGATTTTTTCCGAAACAGAAGAAGATCGGGAAGCTTGAAAACCAAGGCAGGGGGCAAACAGGGACCCCACAAGCCCCCTAGCCGCGGCTAGGGGGGCCCGCGCCAACGAGGCTTGTGGGCTCCCTGGGCCACCTCTGCCCTAGGTCTTTCGCCTATGTATTCCCAATAATCCCAGAAAAAATCAAGAGATCATGGAAAGTACTTTTCCGTCGCCGCAAGCTTCTGTCTCCGCAAGATCCCATCTGTGGCATGTTCTGGTGCCCTGCCGGAGGGGGGATTCGGATACAGAGGGCTTATTCATCAACACCATGACCTCTCTGATGATGCGTGAGTAGTTCACCATAGACCTACGGATCCATAGCTAGTAGCTAGATGGCTTCTTCTCTCTCTTGGATCTTCAATACAAAGTTCTCCATGATCTTCATGGAGATCTATCCGATGTAATTTTATTCTGCGGTGTGTTTGTCGAGATCCGATGAATTGTGGATTTATGATCAGATTATCTATGAATCTTATTTGAGTTTCTTTTGATCTCTCTTATGCATGATTTCATATCCTTGTAATTCTCTTCGAGTTGTGGGTTTTGTTTGGCCAGCTTGATCTATGATTTTTGCAATGGGAGAAGTGCTTGGTTTTGGGTTCATACTATGCGGTGACCTCACCCAATGACAGAAGGGGTAGCGAGGCACGCATCATGTTGTTGCCATCAAGGGTAAAAAGATGGGTTTTCATCATTGGTTTGAGTTTATCCCTCTACATCATGTCATCTTGCTTAAGGCGTTACTCTGTTCGTCATGAACTCAATACACTAGATGCATGCTGGATAGCGGTCGATGTGTGGAGTAATAGTAGTAGATGCAAAAAGTATCGGTCTACTTGTCTCGGACGTGATGCCTATATGTATGATCATTGCCTTAGATATCGTCATGACTTTGCGCGGTTCTATCAATTGCTCGACAGTAATTTGTTCACCCACCATAATATTTGCTATTTTGGGAGAAGCCTCTAGTGAACACTATGGCCCCCGGGTCTACTTCACACCATATTTTCAGCCCTACACTTTTTCTTCGTTGCACTTTCCGCCTTCATATCTCACTTTGCAATCAATCTTGAAGGGATTGGCAACCCCTTTATAGCGTTGGGTGCAAGCTCTTTTGTCTTTGTGCAGGTACTCTGGACTTGACGAGATTCTCCTACTGGATTGATACCTTGGATCTCACACTGAGGGAAATACTTACTCCTCCTGTGTTGCATCACCCTTTCCTCTTCAAGGGAAAAACCAACACAAGCAAGTCTCCGTCAACGTGTCAATTTCTGGCGCTGTTGTTTGAGAAGTAGCACCCACTCTCTTCAAGGATGCCCGTAAGTTTGTCTTGTCTTGTGACGAATATCAAAGAATAGGTAATATCGGTAAACGTCAGGAAATGCCTATGAATTATTCACTTGTCATTGAACCATTTGATGTTTGGGGCTTTGATTATATGGGACCTTTTCCAAAATTCAACGGGTATACTCATATCCTAGTTGTTTTTGATTACGTTACTAAGTGGGTAGAAGCAATCCCAACTAGTAGTGTTGATCACAACACCTCTATCAGGATTCTTAAAGAAGTTATCTTCCCTAGATTTGGAGTCCCTAGATATCTAATGACTGATGGTGGTTCAGATTTTATTCATGGTGCTTTCCGTAAAATGCTTGCTAAGTATGATGTCAACCATAGAGTTGCGTCTCCCTATCACCCTCAGTCCAGTGGTCAAGTAGAGCTAAGTAATAGAGAGATTAAACTAATTCTGCAAAAGACTGTCAATAGGTCTAGAAAGAATCGGTCTAAGAAGCTCGATGATGCAGTGTGGGCTTATAGAACTGCTTATAAGAATCCCATGGGCATGTCTGTGTACAAAATGGTTTACGGTAAAGCATGTCATTTACCTCTTGAGCTAGAGCATAAGGCATATTGGGCAATCAAAGATCTCAACTTTGATTTCAAACTTGCTGGTGAGAAGAGGTTATTTGATATTAGCTCGCTTGATGAATGGAGAGCTCAGGCATATGAAAATGCGAAGTTGTTTAAACAAAAGGTTAAGAGGTGGCATGATAAAAGGATACAAAAACGTGAGTTCAATGTAGGTGATTATGTCTTGCTATCTAATTCTCGTTTAAGATTTTTTGCACGCAAGCTTCTCTCTAAATGGGAAGGTCCTTACGTTGTTGAGGAGGTATATCGTTCCGGTGCCATCAAGATCAACAACACGGAAGGTAATTTTCCGAGAGTGGTAAATGGGCAAAAAATCAAGCATTATATCTCAGGTGCTCCCATAAATGTTGAAAGCAATATTATCAATACCATAACTCCGGAGGAGTACATAAGGGATATTTATCAGCATGTTTCAGACTCCGGAAACGAAGAGGTGTGTGATTCGGTAAGTAAACCGACTCCAAAACTTTTCCAGTAGGAATTTTTCTCCGTTTTGGAATTTTTAGAAAATTAGAAAAATTTAAAGTAGTCCGGAAAGCGCACGAGGAGGCGACAAGCCTCCTAGGTGCGGCCTACCCCCCTGGCCGTGCCTGGGGTCTTGTAACCACCTCGTGTGCCTCCCCAACTCCATTTTCTTGCGGAGTACTCCTTCTAGTCAGAAAAAAATCATTATATATTCTCCTGAAAGGTCTCACCCTCATATCACGCAATTGTCCTCTGTTTTCGTTTCGAGCCTGTTTCTGCCGCAGATTTAGGGCAAGATGTCTTCCCAAGATTGAGAGGGGGAGAGCTATGTGTCCGATTACCTTGCTAATCCCAAGGTCTATGGGGACTTGGATCACTATGGTTGGACCACTGATGAGGAAGAATATTATGATCCCAAGGGGAAGGAAAGAACAAGTTCCGATGAAGAGGAGGCTCCTCTACCCCAACCTGGAGACACATATGTGGAGTTCAAAAAGTGAAGCCTCCCTGACTCAAGGAAGAAGCCTAAGATTTTGTTTATTCCTTCTCATCTTTTGCAGGAGAGTAAGCAAGAATTATGCCAAAGGGTGTTGAGGCTTGAAGAGGAAATTAACGATCTGAAGGAGCGGAACTTTGTGCTCAAGAGGAAATTAAACAAATTCAAGAACTCTGCAACAACTCCATCACCATCACCTCCGAAGGAAGACAACTAAGCACGGGTATGGGCAACCCCCTTGGCTTGCGCCAAGCTTGGGGGAGTTGCCCCGGTATCGTACCACCATCACATCTTTTGCCTTTACCTTTTCTTAGTTCGATCCTTTTTGGTTTTATCTTTCTCTAGTAGAATAAAGTTCTTAGTGTTTTAGGCTTGAGTTTTGCTTTGTGTCACCCCTGATGTATTCGAGTTCATGAATCATATAATAAGAGTGTTTTAGTTAAGGGCTTTGCTTCATGCCATGATCTAAAGAAAAGAATGATAAAAGAACAAAAGCATGAAAGATCATCTAATGATCTTATGGGAAGTGATGACTTCACATATAAAAAGAATGTTGATTGAAACTTGTTGTTGGTGGACAAACATAGACCTTGGTCATTGCTGCAATTAATAGGAAGTAATGAAGAAAGAGAGGTTCACATATAAATATATCATCTTGGACACCATCTATGATTGTGAACACTCACTAAACTATTTCATGCTTAGAAGTAGATGTTGGACAAGGAACACAACATAATGAATTATGTTTGCTTGGTTCCGAACAATAATTATATGACTAGAGATCCCTTAGCATGTGACGATTGCTTCCACCCCATATTAGCCAAAACCTCCGCACCAAGTAGAGATACTACTTGTGCATCCATAAACCTTCAACCCAGTTTTGCCATGAGAGTCCACCATACCTACCTATGGATTGAATAAGATCCCTCAAGTAAGTTGTCATCGGTGCAAGCAATAAGAATTATTCCCTAAATATGTATGATCTATTAGTGTGTGGAAAATAAGCTTTGTACGAACCTGTGATAAGGAAGACATAAAAGCGACAGACTGCATAATAAAGTTCTTTGTCACAGGAGGCAATATAAAGTGACGTTCCTTCACACTAAGAGGACACACATCCAAACCTCAAAAGCGCATGACAACCTCTGCTTCCCTCGTCGAAGGGCCTATCTTGTACCTTTACTTTTTGCCCTTGAAAGAGTCATGGTGATCTACACCAATTCCTTATTTCACCTTTATCTTGGCTAACGTCATATGCTAGGGAAAGATCTATATTCATATGTCAACTTGGAAGTAAGTATTCATGAATTATTATTGTTGACATTACCCTTGAGGTAAATAGTTGGGAGGCGAAACTATAAGCCCCTATCTTTCTCTGTGTCCGACTGAAACATTGATCTCGTGAGTACCACGTGAGTTGTAGCAATTGTAGAAGACAAAAGGATGATTGAGTATGTGGATTTGTTTTACAAGCTCTTATTTGACTCTTTCCGATGTTATGATAAATTGCAATTGCTTCAATGACTAAAGGCTATTGGTTGTCAATCCTCAAGAAGGTTCTCGATCCATACTTTACTTTGTGAAGGAATTATCACTTTAGCATAAGAGTTCATACGATGATATTGTTGTTCTAATCATGATCATGATGCCTGCATGTCCTTATCTTGTTTTGTAGACACCTTTCTCTCTAAACATGTGGGCATGTTTATTGATCTCGGTTTCCGCTTGAGGACAAGAGAAGTCTAAGCTTGGGGGAGTTGATATGTCCATTTTGCATCATGCTTTTATGTTGTTATTTATCGCTTTATGGGCTGTTATTACAATTCATAGTAAAATATTATGCCTTTTCTCTCTTATTTTGCAAGGTTTACATGAAGAGGGAGAATCCCGGAAATTGGAATTCTGGCCTGAAAAAGGAGCAAGTTTGAGATACCTATTCTGCTCAACTCCAAATGTTGTGAAAATCAATGAGGATTTATCTTGGAATTTATTAAAAAATACCGGGCGGAAGAAGTACCACATGGGAGCCACCAGGAGTCCACAAGCCTGCTAGGCGCGGCCTACCCCCCTGGCCACGCCTAGGGGGCTTGTGGGCTCCCAGTTGGCCATCTGGCCCCCCTCTTTTGCTATAAGGAGGGTTTTGTTCCAGAAAAAATCAAGAGGAGGCTTTCGGGAGGAATCGCCGCCGCCACGAGGCGGAACTTGAGCAGAACCAATCTAGAGCTCTAGCAGAGTTGAACTGCCGGGGAAACTTCCCTCTCGGAGGGGGAAACCATCGCCATCGTCATCACCAACACTCCTCTCATCGAAGGGGACTCGTCACCATCAACATCTTCATCAGCACCATCTCATCTCCAAACCCTAGTTCAGCTCTTGTAACCAATCTCCGTCTCGCGACTCTGATTGGTACTTGTAAGGTTGCTAGTAGTGATAATTACTCTTTGTAGTTGATGCTAGTTGGATTACTCGGTGGAAGATTATATGTTCAGATCCTTGATGCTATTCAAAACCTCTCTGGTCATGAATATTATTATGCTTTGTGAGTAGTCACTTTTGTTCCTGAGGACATGGGATAAGTCTTGCTATAAGTAGTCATGTGAACCTGGTATTCGTTCGATATTTTGATGTTTGTCTTAATTCTTCTTTCGTAGTTGTGGATGCTTGAGAGAGAGGTTAATCATAAGTGTGATGTTTGTCCAAGTAAGGGCAGCACCCAAGCACCGGTCCACCCACATATCAAACTATCAAAGTAGCGAACGCGAATCACATGAACATGATGAAAACTAACTTCACAGAAATGTCCATGTGTCCTCGGGAGCGATTTACCTCCTATAAGAGTTTGTCCAGGCTTGTCCCTTGCTACAAAAGGGATTGGGACACTTTGCTGCACCTTTGTTACTTTTTCTACTTGCTACTTGCTACGAATCATCTTATCACACAACTATCTGTTATCGATAATATCAGTGCTTGCACAAAATACCTTGCTGAAAACCACTTGTCAGATCCTTCTGCTCCTCGTTGGGTTCGACACTCTTACTTATCGAAAGGACTACGATAGGTCCCCTACACTTGTGGGTCATCATCGCCGCCGGCGTGCCTCCCCTCCCTTCTTTCTAGAGGAGGAAGACGACCCCGACAGGCGTGTGATAACCCACAAGTGTAGGGGATCGCAACAGTTTTCGCGGGTAAGATAACCCAATTTATTGATTCGACACAAGGGGAGCCAAAGAATATTTATAAGATTTAACAGTTGAGTTGTCAATTGAAACGCACTTGAAGTATACTTGCTTGGCAACGAAATATTAGTAGTAGTGGTGATATGGAAATGATGGTGACAACGGAAATAATAGTGACAAAGCAGCAAAAGTAAAACAGCGAAAGTAAAGCAACTTGTGACCAGGAGGAAAAAGATACTATAGGCTAGGGATATGGATGGTTGGTCATCGATGATAGATATCATGTATTTAACTTGGGGCAAGGCACATAGAAAAGTAATGATCATCTAGGCATATATCAAACATTAGGCATGTATTCCGAGGTACTCATGCGTGCTTGCAATAAGAACTTGCACAACATCTTTTGTCCTAATATCCCGCTATCAATGGGGCCAAAAGGAACTGATGGAGATTAAGGTGCTCCTGTCAAAGAACACCGGAACAAAGCATTAACAATCAATGGATACATGGAATCCTCAAACTATAGTCTTGTTGGGGAACGTTGCATGGGAAACAAAAAATTCCTACGCACACGAAGACCTATCATGGTGATGTTCATCTACGAGAGGAGATTAGATCCACATACCCTTGTCGATCACTCAGCGGGAAGCGTTAAGAAACACGGTTGATGTAATGGTACAGCTTCATGATTCAAATCACCGTCGTCCCACGATCTGTTCCGATATAGCGCCGCACGGACGGCACCTCCGCGTTCAGCACATGTACAGCTCGATGATGGTCTCGGCCTTCTTGATCCAGAAAGAGAGACGGAGAAGTAGATGAGTTCTCCGGCAGTGTGACGGTGCACCGGTGTTGGTGATGATCTATTCATGCATGGCTTCGCCCGAGCTCCGCGGAAATCTAATCTAGAGGAAGAACTACGAGGTGTAGGTTTGAGTTGCACGTGGCAAAGTTATCTCAAATCAGCCCTAAATCACCACTATTTATAGGAGGGAGGGGGAGGAGCCTTGCCTTGAGGTCCAAGCCCTCAAGGGTGCGCCGGCCAAGGAGGAGAGGAGGAATCCTACTCCAATTAGGTTTGGAAGGTGGAGTCCTCCTCTTCCTTCCCACTTCCCCCCTTTTTTCTTTTCTCTTTGGTTTTTCTTTTCTTTGCGCCAAGGCCTTCTTGGGCTGTCCCACCAGACCACTAAGTAATGGTGCGCCACCCTAAAGCTATTGGGCTCCCTCCGGGTGGGTTGCCTCCCTCCCGGTAAACTTCCGGTACCCATTCGTCACTCCCGGTACAATGTCGGTAATGCCCGAAAACTTTCCGGTAACCAAATGAAACCATCCTATATATAAATCTTCATTTCCGAACCATTCCGGAAACCCTCGTGACGTCTGTGATCTCATCCGGGACTCAAAACAACATTCGGTAACCACACATATAACTCAACTATACTAAAACATCATCGAACCTTAAGTGTGCAGACCCTGCGGGTTCGAGAACTATGTAGACATGCCCCGAGGCACTCCTTGGTCAATATCCAATAGCGGGACCTGGATGCCCATATTGGATCCTACATATTCTCCGAAGATCATATCGATTGAACCTCAGTGTCAAGGATTCATATAATCCCGTATGTCATTCCCTTTGTCCATCAATATGTTACTTGTCCGAGATTTGATCGTCGGTATCCGTATACCTATTTCAATCTCGTTACCGGCAAGTCTCTTTACTCGTTCCGCAATACAAGATCCCGTGACTTACACTTAGTTGTTGGAAATATGCCCTAGAGGCAATAATAAATTAGTTATTATTATATTTCTTTGTTCATGATACTCGTTTATTATCCATGCTATAATTGTATTGATTGGAAACACAATACTTGTGTGGATACATTGACAAAACACTGTCCCTGGTAAGCCTCCAGTTGACTAGCTCGTTGATCAAAGATGGTCAAGGTTTCCTGACCATAGGCAAGTGTTGTCACTTGATAACGAGATCACATCATTAGGAGAATCATGTGATGGACTAGACCCAAACTATGAACGTAGCATATTGATCGTGTCATTTTATTGCTATAGTTTTCTGCGTGTCAAGTATTTGTTCCTATGACCATGAGATCATATAACTCACTGACACCGGAGGAATGCCTTGTGTGTATCAAACATCACAACGTAACTGGGTGACTATAAAGGTGCTCTACAGGTATCTCCGAAGGTGTCCGTTGGGTTAGTATGGATCAAGACTGGGATTTGTCACTCCGTGTGACGGGGAGGAATCTCGCGGCCCACTCGGTAATACAACATCAAACACAAGCCTTGCAAGCAATGTGACAAAGTGTAACTCACGGTATCTTGTATTACGGAACGAGAAAAGAGACTTTCCGGTAACGAGATTGAAATAGGTATGCGGATACCGACGATCGAATCTCGGGCAAGTAACATACCGAAGGACGAAGGGAATGACATACGGGATTGCCTGAATCCTTGACATTGAGGTTCAACCGATAAGTTATTCGGAGAATATGTAGGATCCAATATGGGCATCCAGGTCCCGCTATTAGATATTGACCGAGGAATACCTTGGGGCATGTCTGCATAGTTCTCGAACCCGTAGGGTCTGCACACTTAAGGTTCGGCGACGTTTCGGTATAGTTGAGTTATAGGTGTTGGTAACCAAAAGTTGTTCAGAGTCCCAGATGAGATCCAGGACGTCACGAGGAGCTTCGGAATGGTCCGGAGGTAAAGATTGATATATAGGAAGTCCTGTTTTGGTCACCGGAAAAGTTTCGGACTCATCGATAGTGTACCGGGAGTGCCGGGAGGGGTGCCGGGGACCATCGGGAGGGGTGTCACGCCCCAAGGGGTCTCATGGGCTATGGGAAGAGATAAACTAGCCCCTAGTGGGCTGGAATAAGTTCCCACTAAGGCCCATAAGGTTTGAGAAGGAAAAAACACAGAGTGGAAAGAGTTTCCAAGTGGGAAGGTGGAATCCTACTCCAAGTAGGATTGGAGTAGGACTCCTCCACCTCCAATTTCGGCCAAAACTTGAAGGTTTGAGGCTGCCTCCTCCCATCCCTCCCTCCTATATATACTAGAGGTATTTAGGGTTTTTGAGACACAACTTTGCCACGTGTTGCTCGACCCTATGCCACGCAGTTTTTCCTCTAGATCGTATTTCTGCGGAGCTTAGGCGAAGCCCTGCCGGAGTAGATCATCACCACCACCGGTCCGCTGTCACGTTGCCGGAGAAATCTTCTACCTCTCCGCCCCCTCTTGCTTGATCAAGAAGGTGGAGATTGTCATCGAGCTGTACGTGTGCTGAACGCAGAGGTGTCGTCCTTTCGGCACTAGATCGGAGCAGATCGTGGGACGGATCGCAGGACGGTTCGTGGGACGGGTCGAGGGACGGTTCGTGGGACGGTCTGCGGGGCGGATCGATGGACATGAGGCCGTTCCACTACATCAACCGCGTTTCTTAACACTTCCTGTTATGCGATCTACAAGGGTACGTAGATCCAAATCTCCTCTCGTAGATGGACATCACCATGATAGGTCTTCGTGTACGTAGGAAATTTTTTGTTTCCCATGCAACGTTCCCCAACAATGGCATCATGAGCTAGGTTCATGCGTAGATGTTATCTCGAGTAGAACACAAAAGTTTTTGTGGACGGTGATGTGCGATTTGTTGCCCTCCTTAGTCTTTTCTTGATTCCGCGGTATTGTTGGACCGAAGCGGCTCGGACCGACATTACTCGTACGCTTACGAGAGACTCGTTTCATCGCTATGAGCAACCCCGTTGCTCAAAGTTGACTGGCAAGTGTCGATTTCTCCAACTTTAGTTGAATCAGATTTGACCAAGGAGGTCCTTGGAGAGAGGTTAAATAGAAATTCATACATCTCCGTTGTGGTGTTTGCGTAAGTAAGATGCGATCCTACTAGATACCCATGGCAACCACGTAAAACATGCAACAACAATTAGAGGACGTCTAACTTGTTTTTGCAGGGTATGCTTGTGATGTCATATGGCCAACGACGTGATGTGATATATTGGACGTATGAGATGATCATGTTGTAATAGTTAATATCGACTTGCACGTCGATGGTACGGCAACCGGCAGGAGCCATAGGGTTGTCTTTAAACTAATGTTTGTGTTTGCACATGTGTTTACTATATTGCTAGGATGTAGCTTTGGTAATAGCATAGTATACACGACAACCTCGATGGCGACACGTTGATGGAGATCATGGTGTGGCGCCGTTGAAAAGAAGATCGTGTCGGTGCTTTGGTGATGGAGATCAAGAAGCACATGATGATGGCCATATCATGTCGCTTATGAATTGCATGTGATGTTTATCCTTTATGCACCTTATTTTGCTTAGAACGACAGTAGCATTATGAGGTGATCTCTCACTAAAATTTCAAGACGAAATTGTGTTCTCCCCGACTATGCACCGTTGCGACAGTTCATCGTTTCAAGACACCACGTGATGATCGGGCGTGATAGACTCAACGTTCACATACAACGGGTGCAAAACAGTTGCACACGCGGAACACTCGGGTTAAGCTTGACGAGCCTAGCATGTGCAGACATGGCCTCAGAACACATGAGACCGAAAGGTCGAGCATGAATCATATAGTTGATATGATTAGCATAGAGATGCTTACCACTGAAACTATTCTCGACTCACGTGATGATCGGACTTGAGATAGTGGATTTGGATCATGTACCACTCAAATGACTAGAGAGATGTACTTTTTGAGTGGGAGTTCTTAAGTAATATGATTAATTGAACTAATTATCATGAACATAGTCTAATGGTCTTTGCGAATTACAATGTAGCTTGCGCTATAGCTCTACTGTTTTTATATATTCCTAGAGAAAATTTAGTTGAAAGTTGATAGTAGCAACTTTGCGGACTGAGTCCGTAAAACTGAGGATTGTCCTCATTGCTACACAGAAGGCTTTTTTCCTTAAGGCACCACTTGGTGTGCTGCACCTCGAGCGTCGTTTGTGGATGTTGCGAACATCTGGCATACACGTTTTTTATGATTACGTGATAGTTCAGTGCGCAATACTTAAATGGCTTAGAAGCAAGGCGCCGAAGACATTTTGAAAACGCCATGGAACATAAGAGATGTTCTAAGAGATGAAATTGAGATTTCATGCTCGTTCCCTTGTTGAGAGGTATAAGACCTCCGACAAGATTCTTTGCCTACAAAGTAAAGGAGAAAAGCTCAAATCGTTGAGCATGTTCTCAGAATGTCTGAGTACAACAATCGCTTGAATCAAGTGGGAGTTAATCTTCTAGATGAGATAGTGATGGTTCTCCAAAGTCACTGCCACTAAGCTGCTAGAGCTTAGTGATGAACTATAACCAAATCAAGGATAGATATGATGATCCTTGAGTGATTTGCAATGTTTGACACTTCAAAAGTAGAAATCAAAAAGGAGCATCAATTGGTGATGGTTAGTAAAACCACTAGTTTCAAGAAAGGCAAGGGCTAGAAGGGATACTTCATGAAACGGCAAACCAGTTGCTACTCTAATGAAAAAATCCAAACCCGAGACTAAGTGCTTCTATTATGAGGGGAACGGTCACTGAGGCGGAGCTACCCTAGATACTTGGTAGATAAGAAGGATGGCAAAGTCGACACAAGTATATTTGATATACATGATATTGATGTGTACTTTACTAGTACTCCTAGTAGCATGAGGGTATTGGATACCGGTTCGGTTGCTAAGTGATTAGTAACTCGAAATGAAAGCTACAGTATAAATGGAGACTAGCTAAAGGCGAGGTGGCGATATGTGTTGGAAGTGTTTCCAAGGTTGATGTGATCAAACATCGCACGCTCCCTCTATCATCGGGATTGGTGGTAAAACCTAAATAATTGTTATTTGGTGTTTGCATTGAGCATGAACATGATTGGATCGTGTTTATTGCAATACGATTATTCATTTAAAAAGAATAATAGTTATTCTATTTGCTTGAATAATTACCCTCAATGGTTTATTGAATCTCGATCGTAGTGTTACACATGTTCATAATATTGGTGCCAAAAGATACAAAGTAATAATGATAGTACCACTTAGTTGTGGCACTGCCACTTGAGTCATGTTGGTATAAAATGCATGAAGAAGCTCCATGCTGATGGATCTTTGTACTCACTCATTTTTGAAACGTTTGAGACATGCAAACCATACCTGTTGGTATAAATGCATGAAGAAACTCCATAGAGATGGATCGTTTGGACTCACTTGATTTTGAATCACTTGAGACATGCAAAACATGCCACATGAAACAAGAGAGTAACTTGTTGGGAGTAATGCATTTTTGATGTGTGCAGTCCAATCAGTGCTAAGGCACGGAGTGGATATCGTTATGTTCTTACTTCACTGACGATTTGAGTAGATACAGGAGTATTTAATTGATGAATCACAAGTCTGAAATATTGAAAAGTTCAAAGCAATTTCAGAGTGAAGATCGTCGTGACAAGAGGATAAACTGTCTGCGATATGATCATAGAGATGAATATCTGAGTTACGAGTTTTTGGTACGCAGTTAAGACAATGTGAAAATTGTTTCACAATTCATGCCACCTGGAACACCATAGTGTGATGATGTGTCTGAACATCATAGCCACGCCCTATTATGATATGGTGCATACTATGATGTCTCTTATCGAATTACCACTATCGTTTATGGGTTATGCATTAGAGACAACCGCATTACTTTAAATAGGGCACCGCATATTTCCGTTGAGATGACACAGTATAGACTATGGTTTAGAGAAACCTAAGTTGTCGTTTCTTGAAAGTTTGGGGTTGCGATTCTTATGTGAAAAGGTTTCAGTATGATAAGCTCGAACCCAAAACGGATAACTGCATCTTCATAGGATATCCAAAACAGTTGGATACATCTCCTATCTCAGATCCGGAAGCAAAGTGTTTGTTTCTAGAAACGGATCCTTTCTCAAGAAAAGGTTTCTCTCGCAAGAATTGAGTGGGAGAGTGGTGCAACTTGATGAGGTTATTGAACCGTCACTTCAACCAGTGTGTAGCGGGGCGCAGGACGTTGTTCCTGTGGCGCCTACACCAATTGAAGTGGAAGCTGATGATAGTAATCATTACAGCTTCGGATCAAGTTACTACAAACCTTGTAGGTCGACAAAGGTCGCGTACTACTGCAGAGTGGTACGTTAACCCTGTCTTGGAGGTCATGTTGTTGAGCAACAATGAACCTACGAGTTATGGAGAAGCAATGGTGGGCCCGGATTCCGACAAATGGCTGGAGGCCATGAAATCCGAGAGAGGATCCATGTATAAAACAAAGTGTAGACTTTGGAAGAACTACTTGATGGTAGTAAGGCTATTAAGTAAAGATGGATCTTTAAAAGGAAGACAGACGATGAAGGGGATAAGTCACTATTAAGAAAAGCTCGACTTGTCGCAAAGATGTTTTCGACAAGATCAAAGAGTTGACTATGATGTGACTTTCTCACTCGTAGCGATGCTAAAAGTCTGTTGGAATTATTTTAGTAGTTGCTGCAGTATTTGTGAAATATAGCACATAGGAAGACAAAACATTGTTTCCTCGACGGTTTCCTTGAGGAAAGATTGTATGTGATACAATCAGAAGGTTTTGTCGATCCTAAGGATACTAACAAGTACGCAAACTCCAGCGATCCTTTTATGGACTGGTGCAAGCATCTCGGAGTTGGAAATACGCTTTGATGAGACGATCAAAGCTTTTGGGTTTGTACAAGGTTTATGAGAAACTTGTATTTCCAAAGAAGTGAGTGGGAGCACTATAGTTTTTCTAATAAAGTATATGTGGTTGACATATTGTTGATCAGAAGTAATGTAGAATTTCTGTAAAGCATAAAGGTTGTTTGAAAGGGGCTTTTCAAAGGAAGACCTGGATAGAGCTACTTAAAACATTAAGCATCAAGATCTATGGAGATAGATCAAAATGCTGAAACAGAACTTTCAAATGAAATGCATACCTTGACAAGTTTTTGAAGGAGTTCAAAATAGATCAGGAAAGAAGGAGTTCTTGGTTGTGTTGTAAGATGTGAATTTGAGTAAGACTCAAAACCTGACCATGGCAAAATAAAGAGAATAGACGAAGGTCGTCTTCTATGCCTTAGCCGTAGACTCTCAAGTATGCCATGCTGAGTACCGCACCTGATGTGTGCCTTGCCACAAGTCTGTTAAGAGGTACACAGAGTGATCCAGGATTGAATCACTGATCAGCGGTCAAAGTTATCCATAGTAACTAATGGACTAAGGATTTTTTTTCTCGATTATGGAGGTGGTTAAAGAGTTCATTGTAAAGAATTGTGTCGATGCAAGCTTTGACACTAACCCTAATAACTATGAGTAGTCAAACGGATTCATATGGTAGAGTAGATATTTGGAATATTTCCGAATAGCACATAGTAGCAGCATCTATAAAGATGATATAAAGATTTGTAAAGCTCACTCGGATCTGAAAGGGTTCAGAACCGTCGACTAAAACCTCTCTCACAAGCAAGACGTGATCAAACCCCAGAACTGTAAGGGTGTTGGATTCGTTAGAATCACATAGTGATGTGGACTAGATTATTTACTCTAGTGCAAGTGGGAGACTGTTGGAAATATGCCCTAGGGGCAATAATAAATTAGTTATTATTATATTTCTTTGTTCATGATAATCGTTTATTATCCATGCTATAATTTTATTGATTGGAAACACAATACTTGTGTGGATACATAGACAAAACACTGTCCCTGGTAAGCCTCTAGTTGACTAGCTCGTTGATCAAAGATGGTCAAGGTTTCCTGACCATAGGCAAGTGTTGTCACTTGATAACAGGATCACATCATTAGGAGAATCATGTGATTGATGATGTCTACTACGCAACCTTCTCCTTGTAGATGTTTTTGGGCCTCCAAGTGCAGAGGGTTATAGGACAGTAGCAATTTTCCCTCAAGTAGGTGACCTAAGGTTTATCAATCCGCGGGAGGCGTAGGATGAAGATGGTCTCTCTCAAGCAACCATGCAACCAAATAACAAAGAGTCTCTTGTGTCCCCAACACACCCAATACAATGGTAAGTTGTATAGGTGCACTAATTCGGCGAAGAGAAGGTGAAACAAGTGCAATATGGATGGTAGATATAGGTTTTCGTAATCTGAAATTACAAAAACAGCAAGGTAACAAATGGTGAAAGTGAGCACGAATGGTATTGCAATGCATGGAAACAAGGCCTAGGGTTCGTACTTTCACTAGTGAAGTTCTCTCAACAATGATAACATAATCGGATCATATAACTAACCCTCAACATGCAACAAAGAGTCGCTCCAAAGTCACTAATAGCGGGGAACAAACGAAGAGATTATTGTCGGGTACGAAACCACCACAAAGTTATTCTTTTTGATCGATCTATTCAAGAGTCCGTAGTAAAATAACACGAAGCTATTCTTTCCGTTCGATCCATCATAGAGTTTGTACTAGAATAACACCTTAAGATACATATCAACCAAGACCCTAATGTCACCTAGATACTCCATTGTCACCTCAAGTATCCATGGGTATGATTATACAATATGCATCACACAATCTCAGAATAATCTATTCAACCAACACATAGAACTTCAAAGAGTTCCCCAAAGTTTCTACCGGAGAGTCAAAACGTGTGTCAACCCCTATGCAGAGGTTCCCAATGTCACAAACCCGCAAGTTGATCACCAAAACATACATCGAGTACTCACATGAATCAAACGTGTACCAACCCATATGCATAGGTTCCAAATGTCACAAACCCGCAAGTTGATCACAGCAGATAGACACGTGCAAGACATACACCAAGTGTTCTCAAAGACTCAATCCGATAAGATAACTCCAAAGGGGAAACTCAATTCATTACAAGAGGGAGAGGGGGAGAACATCATAAGATCCAACTATAGTAGCAAAGCCCATGGTACATCGAGATCAAGACATCTCAAGAAACATGAGAGAGAGAGAGAGATCAAACACATAGCTACTGGTACATACCCTCAGCCCCGAGGGAGAACTACTCCATCCTCGTCATGGAGATCACCAGGATGATGAAGATGGCCACCGGAGATGGATTCCCCCTCCGGCAGGGTGCCAGAACGGGCTCCAGATTGGTTTTTGGTGGCTACAGAGGCTTGCGGCGGCGAAACTCCCGATCTAGGTTTCTTTTTGGGGGTTTCTGAATTTATAGGAATTTATGGCGGTGGAATTACGTCGGTTGGTCCCACGAGGAGGTCACAAGCCTGGTCGCCACCACCTAGGGGGTGGTGGCAGCATCAGGGCTTGTGACTCCCTTGTGGCTCTTCTAGCCTTCTTCCAAAGCTTCGGGGGTCTCTTTTGGTCCAAAAAATCATCGTGAAGTTTCATTCCATTTGGACTCCGTCTGAAAATGGGCCAAAAACACGGAAAAAACAGAAACTCGCACTTGGCACTGAGTTAATAGGTTAGTCCCGAAAAATATATAAAATAGCATATTCATGCATATAAAATATCCAAAGTTGACAAGATAATAGCATGGAACCATAAAAAATTATAGATACGTTGGAGACGTATCAATGGACTAGACCCAAACTATGAACGTAGCATATTGATCGTGTCATTTTATTGCTATAGTTTTCTGCGTGTCAAGTATTTGTTCCTATGACCATGAGATCATATAACTCACTGACACCGGAGGAGTGCCTTGTGCGTATCAAACGTCACAACGTAACTGGGTGATTATAAAAGTGCTCTACAGGTATCTCCGAATGTGTCTGTTGGGTTAGTATGGATCAAGACTGGGATTTGTCACTCCGTATGACGGAGAGGTATCTCGGGGCCCACTTGGTAATACAACATCACACACAAGCCTTGCAAGCAATGTGACAAAGTGTAAGTCATGGGATCTTGTATTACGGAACGAGAAAAGAAACTTGCCGGTAACGAGATTGAAATAGGTATGCGGATACCGACGATCGAATCTCGGGCAAGTAACATAACGAAGGACAAAGGGAATGACATACGGGATTGCCTGAATCCTTGACACAGAGGTTCAACCGATTAGTTATTCGGAGAATATGTAAGATCCAATATGGGCATCCAGGTCCCGCTATTGGATATTGACCGATGAGTACCTCGGGGCATGTCTGCATAGTTCTCGAACCCGCAGGGTGTGCACACTTAAGGTTCGGCGACGTTTCGGTATAGTTGAGTTATAGGTGTTGGTAACCGAAAGTTGTTCAGAGTCCCAGATGAGATCCAGGACATAACGAGGAGCTCCGGAATGGTTCGGAGGTAAAGATTGATATATAGGAAGTCCTATTTTGGTCACCGGAAAAGTTTCGGGCTCATCGGTAGTGTACCGGGAGTGCCGGGAGGGGTGTCGGGGACCATCGGGAGGGGTGTCACGCCCCAAGGGTTCTCATGGGCTATGGGAAGAGATAAACCAGCCCCTAGTGGGCTGTAATAAGTTCCCACTAAGGCCCATAAGGTTTGAGAAGGAAAATACACAAGGTGGAAAGAGTTTCCAAGTGGGAAGGTGGAATCCTACTCCAAGTAGGATTGGAGTAGGACTCCGCCTCCAATTTCAGCCAAACCTTGAGGGTTTGAGGCTGCCTCCTCCCCTCCCTTCCTCCTATATATACTAGAGGTATTGAGCGTTTTTGAGACACAACTTTGCCATGTGTTGCTCGACCCTATGCCACGCAGTTTTTCCTCTAGATTGTATTTCTGCGGAGCTTAGGCGAAGCCCTGCCGGAGTAGATCATCACCACCACCGGTGTGCCGTCACGTTGCCGGAGAACTCTTCTACCTCTCCGCCCCCTCTTGCTGGATCAAGAAGGTGGAGATCGTCATCGAGCTGTACGTGTGCTGAACACGGAGGTGCCATCCGTTCGGCACTAGATCGGAGCGGGTCGTGGGACGGATCGCGGGACGGTTCGTGGGACGGATCGCGGGACGGTTCGTGGGACGGTTCGCGGGCGGATCGAGGGACGTGAGGAGGTTCCACTACATCAACCGCGTTTCTTAACGCTTCCTGTTGTGCGATCTACAAGGGTACGTAGATCCAAATCTCCTCTCTTAGACGGACATCACCATGATAGGTCTTCGTGTGCGTAGGTAATTTTTTGTTTCCCTTGCAACGTTCCCCAACATTAGTCACATTGTTTGCAAGGCTTGTGTGTGATATTGTATTACCGAGTGGGCCCCGAGATACCTCTCCGTCACACGGAGTGACAAATCCCAGTCTTGATCCATACTAACTCAACGGACACCTTCGGAGATACTTGTAGAATACCTTTATAGTCACCCAATTACGTTGCAACGTTTGGTACACACAATGTATTCCTCCGGTGCCAGTGAGTTATATGATCTCATGGTCATAGGAATAAATACTTGACACGTAGAAAACAATAGCAATAAAATGACACGATCAATATGCTACGTATATAATTTGGGTCTTGTCCATCACATGATTCTCCTAGTGATGTGATCCCGTTATCAAGTTACAACACTTGCCTATGGCCACGAAACCTTGACCATCTTTGATCAATGAACTAGTCAACTAGAGGCTCACTAGGGACAGTCTGATGTCTATGTATCCACACATGTATTTGAGTTTCCAATCAATACAATTCTAGCATGGATAATAAAATATTATTATGAACAAGTAAATATAATAATAATTAATTTATTATTGCCTCTAGGGCATATTTGCAACAGTCTCCCACTTGCACTAGAGTCAATAATCTAGTTCACATCACCATGTGATTTTAACGAATCCAACACCCATATAGTTCTGGGGTTTGATCACGTCTTGCTCGTGAGAGAGGTTTTAGTCAACGGTTCTGAATCTTTTAGATCCTTGTGTGCTTCACAAATCTTCATGTCATCTTATAGATGTTGCTACTACGTGATATTTGGAAATACTCCAAATATCTACTCTACTATACGAATTTGTTTCACTACTCGTAGATATTCGGATTAGTGTCAAAGCTTGCATCGACGTAACCCTTTACGACGAACTCTTTAACCACCTCCATAATTGAGAAAATTTCCTTAGTTCATTAATCTACTAAGGATAACTTTGACCGCTATTTGGTGATTCAATCCTGGATCACTGTATGTACCTCTTAACATATTTGTGGCAAGGCACACACTAGGTGCGGTACACACTATGGCATACTTTAGAGTCTATGGCCAAGGCATAGGGGACGACCCACGTCCTTTATCTTTGTTCTGTCGTGGTCGGGATTTTGAGTCTTACTCAAATTCATCCCTTACAACACAGCCAAGAACTCCTTCTTTGTTGATCTATTTTGAACTCCTTCATAAACCTGTCAAGGCATGCATTTCATTTCAAAGTTCTATTAAGCGTTTTGATCTATCTCTATAGATCTTGATGCTCAATGTTCAAGTAGCTCTATCGAGGTCTTCCTTTGAAAAACTCCTTTCAAACAACCTTTTATGCTTTACAGAAATTCTACATTACTTCCGATCAACAATATGTCAACGACATATACTTATCAGAAATTCTATAGTGCTCCCACTCACTTCTTTGGAAATACAAGTTTCTCATAAACCTTGTACAAAACCAAAAGCTTTGATCATCTCATCAAAGCGTATATTCCAACTCCGAGATGCTTGCACCAGCCATAGAAGGATCGCTGGAGCCTGCATACTTGTTAGCATCCTTAGGATTGACAAAACCTTCTGGTTGTATTACATACAACCTTTCCTCAAGGAAACCGTCAAGGAAACAATGTTTTGACATCCTATGTGCAATATTTCATAAATAATGCACCAACTGCTAACATAATTCCAACCGACTTTTAGCATCGCTACGAGTGAGAAAGTCTCATCATAGTCAACTCCTTGAACTTGTCGAAAACATCCTTGCGACAAGTCGAGCTTTTCTTATCCTTTGATAACCAAGGTCATTCTTTGCTAAAGAGAAATGATCACTATGAGTCAGACTCAATAGAATTGGATCCATTCCAAATAGCGAGAATTAGGATTCTTGATCCCTCTCAATCTCTCTTTCAATTCGAGGATCTAGAGAGGTGTTTTCATAGTCACTTTTTGCCATCATCGTCTGTCTATATTTCAAAGATCCATCTTTACTTAATAGTCATATGACCATCAAGTAGTTCTTCCAAAGTCTACATGAATCCTCTCTCGGATTTCAAGGCCTCTGGCCATTTGTCGGAATTCGGTCCCACCATCGCTTCTCCATAGCTTGTAGGTTCACTGTTGTTCAAAAACATGACCTCCAAGACAGGGTTACCATACCACTCTATGGTAGTACGCGACCTTGTCGACCTACGAGGTTTGTAGTAAGTTGATCCGAAGCTCAATGATCACCATAATCAGTTTCCACTTCAATTGGTGTAGGCACCATAGGAACATCTTCCTGCACCCTACTACACACTGGTTGAAGTGACGGTTCACTAACCTCATCAAGTTCCACCACCCTCCCACTCAACTCTTTCGGGAGAAACCTTTCCTCGAGAAAGGACACGTTTCTAGAAACAAACACTTTGCTTTCGGGTCTAAGATAGGAGATGTATCCTACTGTTTTGGATATCAAATGAAGATGCATTTATCCGCTTTGGGTTCAAGCTTATCAGACTGAAACTTTTTCACATAAGCGTCGCAGCCCCAAACTTTTAAGAAACGACAGCTTAGGTTTCTCCAAACCATAGTCTATACTGTGTCATCTAAATGGAAATACGTGGTGCCCTATTTAAAGTGAATGTGGTTGTGTCTAATGCATAACCCATAAACGATAGTGGTAATTCGATAAGAGACATCATAGTATGCACCGTATCGAATAGGGTGTGGCTATGACATTCGGACACACCATCACACTATGGTGTTCTAGGTGGCATGAATTGCGAAACAGTTTCCACATTGTCTTAATGTGTACCAAAACTCGCAACTCAGATATTCATCTCTATGATCATATCATAGACAGTTTATCCTCTTGTCATGACGATCTTCACTCTGAAATAGCTTTGAACTTTACAACATTTCAGACTTGTGATTCATCAAGTAAATACTCGTGTATCTACTCAAATCGTCAGTGAAGTAAAGAACATAACGATATCCACTGCGTGCCTCAGCACTCATTGGACTGCACACATCAAAAATGTATTACTTCCAACAAGTTACTTTCTTGTTTCATGTGGTATGATTTGCATGTCTCAAGTGATTCAAAATCAAGTGAGTCCAAACGATCCATCTACATGGAGTTTCTTCATGCGTTTATACCAATAGGTATGGTTTGCATGTCTCAAACGTTTCAAAAATGAGTGAGTATAAATATCCATCACTATGGAGCTTCTTCATGCACTTTATACCGGCATGACTCAAGTGGCAGTGCCACAAGTAAGTGGTACTATCATTACTACTTTGTATCTTTTGGCACCAATATTATGAACATGTGTAACACTACGATCAAGATTCAACAAACCATTGACGGTAATTATTCAAGCAAATAGAATAACTATTATTCCTTTTAAATGAATAATCGTATTGCAATAAACACGATCCAATCATGTTCATGCTCAACGCAAACACTAAATAACAATTATTTAGGTTTAACACCAATCCCGATGGTAGAGGGAGTGTGCGATGTTTTGATCACATCAATCTTGGAAACACTTCCAACACTTATCATCACCTCGCCTTTAGCTAGTCTCCGTTTATTCCGTAGCTTTCATTTCGTGTTACTAATCACTTAGCAATCGAACCGGTATCCAATACCCTCGTGCTACTAGGAGTACCAGTAAAGTACACATCAATATCATGTATATCAAATATACTTCTTTCGACTTTGCCAGCCGTCTTATCTACCAAGTATCTAGGGTAGTTCCGCCTTAGTGACTGTTCCCCTCATAACAGAAGCACTTAGTCTCGGGTTTCGGTTCAATCTTGGGTTTCTTCATTAGAGCAGCAACTGATTTGCCGTTTCATGAAGTATCCCTTCTAGCCCTTGCCCTTCTTGAAACTAGTGGTTTTACTAACCATCAACAATTGATGCTCCTTCTTGATTTCTACTTTCGCAGTGTCAAACATTGCGAATCGCTCAAGGATCATCATACCTATCCTTGATATGTTATAGTTCATCACGTAGCTCTAGCAGCTTGGTGGCAGTGACTATGGAGAACCATCACTATCTCATTTGGAAGATTAACTCCCACTTGATTCAAGTGATTGTTGTACTCAGACAATCTGAGAACATGCTCAACGATTTGAGCTTTTCTCCTTTACTTTGTAGACAAAGAATCTTGTCGGAGGTCTCATACCTCTCAACAAAGGCACGAGCATGAAATCTCAATTTCATCTCTTAGAACATCTCTTATGTTTTGCGATGTTTCAAAACGTCTTCGTCGCCTTGCTTCTAAGCTATTAAGTATTATGCACTGAACTATCACGTAGTCATCAAAAATGTGTATGTCAGATGTTCGCAACATCCATAGACGACGCTCGAGGTGAAGTACACCAAGTGGTGCATTAAGGACAATCCTCAGTTTTACGGACTTAGTCCGCAAAGTTGCTACTATCATCTTTCAACTAAATTTTCTCTACGAACATATAAAAAACAGTAGAACTATAGCGCAAGCTACATCATAATTCGCAAAGACCTTTTGACTATGCTCATGTCACGCCCAAGATGCGATCCTATCCTCAAATTGGCACGAGGGCCTCGTGAGGGATAGAAGCGCATCTCGTCGTTTCGCAAGAATGGATATCGTTACAAGTACATGTACTCAAAAGAAGAGATATAAAGAATTGGCTTACACTCACCACAAGCTACATCAGAGTCACAACAGTACAATACATAATCATCATAAATAAGAGCAGGGTCCGACTACGGACGAAAACAAACGAGAAAAGAAGAACGACGTCCATCCTTGCTATCCCAGGCTGTCGGGCTGGAACCCACCCTAGATCGATGAAGAAGAAGAAGAATAAGAAGAAGAAGAAGCAACTCCAAATGAACAATCAACGCGCTCGCGTCAAGTAACCTTTACCTGTACCCGCAACTGGTGTTGTAGTAATCTGTGAGCCACAGGAGACTCGGCAATCTCATTTCCAAAGGTAACAAGACTAGCAAATCTTAAAGGGTGAGGTATGGTTAAGTGGTGAGGCTGCAGCAAGCGACAAAACATAATATGAGGTGGCTATCTTACGAGTACAAGAATAAGAGGGGGAAGATCTACGCATAGTGGACGTCACTACTAATGATCAAAAGAATGATCCTGATCACCTACCTACGTCAGACATAACCCCACCGTGTCCTCGATCGGAGAAGGAACTCACGAAAGAGACAGTCACGGTTACGCACTCAGTTGGCAAGTTTTAATTAAGTTAACTTCAAGTTATCTAGAACCAGTGTTAAACAAAGTTTCCACGTTGCCACATAACCGTGGGCACGGCTTTCCGAAAGATTTAACCCTGCAGGGGTGCTCCAACTAATCCATCACAAATTACCACAAGCCACATAGAAATCCTCGATCACGAAACTCGCGATCTCGTCGGACTCCTTAGTGGAAAACCTCAACTCTGAGATTACCCAAAGCATCACCAGAATCCCGATGCACAAGACATTCGTCAAAGGTAAAAAAACTACTCCAGCAAGGTCGGCCGGCGTGTCGATGATCCCGATAGGAGCCGCGTATCTCGTTCTCAGGACACGGCGGATGAGCGATGGTTACCATGCCAAACGCCGAGTTGCCCCGAGTAGCGTTAGTAAGCTCCTCTGTTTTGGACCAGCACCATCAGCACTGGCCCTCCCTGTATTATGTAGAATTACTCCTCGGGTTCATGACGCCCCATGCTTTCAGTATTAACAAAATTATTATGTTGGGCAAATGTACTACCAATGTTGGGCCTTGCCAGACCAGCTTTAATCCAAAACGAATTATCAAGGGGGTCCCCATAACAACCCCGATCGTGTTAGGAGCGCTCAATTATGGAACATAACACCGGTAGCCGAAACTAAGGGGGCAAAGGTGGAACAAAACACCAGGCTAGAAAGTCCAAGCCTTCCACCTTTTACCAAGTATATAGGTGCATTAATTTAGATAGCATTTAATATGGTGATATAACAAGGAACCCATGTTATCCCATGGAAGCAACTGCACCTGCAACTAGCAACGCTAAAACATGGTTAAGCAAGCGGTAACATAGCCAATCAGTGGTTTCCTAGGTTGTGAACAGGTTGAAGGTTTCATGGCATTGTTGAGAGGCTGATATTTAACATGTGGTAGGCAACGAGACATAATCGATAGAAGCGATAAAACTAGCATGGCAATGATAGTAATGGTATCTGGGGAAATGGTCATCTTGCCTGAGATCCCGCTTGCAAGAAGAATGACTCCCTGAAGTAGACAAACCAACATAGTCGAACGGGTCCTCACTTTCCGACACGCTTGCGGAACTCTATCGAGACGAAGGAAACCGGAAACAAGAATCAACACACGATGCACAACACATATGATGCATGAACGGAGAATATGCAAGACATGGCAGGGCAATGCACGACAACCAAATACTACACATTAAGGGAAGTTCAATATGCAACGAGTTGCATATTGACGAAACTCCACATTTAATTATTTAGTTCTATCCCGATTAGATACACGGCAATATTAAATGTGGCTAAACATGGCAAGAGGTGAAGCGCAATTAATCTACTTATCTAGGCATTTTAAATGAGGTCGGAAATGACATATAGCACCTCCGGAACGACCTCACATGTTAATTTACAATTCTGTCCAGATCTAAACTATCATGTTTAATAAGTTGTTAAACATCAAAACAAATAGGTTCACGTGATTCTACGCGTCATTACAAGCAATTTAAACATAGAACATCTCCAACGGAGCTACAGTTCAAAAGATACGGACACCGCAAGATATGATGGCATGAATGCAAAATGTGTGCAACGACGGTCACGAGCACTTCAAAACATACAACAAGCAAGATAATATGAAACTACACAAGATTCTAAGGAAGTTTCATATAGGACTCGATCAAAACGGAGCTACGGTTCAACAACTACGAGCAAAACAAGAAATCACTGCAATCTGCCAAAATGAGCCACATAGCATTTTCTACACCCCACAACTACAAGCTACTCAACTCCAATATACTCAACCAAGACATGACACGATAGAGGGAAAGAAGCACTACAACATACAACTAACAACAACTAGCATGGAAGCATGGAACACTAGAAAAAGAAATCACAAAATGGCTTCTCACACACAATTTCAGACTTAGTGAAAATAACAGTTTATGAAACTGTAGTTTTCAATCTGAAGGCATATTGACAGCAGCAAAACCATAAGCTATAGGACTCCAAATGGCATGAAAATTGACAGCATGCTAGAGAATCCCAAAGTCTACAACTAACTCCATTGCACCAACCTCAAAAGAGCTATAGATCACCAGATAAACTCATGCAAAGACAGCAACAAAATATAACAGATTCCAGACTTAGAAGTATTTCAGCATCTCCAAAACAACACTATTTCCTAGCAAGTAAAGAACAAGCAAACCACACCTAAACATGGATTTCTATTGCAACCAAAATTACTAGGGGCTAGACTAAACATCCAAGAGCAACTCTCTAGTTGACAACTCCTTCATATCACGCACGGAATAAATCCCACGAAATAAACAAAAGGGCAACATGGCAAAATATCACGCGAACTAACTTGATCTAAAGCTAAAACTAAATACACAGTTAAATCCTATGGATTTTTCTACTCCGAAAACATATACAACAAGAGGGGTTGCACAACAATAATATCGCCACACGTATATGCGAGATAATGTCCTATACGCGATAAATGAACTAGCGGCTAAACCCTACATGCAAAAATACCAACGACTACTCTAAAATACATGGCAAAAGGGTTCCTAAAACATGAAAAATTTATCTACGGCATTCGAGCAACCCAGACACGCACGAGAAAATAAATACGGGACGAATCCTATTGGGACAGCACGTAAAACTATGCATTTGGTGGTTCAAACTACTTCAAACATTTATGCAAGTTGTAAAATCGTAATCTACGCGAAATTATACACGAGTTTCATATACAACTCGTTGCAATCCGACGCACGGTTATTAAACTACGGGCGTTTTAACATCTATATATTTTCTGGAATTAAATTAATTCCGAAAATCCCTAAGAGACAATAATATACCGGCCTAACGGTAATGGGCTCAACAGGCATGCGCTACCTAATAAAGTGCGCTGGGGCGGGGAATAGAGAGGCTCACCTTGGGCCTAATAGGCCGGCGAGGAGGCAGGGCTTCAGCTGGGGGCGGTGCCGACTTGGGCCGAGGCGGAGGTTGGAGCTGGGCCTCGGCTCAAGGAGGACAGCTAGGCCGGCCCACGGCGGGCGACGGGGCGCTGGCGAGCGGGCGAACTGCTCGTGTCCACCTCGTGCTCGTGGCCGAGAAGAGGACAACGGCAGCATCAGGCGGGGCTCGATCCGGCGGGCGGAAGGCGGCAAGAGGCGAGGAACGGGCGGATCTGCCCGGATCCGGGCCGGGGCATCAACCCGAGGCGCGGAGGACGGAGCACGCGACGGAGGCGGGCTCCGGCGGCGAGGGAGTTGTGGGTTGCGTGGGATCTGGCAAGCGGGGCCACCGGCGCAGCGTCTCGGGTGGGTTCCGGTGGCGGCCGACGACGAGAGGCTCCCTGGCGAGGGAGCTACGGCACAGGGGCGACGACGGGAGGTGCGGGGCGGCTCGGGAGGAGCACCTCGTCCAGGGCGATGCAGGGCGCCGGCGGCGGCTCGGTTCGGGTCCGGGCGGGCTCCACATGGGCCTGGGCAGGCCCGCGGCGGCTGGACCCTGAGGGGAGGATAAAGAGTGGTGGGAGGCTAGGGTTAGGGGCGCTGATCCCGAGGGGAGTTAGGTTTGCTGTTAAAAATGCACGGGGGTCTATTTATAGACAAATGGGGGGCTAGGTTTAGTGAAATTTCATCCCGGATCCAACTGCGCAGTCGGAATCGAACAATTCTGAACGCGGGACGGGCTAAGTGGCGTGTTGAGTAGATATCCGGAGAAGAGAGGGAAAACAGACGGCATGGCAACGATTTTTAAAACAGCGAAAGACGTCCGATGATAAACCGAATACGGTGCCGCTACGGTCGACCGTTCGGGTACCAGACGGACTCCAATCGTGACGAAATTTGACAGGCGGCCTCCCTATATTAAAATAAGACCGCACGTCAAATCTCAACCGAAAAAGAGAAAAATTTACACACACTGTTGAAAACAAGATTTATACGATGTCGCGGGCGCGTGCGTGTGTGGTTGGGCTCAGAACGGACAACGACGAGAACCGGCAACTACTAACGGATGCAAGTTTGAAAATTGGCAGCAACGGAGATGTCGATGCAATGCAGATGATGCGAATAATGCGATGATGATGTGACAAATAAAAATAACCACTTGACGGAAACGGAAAGAAAAGGGGAATCTTCTGGAACGTCGGCATCGGGCTGTCACAATTCTCCTACACTACAAGAGGATCTCGCCCCGAGATCCAAGAATGAAAGGGTGAGAGAATGAGAAAGCAAGAGGTAAAACTTAATCGCTTTTTTGACAAATGAGTGAAACCAACGATCCTTGAAGGTTGCAAGGAGATGAGGAAATATATGAAAAACAAGCAAGAATTCACGGAAAATTTTGGCAGCACTTCGGTAGGAAAAAGGGACAAAAAATTCGATAAGATGGGAGAAATAGACAATATTCATAACAAACAACTAAATAGAACAAGGCAACACCATGATCTTGATAAAACAACGAGATTGACCCAAATGAGCAACATCACAAGCCTCTGGAACAAGAGAATAAAACTAGATCATTGGGAACAAAGAAAGAATAAGAGAATGACAACTACTATCACAAGAATCTTAAGAACTCGTGAGAATGGATTGAAACCTTGATGAACCACCATGAAGGACCTCCGTATACAAACGAATGATGCAAAGATATGAAGGTAGAAAAGAATAAGATTATGACCTTGCCAAGACTTAGATGAAGCCTCACAAAGAGATACTTAAAAGAACTTGGAACTCCGGAAAAGAAAGATGAGCACATGGGATAAGAATTGATATGATGAGCCAGTCCGGAAGAAGAATTGAAATCTCTTGGAAGAAGGAAGAAAAATAATAAGAATTATGTTATGCTCATCCTTCATCAAATTAAATTCATGACAAGCAATGGATTTAGCATACAACTTATTATTCTAGAAATGATTGAGGATATATATGAGCACAAACTAGACGAAGTCTTGAAAGAAAGACCGGTGAGAATTGAAATGAATGAGGCAACCATGAATGAATGGAGATACATGAGAATGAAGAGATCATGAGCCACCTGAGAGAAAACTAGAACAAGGCAGCAGAATAATTGAGAGACGAATGAAGAGACAACAATTGAGAAGAATTAGAGAACGAAAGCTGAAAGCTGAGAAGGAAGAAGTCTTCTGAAATGATGGCCTTCGGAGGATCGAGAATGAAAACAACTCAGAAATGCACCGGATAGCAAGAAAGGGATACTCATGATTGACAATAATTAAGATGATGGCACAAAGCAGAAATGACGAATCTCCAAAAGAATGGACCAAGATTTGAGAGAAACACTCCTTCGAATTTGCAAGTTGAGAAAGATGACGAGAAACAACACCAAGAATACTGAAACACTCCGAAATAAAGAAGAATGAAAGGTTGAGTCAATTATGAGAATTAATTCAAATTGATCTTGGAGAAGTGATATGACTCATGAAATACAAACTTACGTCATAGTTGAAAAGAATTAAAAATCTCCGGAAAGATTACAAGAGCCAGATAAGATCCTAGGACAAACCTGTGGGTTATGGGGCCACTCAAAAGAAACCACCGTTGAAAAGGTTGTCAGAAAGAGAGATATTGCACCGGTATAAAGAAAACTTGATGAGGTTGAGCACCTCGAAATAGTTGAAAGGATTGGAAACAAGAACTTCTGAGATAACTTGAACACTCCGGATAGAACAGAGATGGAAGAAAAACAAGAGAGGCTTGAATAGAATTTCTAACATGGGAAAGAATTTAAAAGATGAAAGATATGATGACACGGATAACTGAATTGAATTCACCGGAAAAGATAACAAGAATGAATAAAAATGAACACGAAGCTCCTAAGAATCTTCACAATGAATCATCGGCTACAAAAGGAAGAAGAGATAGCGAAACATCACTGAATAAGAAGGCACTTGGATGAAATCCAAACACTAAAGAAAAGGGAGGGAGGGCAGGGAAAAACAAAGACAACTTGGGACAGATGAGATGAACTCCGGAAAGAAAAGAGAGATTGATCTTGCAAAATTGGAGAGGATAGAATTCACTGAAGAGAATCACACGGGTTGGATAAAAATTGATATGACAACTCCGATTGACACTAATTGATAAGACCACTGATTGAGCAAAAGAATTAGCATTCTCATAAAAATATGAGAAGACCTCTGGGAAAGATCTGACATCACCGTTTGACATCGAAGCAACATGAATTACCATATTCCAACAAAACAACGGGATGAGGCTTATGAAACAAGCCAGAACAAATTCATGAGAGAGATTTCCGTTCGATATTTTCGTGGACAGGAGCGCACGGGCTCGATCCTTACAGTAGCCATCTTGTGCAAGGCAGTGCACACGACATACGAAGCATCCCCGAGTTATAGCAAGCTACAAGGACTCTTTAAGACACAACGAGAACCACTGTAAGACGACCGTGAACAAACGAATCCACTAGATGTCGAACCCCAACCTAACATCATGCATTTGTTGGAAGATTGTCCTATAAGTAACTACTTGAATTCCCACCTAAGAACTCCCGAAATTTCTGGTCATGCAATCTGGTCCACGAATACAAGGAGTAATATATCACTGAACTCCTATACTAACCCGTCCAGTGTATCACATCCGTCAACACATAACCAAAATCTCGGACCTTCATCTACTACAGACCCTCATGATCACAACGATACAAAGTATGGCAGTAGTCCCGAACAATCTGCACCAGTACTGGGGACATCGGGGTTATCTCGCCACTACTAGTATTGAAGCAATTACGAACATCCTTCGTCCTAAGATACTAAGAAATCTGAATGATAACGATGTGCTCGAGAATCCCCTACAGCTCAACTCCCCGGAAGAATTCAAGTCAGACAGGAGGCACCAAGACAGAACTCCGTCACATTGGCATCATACAGATTCCAAAAATATCCGCATGATCCTAAAAAAATTGAGTGAGAAGAGAAGTAGAATTAAATTATTACGTCAAGATTCCTCACCAGAGCATAGAAGAGGAGAAAAAAGAATCCTACTCTCCGATATATAACTAGACTCAAAGTAGTTTTTCACTAGACTCAACTCAGCCAAGTTCGATCAATCAAGGGGGCTCCTAGGTCGGTACTGCTCTGATACCAACTTGTCACGCCCAAGATGCGATCCTGTCCTTAATTTGGCACGAGGGCCTCGTCAGGGATAGAAGCGCATCTCGTCGTTTCGCAAGAATGGACATCGTTACAAGTACATGTACTGAAAAGAAGAGATACAAATAATTGACTTACACTCGCCTCAAGCTACATCAGAGTCACAACAGTACAATACATAATCATCATGAATAAGAGCAGTGTCCGACTACGGACGAAAACAAACGAGAAAAGAAGAGTGACGTCCATCCTTGCTATCCCAGGCTGCCCGCCTGGAACCCATCCTAGATCGATGAAGAAGAAAAGAAGAAACAACTCCAAATGAACAATCAACGCGCTCGCGTCAAGTAATCTTTACATGTACCTGCAACTGGTATTGTAGTAATTTGTGAGCCACAGGAGACTCGGCAATCTCATTTCCAAAGGTACCAAGACTAGCAAAGCTTAAAGGGTGAGGTATGGTTAAGTGGTGAGGCTGCAGCAAGCGACTAAGCATAATATGAGGTGGCTAACTTACGAGTACAAGAATAAGAGGGGGAAGATCTATGCATAGCGGACGTGACTACTGATGATCAAAAGAATGATCCTGATCACCTACCTACGTCAGACATAACCCCACCGTGTCCTCGATCGGAGAAGGAACTCACGAAAGAGACAGTCACGGTTACGCACTCAGTTGGCAAGTTTTAATTAAGTTAACTTCAAGTTATCTAGAACCAGTGTTAAACAAAGTTTCCACATTGCCACATAACCGCGGGCAGGGCTTTCCAAAAGATTTAACCCTGCAGGGGTGCTCCAACGAATCCATCACAAATTACCACAAGCCGCATAGAAATCCTCGATCACGAAACTCGTGATCTCGTCAGACTCCTAAGTGGAAAACCTCAACTCTGAGATTACCCAAAGCATCACCGAAATCCCGATGCACAAGACATTCGTCAAAGTTCAAAACTACTCCAGCAAGGCCGCCCGGCGTGTCGACGATCCCGATAGGAGCCGCGTATCTCGTTCGCAGGACACGATGGATGAGCAATGGTTAGCACGCCAAACGCCGAGTTGCCCTGGGTAGCGTTAGTAAGCTCCTCTGTTTTGGACTAGCACCATCAGCACTGGCCCTCCCTGTATTATGTAGAATTACTCCTCGGGTTCATGACGCCCTATGCTTTCAGTATTACCAAAATTGTTATGTTGGGCAAATGTAGTAGCAATGTTGGGCCTTGCCAGACCAGCTTTAGTCTAAAACGAATTATCAAGGGGGTCCCCATAACAACCCCGATCGTGTTAGGAGCGCTCAATTATGGAACATAACACCGGTAGCCGAAACTAAGGGGGCAAAGGTGGAACAAAACACCAGGCTAGAAAGGCCAAGCCTTCCACCTTTTACCAAGTATATAGGTGCATTAATTTAGATAGCATTTAATATGGTGATATAACAAGGAACCCATGTTATCCCATGGAAGCAACTGCACCTGCAACTAGCAACGCTAACACATGGTTAAGCAAGCGGTAACATAGCCAATCAGTAGGGATGGCAATGGGTCGGGTTTGGAGCGGGTGGAGCTGGTCCAAATCCAACCCATGACCCATATTCCTACCCTCTATCCATCCACCAAAGTATCCATGGGCACAAAATGTGCCCATGCCCAAACCCATTGGATATCCAGATATCCATGGAGCTCCATGGGCATAGAAAAATCAACATCAAGCCTTCCCAAAGATCAAATTAACTCTTCATCGTTTGTTAACTAAGATCAGGTTTAATAATTATGTTAGTGCAGTTGTGGGGGATTAGGGAAGATGGGTCAGACTTTGACCTTCTCTGACTACGATTGACTTGGGGTTGGATATTTTCTTAGTTTAGTGTCACTACCATAGGGGGCCATGTGTCATATGGGTATCCACTGGATATCCATGGAGCAACAATTAAAATTGTGCCCAACCGAGCTGTTCGTGTGTATCCATATCCACGGATCCATGGGCAGAAATGCGCTCCATACCCTTGCCCAACTGGGTCGGGTATCCACGGGTATCCAGATCCATGGATAAAACTACCATCCCTACCAATCAGTGGTTTCCTAGGTTGTGAACAGGTTGAAGGTTTCATGGCATTGTTGAGAGGCTGATATTTAACATGTGGTAGGCAACGAGACATAATCGATAGAAGCGATAAAACTAGCATGGCAATGATAGTAATGGTATCTGGGGAAATGGTCATCTTGCCTCAGATCCCGCTTGGAAGAAGAACGACTCCATGAAGTAGACGAACCAACGTAGTCGAACGGGTCCTCACTTTCCGACACGCTTGCGGAACTCTATCGAGACAAAGGAAACCGGAAACAAGAATCAACACACGATGCACAACACATATGATGCATGAACGGAGAATATGCAAGACATGGCAGGGCAATGCACGACAACCAAATACTACACATTAAGTGAAGTTCAATATGCAACGAGTTGCATATTGACGAAACTCCACATTTAATTATTTAGTTCTATCCCGATTAGATACACGGCAATATTTAATGAGGCTAAACATGGAAATAGGTGAAGCACAATTAATCTACTTATCTAGGCATTTCAAATGAGGTCGGAAATGACATATAGCACCTCCGGAATGACCTCACATGTTAATTTACAATTCTGTCCAGATCTGAACTATCATGTTTAATTAGTTGTTAAACAGCAAAACAAATAGGTTCACGTGATTCTACGCGTCATTACAAGCAATTTACACATAGAGAACATCTCCAACGGAGCTACAGTTCAAAAGATACGGACACCGCAAGATATGATGGCATGAATGCAAAATGTGTGCAACGACGGTCACGAGCACTTCAAAACATACAACCGGCAAGATAATATGAAACTACACGAGATTCTAAGGAAGTTTCATATAGGACACGATCAAAACGGAGCTACAGTTCAACAACTACGAGCAAAACAAGAAATCATTGCAATCTGCCAAAATCAGCCACATAGCATTTTCTACACCCCACAACTACGAGCTACTCAGCTCAAATATACTCAACCAAGACATGACACAATAGAGTGCAAGAAGCACTACAACATACAACTAACAACAACTAGCATGGAAGCATGGAACACTAGGAAAAGAAGTCACAAAATGGCTTCTCACACACAGTTTCAGACTTAGTGAAAATAACTGTTTATGAAACTGCAGTTTTCGATCTGAAGGCATATTCACAGCAGCAAAACCATAAGCTATAGGACTCCAAATGGCATGAAAATTGACAGCATGCTAGAGAATCCCAAAGTCTACAACTAACTCCATTGCACCAACCTCAAAAGAGCTACAGATCACCAGATAAACTCATGCAAAGACAGCAACAAAATATAACAGATTCGAGACTTAGAAGTATTTCAGCATCTCCAAAACAACACTATTTCCTAGCAAGTAAAGAACAAGCAAACCACACCTAAACATGGATTTCTATTGCAACCAAAATTACCAGGGGCTAGACTAAACATCCAAGAGCAACTCTCTAGTTGACAACTCCTTCATATCACGCACGGAATAAATCCCACAAAATAAACAAAAGAGCAACATGGAAAATATCACGTGAACTAACTTGCTCTAAAGCTAAAACTAGATACACAGTTAAATCCTATGGATTTTTCTACTCCGAAAACATATACAACAAGAGGGGTTGCACAACAATAATATCGCCACGCATATATGCGAGATAATGTCCTATATGCGATAAATAAACTAGCGGCTAAACCCTACATGCAAAAATACCAACGACTACTCTAAAATACATGGAAAAAGGGTTCCTAAAACATGAACATTTTATCTACGGCATTCGAGCAACCCGGACACGCACGAGAAAATAAACACAGGACGAATCCTATTGGGACAGCACGTAAAACTATGCATTTGGCGGTTCAAACTACTTCAAACATTTATGCAAGTTGTAAAATCGTAATCTACGCGAAATTCTATATGAGTTTCATATACAACTCGTTGCAATCCTACGCACGGTTATTAAACTACGGACGTTTTAACATCTATATATTTTCTGGAATTTAATTAATTCCGAAAATCCCTAAGAGACAATAATCTACCGGCCTAACAGTAATGGGCTCAACAGGCGTGCGCTACCTAACTAAGGTGCGGTGGGGCGGGGAATAGAGAGGCTCACCTTGGGCCTAATAGGCCGGCGAGGAGGCAGGGCTGCAGCTGGGGGGTGTCGACTTGGGCCGAGGCGGAGGTTGGAGCTGGGCCTCGGCTCAAGGAGGCCAGCTGGGCCGGCCCACAGTGGGCGACGGGGCGCAGGCGAGCGGGCGAACTGCTCGCCATCCTCGTCGTGCTCGTGGCCGAGCACAGGACAACTGCGGCGGCATCAGGCGGGGCTCGATCCGGCGGGCGGAAGGCAGCAAGAGGCGAGGAACGGGCGGATCTGCCCGGATCCGGGCCTTGGCATCAACCCGAGGCGCGGAGGGCGGAGTACGCGGCGGAGGCGGGCTCCGGCAGCGAGGGAGCTGCGGGTTGCGCGGGATCTGGTGAGCGGGGCCATCGGCGCAGCGTCTCCGGTGGGTTCCGGTGGCAGCCGACAACGAGAGGCTCCCTGGCGAGGGAGCTGCGGCACAGGGGCGACGGCGGGAGGTGCAGGGCGGCTCGGGAGGAGCACCTCGGCCAGGGCGATGCAGGGCGCCTGCGGCGGCTCGGTTCGGGCCCGGGCAGGCGCGCGGCGGCTGGAGGCTGAGGGGAGGACAGAGAGAGGTGGGAGGCTAGGGTTAGGGGTGTGGATCCTTGGGGAGTTAGGTTTGTTGTTAAAAATGCACGGGGGTCTATTTATAGACAAATGGGGGCTAGGTTTAGCGATATTTCATCCCGGATCCAACCGCCGCGGTCGGAATCGAACAATTCCGAACGTGGGACGGGCTAAGTGGCGTGTAGAGTAGGTATCCGGAGACGAGAGGGAAAACGGGCGACATGGCAACGATTTTTAAAACACCGAAAGACGTCCGACGATAGACCGAATACGGTGCCGCTACGGTCGACCGTTCGGGTACCAGACCGACTCCGATCGCGATGAAATTTGACAGGCGGCCTACCTATATTAAAATAAGACCACACGTCAAATCTCAACCCCAACAGAGAAAGTTTTACACACACTTTTGAAAACAAGATTTATACGATGCCGCGTGCGCGTACGTGTGTGGTCGGGCTCAGAACGGACAACGACGTGAACCGACAGCTACTAACGGATGCAAGTTTGATAACTCGCGGCAACGGAGATGCCGATGCAATGCAGATGATGCGAATAATGCAATGATGATGCGACAAATAAAAATAACCACTTGACGGAAACGGAAAGAAAAGGGGAATCTTCTGGAATGTCGGCATCGGGCTGTCATAGTTCATGATAATTGGAGTTTAACTAATCAAATTACTTAATAAACTCCCACTCAAAAAGTACATATCTCTAGTCATTTGAGTGGTACATGATCCAAATTCACTAACTCAAGTCCGATCATCACGTCAGTTGAGAATAGTTTCAGTGGTAAGCATCACTATGCTAATCATATCAACTATGCGATTCATGCTCGACCTTTCGGTCTCATGTGTTCAGAGGCCATGTGTGCACATGCTAGGGTCGTCAAGTTTAACCCGAGTGTTCCGCGTGTGCAACTGTTTTGCACCCGTTGTATGTGAACGTTGAGTCTATCACACCCGATCATCACGTGGTGTCTCAAAACGATGAACTGTCACAACGGTTCACAGTCGGGGAAAACACAATTTCATCTTGAAATTTTAGTGAGAGATCACCATATAATGCTACCGTCATTCTAAGAAAAATAAGGTGCATAAAAGAATTAACATCAGATGCAATTCATAAGTGACATGATATGGCCATCATCATGTGCTTCTTGATCTCCATCACCAAAGCACCGGCACGATCTTCTTGTCACCGGTGCCACACCATGATCGCCATCATCATGATCTCCATCAACGTGTCGCCATCGGGGTTGTCGAGCTACTTATGCTATTACTACTAAAGCTACGTCCTAGCAATATAGTAAACGCATCTGTAAACACAAACGTTAGTTTAAAGACAACCTTGTGGCTCCTACCGGTTGTCGTACCATCGACGTGCAAGTCGATATTAACTGTTACAACATGATCATCTAATACATCCAATATATCACATCACGTCATTGGCCATATCATATCACAAGCATACCCTCCAAAAACAAGTTAGACGTCCTCTGATTTGTTGTTGCATGTTTTAAGTGGTTGCTATGGGTATCTAGTATGATCGCATCTTACTTACGCAAAAACCAAAATGGAGATGTGCAAATTTCTATTTAACCTCTCCAAGGACCGCCTCAGTCAAAACTAATTCAACTAAAGTTGAAGAAACCGACACCCGCCAATCATCTTTATGCAACGAGGTTGCATGTTAGTCGATGAAACCAGACTCTCGTAAGCGTACGAGTAATGTCGGTCTAGGCCGCTTCAATCCAACAATACCGCCAAATCGAGAAAAGACTAAGGAGGACAGCAAATCAAACATCACCGTCCACAAAAACTTTTGTGTTCTACTCGAGATAACATCTATGCATGAACCTAGCTCATGATGCCACTGTTGGGGAACGTTGCATGGGAAACAAAAAAATTCCTACGCACACGAAGACCTATCATGGTGATGTTCATCTATGAGAGGATATTAGATCCATATACCCTTGTAGATCGCTCAGTGGGAAGCGTTAAGAAACACGGTTGATGTAGTGGTACAACTTCGTGATTCAAATCACCGTCGTCCCACGATCCGTCCCGCGATTCGTTTCGATCTAGCGCCGAACGGATGGCACCTCCGCGTTCAGCACACGTACAACTCGAAGACGGTCTCGGCCTTCTTGATCCAGCAAGAGAGATGGAGAAGTAGATGAGTTCTTCGGCAGCGTGACTGCGCGCCGGTGTTGGTGATGATCTATTCCTACCGGGCTTCGTCCGAGCTCCGCAGAAATCTAATCTAGTGGAAGAACTACGAGGTGTAGGTTTGAGTTGCACATGGCAAAGTTATCTCAAATCAGCCCTAAATCACCACTACATATAGGAGGGAGGGGGCGGAGGCTTGCCTTGAGGGCCAAGCCCTCAAGGGTGCGCCGTCCAAGGAGGAGAGGAGGAATCCTACTCCAATTAGGTTTGGGAGGTGGAGTCCTCCTCTTCCTTCCCACTTCCCCCCTTTTTGTTTTCTTTTCTCTTTGGTTTTTCTTTTCTTGGCGCCAAGGCCTTCTTGGGCTGTCCCACCAGCCCACTAAGGGCTGGTGCGCCACCCTAAAGCCTTTGGGCTCCCTCCGGGTGGGTTCCCCCCTCCCGGTGAACTTCCAAAACCCATTCATCACTCCCGGTACAATGCCGGTAATGCCCGAAAACTTTCCGGTAACCAAATGAAACCATCCTATATATGAATCTTCATTTCCAGACCATTCCGGAAACCCTCGTGGCGTCCGTGATCTAATTTGGGACTCCGAACAACATTCAGTAACCACACATATAACTCAACTATACTAAAACATCATTGAACCTTAAGTGTGCACACCTTGCGGGTTCGAGAACTATGTAGACATGCCCCGAGGCACTCCTCGGTCAATATCCAATAGCGGGCCTAGATTCCCATATTGGATCCTACATATTCTCCGAAGATCTTATCGATTGAACCTCAGTGTCAAGGATTCATATAATCCCGTATGTCATTCCCTTTGTCCTTCGGTATGTTACTTGCCCGAGATTTGATCACCGGTATCCGTATACCTATTTCAATCTCGTTACCGGCAAGTCTCTTTACTCATTCCGTAATACAAGATCCGTGACTTACACTTAGTCACATTGCTTGCAAGGCTTGTGTGTGATGTTGTATTACCGAGTGGGCCCCGAGATACCTCTCCCTCATACGGAGTGACAAATCCCAGTCTTGATCCATACTAACTCAACGGACACCTTCGGAGATACCTGTAGAGTACCTTTAGAGTCACCCAATTACGTTGTGACGTTTGATACACACAAGGTATTCCTCCGGTGCCAGTGAGTTATATGATCTCATGGTCATAGGAATAAATACTTGACACGCAGAAAACAATAGCAACAAAATGACACGATCAATATGCTATGTATATAATTTGGGTCTTGTCCATCACATGATTCTCCTAATGATGTGATCCCGTTATCAAGTGACAACACTTGCCTATGGCCAGGAAACCTTGACCATCTTTGATCAACGAACTAGTCAACTAGAGGCTCACTAGGGACAGTTTGTTGTCTATGTATCCACACATGTATTTGAGTTTCCAATCAATACAATTCTAGCATGGAAAATAAACGATTATCATGAACAAGGAAATATAATAATAATTAATTTATTATTGCCTCTAGGGCATATTTCCAACAAGTCTATCCCCTTTGGTGTCCCAAGCTGTCACCATTGGGATCGCCGGTTCCGGACTATAATAGGTGCATACTACTCATAGGTAGGATCTAGAACACAAATATATTCATGAAAACATAAGGTATTCATATCTGAAATCATGGAACTCGGGCCCAAAGTGACAAGCATTAAGAGTAACAAGTAGTAGCAAAGATGATAAACACCATAGTAGATGATAGGCAACATGCCCCGAACAATCCGACGAACGATTACATGATCTAGCTCATCCAATCTCTCCCATCCCCTTCACCTAGAACAGGGAATTACTCACACATGATGGGAGAAGCCATGGAAGGATGATGGAGTGGTGATGGTGATGACGATGGCGACGATTTCCCCTCTCCGGAGGCCAAAACAGCCTCCGCCCTCCACATTAGCTCACCCGAAGAAGAACCGAGGGTGGCGGCGGCTCCGCGTTGAGAACTTGCAAAACGACATCTGTTCTGGGATTTCTGCGTCACGGGTAAAAATAGGAGCCAAAATAGGGCACCACAGGGGGTGGTCCCCACCCAGGCGTCCTCCTGGCGCGGCCTGGGGGCAGGTCGCCTGGGGCCCTATGGCTCCATTCTGTCCCATCTTCTGGCCCATGGTTCCTCCTGGTGTGTGGATTTTCTCTATTTTTTATGGGAATTTTCCGGGACATCTAAATATCCCTTTTCTTACGCACAAGAAAACCATACAAGCAGCTCTGCTGAAAACAGCGTTAGTCCGGGTTAGTTTCATTCATGCGAGAATGAGGCCAAAACATTAGCAAAGTTCTTTGGAAAAGTCGATACGTTTGAGACGTATCAACTCCCCCAAGCTTAGCATATTGCTTGTCCTCAAGCAATTCAGTTCAACGAACTGAACGCGACAAAGAAAACTTTGAGAAACTCTTTTGCTTCATCAGATGTATATAAGCATGCACTACGAACAAGTCCAACAAGTATTGAAGTAATGCTACAAAGACAACGCACGAATCAATCCTTCAATCATGTGAAGAGTTTCAAACAACTAAGAATGAATAATATGTAACTAAAAATCATAACGAGATCACAATGCACATGACTTGGATATACTAGAGTGGTATCTCGCTAGCCCCCAAGAGTGAAGCAAAATATAAATGCAGACGCTCCTTCGCTGTATTAAAGGAGACTAGAAATAAATAATTCAGAATAAGCAATATCACAATCATGCAGAAGGCAATGTAGTGCTTTGGGACAATGCACATTACACTCAGAATGACAATTATGCTCTCTATAGTTGGTGCTTTTTATAAGAAGAGGACGACTCAACAGAAAAGTAAAATAGATAGGCCCTTCGTAGAGGGAAGCATTGATTTGTAGAGGTGCCAGAGCTTGAGCTTTAAAACAGAGATAAATCAAAATTTTGGGTGGTATGCTTTCATTGTCAACATAACAACTAAGAGATCTCAATATCTTCCATGCTAAATACATTATAGGTGGTTCCCAAGCAAAAAAGTAAAGTTTTAACTCCCCCTCCACCAATCGATCACACTCCACAGCGGGCCGAATCCACGGGTACCGTCCATACAAACAACAATCCTCGGGAAGTTTTGTTTCATTAAATTTGATTTGACTTTGAGCATGGAACTCGGCATCCCGGTTACCAGCCACTTTCTCGTGAATGATAGTAATTCAACACATATCTTGAGAATAACCTACTTAGCATGGAAGATACTGATAGCCCCTGGTCATTACATGAGCGATTCGGGCATACAAAACAAAATATTTATTTGAGAATTTAGAACACGACACAAGCAAATTTACTTAGGACGGCACATAAATACTGCATATAGGTAGGTATGGTGGACTCGTATGGCGCAACTGGTTTTAAGGATTTTGGATGCACAAGCAGTCAGTCCGCTTATTACACGCGAAGGCTAGCAAAAGATGGGGAAGAGACCAACTAGAGAGCAATAACGGTCATAATCATGCAGAGCGACAAAGCAACATTGAATCGGGCATGAAAGCGATATAACTATTCTGAAATAAAAGATCGTCAAGGCTTGATAGACTTCTAGTCATAAACATGTGTAAGCATGTGCCAAGTCAATCCAAAAACTCTCCGAAGGGAAATACCACTCTAATATGTGATACGTCCATTTTGCATCATGCTTTTATGTTGATATTTATCGCTTTATGGGCTGTTATTACACTTCACGGTACAATAATTATGTCTTTTCTCTCTTATTTTATAAGGCTTACATGAAGAGGGAGAATGTCGGCAGCTGGAATTCTGGTCTGAAAAAGGAGCAAGTTTGAGATACCTATTCTGCGCAACTCCAAAAGCCGTGAAAATCAACGAGAAATTATTTTGGATTTTACAAAAAATACTGGGCGGAAGAAGTACCAGAGGGGAGCCACCAGGAGGCCACAAGCCTGCCAGGCGCAGCCTACCCCCTGGCCGCGCCTAGGTGGCTTGTGGGCCCCCTGTTGCCCCTTTGGCTCCCATCTTTTGCTATAAGGAGGGTTTTGTTCCAGACAAAATCAAGAGGAGGCTTTCGGGAGGAATCGTCACCGCCACGAGGTGGAACTTGAGCAGAACCAATCTAGAGCTCCGGCAGGGCCGTCCTGCCGGGAAAACTTCCCCCCGGGAGGGGGAAATCGTCGCCATTGTCATCACCAACACTCCTCTCATCGAAGGGGACTCATCACCATCAACATCTTCATCAGCACCATCTCATCTCCAAACCTTAGTTCATCTCTTGTAACCAATCTCCTCTCGCGACTCCGATTGGTACTTGTAAGGTTGCTAGTAGTGTTAATTACTCTTTGTAGTTGATGCTAGTTGGATTACTCGGTGGAAGATCATATGTTCAGATCCTTGATGCTATTCAATACCTCTCTGGTCATGAACATAATTATTCTTTGTGAGTAGTCACTTTTGTTTCTAAGGACATGGGATAAGTCTTGCTATAAGTAGTCATGTGAATTTTGTATTCGTTCGATATTTTGATGCGATGTATGTTGTCTTTCCTCTAGTGGTGTTATGTGAACGTCGACTACATAACACTTCACCATTATTTGGGCCTAGAGGAAGGCATTGGGAAGTAGCAAGTAGATGATGGGTTTCTAGAGTGATATAAGCTTAAACCCTAGTTTATGCGTTGCTTCGTAAGGGGCTGATTTGGATCCACTAGTTTAATGTTATGGTTAGACTTTGTCTTAATTCTTCTTTCGTAGTTGCGGATGCTTGCGAGAGGGGTTATCATAAGTGGTATGTTTGTCCAAGTAAGGGCAGCACCCAAGCACCGGTCCACCCACATATCAAACTATTAAAGTAGCGAACGCGAGTCATATGAACATGATGAAAACTAGCTTGACAGAAATTCCCATGTGTCCTCAGGAGCGCTTCACCTCCTATAAGAGTTTGTCCAGGCTTGTCACTTGATACAAAAAGGGATTGGGCCATCTTGCTGCACCTTCGTTACTATTGTTACTTGCTACTTGCTACGAATCATCTTATCACACAACTATCTGTTACCGATAATTTCAGTGCTTGCAGAGAATACCTTGCTGGAAACCACTTGTCAGTTCCTTCTGCTCCTCGTTGTGTTCGACACTCTTACTTATCGAAAGGACTACGATAGATCCCCTACACTTGTGGGTCATCAAGACTCTTTTCTGGCGCCGTTGCCGGGGAGTGAAGCGCCTTTGGTAAGTGGAGTTTGGGAACGGAACCACGAGGAGTTGCTCCTCAACCTACTGCACCTACTGAAAATATTTGTTATGAAATTCCTTCGGCTATGCTAGAGAAACGGTTGGCTAATCCTTTACAGGAGACGGAACATCACATCCTGACTTGCATCTAATCTATGTAGATGAAGTTTGTGGTTTATTTAAGCTTGCAGGTTTGCCCGAGGATGAGGTCAAGAAGAAGGTCTTTACCTTATCTTTGAGGGATAAAGCATTGACATGGTATAGGCTATGTGATGATACTGGATCATGGAACTACAATAGTTTGAAATTGGAATTTCATCAAAAGTTTTATCTATAATTTTTGTCCTTGTGATAGAGAAAGTATTTCTCATGCTTGGGGGAGGCTTAAGTCAATGTTATATTCATGCCCCAACCATGAGCTCTCGAGAGAAATTATCATTCAGAACTTTTATGCTCGGCTTTCTCATGATAATCGCACCATGCTTGACACTTCTTGTACTGGTTCTTTTATGAAGAGAGATATTGACTTCAAATGGAATTTATTGGAAAGAATTAAATACACCTCTGAAGATTGGGAGTTTGATGAAGGTAAGGAGTCAGGTATGAATCTCAAGTTCGATTGCATTAAATCCTTTGTTGCAACAAATACTTTTTGTGATTTTAGCGCTAAACATGGACTTGACTCTGAGATAGTAGCTTCATTATGTGAATCATTTGCTGCTCATATTAATCTCGCTAAAGAGAAGTGGTTTAAATATCATCCTCCCTTAGAAGTAAATGTAGTTAAACCCAACCCAGTTGAAGAGAAAGTCATTGCTCATAATGATCCTATTGTTCCTAGTGCTTACATTGAGAAACCACCTTTCTCTGTTAGAATAAAGGATCATTCTAAAGCTTCAACTGTGATACGTAGGGGCTACATTAGAACACCTACACCCCCTGAGAAAATTAGAGTTGAACCTAGCATTGCTATTATCAAAGTTCTCTTGTCCGACAATGTTGATGGCCATGATATTCACTTCTGTGAATATGCTGCTAGAATTGCTAAACCTCATGCTAGAGACAAACATAGGCCTATTGTTGGCACGCCTGTTGTTTCTGTAAAGATAGGAGATCATTGTTATCATGGTTTATGTGACGTGGGTGCTAGTGTTAGTGCAATACCTTAATCTTTATATGATGAAATTAAAGACGAGATTGCACCTGTCGAGATGGAACCTATTGATGTCACTATTCAGCTTGCCAATAGAGATACTATCTGCCCTTTGGGAATTGTTAGAGATGTTGAAGTCTTGTGTGGTATAACTAAGTATCCTGCTGATTTTCTCGTTCTTGCTACCACGCAAGATAGCTTTTGTCCCATCATATTTGGCAGACCTTTCCTCAATACTGTCAATGCTCACATTGATTGTGAGAAGCAAACTCTCACTGTTGGCTTTGAAGGTGTGTCACATGAGTTCAATTTCTCCAAGTTTGGTAGACAACCTCATGAAAAAGAATTGTCTGGTAAGCATGAAATTATTGCTCTAGCTTCTATTGTTGTGCCTCCTATTGATCCTTTAGAGCAATACTTGTTTGAGCATGAAAATGATATGCATATGGATGAAAGGAATGAGATAGATAGAGTTATCTTTGAACAACATCCTATCCTCAAGAATAATTTGCCTGTTGAAATGCTTGGAGATCCACCCCCACCAAAGGGTGATCATGTGTTTGAGCTTAAACAGTTACCTGATACCCTTAAGTATGCTTATCTTGATGAAAAAGAGATATATCACGTTATTATTAGTGCTAGCCTTTCAGAGCATGAAGAAAAGAAATTATTGAAAACTCTGAGGAAGCATCGTGCTGCTATTGGATATACTCTTGATGATCTTAAGGGCATTAGTCCCACTCTATGCCAGCATAAAATTAAAACCGACCCTCATTCCAAACCAGTTGTTGATCATCAACGGAGATTAAATCCTAAGATGAAGGAGGTAGTAAGCAAAGAAATACTAAAGCTCCTGGAAGCAGGTATTATCTACCATGTTGCTCATAGTGATTGGGTAAGTCCGGTGCATTGCGTCCCTAAGAAGGGAGGTATTATCATTGTCCCTAATGATAAAGATGAATTGATCCCACAGAGGATTGTTACTGGCTATTGGATGGTGATTGATTTTAGGAAATTGAATAAAGCCACTAGGAATAATCATTACCCTTTGCCTTTTATCGACCAAATGCTAGAAAGATTGTCTAAACACACACACACACGTCTGCTTTCTAGATCGTTATTCTGGTTTCTCCCAAATACCTGTTGCGCAATCTGATGAGGAGAAAACTACTTTTACCTGCCCTTTCAGTACGTTTGCTTATAGACGTATGCAGTTTGGCTTATGTAATGCACCTGCTACCTTTCAAAGATGTATGATGGCTATATTCTTTGACTTTTGTGAAAAGATTGTTGAGGTTTTCATGGATGACTTCTCCGTTTACGGGGCTTCTTTTGATGATTGCCTTAGCAACCTTGATCGAGTTTTGTAGAGATGTAAAGATACCAACCTTGTCTTGAATTGGGAGAAATGCCACTTTATGGTTAATGAAGGCATCGTCTTAGGACATAATATTTCTGAAAGAGGTATTGAAGTCGATAAGGCTAAAGTTGATGCGATCGAGAAAATGCCATGCCCTACAAACATCAAAGGTATAAGAAGTTTCCTTGGTTATGCTGGTTTCTGTATAAGGTTCATTAAAGACTTATCTAAGATTTCTAGGCCTCTTACCAATGTCTTGCAAAAGGATATTCCTTTTTTTACGATGATTGTGAGGAAGCATTCGAAATACTTAAGAAGGCCTTGATAACTGCACCTATTGTTCAACCACCTGATTGGAATCTACCTTTTGAAATCATGTGTGATGCTAGTGATTATGTTGTTGGTGCTGTTCTAGGACAAAGAGTTGATAAGAAATTGAATGTTATTCATTATGCTAGTAAAACTCTAGACAGTACCCAATGAAACTATGCTACTACTGAAAAGGAATTTTTAGCAGTCGTGTTTGCATGTGAAAAGTTCAGATCTTATATTGTTGATTCCAAAGTTACTATTCGCACTGATCATATTGCTATTAAGTATCTCATGGAAAAGAAAGATGCTAAACCTAGACTTATCAGATGGGTTCTCTTGCTACAAGAATTTGATTTCCATGTTGTTGATAGGAAGGGTGCTGAGAACCCCGTAGAAGATAACTTGTCTAGGTTGGAGAATGTTCTTGATGACCCACAACCTATTGACGATAGCTTTCCCAATGAGCAACTGAATGTCATCAATGCTTCACGTAGTACACCGTGGTATGTTGATTATACATATTATATTGTTGCCAAATATATACCACCTAGTTTCACATACCAGCAAAATAAGAAACTCTTCTTTGATTTGAGACATTACTTCTAGGATGATCCTCACCTTTATAAGGAAGGAGTAGATGGTGTTATTAGACGTTGTGTACCTGAGCATGAACAGGGACAGATCCTACAGAAGTGTCACTGCGAGGCTTACGGAGGACACCATGCGGGACATAGAACTGCACACAAGGTATTTCAATCCGGTTTCTTTTGGCCTACTGTCTTCAAGGATGCCCGTAAGTTTGTCTTGTCTTGTGATGAATGTCAAAGAATAGCTAATATCAGTAAACGTCAGGAAATGCCTATGAATTATTCACTTGTCATTGAACCATTTGATGTTTGGGGTTTTGATTATATGGGACCTGTTCCAAAGTCCAACGGGTCTACTCATATCCTAGTTGTTGTTGATTACGTTACTAAGTGGGTAGAAGCTATCCCAACTAGTAGTGTTGATCATAACACATCTATTAGGATGCTTAAAGAAGTTATTTTCCCTAGATTTGGAGTCCCTAGATATCTAATGACTGATGGTGGTTCACATTTTATTCATGGTGCTTTCCGTAAAACGCTTGCTAAGTATGATGTCAACCATAGAATTGCATCTCCCTATCATCCTCAGTCGAGTGGTCAAGTAGAGCTAAGTAATAGAGAGATTAAACTAATTCTGCAAAAGACTATTAATAGGTCTAGAAAGAATTGGTCCAAGAAGCTTGATGATGCACTGTCGGCTTAAAGAACTACTTATAAGAATCCCATGGGCATGTCTCCATACAAAATGGTTTACGATAAATCATGTCATTTACCTCTTGAGCTAGAGCATAAGGCTTATTGGGCAATCAAAGAGCTCAACTTTGATTTCAAACTTGCTGGTGAGAAGAGGTTATTTGATATTAGCTCACTTGATGAATGGAGAACTCAGGCATATGAAAATGCCAAGTTGTTTAAAAAAAAGTTAAGAGGTGGCATGATAAAAGGATACAAAAACGTGAGTTCAATGTAGGTGATTATGTCTTGCTATACAATTCTCGTTTAACATTTTTTGCATCCAAGCTTCTCTCTAAATGGGAAGGTCCTTACATTGTTGAGGAAGTATATCGTTCCGGTGCCATCAAGATCAACAACACGGAAGGTAGTTTTCCGAGAGTGGTAAATGGGCAAAGAATCAAGCATTATATCTCAGGTACTCCCATAAATGTTGAAAGCAATACTATTAATACCATAACTCTGGAGGAGTACATAAGGGATATTTATCAGCCTGTTTCAGACTCCAAAAACGAAGAGGTATGTGATTCGGTAAGTAAACCGACTCCAAAACTTTTCCAGTAGCAATTTTTCTCCGTTTTGGAATTTTTAGAAAAATAGAAAAATTAAAGTAGTCCGGAAAGCACACGAGGAGGCGACAAGCCTGCCAGGCGCGACCTACCCCCCTAGCCGCGCCTGGGGGCTTGTCAGCACCTCGTGTGCCTCCCGGACTCCATTTTCTTGAGTAGTACTCCTTTTGGTAGGGAAAACATCATTATATATTCTCCCGAAAGGTGTGACCCTCGTATCACGCAAATATCCTCTGTTTTCGTTTCGAGCTGCTGTGTAGACAGATCTAGATCGCTATGGCGTCCCCAAAAGTTCCAAAGGACAAGTTCTTCGAGAAGGTCATCAATTCCTACCTCGCGGGAGTGCTGTAACACCCTCAATCTATCGAGATGCATGGGGGGGTGCTGCACATCCGTGATGTTGAGGGGCCCAAGAAGACCGGAAGCATGGAGGCGAAGCTCGAAGCAATGGAGCAGCAAGTCTTCAAGTGCCAAGGGATGGTGGAACGCGGACTCAATGCCAACCACATGATGATCACGGAGTTCACCAACAAGCACAAGATCGATGCCAATGACATCGGGAAGCACCTCTCCAGGCTCTATGACAAAATTGATCACCTCCAAACCCAGATCTATGACCTGCAGAACCAAAACTGTGAGTATGAGTATAGATTTGAATCAATACGGGTGGCTGCAGATTTGAGGATTCCGGAGACTCGATCATCTTTCCATGATGGAGCACCTATGCCTTGGAAGACGGAGGATCAAACCCAGGTTGCAACAACTCCACCACCATCACCTTCGAAGGAAGACAATTAAGCACGGGTATGGGCACTCCTCTTGGCTTGTGCCAAGCTTGGGGGAGTTGCCCCGGTATCGTATCACCATCACATCTTTTGCCTTTACCTTTTTCTTAGTTCGATCCTTTTTGGTTTTATCTTTCTCTAGTAGAATAAAGTTCTTAGTGTTCTAGGCTTGAGTTTTGCTTTGTGTCACCCCCAATGTATTCGAGCTCGTGAGTCATATAATAAAGAGTGTTTTAGTTAAGGGCCTTGCTTCATGCCATGATCTAAAGAAAAGAATAATAAAGAACAAAAGCATGAAAGATCATGTAATGATCTTATGGGAAGTGATGGCTTCACATATAAAAAGAATGTTGATTGAAACTTGTTGAGGGTAGCCAAACGTTGACCTTGGTCATTTTTGCAATTAATAGGAAGTGATAAGGAAGGAGAGGTTCACATATAAATATATCATCTTTGACACAACCTACGATTGTGAACACTCGCTAAACTATTGCATGCCTAGAAGTAGATGTTGGACAAGGAAGACAACATAACGAATTATGTTTGCTTGGTTCCGAACAATGTTATATGATTAGAGATCCCTTAGCGTGTGACAATTGCTTCCACCTCATATTAGCCAAAACTCCCGCACCAAGTAGAGATACTACTTGTGCATCCATAAACCTTCAACCCAGTTTTGCCATGAGAGTCCACCATACCTACTTATGGATTGAATAAGATCCCTCAAGTAAGTTGTCATCGGTGCAAGCAATAAAAATTGCTCCCTAATATGTATGATCTATTAGTGTGTGGAAAATAAGCTTTGTACGAACCTGTGATGAGGAAGACATAAAAGCGACAAATTGCATAATAAAGTTATTTATCACAGGAGGCAATATAAAGTGATGTTCCTCCGCACTAAGAGGACACGCATCCAAACCTCAAAAGCACATGACAACCTCTGCTTCCCTCTACGAAGGGCCTATCTTGTACCTTTACTTTTTGCCCTTGAAAGAGTCATGGTGATCTTCACCAATTCCTTGTTTTGCCTTTATCTTGGCTAACGTCATATGCTAGGTAAAGATCTATATTCATATGTCAACTTGGAGGTAAGCATTCATGAAGTATTATTGTTGACATTAACCTTGAGGTAAGCAGTTGGGAGGCAAAACTATAAGCCCCTATATTTCTCTGTGTTTAGCTGAAACTTTGATCTCATGAGTACCACGTGAGTTGTAGCAGTGGTAGATAATGAAAAGATGATTGAGTATGTGGATTTGCTTTACAAGATCTTATTTGACTCTTTCTGATGTTGTGATAAATTGCAATTGCTTCAATGACTAAAGGCTATCGGTTGCTAATTCTCGGTAAGGTTCTTGATCCATACTTTACTTTGTGAAGGAATTGTCACTTTAGCATGAGAGATTATATGTTGGTATTGTTGTTCTGATCATGAACATGATGCATGCATGTTCGTATCTTGGTTTATCGACACCTCTCTCCCTAAACATGTGGACATATTTATTGAGCTAGGCATTCGCTTGAGGACAAGCAAGGTCTAAGCTTGGGGGATTTGATACGTCCATTTTGCATCATGCTTTCATGTTGATATTTATCACTTCTTGGGTTGTTATTTCACTTCACGGTACAATACTTATGCCTTTTCTCTCTTATTTTGCAAGGTTTACATGAAGAGGGAGAATGCCGGCAGCTGGAATTCTGGCCTGAAATTGGAGCAAGTTTGAGATACTTGTTCTGCGCAACTCCAAACGCCGTAAAAATCAACGAGGATTTTTCCGGATTTATAAAAAATAATGGGCCGAAGAAGCGCCAGAGGGGCGCCAGCAGGTGGCCACAAGCCTGCTAGGCGCGGCCACCCCCCTGGCAGCGCCTAGGGGGCTTGTGGGCACCCAGCAGGCCCTCTGGCCCCCCTCTTCTGCTATATGAAGGCTTTCGTTCGGAAAAAAACCAAGAGGAGGCTTTTTCGAGAATTCGCCGCCGCCACGAGGCGGAACTTGAGCAGAACCAATCTAGAGCTCTGGCAGGACGATCCTGTCGGGGAAACTTCCCTCCCGGAGGGGGAAATCATCGTCATCATCATCACCAACACTCCTCTCATCGGAGGGGGCTTATCACCATCAACATCTTCATCAGCACCATCTCATCTCCAAACCCTAGTTCATCACTTGTAACCAATCTCCGTCCCACGACTACGATTGGTACTTGTAAGGTTGCTAGTAGTGTTAATTACTCTTTGTAGTTGATGCTAGTTGGATTACTTGGTGGAAGAGTTTATATTCAGATCCTTGATGCTACTCATTACCTCTCTGGTCATGAATATGATTATGCTTTGTGAGTAGTTACTTTTGTTCCTGAGGACATGGGATAAGTCATGCTAATAATAGTCATGTGAATTTGGTATTCGTTCGATATTTTGATGTGTTGTATGTTGTTTTTCCTCTAGTGGTGTTATGTGAACATCGACTACATAACACTTCACCATTATTTGGGCCTAGAGGAAGGCATTGGAAAGTAGTAAGTAGATGATGGGTTGCTAGAGTGACATAAGCTTAAACCCTAATTTATGCGTTGCTTCGTAAGGGGCTGATTTGGATCCACTAGTTTAATGATATGGTTAGACTTTGTCTTATCTTCTTTCGTAGTTGCGGATGCTTGCGAGAGGGGTTAATCATAAGTGGGATGCTTGTCCAAGTAAGGTAAGTACCCAAGCGCCAGTCCACCCACATATCAAACTATCAAAGTAACGAACGCGAATCATATGAACATGATGAAAACTAGCATGACAGAAATTCCCGTGTGTCCTCGGGAGCGTTTTTCCTCCTATAAGACTTTGTCCAGGCTTGTCCCTTGCTACAAAAGGGATTGGGTCACTTTGATGCACCATTGCTATTTTTGTTACTTGTTTCTTGCTACGAATCATCTCACCACACAATCACTTGTTACCGATAATTTCAGTGCTTGCAGATATTTCCTTGCTGAAAACCACTTGTCGGACCCTTCTGCTCCTCGTTGCGTTCGACACTCTTACTTATCGAAAGGACTATGATTGATCCCCTATACTTGTGGGTCATCACTACGTACCCTTGTGGATCGCACAGCAGGAAGCGTTAATAAACGCGGTTGATGTAGTGGAACGTCTTCACATCCCTCGATCAGCCCCGCGAACCATCCCACAAACCGTCCCATGATCCGTTCCGATCTAGTGCCGAACGGACGGCACCTCCGCGTTCAGCACACGTACAGCTCGACGATGATCTCCGCCTTCTGGATCCAGAAAGCAATATGGAGAAGTAGATGAGTTCTCCGGCATCGTGACGGCGCTCCGGTGGTGGTGAGGATCTACTCCTGCAGGGCTCCGCCTGAGCTCCGCAGAAATACGATCTAGAGGTAAAACTATGGTGTCTAGATCTGAGTTGCACGTGGAAAAGTTGTCTCAAATAAGCCCTAAATCACCACTATATATAGGAGGGAGGGGGAGGAGGCTTGCCTTGAGGTCCAAGCCCTCAAGGGTTCACCGGCCAAGGGAGAGGACGAGTCCTACTCCAATCCTAGTCCAACTAGGATTGGAAAGTGGAGTCCTTCTCTTCCTTCCCACCTCTCTTTTTTTTCTTTGGTTTTCTTTCCTTGGCGCATAGGCCCTCTTGGGCTGTCCCACGATCCCACTAAGGGCTGGTGCACCACCCCTAGGGCCTTTGGGCTTCCCCCGGGTGGGATGCCCCCCTCCCGATGAACTTCGGAACCCATTCGTCACTCCCAGTACATTCCCGGTAATGCCCAAAAACCTTCCGGTAACCAAATGAAGTCATCCTATATATCAATCTTTGTTTCCGGACCATTCCGAAAACCCTCGTGATGTCCGTGATCTCATCCGGGACTCCGAACAACATTCGGTGACCACACATATAACTCAACTATACTAAAACATCATTGAACCTTAAGTGTGCAGACCCTATGGGTTTGAGAACTATGTAGACATGCCCCGAGGTACTCCTCGGTCAATATCCAATAGCGGGACCTGGATGCCCATATTGGATCCTACATATTCTCCAAAGATCTTATCGGTTGAACCTCAGTGTCAAGGATTCATATAATCCCGTATGTCATTCCCTTTGTCCTTCGGTATGTTACTTGCCCGAGATTCTATCGTCGGTATCCGTATACCTATTTCAATCTCGTTACCGGTAAGTCTCTTTACTCGTTCTGTAATACAAGATCCCGTGACTTACACTTAGTCACATTGCTTGCAAGGCTTGTGTGTGATGTTGTATTACCGAGTGGGCCCCGAGATACCTCTCCGTCACAAGGAGTGAGAAATCCCAGTCTTGATCAATACTAACTCAACGGACACCTTCAGAGATACCTGTAGAGCACCTTTATAGTCACCCAGTTACGTTGCGATGTTTGATGCACACGAGGTATTCCTCTGGTGCCAGTGAGTTATATGATCTCATGGTCATAGGAACAAATACTTGACACGCAGAAAACAATAGCAATAAAATGACACGATCAATATGCTACGTTCATAGTTTGGGTCTAGTCCATCACATGATTCTCCTAATGATGTGATTCAGTCATCAAGTGACAACACTTGCACATAGTCAGAAAACCTTGACTATCATTGATCAACTGGCTAGCCAACTAGAGGCTTGCTAGGGACATTGTTTTGTCTATGTACCCACACATGTATCTATGTTTTCATTCAATACAATTATAGCATGGATAATAAACGATTATCTTTAAATAGGAAATATAATAATAACTATTTATCACTTCCTCTAGGGCATATTTCCTATAGCATGAGCATGATGCTGGTAAATATCAAAGGTTTTTTGAAAACCCCGTCGGGTGCCACCAATGCCCGAGGGTGATGATGAGTTAGGTGGCCACTTGTGAAGAAGTGGTGCACCGGGTATATTTGGTGTGAGTAGTTTTGAAACAGGATTATATTTATGATGTGTCGACCGACTCAACCTTTAATGTGCGACCACGTTACCCCCTTATGGGATAGGGCTTTGTTGATTACTCTGGTCGGTGCTAGCAAAGAACCACATTACTAGTGGCGGGAGTGACATGTGGTCACTCTCGTGACGGGGTCGTACCAGGTAGGTCGACTATGCCGTTTTTACGTGTTCCGGGCACACCGTTGGTCCCCACATGGATGATACTGTCCAGAGTTGGTGCTCGTAAGACGCACACCATGTGGGCTGGGTACCAATCGAGGGGAACTCTTTGTCTAGTATCGGGGGAAAGGCATTGATCGGGTACTTACCTCAGGTATGTTATATACCGCAAGTCGTGGATGACACGAAAGTTTTCCGGATCTCGTGGGTACAACGTACAACCTTTGCAGAGTGTAAAACTATTCGAATAGTCGTGTCCACAGTCAAGGACAGTTGGGTGGTGCTGCTTAAACTACGTCCAGCCGTTTCTACATAAACCAAGTGTGTGTTTGTTCAAGACGTTATGTGAAAGAGTTGATGTGACCAAGTTTGATGACTTGGCATAGCGGGTGAACCCGGAATGTTCAGCCCTCAAGAGATATGTTGATATCTATAACCTGTTCTTCTAAATACCATTTAGTTCACAATGCATATCCATCTATGACCATGTATACTTTCATTCAAGCTCGCTTTCCACCAATGCCGCATATTACTTAGTATCATATCAACTGCATTATCCATATCATGGGCTGTTTGCGAGTACATGCAAAGTACTCACTGGCTTGGCACTGGTTATTTTATTGACCAGACATGGAAGGACCGGAGTTTGGAGAAGAATTTGTCCTCGGAGACGAACAAGCGATCTAGGACGCTTTCCAGTCAGAATGCTTATTGGTGTAGGGTGATGGCATGGGCTTCCGCTCATCCCCAAGATTTCTGCTAGTAGTTGTACCGTTGTCTTTGGCCTCCTAGGCCCTACCTATGTGAGACTTGACCTTGATGGTCATTTGTTGTATTAAACGGTATGTCTGATGTAAGACTCTTAATATTCAGTATCTGTGTGTTCAGTGAGCATTGATCTCTAGGATCACTGAGCACGTTCATTCGGCGATCTCGACTCGTAAATTGGGGTCCCCACACGGAATCCCACGCACAAGACGCTTGAGAACGGTAAAACAAGTCCAGCAAGGTCGCCCGATGTGTCGACGATCCCGATAAGAGTCGCGTATCTCGTTCTCAGGACATGGCGGATGAGCACTATGTACGGTGGCCGGATAGACATCCCCCGAGTTGCCCCGGGTGGCCCCGCAAGTGGCTCGGTTTGGGACCAACACCAGCAGCGCTGGCCCCCCTGTTTTATGTTGAATTACTCCTCGGGTAGCGCTAACTCCCTATGCGTCACATTAAAATCAGTATTATTATGTTGGGCAAATATAATACCAATGTTGGGCCTTGCCAGACCAGCTTTATCCCAAAACAAGAATCTAGGGGGTCCCCATAACAAACCCAAGCATGTTAGGAGCGCTCATTTATGGAACATAGCACCGGTAGCCGAAACTAAGGGGGCAAAGGTGGAACAAAATACCAGGCTACAAAGGCCGAGCCTTCCACCTTTTACCAAGTATATAGGTGCATTAAATTAATTAGCAATAATATGGTGATATAATAAGGAACCCATGTTATCACATAGAAGCAATTACACCTGCAACTAGCAATGCTAACACATGGTTAAGCAAGCGGTAACATAGCCAATCAGTGGTTTGCTAGGTTGTAGACAAGTTGAAGGTTTTCATGGCAATGTTGGAAGGCTGACATTTAACAGGTGGTAGGCAACGAGACATAACAATAGAAACGATACACTATCATGGCAATGATAGTGATGGTATCTAGGGAAATGATCATCTTACCTGAGATCCCGCTTGGAAGAAGAATGACTCCGTGAAGCAGACGAACTGACGTAGTTTAACGAACCCTCACATTTCGACACGCTTGTGGAACTCTATCAAAACGAAGCAAACCGAAAACAAGAATCAACACACGATATTCACCATGGCACATGCACGATATGATGCACACCCTAATATGATGCATGTCGAGTTTAAATTATGCAAGGCATGGCATGGCAATTCACACAATCAAACGCTACACATTAAGTGAAGCTCAATATGCAACGAGTTGCATATTGACAAAACTCCACATTTAGTTATTTAGCTCACTCCCGTTTATTTACACGTCAAAGGGGTGAAGCACAAATAATCTACCTATCTAGTCATTTTAAATGAGGCCGGAAACGACATATAGCGTCTCCGAACTGACCCCACACGTTAAAATCTAAATCTTTCCAGATCCGTCCTAATCACATTTTCTGTTTGTTAAATGGAAAACAAAGTGGTTCACGTGATTCTACTCGTCGTTCTAGTCCATTTACATATATGGCTCATCTCCAACGGAACTACGGTTAATTAACTACGACCTAAACTGTTTCTATCACGTAGAAACGCAAACCGATGCAAACAACATGCTAAACAATTTTAAATATGCATGAGTGTTGGAAAATGTTAATCTACGCAAAATTCTACACGTTCTACATATGTAACTTGTTGCGATCTGACGCACGTTTTAAAAATATACATGTTCTGAAATTAAATTAAATCGCGGGTGTTAAAAAAACTAATCGGGCTGAATCTCTTGCTACACGGGCCTAATACGGGCATGGCACAAGTTAATAAAAATGCGCGTGAGCGGGGAATAGGGTTGCTCACCCTTGGCTATCGGGCCGGTCGGTGCAACAAGGGCGAGGCGAAGCAGGCCGGGCGCTTGGCGAGACGGGCCACGTCGGCCTCGCAAATCGTGGAGGTGGGCCGCTCGGGAAGCCCACTCGGGCGACAAGAGGGGCGAGGCTTGCGTCGTCCTCCCTGATCCCCTGCTCGATCAAGAGAGAGGAGGAGGTAAATGCACGGCGCTGCTCCGATCCCGAGTGGATCCGGGTCGGAGATGGGGCGGCAACGACATGGCTCGCCGGATCTGGCCACCGGCGGCTGGATCTGCCTACATCCTGGCGGCGCGGATGACGGCAAGAGGCGACGAACGGGGTAGCTCGGGCCGGCGGCTTTGCTGCACGAGATCGAGCAGGGGAGGCCGGCTGGCTGGTCGGCGGCGACTCCGGTGTGCTGGCGGCACGAGGCGATGTCTCCGACAAACGAGGGCACGGCGAGGGGCAGGTTTCAGCGGCATGTCATGGGCTAGCTCGGGGCTGGAGCGCTTGGGTGCACACGAGCACTCTGCTCCCTACGCACGGCGGCGGGGGGCTTCCGGCCCGGGCGGGCCCGATCTGGGTCTCGCGAGCCTTGGCGGATGGAGCAGAGAGAGGTGGGAGGCAGAGCACGCTAAGTGGCGGCTAGGGTTAGGTGGGACTCGGAAATCGAGGAGGATAGGGGATTTGGTGTCTATTTATAGACAGTGGGCTAGGGTTAGCTAGTTTTGCTCCATTTTCGGGTCATTGGATCACGATCCGACAGCTCCGATCGGAGGGGTTGGCTAGGATGGATATGGTGGGCTATGTAGAGGGGGCTAGGTGGAGATGAGAGGGAAAACGGCACCCAGCGACAGAGTTTTAAACATCTAAAAACCGATCGATGATAAACCAAAGACGGTGCCGCTACGGTCGACCGTTCGGGTATCAAACGGACTCCGATTGCAGTGAAATTTGGCAGGCGGCCTACCTACAATAAAATAAGACCGTACGCCTAGTTTCAATCCAATCCGAGAATATTTTCCTAACACGTTTAAAAAACAATATTTTATCAATGTCGCGGGCGCGTGCGTGTGTGATCGGGCTCAAAACGGATAACGACGAAAACGAAGAGAACGAGCAACTAATAATGGATGCAGTTTTGAAACTGATGGCAACAGAGTGTCGATGCAATGCGGATGATGCGCATGATGCGATGATGAATGCGACACACAATCTAATTGCACGGCGGCAACGAAATAAAAGGGGAATCTTCTAGAGCGTCGAACTCGGGTTGTCACAACTCTCCTACACTAACAAGAGATCTTACCCCGAGATCTAAGCATGAAAGGGGGAGAGGAAGAGAAAAACAAAAGGTAAAACTTAGTTGCTTCTTTGATAAACGAGTGAAACCAACGATCCTTGAAGGTTGCAAAGAGATGAAGAATGATATTAGAAACAAGCAAGAATTCACACATAATTTCGGCAGCACTTTGGTAGGAAATAGAGGACAAAGATTCGATACAATGGAAAGATCTTGAGAAGATTCACAACAAACCAACTAAATTGAATAAGCAAGGAGAGAGCGTGATCTTGATGGAACAAGATGATAGATTGAAGAGAGCAACATCACCACAACTCCGGAACAAGAGAATAGAAACTAGATCATAGGGAAGAAAGAATGAAGAATAGAATGAGAACTACTATCACAATTGAACTAAAGAGCCTCCTGTCAAGAAGAATTGAACGGAGTTGTTGACAAACCCACAACGGAAAGAACAAGCTTGTAGTGGACTTATGAAAAACATCTCAACAATTATGAGGTGACAACCAGCCACTAACAAAAACAAGGATTGATTGCTTGGGAGCAACAAGAAAGGCAAAACTTCTTACACCAAGATGATACATAGAGGACTTGGATCAATGATAATCCCCATAATAGCAACAATCCCTAGGAAAATCTTTAGGTGAAATCTGATCCAAGATAACTCAATGAAGAAACCATGGGTCAAAATATCTCATGATTAGAGGATTTGGTGGGTTTACATATTTAATTCTTGAAAAAACTTCTCTTTGAGACTCCTCCACTAACAAGTATGCTATAATACCACCTCAAGGAAAACAGAAGAAGAATTGCACTTGGAAATGCAGATAAAGAATACTTGAGGTACTACCACAAGAATTTTGAAGAACACCTTGAGGATGAATTAAAACCTAGATGAATCACCATGAAGAACCACTGGGGGAACTCCGGAATCAAGGATGATAAAAAGAAATGAAGTATGAAAATAATAAGAGTGAAGCCTTGAAATACTTAGATGAAGCTTCACGAAGAGGTACTTGAGAAAAACTTGGAACTCCGGAAAAAGAAGATGAACAACATAGAATAGAAAATTGATACTATGAGCCACTCCGAAAGAAGAATTGAAATCACTTTGATGAAATAAGAATAAGAATTATGTTATGCCTATCCTTCACCAAGTTAAATTTATGACAAGCAACGGATTAGCATATCACTTATTCTCCATGAAAAGATTGAAGAGAGATATAGAGCACAAACTACAAGAAATATTGAAAGAAACACCAGTAAGAATTGAAAGGAATGAGACAACCATGAATGAATGAACATACTTGAGAAAGAAGAGATCATGATCCACCTAGAAGAAACTTGAACAAGGCACCAGAATAATTGAGAGACGAACGAAGAGACAACAATTGAGAAGAATATGAGAATGAAAGCTGAAAGCTGAGAATGAAGAAATCTTCTGAAATGATGGCCTTCGGAGGATCAAGAAATGAAAACAACTCTGAAATGCACCAGTTAGATATGGAAAGAATTACTCATGATTGACAACAATTGAGAAGATAGCACAAGCTGACATGACAATCTACAAAAGAATGGACAAGATTTGAGAGAAACACTCCTTCGGTCTTCCAAGTTGAAAATGATGAGGAGAACACCACCAAGAATAACTAAGACACTCCAGAATAATGAAGATTGAAAGGTTGAGCCAAAGATGATAATATTTGAATAGATCTTGAAGAAGGAATATGACTGATGGAAATCATTATTACGTCATACTTGAAAGAATAGAGATCTCCAAAAAAGATTAGAAGAGCATGGAAAGATCTTGGGAAAACCTACAGGTTATGGGCCCACTCAAAAGAAACCACCCTTGAGGCAATTGCTTAGGAAGGGAGATATTGCGCCGGTATAATAAAACTTGATGAGGTGAGAACCTCGAATAATTGAAAGGATTGAAAACAAGAAACTTCTCAGACATCTTCAACACTCTAGGTAGAATAGAGAGGGATGAATAAACAAGAGAGGCTTGATGAGAATTCCCACACAGGAATCATTAGAGGAATAAAAGAACATGAAGAGCACTGACGGCTTGAATTGAATCCACCAGAGAAGAAACCAAGAATGAAGAATGATGAACTCGAAACTCCCGAGAATCTTCACCAAGAATCACCAGATAGGATACACAAGAAAGATAGCGGAAGCATCACTGAAAAGAAAGGCACTTGGATGACGATTGAATCACTGAAGAAAAGGGCGGTAGGGCGGGGAAAACAAAGACAACTTGGGATAGATGAGATGAACTCCGGAAAGAAATGAGAGGTTGATCTTGGAAATCTTGAAAAGGATATAATTGACTTGAAGAGAAGCACACCGGTTGAAAGACTTGACATGACGACTCCGGTTGAGAAGAATTGTAAAGACGATTGAGCAAAAGAATTTGCATTCCCATAAAAATATGAGAACACCTCTTGGAAAACATATGAAATCACCACTTGACATCGAAGCAACTCAAATTACCATACTACAAAAAACAAAGGATGAGGCTTACGAAACAAGCCAGAACAAATTCATGACAGAGATTTCGCTTGATATTTCGTGGATAGGATCGCACGGGCTCGATCCTACAGTAGCCATTATGTACAAGGCAGTGGACACGGCATACGAAGCATCCCTGAGTTGTAGCAAGCCACAAGGACTCTTAAAGACACAACGAGAACTGCTGTAAGACGACCGTGAACAAACGAATATACTAGATGTTGAATCCCAACCTCACATCATGTATCTGTTGGAAGATTATCCTATAAGTAACTACTTGAATTCCCACCTGAGAACTCCCGAAATTTTCTGGTCATGCAATCCGGTCCATGGATACAAGGAGTAAAATCCATCACTCAACTCCTAGCACTAACACTACCAGTCCAGTGTATCACATCCGTCAACACATAACCAGAGATCTCGGAAACTCATCTATCTCAGATCCTCAAAAACACAACAATACTAAGTATGGCAGTACCTTGAACTCTGTGCACCATTACTAGGGATGTCGGGGTTATCTCACCACTACTAGTACTGAAGCAATTTCGAACATCCTTCATCCTTAGATACTAAGAAATCTGAATGATAACAACGTGCACAAGAATCCCTTGGAGCTCAACTCCCCGAAATAAAATCAACACAACAGGAGGCACCAAGTCAGAACTCCGTCACACCAACATCATATAGATTCCAAAAATATCCACGTGATCCTAATTTTTTTGACTGAGAAGAGGAGTAGAATTAAAATTATTACATCAAGATTCCTCACCAGAGCATAGAAGAGGAAAAAAGAATCCTACTCTCCGATATATAACTAGACTCAAAGCAGTTTTTTTACTAGACTCGACTCTGCCAAGTTCGATCAATCAAGGGGGATAATAGGTCGGTACTGCTCTGATACCAACTTGTAATGCCCAAGATGCAGTCCTATCCTTATTTTGGCGCGAGGGCCTAGACAGGGATAAAAACGCATCTCGTCGTTTCCCAAGAATGGATATCGTTACAAGTACATGTACTGAAAAGGTGAGTATAAGGAGTTGGCTTACACTCGCCGCAAGCTACATCAGAGTCACATCAGTAGAATACATACAATCATCATGAAGAAGAGCACGGTCCATCTACGGACAAAAACAAACGATAAAAGAACGGCGTCCATGCTACTGCAACAAAAGACCTTCCAACGGCGCCAGAAACACGTGCTCACGGGAGACTGTTCTTGTCTTGATTCTCCTCAGCAACGGCACCAGGAATCCTTCTGCTACGGCTACGCCTTTAGGGACTTCCTAGGAAAATATGCAAAGGATTTCCCCATGGCCTTGGAGCCTTGCATTGGTGTTCCCTCGAAGCGGAAAGGGTGATGTAGCGTAGTGGTGGTAAGTATTTCCCTCAGTTTTGAGAACCGAGGTATCGATCCAGTGAAGGAGTGACGTCGGTTGTGCTTCCCTGGCAATGGCTCTAGAAAAGGGCTGATCCTGCAATCTCTAGTGTTAGCTAGATGAATGCTTATAAACAACTAACCTTCTCCTGCAACGGCACCAGAAGAATGCTGATAGCACTCCCCGGCAATGAAACTGGAAGAATGTTGTTCATGGCCCACCAGCGCGTGGGTTCGCAGCAGTTTTCGAGGGTAGAGTATTCGACCTAATTTTTAGGTACGCCAGTCAGGAGGTGAGAGTCTACTCTCAAGTATTAGCAGTTGAATTTGTCAGATTCAACCACACCTGAAAGATTAGTATCCGCAAACACAATAGTAACAGCAAAGTAATATGATAATAACGGTGTCAGAAACGATCTGATGACGGCAGACTATTCCTAAAGATTGTATCAATGGCGCCTTCGTTGCCGCGTTGACGGAAGTTGTCAATTCCCGTCAACGGCCAGCGATCCAACAGTGTAGCAGGTAGTAGCAGTGTAACGAGCAATAGCAGTGGCAAGGAACGACAGTAGTGACAGTAGTAGCAAGTAGCAACAGTAGCAAGCGACAGTAGTAGCAATAGTAGCAAGCGACAGTTGTAGCAACAGTAGTAGCAGCAGAGCAAGACAAGTAACAGCAGTAGCAACAGTAGCAGCAGAGCAAGACAAGTAACGGCAGTAGAAACAGTAGCAGCAGAGCAAGACAAGTAACGTCAGTAGCAACAGTAAGACAAACTCGTAGGCATTGGATCGATGATTTGTTTGGATGATATTCATCATGCAATAGCTATAACACGGAGAGATATGTGGCTAGCTCCCGTTCGTCAATATGATGTAGGCATGCATTCTGTGTGTCGTCATACGTGCTTAGGGAAAAGAACTTGCATGACATCTATTGTCCATCCCTCCCGTGGCAGCGGGGTCCAAAAGGAAACTACGGGATATTAAGGTTCTCCTTTTAATAAAGAACTGGACCAACGCATTAGCACTTGGTGAACACATGAACTCCTCAAACTATGTTCATCACCGGGAGTGGTTCCGGTTATTGTCACTCCGGGGTTGACGGATCATAACACATAGTAGGTAACTACAACTTGCAAGATCGGATCTAAAACACACATATATTGGTGACAACATAATAATTTCAGATCTGAAATCATGGCACTCGGGCCCTAGTGACAAGCATTAAGCATGGCAAAGTAGTACCAACATCAAATCTTAGAACATGGTGGATACTAGGGATCAATCCCCGTCAAAACTAACTCGATTCCATGATAGATCTCATCCTACTCATCACCGTCCAGCTAGCCTATGAATAGATTACTCACGAACGACGAAGAGCTTCATGGAATTGGAGAGGGAAGAAGGTTGATGATGACGATGGCGACGATTTCCCCTCTCCGGAGCCCAAGACGGACTCCAGATCTGCCCTCCAGATGAAGAACAGGTGGTGGCGGCGCATCCGTATCGAAAACGCGACGAAAACTTCTCTTTTTATTTTTTTCTGGGACGAAAGACAACTTATAGAGTTGGAGTTGGGGGCGGCAGAGGCCTGTGGGCCCCACAAGCCTGCCCACCGCCACCAGGGGGTGGTGGCGGAGCAGGGGCTTGTGGCCCACTGGCCCACCCCCTGAGGTGGATCCTGGCGCAGGTATTTTTGATATTTTCCAAAACCGCTCCCCGTAAATTTTCAGGACGTTTGGAGAACTTTGATTTATGCACAAAAATAACACGAAGGCAATTATGCTGAAAACAGCGTCAGTCCAGGTTAGTTCCATTAAATCATGCAAATTATAGTCCAAAACAAGGGCAAAAGAGTTTGAAAAAGTAGATACGTTGGAGACGTATCAAGGAGTATCACAAGTGCCTGCACAAACACAAAGAACCTGCTCCCAACGCTATGAAGGGGTTGTCAATCCCTTATAGATTGTTCGCAAAGTGAGAACTGAAAGCAACAAAGTAACAAAGCAAAGTAAAAGTGGAGGTGTAAACAATAGATGTGAATAGACCCGGGGGCCGTAATGTTTATTAGTGGCTTCTCTCATGAAAGCAAGTAGACGGTGGGTGAACAAATTACTGTCGAGCAATTGATAGAACCGCCCAAAGTTGTGACGTCATCTATGGCAATGCTTATATCTATAGGCATCACGTCCAAAACAAGTAGATCGATACTTTCTGCATCTACTACTATTACTCCACACGTCGACCGCTATCCAGCATGCATCTAGTGTATTAAGTCCAAAAGAACAGAGTAACGCCTTAAGCAAGATGACATGATGTAGATGGACAATCTCATATCAACGACAGAGCCCACCTTGTTACCCTTGATGGCAACCACTCAATGTGTGCCTTGCTGCCCCTACTGTCACTGGGAAAGGTCACCACATGGTAAGAACCCAAAACCAAGCACTTCTCCCATTGCAAGAATCATAGATCTAGTTGGCCAAACAAAACCCAAGACTCGGAGAGACTTACAAGGATATCAAATCATGCATATAAGAAATCAGCAAAGACTCAAATATATATCATAGATAATCTGATCACAAATCCATAATTCATCGGATCTCGACAAACACACCGCCAAAGAAGATTACATCGGATAGATCTCCATGAAGATCATGGAGAACTTTGTCTTGAAGATCCAAGAGAGAGAAGAAGCCATCTAGCTACTAGCTATGGACCCGTAGGTCTGAAGTGAACTACTCACGAGTCATTGGAGGGGCGATGATGATGATGAAGAAGCCCTCCAACTCCAAAGTCCCCTCCGGCAGGGCACCGGGAAGGGTCTCCAGATGAGATCTCGCGGAAACGGAAGCTTGCGGCGGCGGAAAAGTATTTTCATGGATCCCTTGATTTTTTTCTGATTTTTAGGGAATATATAGGCACAAGATCTAGGTCACGGGGTGCCAGGGAGGCCACAAGCCTGCCCACCGCCGCCTCTCCCCTGGTGGCGGACTGGGGGTTTGTGGGCTCCCTGTAGCCTTCCTGGCTTGGCCCACAGGCCCCCTGATCTTCTTCCGTTCGGGAAAAATCATTTCGGGGGTTTTATTCCGTTTGGACTCCATTCCAAAATCAGATCTGAAAAGAGCCAAAACACAGAAAAAACAGGAACTGGCACTTGGCACTGAATTAATAAGTTAGTCCCAAAAAGATATAAAAGGTACATAAAACATCCAAAGATGACAAGATAACAACATGAAACCATCAAAAATTATAGATACGTTTGAGACGTATCAGTCCATCCTTGCTATCCCAGGCTGCCGACGTGGGACCCATCCTAGATCGAAGAAGAAGAAGAAGAAGAAGAAACTCCAAATAGCACAATCAGCGTGCTCACGTCAAAGTAACTCTTTACATGTACCTGCAACTGGTGTTGTCGTAACCTGTGAGCCACAGGGACTCAGCAATCTCATTTCCAAACGTATCAAGACTAGCAAAGCTTAATGGGTGAGTTATGGTTAAGTGGTGAGGTTGCTGCAAGCGACTAAGAATTTATTTGAGGTGGCTAACTTACGAGTACAAGAATAAGAGGGGGATGATCTACGCACAGCGGACGTGAACTAATAATGATCAAATGAATGATAATAAACACCTACTTACGTCAGACATAACCCCACCGTGTCCTCGGTCGAAGAAGGAGCTCGCGAAAGAGACAATCACGGTTACGCACTCAGTTGGCAAGTCTTTAGTTAAGTTAACTTCAAGTTATCTAGAACCGGATGTTAAACAGGTTTTCATGTTGCCACATAAACGTGGGCATGGCTTTTCGAAAGATTTAACCCTGCATGGGTGCTCCAACTTGTCCATCACAAACTACCACACGCTATGACGGAATGACCTCGATCACGGAAAACCATGATCTCCTCGATTTCCTATTGGAAAACCTCAACCTCGAGATAACCCAAAGCATCCTCGAAATCCCTCGCACAAGACGCTCGAGAAAGGTAAAACAAGTCCAACAAGGCCGCCCGACGTGTCGACGATCCCGACAAGAGCCGCATATCTTGTTCTCAGGACACGACGGATGAGCACTATGTACGGTGGCCGGATAGACATCCCCTGAGTTGCCCCGGGTGGCCCCGTAAGTGGCTCTGTTTGGGACCAACTCGAGCAGCACTAGCCCCCTGTATTATGTTGAATTACTCCTCGGGTAGCGCTAACTCCCTATGTGTCACATTAAAATCAGTATTATTACGTTGGGCAAATATAGTACCAATGTTGGGCCTTGTCAGACCAGCTTTATCCCAAAACGAGAATCTAGGGGGTCCCCATAACAACCCCAAGCATGTTAGGAGCGCTTGTTTATGGAACATAACACCGATAGCCGAAACTAAGGCGACAAAGGTGGAACAAAATACCAGGCTAGAAAGGCTGAGCCTTCCACCTTTTACCAAGTATATAGGTACATTAAATTAATTAGCAATAATATGGTGATATAACAAGGAACCCATGTTATCACATGGAAGCAACTACACCTGCAACTAGCAACGCCAACACATGGTTAAGCAAGCGGTAACATAGCCAATCAGTGGTTTGCTAGGTTGTAGACAGGTTGAAGGTTTTCATGGCAATGTTGGGAGGCTGACATTTAACAGGTGGTAGGCAGCGAGACATAACGATAGAAATGATACACTAGCATGGCAATGATAGTAATGGTATCTATGGAAATGATCATCTTGCCTGAGATCCCACTTCGAAGAAGAATGACTCCGTGAAGTAGACGAACTGACGTAGTCGAACGGACCCTCACATTCCGACACGCTTGCGGAACTCTATCAAGACGAAGCAAACCAGAAACAGGAATCAAAACACGATATTCACCACGGCACATGCATGATATGATGCACACCTAATATGATGCATGTCGAGTTTAATTTATGCAAGGCATGGCATGGCAATTCACACAATCAAACGCTACACATTAAGTGAAGCTCAATATGCAACGAGTTGCATATTGACGAACTCCACATTTAATTATTTAGTTCACTCTCGTTTATTTACACGGCAATATTAAATGTTTTTAAACATGGCAAGGGGTTAAGCACAAAAAATCTACCTATATATTCATTTTAAATGAGGCCGAAAACGACATATAGCGTCTCCGAACTGACCGCACACGTTAAAATCTAAATCTGTCCAGATCCTTTCTAATCACATTTTATGTTTGTTAAAAGGCAAAACAAAGTGGTTCACGTGATTCTACTCGTTGTTCTAGTCCATATACATATATGGCTCATCTCCAACGGAGCTACGGTTAATTAACTACGACCTAAACCATTTCTATCACGTCGACACGCAAACCGATGCAAACAGCACACTAAACAGTTTCTAATATTCATGAGAGGTGGGCCGCTCGGGAAGCCCACTTGGGTGACAGGAGAGGTGAGGCTCGCGTCGTCCTTCCTGATCCCTTGCTGGATCGAGAGAGAGGAGGAGGTCAACGCGTGTCGCTGCTCAGATCCCGAGTGGATCCGGGTTGGAGATGCGGTGGCAACGGCATGGCTCGTCGGATTTGGCCACCGGCGGCTGGATCTGGCTTACATCGCGGCGGCGTGGACGGTATCCACACGCGGCGGACGGGGGAGCTTGGGCCGGCGGCTTTGCTGCACGGGATCGGGCAGGTGAGGCCGGTTGGCTGGCCGCCGGCGGCTCCGGTGTGCTCGCGGCACGAGGCGACGTCTCCGGTAGACAAGGGCGCGGCGGCGGGCAGGTTTCGGCAACATCCCTGGGCTGGCTCAGGGTTGGGGCGCTCGGGAGGAGCTCGGGTGCACAGGAGCACTCTGCTTCCTATGCGCGGTGGCGGGGGGGCTTCGGGCCTGTGCGGGCCCGATCTGGGCCTCGCGGGCCTCGATGGCTGGAGGAGAGAGAGGTGGGAGGCAGGGGACGCCAAGTGGCGACTAGGGTTATGAGTGGCGCGGACATCGAGGAGGAGAGGGGATTTGCTGTCTATTTATAAACACTGGGCTAGAGTTAGCTACTTTTGCTCCGTTTTCGGGTTGTTGGATCGCGATCCGACGGCACCGATCGGAGGGGTTGGCTAGGATGGATATGGTGGGCTGTGTAGAGGGTGCTAGGTGGAGATGAGAGGGAAAACGACACCCGGCGATAGAGTTTTTAAACACCGAAAAACCGATCGACGATAAACCGAAGACACTGCCGCTACGGTCGACCGTTCGGGTATCAAACGGACTTCGATTGCGATGAAATTTGGCATGCGTTCTACCTACAATAAAATAAGACCGCACGCCAATTTTCAACCCAATCCAAGAATATTTTCCGGACAGACTAAAAAAAATTGATGTCGCAGCCGAGGCGCGTCCATGTGTGATCGGGCTCAAAACGGACAATGACGAAAACGAAGAGAACCGACAACTAATAAATGATACAGTTTTGAAAACTGACCGCAACAGAGTGCTGATGCAATGAGGATGATGCGCATGATGCGATGATGAATGCGACAAACAATCTAATTGCACGGCGGCAATGGAATAAAAGGGGAATCTTCTAGAGTGTCGGTCTCGGGCTGTCACACTCACCTTTGAAATGCTTGCCTTTATTTCGACATTGATGGTTGGTCGGAAGAAATCGACGATGTCCCATGTACACATTCTTCCTGCATTTGTCCAAATATATACTTTCGGTTCATCTAAACAGTGTGTGCATGCATGGTATCCCTTGTTTGTCTGTCCTGAAAGGTTACTGAGAGCACACCAACCATTGATGGTTACAAAGAGCAACGCATGTAGTTAAAAAATTTGTTGTTTGTGCTCCTCCCACACGCGCGTTCTTCAACTAGCCTTAGGCACACATCAATGTCGTTGTCAGGTTGCTTAGGGCCTTGGATGAGCACTGGCATCATAATGAACTTCCGCTTCATGCACAACCAAGGAGGAAGGTTATAGATATATATAGTCATGGGCCAGGTGCTATGATTGCTGCTCTGCTCCCCAAAAGGATTAACGTCATCTGCACTTAAACTAAACTATATGTTCCTTGCATCACCTGCAAAGTCCCCCACCTTCTCTCGAGTTTTCTCCACTTTGACCCATCAGCGGGTGCTCTCAACTTCCCGTCTTTCTTACGGTCTTCCTTGTGCCATCGCATCAACTTGGCATGCTCTTTGTTTCTGAACAAACATTTCAACCGTGGTATTATAGGAGCATACGACATCACCTTTGCAGGAACCCTCTTCCTGGGGCGCTCGCCCTCAACATCACCAGAGTCACCTCGTCTAATCTTATACCGCACTTCCCCGATTACCGGCCATGCGTTCAAATCCTTGTACTCACAATGCTAGAGCATGCAGTCATTAGGGCATGCATGTATCTTCTCACCTCCAATCCTAGAGGGCAGAGAACCTTCTTTGCTTCATACGTACTGTCAAGCAATTCATTACAATTTGGAAGCTTTGTCTTCATTATTTTTAGTAGCTTCCCAAATCCATTGTCAGATAAACCATTCTCTGCCTTCCATTGCAGCAATTCCAGTGTGGTACCGAGCTTTGTGTTGTCATCTTCGCAATTTGGGTACAACCTTTTTTGTGATCCTCTAACATGCACTCGAACTTCAACTTCTCCCTTTCACTTTTGCATTCTCTCTTTGCATTGACAATGACCCGGCGAAGATCATCATCGGGCACATTGTCTCGTGCCTCTTGATCTTGAGCTTGCCCCGTTGCAGTATCACCGTATTCAGGGAACATATGATCCCAATAATTGTCACCGTCCTATTCTTCTTCATTGTCTTCCATCATAACCCCTCTTTCTCCGTGCTTGGTCCAAACATAATAGTGGGGCATGAAATCCTTCTCAAGCAGGTGGATGTGAAGGGTTTTCGCGGGAGAGTGATCCTTCATATTCTCACAGTTAACACATGGACATTATATAAAACCATTCTGCTTGGTTGCCTCGGCCACACCGAGAAAATTACGCAGGCCCGTAATGTACACCGAAGTGCGTCGGTCACCGTACATCCATTGGTTGTTCATCTGTATTATGAAATTAAGTATATCAAAAACCATTGCAGAACATCATGAACAGAGAAATGACCAAATTGATACAAGTTCATCATCACATTAAAACCAAAGTACAGTAGTGATCAAATGTTATTACTGCAAAAATAAATACATAAAGTTCATATATAGTTCTTATAAAACAACATACAACTATGTAAAACATTTAAATGCAACAACAAATGTGATTAAAATCGCAACTAAGGTAACAATTGACCCAACAACATAATGATACCAAGCCTCTTTATCAATGGCATATTTTCTAATATTCCTAATCTTCAAGTGCATTGCATCCATCTTCAACCGTACTGCATCCATCTTGATCTTGTGATCATCGACGACATCGGCAACATGCAACTCCAATTCCATATTCTTCTCCTCAATTATTTTCAATTTTTTCTTCAAGTAATTGTTTTCTTTTTCAACTAAATTTAACCTCTCGACAAGAGGGTCGGTTGGAATTTCCGATTCACATACCTCCTAGATAAAAACATACATGTCACGTTGGTCGGCATAATTGTCATAAACACTAAATGAAACAAATAGTTATAAAAGAAAATATACCACGTCTGAATCATAGGCTGGACAAGGACCGACGTGGGCGGATACCAAAACCATCGCACTATATAATAACAAACAATAATAAAAGTAAGAAATTTATACAAGTATCTATCTAAATCACAAAACTAAGAATTTTTTTATTTTAAAAATAAGATAAGAACAAGAGGCTCACCATGGTGGTGACGACGATGAGATCGGCGCAGGCAATCGACGACGGTGAGGATGGGGACGGGACGACACCCTACACATGTGCAGACTCTAAGAAGTTAATTTGATCTCGGATTGTGCATCTAAATCACCGAGAGATAAAAGGATGAAGTAGCTAACCTTTTAGAACACTTGTGTAGTTGGTGCACCGCCAAACCTAGACAAATCTTGAGGAAAATGGAGCTTGGAGGTCGAGCGTGGAGAGGAAAAAGCTTAAGTGTGGCTCGGGCATTTCATCGAACACCTCATGTGCATGCATAGAACGATAGCAAAAGCAGGGCATGCACACCTCTCACAGGGCCAAAAATAGAGGAGAGGGTGGAGGGGCGGGGGTATATATAGGCATCTCTTTGGTCCCGGTTGGTGGTCGGAACCAGGACAGAAGACCGACCTTTCATCCCGGTTCCAGTAACCAACCGGGACTAAAGGTTCTGCCCCAGGAGCGAGGACCACTGGTCCCGATTCGTGTTTGGCACCGGGACCAAAGGGGTCAAACGAACTAGGACCCTGGCCCGGCCGGCGTCCAGGCCTCACGAACCGGGACTGATGCTCCCATTGGTCCCGGTTCATAACAGAACCGCGATTAAAGCCCTTTCATCGGCTGGACCAAAGATTTGTTTTCTACTAGTGTACTCATAAACTAATTCTTCTCTTAGTTGTGATTAGAACCAAACACACACCTAAGTTGATCAAAATTGCCTAAGGTGAAGTGTGACAAAGTGTGACAAGATGTGGCTAGAAGCCAAACTTCCCGTATCATGAACCAAACATGCCCTGCATGTAGCAATGTCACACTTTGCCACACAATGTTACCACTTACCACACCTCCCTAAGGTTAAGTTCTTTAAAATGAGAGCCACAAGTTGACAAGCCTAAAAAAATCTTGTCATATATTTTAATTGTATGTGATGTGGGATCATAGTGTGGTTTAGATGTGGCAACCTTTGGCAAACTTAGTAGCAAACCAAACTGCCCCTTATTGTTTCTAAATTTTCTCTATACTTGATCAAATATTGTGCAACTTTGTGTGATACTAGTAAGCGTGTACGTGCAACACACGTCTATAACGTTGAATACAAAATAGCATGTCACTCAAATTGTATTATTTAAAGTGAAACGCCATTGTGATCCAGCAACCTAGTGAAGAAGCATACAACTCTATCAATGATTATCAAGATTTTTGATCAATCTGTTTTTTTGATGAATTTACACATGATCAATAGATCAGTCCTGAGCACGTGGAAGGAAAAAAATTGAGGTTATGCAACAGTTGCTCAATTCTATCGATGACTATTCAATACATCATTAATTTCTCCTTTGTACAAGTACAATATCTTCTCAAGTGGACATGATATTCTGACTTGGAAGTGTAGATTTGGCGATATAAAATAAATTTGATCAATTACTTGGAGATTTAAATTATAAAAAAATGTTATTCGCCCATGTTTGTTTAACGAAGGTAACATGAACATACAAGTAATTAGGGATTACATCTCCATCGAAAATATAACTTCATAGATTATTATAGTGTTAATATAAAAATGACATCTCAAACTTTTTGAAATGCATAACTGTACCAGAAAAATCAGATCCTTCCTTCAAGAAAGGTGATGTTCGTGCCCTTCTTCCACCCCAGCCTCACATCGATAGTCAGGATCTCCTCCACGGGAATCGTCTTTCTGCATATAGTCGTCATGAGGAAGTAGCATTTAGTGTTTATTTTAGCACCCAATATCTGTTTGTTGTTCTATTAAAGACATGCGCCCAAAATTCAATCTAAACCATCCAAAATGACCGAGCAGGCTAAAAACTAAAGTTGTTTTAAATATTAGTAAGAACCATCCCGGCTGAATTATTTGATTGAGCAAACAATGACATTGCACACTCAATAGTCTATCTTAAGAATAGATATTGAACAATGGTGGTTGTCGCAAAGAAATCAAATAGACCCATGTGGTCAACTACACATTTTTCAGGTTTAATCCTGGGGACACATGTACCTCATAATAACATTAAATAATTAAGAATGATTGAAGAAGCTAAAAGCCATAAAAGGATTAAAAATATATAATACAACTTAATTATTACATGGAACTTTTTTTGTTGCATTTATCAAGTTTAACCTGGACCATCTAAGAGAGTCTCAATATTCTTAATCAAGCCAATAATAAATGACCACACGTATACAACCAAAGCATACTTACATGCATACCACGCTTGAATTTCCTGTAAATATAAGAAGGGGTAGGGAAAAGAGATTACCTACAAGGATCCATCCAGTATGACTGAACGGTGAAAGTTTCCAGTTATATTTTTTAAGTTTCAGTTATTATCCCATACCCAGTGGCGGAACCAGATTTGGATATGACCGCTGAAAGGGGGGTAAATACATATGTACTAGCTCATATCAGTCAAATATACACTATATATTTCAGGTTTTATCGATCGTTAGGGGGGGGGGCAGGCCCCTACTCGTCCCCCTGTCTCCACCTCTACCCATACCTCACCATGAGCACCAATACATCATCGATTAGGGCATGGTATTACAACCACATGCATCAGCCAACATTTTCTTTAAGTTTGCAGAAGAGTTGTTAAGATTCCATTACAGAAAAAAGTCAAAGATGGCTGAGACTGTTCGATTTATTTAAAGAAAACCTGACAAAAACATGTACAAAGGACACACCATCCACAACACCGGCCAACATCGACCTTGGCATATGTATGTGTGTCGTTGGTTCGGATAAAATTAGACCTTCCCGTGATTCCGTACATTACGTCAAGGATGAAGTTGTCTTCGTCAGCCTTGCACAGGACGACGTGGTAAGGGAGCTGGCTTCCACAAACACGCTCGGTCATCAAACGATTGTGTTCGCGTGCGTGTTCCGTCGAGTCGTGCCATCGATCAAGCGCTTGTAGTTTCCATATGCATGTGTGGTCTTGAAGAAAAAATCCATCCAGCTGTCAAGGTGTGTGCTTCTTGTGTACGTGTGTGGCGGTTCATGCTCGCTCGACGGCGCGACGCCACGGTTGCGTCGGTTCCTGCTCCCTGGGCGGCGCCGCGACACCGAGGAGGGAGCGTAGGAACGGTGCCTTAGTGTCAATCTATCTAAACGTTCATGAGCGTGATTAGAGGGATGTGTCGCGTCATTATCTGAGGGTGAGTAATTTCCACAAGATTTTACTTGGTGCCTTGCATGATTACGGGGGCGTTGGCGGACGCGTGGCGTGAAGTTTTTCTGCGGTGGAAAAAGTTCAGTCAACCTAAATTACTAAGTATATATAAGAATGGATTAGATTAATGCTAACCATTAGATTAAAATTAATGCGCCTAATCTTACGATGACAATGAGCCTGTGTACAATTGTGGATACACATAAAGAAGTCATGTTTGCTTTTTATTAGTGTGAAGAGTAGAAGAAGAGATGAAGAGCAAATGATGAAATCGCTGTCTCATTAATTGAAGATGTGGGTATATATACCCCAGTACAAAGACGGTTACAAGGAACAGTTGCTAAACTAAAGCAACCGACATAGCAGGGATTATCCCTTAATTAATGTATTTAATTAATTACTAACACTCCCCCTAATCAATGCTTGTCTTTATAATATATATCATGTTCATAAAGACTCCTCCTTGTATGTGTTTGCCTTCGAGAATGTTCATCATCTTCATTTTCAGAAATCGTTGTATAATCTTTAAAGTCTCCTCCAAAAACCCTGCGGGGAAAATATGAGGAGAATAGTGTAGATATGTTGCTAAAACTCCTTTAAACCCTGTGGGAAAAATAAGGAGAATATTATACAACATATAATGATTATTGTCTCGTGATAACTCATTTGAGAAAACCTTTGTAGAAGGAGAAAACTCATATTTGAGTTTAGAGAACAATAAATATGTCTTGAGTACTTCCTTTAAAAACCCCGATAGGGAAAAAATAGAAAGTATAACATATGATCTTTGAGAAGATATTTGTTGGAATTATGCCCTAGAGGCAATAATAAATGTATAGTTATTATTATAATTCCTGTATCAAGATAATAGTTTATTATCCATGCTATAATTGTATTGAATGAAGACTCATTTACATGTGTGGATACATAGACAAAACACCGTGCCTAGCATGCCTCTAGTTGGCTAGCCAGTTGATCGATGATAGTCAGTGTCTTCTGATTATGAACAAGGTGTTGTTGCTTGATAACTGGATCACGTCATTGGGAGAATCACGTGATGGACTAGACCCAAACTAATAGACGTAGCATGTTGATCGTGTCATTTTGTTGCTACTGTTTTCTGTGTGTCAAGTATTTATTCCTATGACCATGAGATCATATAACTCACTGACACCGGAGTAATGCTTTGTGTGTATCAAACGTCGCAACGTAACTGGGTGACTATAAAGATGCTCTACAGGTATCTCCGAAGGTGTTAGTTGAGTTAGTATGGATCAAGACTGGGATTTGTCACTCCGTGTGACGGAGAGGTATCTCGGGGCCCACTCGGTAATACAACATCACAGACAAGCCTTGCAAGCAATGTAACTTAGTGTAAGTTGCGGGATCTTGTATTATGGAATGAGTAAAGAGACTTGCCGATAAACGAGATTGAAATAGGTATGCGGATACTGACGATCGAATCTCGGGCAAGTAGCATACCGAAGGACAAAGGGAATGACATACGGGATTATACGAATCCTTGGCACTGAGGTTCAAACGATAAGATCTTCGTAGAATATGTAGGATCCAATATGGGCATCCAGGTCCCGCTATTGGATATTGACCGAGGAGTCTCTCGGGTCATGTCTACATAGTTCTCGAACCCGCAGGGTCTGCACACTTAAGGTTCGACGTTGTTTTATGCGTATTTGAGTTATATGGTTGGTTACCGAATGTTGTTCGGAGTCCCGGATGAGATCACGGACGTCACGAGGGTTTTCGGAATGGTCCGGAAACGAAGATTGATATATAGGATTACCTCATTTGATTACCGTAAGGTTTTCGGAGTTACCGGGAATGTACCGGGAATGACGAATAGGTTCCGGGAGTTCACCGGGGGGGCAACCCACCCCGAGGAAGCCCATAGGCTTTGGGGGGACACACCAGCCCTTAGTGGGCTGGTGGGACAGCCCCAAGGGGGCCTATGCGCCAAGAAAAAGAAATCAAAGGAAAATAAAAAAAAAAGAGGGAGGAAGTGGGAAGGGAGGGGGACTCCTCCCACCAAACCAAGTCCAACTCGGTTTGGGGGGGAGTCCTCCCCCCTTGGCTCGGCCGACCCCTTGAGGGTCTCTTGGACCCCAAGGCAAGGTCCCCCTCCCTCCTCCTATATATATGGAGCAATTAGGGCTGATTTGAGACGACTTTCTCACGGCTGCCCGACCACATACCTCCATCGTTTTTCCTCTAGATCGCATTTCTGCGGAGCTCGGGCGGAGCCCTGCTGAGACAAGATCATCACCAACCTCCGGAGCGCCGTCACGCTGCCGGAGAACTCTTCTACCTCTCCGTCTCTCTTGCTAGATCAAGAAGGCCGAGATCATCGTCGAGCTGTACATGTGCTGAACGCGGAGGTGCCGTCCGTTCGGTACTAGATCGTGGGACTGATCGCGGGATTGTTCGCGGGGCGGATCGAGGGACGTGAGGACGTTCCACTACATCAACCGCGTTCTCTAACGCTTCTGCTGTACGATCTACAAGGGTACGTAGATCACTCATCCCCTCTCGTAGATGGACATCACCATGATAGGTCTTCGTGCGCGTAAGAAAATTTTTGTTTCCCATGCGACGTTCCCCAACAGTGGCATCATGAGCTAGGTTCATGCGTAGATGTCTTCTCGAGTAGAACACAAAAGTTTTTGTGGGCGGAGATGTGCGTTTTGCTGCCCTCCTTAGTCTTTTCTTGATTCCGCGGTATTGTTGGATTGAAGCGGCTTGGACCGACATTACTCGTACGCTTACGAGAGACTGGTTTCATCGTTACGAGTAACCCTCTTTGCTCAAAGATGACTGGCAAGTGACGATTTCTCCAACTTTAGTTGAATCGGATTTGACCGAGGAGGTCCTTGGATGAGGTTAAATAGCAACTCATATATCTCCGTTGTGGTGTTTGCGTAAGTAAGATGCGATCCTACTAGATACCCTTGGTCACCACGTAAAACATGCAACAACAAAATTAGAGGACGTCTAACTTGTTTTTACAGGGTATGATTGTGATGTGATATGGCCAACGATGTGATGTGATATATTGGATGTATGAGATGATCATGTTGTAATAGAAATATCGACTTGCACGTCGATGGTACGGCAACCGGCAGGAGCCATAGGGTTGTCTTTATACTAACATATGTGCTTGCAGATGCGTTTACTATTTTGCTAGGATGTAGCTTTAGTTGTAATAGCATAAGTAGCACGACAACCCCGATGGCAACACGTTGATGGATGATCATGGTGTGGCGCCGGTGACAAGAAGATCGTGCTGGTGCTTTGGTGATGGAGATCAAGAAGCACGTGATGATGGCCATATCATGTCACTTATGAATTGCATGTGATGTTAATCCTTTTATGCACCTTATTTTGCTTAGAACGACGGTAGCATTATGAGGTGATCTCTCACTAAAATTTCAAGACGAAATTGTGTTCTCCCCGACTATGCACCATTGCTACAGTTCGTCGTTTCGAGACACCACGTGATGATCGGGTGTGATAGACTCAACGTTCACATACAACGGGTGCAAAACAGTTGCGCACGCGGAACACTCGGGTTAAGCTTGACGAGCCTAGCATGTGCAGACATGGCCATGGAACACATGAGACTGAAAGGTCGATCATGACTCATATAGTTGATATGATTAGCATAGGGATGCTTACCACTGAAACTATACTCAACTCACGTGATGATCGGACTTGGGATAGTGTAAGTGGATCATGAACCACTCAAATGACTAGAGAGATGTACTTTTTGAGTGGGAGTTTAGCATATAATTTGATTAAGTTGAACTCTAATTATCTTGAACATAGTCTAAGTCCACTTTGAATATATTTGTGTTGTAGATCATGGCTCACGCAAGTGTCATCCTGAATTTTAATACTTTCCTAGAGAAAGCTAAGTTGAAAGATGATGGAAGCAACTTTGTAGACTGGGCTCGTAATCTTAAGCTAATCTTACAAGCTCGGAAGAAGGATTATGTCCTTAATGCTGCGCTAGGAGATGAACCACCCGCTACGGCTGATCAGGATGTTAAGAACGCTTGGTTAGCGCGTAAGGAGGACTACTCAATAGTTCAATGTGCAGTCTTGTATGGCTTAGAACCGGGACTTCAACGTCGCTTTGAGCGTCATGGAGCATTTGAGATGTTCCAGGAGTTGAAGTTTATCTTTCAGAAGAACGCCCGGATCGAGAGGTATGAGACCTCCGATAAATTCTATGCTTGCAAGATGGAGGAAAACTCGTCTGTCAGTGAACATGTGCTCAAAATGTCTGGGTACTCAAACCGTCTAGCTGAACTGGGCATTGAACTCCCGCAAGAAGCTATCACTGACAGAATCCTTCAATCACTGCCGCCAAGCTATAAAGGCTTTGTGTTGAACTACAACATGCAAGGGATGAACAAGTCTCCCGGCGAGTTGTTTGAGATGCTGAAAGTCGCAGAGTCTGAACTCCGTAAAGAGCATCAAGTGTTGATGGTGAGAAAGACCACTAGTTTCAAGAGAAACGGCAAAGGCAAGAAGGGCAATTCGAAGAAGAGCGGCAAGCCTGTTGCCAATCCGCCGAAGAAACCCAAGGCTGGACCTAAGCCTGAAACAGAGTGCTTCTATTGCAAGGGTATGGGTCACTGGAAGCGCAATTGCCCCAAGTATCTGGCAGATAAGAAGGCGGGCAAAGAAAAATCAGGTATATTTGATATACATGTTATTGATGTGTACTTAACCGGCTCTCGTAGTAGTGCCTGGGTATTCGATACCGGTTCTGTTGCTCACATTTGCAACTCGAAACAGGAACTGCGGAATAGACAAAGGCTGGCGAAAGACGAAGTGACGATGCGCGTAGGAAATGGTTCCAAGGTTGATGCAATCGCCGTCGGCACAGTGTCACTTCAGCTACCATCGGGATTAGTGATGAACTTAAATCATTGTTATTTAGTGCCTGCGTTGAGCATGAACATTATATCTGGATCTTGTTTATTGCGAGACGGTTACTCTTTTAAGTCTGAGAATAATGGTTGTTCTATTTCTATGAGTAACATCTTTTATGGTCATGCACCGAATGTGAGAGGATTGTTCATATTGAATCTTGATAGCGATACGCATATACATAAAATTGGGACCAAAAGAGTTAGAGTAAACAATGATAGCGCCATATTTTTGTGGCACTGCCGCTTGGGTCATATTGGTGTAAAGCGCATGAAGAAACTCCATGCTGATGGACTTTTGGAGTCACTTGACTTTGATTCACTTGACACGTGCGAACCATGCCTCATGGGTAAGATGACTAAGACTCCGTTCTCCGGAACAATGGTGCGTGCAAGTGACTTGTTGGAAATCATACATACCGATGTGTGTGGTCCAATGTGCGTGGAGGCACGCGGCGGATATCGTTATTTCCTCACCTTCACTGATGATTTAAATAGATATGGTTATGTCTACTTGATGAAGCACAAGTCTGAAACATTTGAAAAGTTCAAGCAATTTCAGAGTGAAGTGGAAAATCATCGTAACAAGAAGATCAAGTTCCTACGGTCTGATCGTGGGGGTGAATATCTGAGTTTCGAGTTTGGTGCTCACTTAAGACAATGTGGAGTTGTTTCGCAGTTAACACCGCCTGGAACACCACAGCATAATGGTGTGTCCGAACGTCGTAATCGTACTTTGTTAGAGATGGTGCGATCTATGATGTCTCTTACTGATTTGCCGTTATCATTTTGGGGTTATGCATTAGAAACAGCTGCATTCACTTTAAATAGGGCACCATCAAAATCCGTTGAGACGACACCATACGAACTGTGGTATGGCAAAAGGCCAAAGTTGTCGTTTCTTAAAGTTTGGGGATGTGATGCTTATGTCAAAAAGCTTCAGCCTGAAAAGCTGGAACCCAAAGCGGAAAAATGCGTCTTCATAGGTTACCCAAAAGAGACAGTTGGGTACACCTTCTATCTCAAATCCGAGGGCAAAGTGTTTGTTGCTAAGAACGGAACTTTTCTCGAGAAGGAGTTTCTCTCGAGAGAATTGAGTGGGGGGAAGATAGAACTTGACGAGGTTGTCGAACCTCTCATCCCTCTGGATGGTGGCGCAGGGCAGGGGGAAACCTCTGTCGTTGCGACGCCGGTTGAGGAGGAAGTTAATGATGATGATCATGAAACTCCAGTTCAAGTTTTTGTTGAACCCCGCAGGTCGACGAGATCACGCGCTGCTCCAGAGTGGTACGGTAATCCCGTCTTATCAATCATGTTGTTAGACAACAATGAACCTGCAAATTATGAAGAAGCAATGGTGGGCCCAGATTCCAACAAATGGCTAGAAGCCATGAAATCCGAGATAGGATCCATGTATGAGAACAAAGTGTGGACTTTGGAGATACTACCTGAGGGCCGCAAGTCTATTCAGAACAAATGGATCTTTAAGAACAAGACGAACGCTGACGGTAATTTGACCGTTTATAAAGCTCGACTTGTGGCAAAGGGTTTTTCACAAGTTCCAGGAGTTGACTACGTGAGACCTTCTCACCCGTAGCGATGCTTAAGTCCGTCAGAATCATGTTAGCAATAGCTGCATTTTTCGATTATGAAATCTGGCAGATGGATGTCAAAACGGCGTTCCTTAACGGTTTCCTTAAGGAAGAGTTGTATATGATGCAACCCGAAGGTTTTGTCGATCCTAAAAATGCTGACAAGGTGTGCAAGCTCCAGTGATCCATTTATGGACTGGTGCAAGCATCTCGGAGTTGGAACAAACGCTTTGATGAGGTGATCAAAGCATTTGGGTTTATACAAGTGGTTGGAGAATCTTGTATTTACAAGAAAGTGAGTGGGAGCTCTGTGGCGTTTCTAATATTATATGTGGATGACATATTACTGATTGGAAACAACGTAGAGCTTTTGCAGAGCATAAAAGGTTACTTGAATAAAAGTTTCTCTATGAAGGACCTAGGAGAAGCTGCTTACATTCTAGGCATTAAGATCTATAGGGATAGATCAAAACGCCTGATAGGACTTTCACAAAGCACATACCTTGATAAAGTTTTGAAGAGGTTCAAAATGGAACAGTCCAAGAAAGGGTTCTTGCCAGTTTTACAAGGTACGAGATTGAGTAAGACTCAGTGCCCAGCAACTGATGAAGATATAGGGCATATGCGCTCCGTCCCCTATGCTTCAGCCATAGGTTCTATCATGTATGCGATGCTGTGCACTAGACCGGATGTTAGCCTGGCCATAAGTATGGCAGGTAGGTTCCAGAGTAATCCAGGAGTGGATCACTGGACAGCGGTCAAGAATATCCCGAAGTACCTGAAAAGGACAAAGGAGATGTTTCTCGTGTATGGAGGTGACGAAGAGCTCGCCGTAAAAGGTTACGTCGATGCAAGCTTTGACACAGATCCGGACGACTCTAAGTCGCAAACCGGATACGTATTTATTCTTAATGGGGGTGCAGTAAGCTGGTGGAGTTCCAAGCAAAGCGTCGTAGCAGATTCTACATGTGAAGCAGAGTACATGGCTGCCTCGGAGGCGGCTAAGGAGGGTGTCTGGATGAAGCAGTTCATGACGGATCTTGGAGTGGTGCCAAGTGCACTGGATCCAATAACCTTGTTCTGTGACAACACTGGTGCCATTGCCCTGGCAAAGGAACCAAGGTTTCACAAGAAGACCAGACACATCAAACGACGCTTCAACCTCATCCGCGACTACGTCGAGGAGGAGGACGTAAATATATGCAAGGTGCACACGGATCTGAATGTAGCAGACCCGCTGACTAAACCTCTTCCACGGCCAAAACATGATCGACACCAGAACTGTATGGGTGTTAGATTTATTACAATGTAAATTCACATGGTGATGTGAAGGCTAGATTATTGACTCTGGTGCAAGTGGGAGACTGTTGAAATTATGCCCTAGAGGCAATAATAAATGTTTAGTTATTATTATAATTCCTGTATCAAGATAATAGTTTATTATCCATGCTATAATTGTATTGAATGAAGACTCATTTACATGTGTGGATACATAGACAAAACACCGTCCCTAGCATGCCTCTAGTTGGCTAGCCAGTTGATCGATGATAGTCAGTGTCTTCTGATTATGAACAAGGTGTTGTTGCTTGATAACTGGATCACGTCATTGGGAGAATCACGTGATGGACTAGACCCAAACTAATAGACGTAGCATGTTGATCGTGTCATTTTGTTGCTACTGTTTTCTGCGTGTCAAGTATTTATTCCTATGACCATGAGATCATATAACTCACTGACAGCGGAGGAATGCTTTGTGTGTATCAAACGTCGCAACGTAACTGGGTGACTATAAAGATGCTCTACAGGTATCTCCGAAGGTGTTAGTTGAGTTAGTATGGATCAAGACTGGGATTTGTCACTCCGTGTGACGGAGAGGTATCTCGGGGCCCACTCGGTAATACAACATCACAGACAAGCCTTGCAAGCAATGTAACTTAGTGTAAGTTGCGGGATCTTGTATTATGGAACGAGTAAAGAGACTTGCCGGTAAACGAGATTGAAATAGGTATGCGGATACTGACGATCGAATCTCGGGCAAGTAGCATACCGAAGGACAAAGGGAATGACATACGGGATTATACGAATCCTTGGCACTGAGGTTCAAACGATAAGATCTTCGTAGAATATGTAGGATCCAATATGGGCATCCAGGTCCCGCTATTGGATATTGACCGAGGAGTCTCTCGGGTCATGTCTACATAGTTCTCGAACCCGCAGGGTCTGCACACTTAAGGTTCGACGTTGTTTTATGCGTATTTGAGTTATATGGTTGGTTACCGAATGTTGTTCGGAGTCCCGGATGAGATCACGGACGTCACGAGGGTTTCCGGAATGGTCCGGAAACGAAGATTGATATATAGGATTACCTCATTTGATTACCGGAAGGTTTTCGGAGTTACCGGGAATGTACTGGGGGTGACGAATGGGTTCCGGGAGTTCACTGGGGGGGGGGGGGCAACCCACCCCGGGGAAGCCCATAGGCTTTGGGGGGACACACCAGCCCTTAGTGGGCTGGTGGGACAGCCCCAAGGGGGCCTATGCGCCAAGAAAAGGAAATCAAAGGAAAAGAAAAAAAAGAGAGGGAGGAAGTGGGAAGGGAGGGGGACTCCTCCCACCAAACCAAGTCCAACTCAGTTTGGGGGGGGAGTCCTCCCCCCCTTGGCTCGGCCGACCCCTTGAGGGTCTCTTGGACCCCAAGGCAAGGTCCCCCTCCCTCCTCCTATATATATGGAGCAATTAGGGCTGATTTGAGACGACTTTCTCACGGCTGCCCGACCACATACCTCCATAGTTTTTCCTCTAGATCGCGTTTCTGCGGAGCTCGGGCGGAGCCCTGCTGAGACAAGATCATCACCAACCTCCGAAGCGCTGTCACGCTGCCGGAGAACTCTTCTACCTCTCTGTCTCTCTTGCTGGATCAAGAAGGCCGAGATCATCATCGGGCTGTACGTGTGCTGAACGCGGAGGTGCCGTCCGTTCGGTACTAGATCGTGGGACTGATCGCGGGATTGTTCGCGGGGCGGATCGAGGGACGTGAGGACGTTCCACTACATCAACCGCGTTCTCTAACGCTTCTGCTGTACGATCTACAAGGGTACGTAGATCACTCATCCCCTCTCGTAGATGGACATCACCATGATAGGTCTTCGTGCGCGTAAGAAAATTTTTGTTTCCCATGCGACGTTCCCCAACAATATTGCCTCATTAAAAACCATCATGAGAAACTTCGAGAGAAAACTCATAAAGGAAAAGAGTGCATTTCACATGCCATTGGAAAACTCCTTTAAAACCGAGTGGGAACAATATAAGGAGAAAATGATATGGCATATATAGATACTTGTGTTTGTATTATCTCATTAAAAACCTTTTATGAGAAACCGTTAGGAAAAACTCATCAAGGGAAAAAGAGTACAATATATGCAATTTGATGATTGTTAATAGGTTATAGTCTGGGAGATGACTCCCCCTTAACTTTGCAAATATGGAGTATGTCTCATACCAATGCCATTGACATGAGATTGTGTATAATCTGTTGGATTATCACAATATTTTGTTTGCAAATTATTTCCTCAACTTTCTATAATCCAGAGGATAAGTAATTTCTGAGCAATGTGATTTATGATATTGCTCTTCATATAACCTGTAGGTATTGAGTAACACAAGTGGAAGTATCTTGATAAATCAAGTAATGTGATTCTGATGAATCTCAACCACATGATTTTGAGTGTGGTTAATCATTCTGCCAAATCATGCATATTTTGCAATGCTTTTAGATAAAGCAATTATGTTAGAATGATAATTGGAAATAACCATTAAAGTCCATTTATATGACTTTCATGTGAAGGCTATTCCAGCAAATTTAGTCATTGATATGGCGTCATTGGGATCAAATAAAAAGCCAATATCATTACATCATATCATGGTCATATCTTCTATTTCCTAATGAAAATATCCAAGATTTACTGTAATCTTCAGATATAAGATGATAGTACTTATATCAACCATATACCTTTTGTTGGGGGTTGCACTCCGAATAAAGATAGCAAATATAGTGTCAGGCCTGACATAGTTTCCAAGTATACGAGTGCTTTGACATTAGTGAAATATAGATTTTCAGGTCTTGGTATCACTTCATTATCACCCCTAGGTATGAATGGATTTGTACCTTATCAAAGGTAGTATGACCATACATGTCTTTTGTTGATATGATATATCCAAATTGAACTTCTCATATATGTTTTGGATATATGTAGACTGATATGTATTCTTTGAGAGAATGCTGAAGTTGTAAACTTAAGCTAAATTTGGTTGAATCCAAAATTTCCGTCTTGAGATGATTTTATGTATGTTTAGGTCTTATAGAGACATTGATGACGAAATCATCAATATACACACAGGTGATGTAAGGAAAACAAATTTTGGGATTCCTTTATTAATACATAAAAAAATGATCATCCTTTGAGTAATCCTTTGAAGAAGCAACTCATTTAGTCGGTAGTACCATATGATTTCCGACTATTTAAAGCCATAGAGTGACTTCTGAAATTTTACACAAATATGTTGCGATTTATTTTGGATTCGGAATTCTAAGCCCTTCAGGGACTTTGTTATAAATTTCCGAAATGAGTGACCCATATGAGTATGTAGTCACTGCATCCATTAATTGCATGGATAATATTATTTGTACTACCAATTATATTTATTATCGAAACTTAATTCCACTCATACCAAGAGGGTATCTTACATCATAATTTGATGTCAAGTCTCTGCGTGAACCCTTTTGCTACAAGCCTTGCTTTATCACCACCTCATTGACTTTGTCTATGAATGAGAAGTTTTTAGTATTCCATATGGAAGACACTTATGAGGAGTAGGTATTAATGTGGTAAATACCACTCGTTTGTAGAGCGAGGCTATTCTTCATTACTTGCTTCCTTTTATGTGAACCAACATGAGTGCAAGAGGCACTCTACCATGGATTTTGGTTCAGGGCCCAAAAGGTTTTAGCAATTTTCAGAAGAAATATATGTCGACAAATGTAGACTTATGTTATATGATTCTGGAGGAATCAATGAAATTTGTGGAAATGTATTTATTCCTTTTAACTCCTTGTGATTTCCTACAACAATGGAGTCAAGGTGTTTCGATGCCCCAACACGAAAACATTTGTGCACATTTATGTCGGGCTTTGGATGATGAGCATCTAGTGAGGTGTTCTTTCAACTTGACGTTGAATTACATTTACTGGTTGAGGATTTGATTTCCTCTATTTCCGCGGAAGCATATGCGAGATTATATCTCGTGTGGTCAGATTTCTCCCCCTCTTGCTCTCATTTCGGGAGAAGAGTGGCTTATTAGGTACCTCCACTCTTTCTGACACTTTACTGCAGGAATATAAAATTGAGTGACACCTTTGTCATCACTAAATGTATGTGGCAGATTTGCAATGAGTTGCAAATATGTGATTCTAAACTTCTTGTTTAGATTCTTTGAGTACGTGGATATAAAGACTGAATGTCAATAACATATCTAATTTATTTCTCGGCATTCTTTGTGGTACTAATCTCCCCCTAATGCCGGAAATGTCCTTATTGCTAATGCAATCAGCATACGGTCTGTGAATAATTTTGATTGACGGATAAATTTTTATTCCTCACATAGATCCCTATTTTTCTATGAGAGCCCATTGATGTATGCTGGAGTGGTGATATCGGTATGTGACTGAATTATCGCAGATAGGAAATACTTTGTTGATTTCCACGTAATTACTACAAGGGGAAAGTAGGATGATATGCAATTGGTATGATTTAGATCATACTTACGGTGTGTAAGGCCGTAGTTGTCCAGCAAGAGGCTGGTAAATTTACAATTCTATAAGTTTGGTCATGTTTATTAATTTCACTATCTTTGATGATAAGATATTTAACTAAACCATTCTCGATATGTACATAAAGTATTATATATAATACGACATTGCTTGCGAAATGAGTTCAACGAAGTTGTCCATTCGAATGGATTTATCCCTTGTTTAGGATAACTAGCTTGCTCTTACTTTGAGAATTTGAGCAACTAATTTAGTTATATCATTCATGGTTTTGTGTGACAAGAGACACACTAGAAATCATTTTATAAATGTTTCCATGAGTATCATGAAGTATCTATATAATACCACATAATGGTTGAGTAATCCACATATCTTCTGAATGTGTTCAAGGAAGAATGAGTGGCTCATTTGAATTTTTAAGGTGAGAGAGCCTTAAAACTTATTTCCCCTATTGCACATGCAGTGGACATAAAATCTGTTGATTTGGAAAATATTATAACTTAAAACGTTATGACCAATAGAATTGCCAATAATTTTTCTAATCAACCCCAAACCAGGATTGTAAGGCTTAAAGACAAATATTTTGTAAGATTTAGAAAATTATTTTGTACGCAACAAAACTGAGTATGAATTGATTCATACATTCAAAATTTATCAAATATAATGTCTAAGAAATAGGATATTGGACATTACACTACATGTAGTAGTACAAGTATAGGCAAACAATATTTTGGGAATAATCAGGATATTGCATGAGATCTCCCATATTACTGAAAAATAATTACGCAAACATATCATAGGCGGAAAAGAATTGATCATTCTTTTTGTGCACTATATTTTTGGTTCTCCTTCTGATGAAGATTTGAGAACACCATTTACCAGAATATTTTCTGGTTGTATGTTTGCAAAATTTCAAATACCCCAATTATTTGCCTTTTAATAAACTCATTGTGTGGTTTGACCATATTTTTGAGGGTTTGGTAATCATATGTACGATATTTATGTAACCACATATTTGACAAACTTAAGAGTTGTCTCTGTGATCATTTGGAAATGATCAATTCCCAATTAAAAGATAATTATGGCATTGGTTGTCTTTAGCCTCCACTTTACTTTGAATTCCTCATGGTTCTATTTTGTGACCACTAACTTGCATAGTATTCTCAATGCTAGCAAATATTTGAAGCACCCGTTGGGTGAATATGATGATTTTAAGAAATAACATGTTTCTTTACCATGAAAATGGTAATACCATCATAAGGAGATGTAAAGTGTATCAAGGGCTTTTCAACCCGATCTGCATATAAAAATGTCAGATCATGAGATCTCAACTTCAAGTTGATTTTATAATTACCAAAATTGTAAGTTACTATAGGCTTGAGGCCTTGAAAAAATATTGGGTGATCATTCCAAATGTGCTCATGGCAACATGTTTCTCTGAAGGGAAATATTCAAGGTGAATAAATATTCATCCATTATGTACTCAGTTTGATAACTAAGTGAAGTTGGTGATTTATATAATGCATATGCACATATTAGCTATTAAGATAGTAGCCATGTCACATTTTCCCAAGATGGAGTTATAGTGGCAACAATGCCACATGTGGATATAACGACTGATGTCATGAATCATCTTAAAATAAATACTCCCACCAAATCATGCATTTGGTGTATTTGGAAATGTCAGTCATGTGTTACTTGAAAATGCTAATGCATTTATTTAATTTACTACTAGGAGTAAGTGGCATCAATGAATAAATGATTTGTTTGGGAACAATCATGGCCAAGGTGATCCTTGGTGGACCTGGGTGTATCCTTCAATACAACACACGCGATGAAATTATCGCTAATGTTTTGGACTTCATTCTTGAGGGAGCGTGTGATTTTAGAGTCACTGCCAAAACGTATAGACTTGCATGTGCTTAACATTGGTTAGCCACTATGAAAGTATAACCACGATGTGATGTGGTCCTTGCGAAAGTGTTATGATACTCAATCATTGCCATACATTATGGGATCCATCTTGATGGATGGACGACATTACAATTAGAAATAGTGACGTAGGCTCAACTGCCATTATATAACCAATGTAATAGAAGGTAATCACACTTACATGCGAACATTTTCGTAGTTTCCCATGATATATTCAAGCAAAGTGTGCAAGAACAATATTTACTACGAGAGTAAAATATTTTAGTGAACAACAATAACTAATGCTTCGGAGGAGCAAATTCTAGTACGGCTGATGCCTTATAGCCATATGTGTAGACCTCAATTTATATAGGATAACACTTTGAAGATAATCACCAATATGGTGTAGATCTCGCAGTAATAGCAAACATAGTCTGACTTTTGTCAATAGATGTTCATAATTATATTACCTTATGTTATGCTATATTTAAGAAAATCACTTTGAAGGTAGTCATCAGTCAGAATGACATGATGTAGACCTTGCAGTAATAGTGGATAGTCTGCAAAAATTTACAGTAGATGTCAATATTACCTTATGATATTTTGAGGTAGTCACATCTAACATTAATATTTGAAAGATCACTTTGAAGGTAATCATCTTGTAAAATTGACAAGATGTAGACCTCACAGTAATGATGAATAATCTGCAAATGGTGCAGTAGATGTCACCAATACCTTGTGATTCACAAATAAAATTTAGGCTAGTCATATCAAGTATGGCACTTTATATTTTCTTATTAGAATTTTATTAAGATGTACACGAAAAATGATTTCTATCATGAAACCATAGTTGTTGTCACAAATCGCATAATTGTCCCACATGTGTGATTTTTGTAAAATATAGTGAAGCAAACGGCTGCACTCCGATGTTCTATTAAGCCCGAGGGATGAACACGAAATCACTCAACTTATACATAATTAGAATAGAATCTTATAGGTTGTCCTGCATACTAGATTAAGCATGAGGGGTTACCGATAAATAAAGTGCCTAATCCGTAAATGAGTAAACTGTAAGGGCTAAACTGATAAATGACGAAGAGATAAGGTTTGTCCCAATTCCTTATCCCGTGCATACGTGTGAGTGCTAGGCTGCTAGCCATTGAAAACCAACGCCGCCATTGCTTGCTAAGGCACGACGGTTGCCGCTGCACGATCCGGCCATCCTTCGCTTGGAGGAGTAGCCACCACGCTAAGAGAGGGCTTGGGCGTTCGATGCCGCTGCAGAGCCGTAGTAGAGAAAGCGTCGTGCTGATGGACGCAGCCTGTTGCGTCGGAGGGCGCCGCCGGCGTCGAGATCTAATCCAGTCGCGGGAAGCAGTGGTTTTGACTTTCGAGGGTGGTTGGGCCGTGGGTTGAGCGTCGTGCGTCGTAGCGCAAGGAGCCGGACCAGGAGGAGGTACTCGCAGCCACCGCCTCGGCTGGCCGCTGCGTCGTGAGTGGTCGTTGGCGTCTGCTATTGGTAAGGGAGTTGGCCGTTGGCCGGGTGTCTTGTACGTCGTGCGTTGGTGTGACGCCGAGGCTGGGCTCTCCGCTGCCAGGAGGTGCGCTGCCTCGATTGGAGGTTAGTAGTATTTGTGTAAGAACAAAATTTGGAACAGGGTCACCTGATGATGTAACAATTAAGATCGAGAGTTCTCATCTTTAAGCATGATTCAGGATGCTTGTTGTTTGTGACTTTATATTTTTGATGTTTACGTCGTCGTGCTTCCAATCCTTGTTTGACTATTTTCCCATTCTTCCATTTCTTGTTCTTCGGTCACAATAATGGCGCTGAGGACCGTCGGGCGCTCCATGGTGTGCCATGGATACGCATCTGATGACTCCGTCGGCGGGCGAGCGTCGCGTGCCGGCCGTTTTGCCTCCAGATCACTTTCTTCTTGTTCCGTCTGGCCAAATTGCTCTTGGGTACGAGCGTGCAGTTAATGTTGGAATTATGCCCTAGAGGCAATAATAAATATAGTTATTATTATAATTCCTGTATCAAGATAATCGTTTATTATCCATGCTATAATTGTATTGAATGAAGACTCATTTACATGTGTGGATACATAGACAAAACACTGTCCCTAGCAAGCCTCTAGTTGGCTAGCCAGTTGATCAAAGATAGTCAGTGTCTTCTGATTATGAACAAGGTGTTGTTGCTTGATAACTGGATCACGTCATTAGGAGAATCACGTGATGGACTAGACCCAAACTAATAGACGTAGCATGTTGATCGTGTCATTTTGTTGCTACTGTTTTCTGCGTGTCAAGTATTAGTTCCTATGACCATGAGATCATATAACAAACTAACACCGGAGGAATACTTTGTGTGTATCAAACGTCGCAACGTAACTGGGTGACTATAAAGATGCTCTACAGGTATCTCCGAAGGTGTTCGTTGAGTTAGTATGGATCAAGACTGGGATTTGTCACTCCGTGTGACGGAGAGGTATCTCGGGGCCCACTCGGTAATACAACATCACACACAAGCCTTGCAAGAAATGTAACTTAGTGTAAGTTGCGGGATCTTGTATTACGGAACGAGTAAAGAGACTTGCCGGTGAACGAGATTGAAATAGGTATGCGGATACTGACGATCGAATCTCGGGCAAGTAACATATCGAAGGACGAAGGGAATGACATACGGGATTATATGAATCCTTGGCACTGAGGTTCAAACGATAAGATCTTCATAGAATATGTAGGATCCAATATGGGCATCCAGGTCCCGCTATTGGATATTGACCGAGGAGTCTCTCGGGTCATGTCTACATAGTTCTCGAACCCGCAGGGTCTGCACACTTAAGGTTCGACGTTGTTTTATGCGTATTTGAGTTATATGGTTGGTTACCGAATGTTGTTTGGAGTCCCGGATGAGATCACGGACGTCACGAGGGTTTCCGGAATGGTCCGGAAACGAAGATTGATATATAGGATGACCTCATTTGATTACCGGAAGGTTTTCGGAGTTACCGAGAATGTACCGGGAATGACGAATGGGTTCCGGGAGTTCACCGGGGGGGCAACCCACCCCGGGGAAGCCCATAGGCCTTGAGGGTGGCGCACCAGCCCTTAGTGGGCTGGTGGGACAGCCCAAAAGGGCCCTATGCGCATTGGAAGAAAAATCAAAGAGAAAAAAAAGGAGGAGGTGGGAAAGGAAAGAAGGACTCCACCCACCAAACCAAGTAGGACTCGGTTTGGGGGGGGAGTCCTTCCCCCCTTTGGCTCGGCCGACCCCCTTGGGGCTCCTTGATCCCCAAGGAAAGGTCCCCCCTCTCCCACCTATATATACGGAGGTTTTAGGGCTGATTTGAGACGACTTTTCCACGGCAGCCCGACCACATACCTCCACGGTTTTTCCTCTAGATCGTGTTTCTGCGGAGCTCGGGCGGAGGCCTGCTGAGACAAGATCATCACCAACCTCCGGAGCGCCGTCACGCTTCCGTAGAACTCTTCTACCTCTCCGTCTCTCTTGCTGGATCAAGAAGGCCGAGATCATCGTCGAGCTGTACGTGTGCTGAACGCGGAGGTGCCGTCCGTTCGGCATTAGATCGTGGGACTGATCGCGGGACGGATCGCGGGGCGGATCGAGGGACGTGAGGACGTTCCACTACATCAACCGCGTTCACTAACGCTTCTGCTGTACGGTCTACAAGGGTACGTAGATCACTCATCCCCTCTCGTAGATGGACATCACCATGATAGGTCTTCGTGCGCGTAGAAAATTTTTTGTTTCCCATGCGACGTTCCCCAACAGTGGCATCATGAGCTAGGTTCATGCGTAGATGTCTTCTCGAGTAGAACACAAAAGTTTTTGTGGGCGGTGATGTGCATTTTGCTGCCCTCCTTAGTCTTTTCTTGATTCTGCGGTATTGTTGGATTGAAGCGGTTGGACCGACATTACTCGTACGCTTACGAGAGACTGGTTTCATCGCTACGAGTAACCCCGTTGCTCAAAGATGACTGGCAAGTGTCAGTTTCTCCAACTTTAGTTGAATCGGATTTGACCGAGGAGGTCCTTGGATGAGGTTAAATAGCAACTCATATATCTCCGTTGTGGTGTTTGCGTAAGTAAGATGCGATCCTACTAGATACCCATGGTCACCACGTAAAACATGCAACAACAAAATTAGAGGACGTCTAACTTGTTTTTGCAGGGTATGCTTGTGCTGTGATATGGCCAACGATGTGATGTGATATATTGGATGTATGAGATGATCATGTTGTAATAGATAATATCGACTTGCACGTCGATGGTACGGCAACCGGCAGGAGCCATAGGGTTGTCTTTATATTAACGTTTGTGCTTGCAGATGCGTTTACTATTTTGCTAGGATGTAGCTTTAGTAGTAATAGCATGAGTAGCACGACAACCCCGATGGCGACACGTTGATGGAGATCATGGTGTGGCGCCGGTGACAAGAAGATCGTGCTGGTGCTTTGGTGATGGAGATCAAGGAGCACGTGATGATGGCCATATAATGTCACTTATGAATTGCATGTGATGTTAATCCTTTTATGCACCTTATTTTGCTTAGAACGGCGGTAGCATTATGAGGTGATCTCTCACTAAAATTTCAAGACGAAATTGTGTTCTCCCCGACTATGCACCGTTGCTACAGTTCATCGTTTCGAGACACCACGTGATGATCGGGTGTGATAGACTCAACGTTCACATACAACGGGTGCAAAACAGTTGCGCACGCGGAACACTCGGGTTAAGCTTGACGAGCCTAGCATGTGCAGACATGGCCTCGGAACACATGAGACCGAAAGGTCGATCATGAATCATATAGATGATATGATTAGCATAGGGATGCTTACCACTGAAACTATGTTCAACTCACGTGATGATCGGACTTGAGCTAGTGTAAGTGGATCATGAACCACTCAAATGACTAGAGAGATGTACTTTTTGAGTGGGAGTTTAGCAAATAATTTGATTAAGTTAAACTCTAATTATCTTGAACATAGTCTAAGTTCACTTTGAATATATTTGTGTTGTAGATCATGGCTCACGTGATAGTCACCCTGAATTTTAATACGTTCCTAGAGAAAGCTAAGTTGAAAGATGATGGAAGCAACTTTGTAGACTAGGCTCGTAATCTTAAGCTAATCTTACAAGCTGGGAAGAAGGATTATGTCCTTAATGCTGCGCTAGGAGATGAACCACCCGCTACGGCTGATCAGGATGTTAAGAACGCTTGGTTAGCACGTAAGGAGGACTACTCAGTAGTTCAATGTGCAGTCTTGTATGGCTTAGAACCGGGACTTCAACGTCGCTTTGAGCGTCATGGAGCATTTGAGATGTTCTAGAAGTTGAAGTTTATCTTTCAGAAGAACGCCCGGATCGAGAGGTATGAGACCTCCGATAAATTCTATGCTTGCAAGATGGAGGAGAACTCGTCTGTCAGTGAACATGTGCTCAAAATGTCTGGGTACTCAAACCGTCTAGCTGAGCTAGGGATTGAACTCCCGCAAGAGGCTATCACTGACGGAATCCTTCAATCACTGCCGCCAAGCTATAAAGGCTTTGTGTTGAACTACAACATGCAAGGGATGAACAAGTCACCCGGCGAGTTGTTTGCGATGCTGAAAGTCGCAGAGTCTGAACTCCGTAAAGAGCATCAAGTGTTGATGGTGAATAAGACCACTAGTTTCAAGAGAAACGGCAAAGGCAAGAAGGGTAATTCAAAGAAGAGCGGCAAGCCTGCTGCCAATCCGACGAAGAAACCCAAAGCTGGACCTTAGCCTGAAACAGAGTGTTACTATTGCAAGGGTATGGGTCACTGGAAGCGCAATTGCCCCAAGTATCTTGCAGATAAGAAGGCGGCCAAAGAAAAATCAGGTATATTTGATATACATGTTATTGATGTGTACTTAACCGGCTCTCGTAGTAGTGCCTGGGTATTCGATACCGGTTCTGTTGCTCATATTTGCAACTCGAAACACGAACTGCGGAATAGACGAAGGCTGGCGAAAGATGAAGTGACGATGCGCGTAGGAAATGGTTCCAAGGTTGATGCAATCGCCGTCGGCACAGTTTCACTTCAGTTACCATCAGGATTAGTTATGAACTTGAATCATTGTTATTTAGTGCCTGCGTTGAGCATGAACATTATATCTGGATCTTGTTTATTGCGAGACGGTTACTCTTTTAAGTCAGAGAATAATGGTTGTTCTATTTCTATGAGTAACATCTTTTATTGTCATGCACCCAATGTGAGAGGATTGTTCATATTGAATCTTGATAGCGATACACACATACATAACATTGAGACCAAAAGAGTTAGAGTTAACAATGATAGCGCCATATTTTTGTGGCACTCCCGCTTAGGTCATATTGGTGTAAAGCGCATGAAGAAACTCCATGCCGATGGACTTTTGGAGTCACTTGACTTTGATTCACTTGACACGTGCGAACCATGCCTCATGGGCAAGATGACTAACACTCCGTTCTCCGGAACAATGGAGCGTGCAAGTGACTTGTTGGAAATCATACATACCGATGTGTGTGGTCCGATGAGCCTAGAGGAACGCGGCGGATATCGTTATTTTCTCACCTTCACTGACGATTTGAGTAGATATGGTTATGTCTACTTAATGAAGCACAAGTCTGAAACATTTGAAAAGTTCAAGCAATTTCAGAGTGAAGTTGAAAATCATCGTAACAAGAAGATCAAGTTCCTACGGTCTGATCGTGGGGATGAATATCTGAGTTTCGAGTTTGGTGCTCACTTAAGACAATGTGGAATTGTTTCACAGTTGACACCGCCTGGAACACCACAGCGTAATGGTGTGTCCGAACGTCGTAATCGTACTTTATTAGAGATGGTGCGATCTATGATGTCTCTTACTGATTTGCCGTTATCGTTTTGGGGTTATGCATTAGAAACAACTGCATTCACTTTAAATAGGGCACCATCAAAATCTGTTGAGACGACACCATACGAACTGTGGTATGGCAAAAGGCCAAAGTTGTCGTTTCTTAAAGTTTGGGGATGTGATGCTTATGTCAAAAACCTTCATCCTGAAAAGCTGGAACCCAAAGCGGAAAAGTGCATCTTCATAGGTTACCCAAAAGAGACAGTTGGGTACACCTTCTATCTCAAATCCGAGGGCAAAGTGTTTGTTGCTAAAAACGGAGCTTTTCTCGAGAAGGAGTTTCTCTCGAGAGAATTGAGTGGGAGGAAGATAGAACTTGACGAGGTTGTTGAACCTCTCATCCCTCTGGATGGTGGCGCGGGGCAAGGGGAAACCTCTGTCGTTGCGACTCCGGTTGAGGAGGAAGTTAATGATGAAGATCATGAAACTCCGGTTCAAGTTTCTGTCGAACCACGCAGGTCGACGAGACCACGTGCTGCTCCAGAGTGGTACGGTAATCCCGTCTTATCAATCATGTTGTTGGACAACAATGAACCTGCAAATTATGAAGAAGCAATGGTGGGCCCAGATTCCAACAAATGGCTAGAAGCCATGAAGTCCAAGATAGGATCCATGTATGAGAACAAAGTGTGGACTTTGGAGGTACTGCCTGAGGGCCGCAAGGCTATTCAGAACAAATGGATCTTTAAGAGGAAGACGGACGCTGACGGCAATGTGACCGTTTATAAAGCTCGACTTGTGGCAAAGGGTTTTTCACAAGTTCAAGGAGTTGACTACGATGAGACATTCTCACCCGTAGCGATGCTTAAGTCAGTCAGAATCATGTTAGCAATAGCTGCATTTTTCGATTATGAAATCTGGCAGATGGATGTCAAAACGGCGTTCCTTAACGGTTTCCTTAAGGAAGAATTGTATATGATGCAACCCGAAGGTTTTGTCGATCCTAAGAATGCTAACAAGGTGTGCAAGCTTCAGCGATCCATTTATGGACTGGTGCAAGCATCTCGGAGTTGGAACAAACGCTTTGATGAGGTGATCAAAGCATTTGGGTTTATACAAGTGGTTGGAGAATCTTGTATTTACAAGAAAGTGAGTGGGAGCTCTGTGGCGTTTCTAATATTATATGTGGATGACATATTGTTGATTGGAAACAACGTAGAGTTTTTGGAGAGCATAAAGGATTACTTGAATAAAAGTTTCTCTATGAAGGACCTGGGAGAAGCTGCTTACATTCTAGGCATTAAGATATATAGGGATAGATCAAAACGCCTGATAGGACTTTCACAAAGCACATACCTTGATAAAGTTTTGAAGAGGTTCAAAATGGAACAGTCCAAGAAGGGGTTCTTGCCAGTTTTACAAGGTACGAGATTGAGTAAGACTCAGTGCCCAGCAACTGATGAGGATAGAGAGCATATGCGCTCCGTCCCCTATGCTTCAGCCATAGGCTCTATCATGTATGCAATGATGTGTACTAGACCGGACGTTAGCCTGGCCATAAGTATGGCAGGTAGGTTCCAGAGTAATCCAGGAGTGGATCACTGGACGGCGGTCAAGACTATCCTGAAGTACCCGAAAAGGACTAAGGAGATGTTTCTCGTGTATGGAGGTGACGAAAAGCTCGCCGTAAAAGGTTACGTCGATGCAAGCTTTGACACAGATCCGGGCGACTCTAAGTCGCAAACCGGATACGTATTTATTCTTAATGGGGGTGCGGTAAGGTGGTGCAGTTCCAAGCAAAGCGTCGTAGCAGATTCTACATGTGAAGCGGAGTACATGGCTGCCTCGGAGGCGGCGAAGGAGGGTGTCTGGATGAAGCAGTTCATGACGGATCTTGGAGTGGTGCCAAGCGCACTCAATCCAATAACCTTGTTCTGTGACAACACGGGTGCCATTGCCTTAGCAAAGGAACCACGGTTTCACAAGAAGTCCAGACACATCAAACGACGCTTCAACCTCATCCGCGACTACGTCGAAGGGGAGGACGTAAATATATGCAAAGTGCACACGGATCTGAATGTAGCAGACCCGCTGACTAAACCTCTTCCACGGCCAAAGCATGATCAACACCAGAACTGTATGGGTGTTAGATTTATTACAATGTAATTCACATGATGATGTGAGGGCTAGATTATTGACTCTAGTGCAAGTGGGAGACTGTTGGAATTATGCCCTAGAGGCAATAATAAATATAGTTATTATTATAATTCCTGTATCAAGATAATCGTTTATTATCCATGCTATAATTGTATTGAATGAAGACTCATTTACATGTGTGGATACATAGACAAAACACTGTCCCTAGCAAGCCTCTAGTTGGCTAGCCAGTTGATCAAAGATAGTCAGTGTCTTCTGATTATGAACAAGGTGTTGTTGCTTGATAACTGGATCACGTCATTAGGAGAATCACGTGATGGACTAGACCCAAACTAATAGACGTAGCATGTTGATCGTGTCATTTTGTTGCTACTGTTTTCTGCGTGTCAAGTATTTGTTCCTATGACCATGAGATCATATAACAAACTAACACCGGAGGAATACTTTATGTGTATCAAACGTCGCAACGTAACTGGGTGACTATAAAGATGCTCTACAGGTATCTCCGAAGGTGTTCGTTGAGTTAGTATGGATCAAGACTGGGATTTGTCACTCCGTGTGACGGAGAGGTATCTCGGGCCCACTCGGTAATACAACATCACACACAAGCCTTGCAAGCAATGTAACTTAGTGTAAGTTGCGTGATCTTGTATTACGGAACGAGTAAAGAGACTTGCCGGTGAACGAGATTGAAATAGGTATGCGGATACTGACGATCGAATCTCGGGCAAGTAACATACCGAAGGACGAAGGGAATGACATACGGGATTATATGAATCCTTGGCACTGAGGTTCAAACGATAAGATCTTCGTAGAATATGTAGGATCCAATATGGGCATCCAGGTCCCGCTATTGGATATTGACCGAGGAGTCTCTCGGGTCATGTCTACATAGTTCTCGAACCCGCATTATGCGTATTTGAGTTATATGGTTGGTTACCGAATGTTGTTCGGAGTCCCGGATGAGATCACGGACATCACGAGGGTTTCCGGAATGGTCCGGAAACGAAGATTGATATACAGGATGACCTCATTTGATTACCGGAAGGTTTTCGGAGTTACCGGGAATGTACCGGGAATGACGAATGGGTTCCGGGAGTTCACCGGGGGGGCAACCCACCCCGGGGAAGCCCATAGGCCTTGAGGGTGGCGCACCAGCCCTTGGTGGGCTGGTGGGACAGCCTAAAAGGGCCCTATGCGCATTGGAAGAAAAATCAAAGAGAAAAAAAAAGGAGGAGGTGGGAAAGGAAAGAAGGACTCCACCCACCAAACCAAGTAGGACTCGGTTTGGGGGGGAGTCCTTCCCCCCTTTGGCTCGGTCGAGCCCCTTGGGGCTCCTTGAGCCCCAAGGCAAGGTCTCCCCTCTCCCACCTATATATACGGAGGTTTTAGGGCTGATTTGAGATGACTTTTCCACGGCAGCCCGACCACATACCTCCACGGTTTTTCCTCTAGATCGCGTTTCTGCGGAGCTCGGGCGGAGCCCTGCTGAGACAAGATCATCACCAACCTCCGGAGCGCCGTCACGCTGCCGGAGAACTCTTCTACCTCTCAGTCTCTCTTGCTGGATCAAGAAGGCCGAGATCATCGTCGAGTTGTACGTGTGCTGAACGCGGAGGTGCCGTCCGTTCGGCACTAGATCGCGGGACTGATCGCGGGACGGTTCGCGGGGCGGATCGAGGGACGTGAGGACGTTTCACTACATCAACCGCGTTCACTAACGCTTCTGCTGTACGGTCTACAAGGGTACGTAGATCACTCATCCCCTCTCGTAGATGGACATCACCATGATAGGTCTTCGTGCGCGTAGGAAATTTTTTGTTTCCCATGCGACGTTCCCCAACAGTTAACGTGTGAAGAGTAGAAGAAGAGATGAAGAGCAAATGATGAAATCGCTGTCTCATTGATTGAAGATGTGGGTATATATACCCCAGTACAAAGACGGTTACAAGGAGCAGTTGCTAAACTAAAGCAACCGACATAGCAGAGATTATCCCTTAATTAATGTATTTAATTAATTCCTAACAATTAGTACTCATGAAAACATTAAAACACCAGGTGACTGAATGTCAGCCAAGCAGCAGCTTTCTCCTCAAAAGAAAAAAAGAAAAAAAAGAGGAAAAGAAAGCTGGAGAAGAGAAGAACACCGAGGCACCGACCGGTCCAAGTCCAACCCACCCGTCCCCTCCGATCCGGGGGACTCCTCCCCATTCCCAACTCCTAAACCCATCGCCGCCACCGGCACCATCTCCCCCGGCCTCAGCAGCCGCCATGGCCGACGGCGCCAACCCAAACCCCACATCGACACCCAGGCAGAAGGCAGTCCCGGACTGGCTCAACAGCCCGATCTGGTCCACCCCTGCCCCTACCCCGCGCCACCGCTCCCCTCCCCGCGCCCCCTCCCCTCCCCCCCCTCCCCCTCCCAAGCCGCAGCTCGATCCGACCCCGCCGCCCCCTCGTCAACCCGCGCGGCGCGACGGTGCAAGCTCTGACTCCGACTCCGACAGCGTCGGCGTGGACGATGGCGCGGCCACCTCCTCCCGGACCCACCTCGTCGCGGACTTCAAAGCGGCGGTGAGTGTTGGCCTCTCCCGGTCGAGTCACGGGACTTCGCTGTTTAGCTTTGGTTTGTAACTTGTTCGTTCGTTTCCTTGTGTATCGCTGCGTGTAGCTGGAAAGGAAGGTGGTGGATCTGGCAGAGCTGCGGAGGCTCGCGTGCCAGGGCGTGCCAGACGACCCCGCCCTGCGGCCTGTTGTCTGGAAGGTCTGGGAATTCTCCCATTTTCTTCGTATCATTTTTTCCCTATGTGTTTGTGCAGTTTGCTTGGGTCTGGCCAAGTGTTTGCTCTCTCGTTCACATACTAGTGATATGACATGACATTGGCAAGAAAGTTTAAGAGTTACTCCCTCTGTACCTAAATAATCGTAGTTCTCCCCAACTACAATTATTTAGGTATAGAGGAAGTACATTTTTAAGCCCTGATGCTTGTTGATGGCCTCGTATGATCTTTGTTGATTCCATATATGGCATGATGCCCCAATTGAGTCTAGGATGGGGCTGCCATGCTTGGTTCATCTAAATGAGGGTAGTATCGTTTGGTCGGAATGCCACACATTAGATTTATGACAAAAAAAATACCTTCATGTGATTGGTCTTGAAACTTATGCATCATTTGTAATGAAATATGAACATTTATGCTTACTTCACCATGGACTCGCATATTTCATGAAGCGCTCATGGAATTTACTTATATTCCATGAATAAGTCCTTGAACAATTGATTCACAAATAGAACATGGTTTTCAAATATTCTAGATTGGTTCATGAATAGACTTCTGATGCCAAGTTCTCAACTAGGGAAAAATATATTCTCAAGCTTGTCGAGATCTTCCCAGGAGCAAAAATAAATGAGTCTGTAGTTTTTCCTTCTGTTTTGCATTTCTTTGCTATTTTTATGAATTTATTTCATTGCATATCATAATTTGGAACCATGCTCCAATTTTTATCTAGAGGTTTGAGAGTAGCTACTGTTATAGGTTTAGATTAGAAGAAACTGTTGAACAAATGGCAAGTATTTGAGGTAAAATCGATATTGTGAATTTAGTCTGCTGGTGTGGTTGATATTTTTTTCCTTCTTATAATATGTTACAAATTTATTTGACTTTCTTGATAGTTAGCAGCTTCTCTTGGGGTACTTGCCAATGGATCATGCTCTGTGGGCGTATGAACTGGAAAAAAAACGGTCACAGTACAGTGCTTTCAAAGATGAGCTTCTGGTTAACCCTGTAAGTTTCACATTGCGTTGTAAGCCCTTTACCATCGCAGATGCATGCGTTCTGTAGTTCTTTACCATTGCAGATGCATGAGTTCTATAGTTGTTCACCACTTACTATGTGTTTAACTGGATTGAAGAACACTCCCCTAGGAGGGCTAGGAGATCACTGGTGTTGGTGGCTATATATTGAAAGAAAATAAATCCAAATCAGTTACGGGCATGAAATACTCCTTTAACATCTTATGATTTTGTTGGTTTTGGTGACAGGCTGCTAGACAGCCACCTCATGCTGTCTGCCACAATTGTTCCCTCCTAACCATGTGCTACAATCGGTAAAAAATAGATGATATTTAGCAAGTTTGTTTTGGCTTGCAAATGGCAGATATTTTTATTGTCGAGATGGCATTTTCCTCCAATACCTGAATTAAATGCTGATTCATACTGGTGTAAAGAGATGGGTTATCTAAAACGACAGATAAAGTAGACCGTATGGAATATTTGAGACTTGACTAGAAAACGCTAGCCTTCGGCTAGCATGATCTATAATTACAGAACCCCACCCCACAACATACATTAAATTAATTTACTTCACGGTGATGTAGATTCTTCAACTTACCTACTTTGTGGTGGTTCTTTTTCCCATTTTTAACCAACCTGCACAACAATATATTTTTGGTTCTGGTCAGTCAGAAGTTACCCGAAGAATGGAAACGACTATTTCAAAAAGTAAGGAACGTAATTCTGAAGGAACTGGGTTTCTCCCAAGGGCGGAAATCGTTCAGGATGAACATCCTCTAAGCCTTGGGAAAACCAGTGTTTGGAACCAACACTTCCAGGTAAAATTACTGTACTTCATGTCTGCTTGTCATACTCTGTACATTGTACTTCCTCCGTCCCAAAATTATTGTCTTAGATTTGTCTAGATATAAATGTATCTAGTCAAGTTTTAATATTTAGATACATCTTTTTATAGACAAACCTAAGACAAGAATTTTGGGACGGAGGGAGTATCTATTAATTCATTTGCTTGTGAGAGACCTTTCTTTGCATTTCGCTGGTTAGTTAATGTGGTGATAAATATGTAAGTGTCTTAGCTACTAAAATATAAATGTTATCGAAATACTTTCAGGAATCTGAAACTGTAGAGCAGATTGATAGAGACGTTAAGCGTACCCATCCTGAGATGCAGTTTTTCAATGGTGGTGGTTCTGATGCCTTGTGTAATCAGGTAGGCATTTATCGTCTTCACATGATGCCGGTTATTACTCGTTTCTGGTACTTCTGTTTAGTCTAAATGTAAATGTGATGTATTTTTTCCAGGAATCACTGAAGAGAATACTTACCATCTTTGCAAAATTAAATCCGGGTATAAGATATGTACAAGGAATGAATGAAGTTTTGGCACCTCTCTACTATGTCTTCAAGAACGATCCAGACCAAAGTAACTCCGTAAGTTCTGTTAATGTCCCCATTTTCTTTAAAAAAAAGAAACTTTGGTTAGTTTTGTGGTGATGGAACAGACTGACCATGCTAAAGATTACATGATTTTCCTTATCTTGAGAGTTCTGCCTCAAGGTATTAATTGTTTTAAATTTGATTTTTCTTAATATTGATATAATATGTATCTGTGATGATGCAATGAGTGTTGGAGTTCGAATCTTTGAGTCATATCGTAAATGATGTGATGCATCTGTCTATACTCATTTCATTTCACAATGTTTGACCATGATATGCTTCCTGAACAGCTGGTATTTTCAACCAAGATATCCTTCCCTATTGTTTGGAGCTTTGAGCGTCTGCATTCATCTCTTATCATCTTGCCCATAGTTGATTATGCATTCTTTTTGTTTGTTTTCTTAGACATTTCTCCCACATCTTTGTTAAGAGGGGGGTTTACCTAACACTCGCATATTTTTTTGCTGAAACATGCGCTCTAAAGTGCCATGTGTTGAAAACAGTAACAGTACATCTTTATCTTCCAACAAACCAAGAGCTAAGAACGAATCATCTCTGATATATTTTGGCGGTCAATAATTTTGGATGAGTCAAAATGCATCTTCCGATTTTAGAATATATAAATCCCACTACAAACTTCTAGAGGAGAGGAGTTTCTTGTGGAGTTTACGGATTAGGCTCAACCTAACTGTTGTGGAAACGAACACCTATGGGATCGTGCGGATCCCTTTACGGTTCGGCGGGGAGAGAGGATCACACCAAGAGCAGAACCAACAATCAACGCAAGGGAGTTTACCCAGGTTCGGGCCGCTGAGAAGCATAAAACCCTACTCCTACCTTAGGTGTATTGTATGTGTTCTAGGGTTCTGGCTACAGGAGCGTTGTCTAGTGCAGAGCAGCTACTCCCTCCGTCCCAAAATTCTTGTCTTAGAATTATCTATGTATGAATGTATCTAGTCACATCTTAGTATTTAGATACATCCATTTTTAGACAAATCTAAGACAAGAATTTTGGGACGGAGGGAGTACATAGAAAGTCTAAAACCCTAGACTGAGAGTAGATGCGAGGGTAGATTAGATCGTCGATCCCCCCCTAAGCTACGCCTTGGGCCTCCTTTTATAGGTCAAAGGGGTCACCAACAGTGGCGAAACAGGGCACCCACGGGGTGCACAGTTAACAGTGCACGCACGGGGTGTAGAACTATTACAGTGTTTACTGACGTCTTAAGACAGACACATTAAATGCTTCGTCAGGCGTCCCTGACCCTCTGTGACACGGGACAGGGACGCGTTCCATCGACACTGCTCATCCCCCATATGTCGCTCGACACGTACCCAGGGGGAACGACACCTGGCCGCTGCGCTGGAGCGGTGGCAGGTTGGCGGGATCTTGCCGGGCGCACGTCTTGCCGGGGCTCCGCTAGCTACCCCGGCAAGGATCTTGCCGGGGTCCCAGACGCTGGCCTTCAGTCTTCTGGTCGTTGGCTTGAACGTCTTCTTGCCTTCGGCTGCGCCCCGGAAGGCCTTGCCGCGGGTGTGGCTACAACTGCCCGTGCACAAGGGGTGCTAAAGGCCCAAACTTCAGTACACCGACACTAACCCATGAACTTCTGGAATTCTCTCCTTTACAGTCAGGTTAACATGATAAGCTTACACTCCATGTTTAGTTAATAAGGATGATTGTACTAACTAAAACCAGAGATGTATTTGCCAACTGTTATCTTGTAAACCGATTGCAAGGAACAAGTTTTTTTCTTATGGCCTACATAGTCCAACTATGTATTTCGTTCTTTGTGAAGCTATATTTCACAAGGCCACTCTGCTCCTGAATTTTCCAAGGCGAAAATCTTATTGATTTCTGACTGCTAATATCAAATAGCTTTACCCCTTGTACCATGTGTAATGCGTTGCATTATGCATCATGGAAGCTATATTTCACAGGGCCACCATGCTCACATGTACTTTCCATTTTTCTTTTGTATGAACAGGCTTCAGCAGAGGCAGATGCTTTTTTCTGTTTTGTTGAGGTACTAAGTGGATTTCGAGATAACTTTTGCAAGCAGCTTGACAACAGTGTTGTTGGTATACGCTCCACAATCAGTAAACTATCCCAGCTCCTGAAAAGGCATGATGAAGAGCTCTGGCGGCATTTAGAGATCGTAACCAAGGTATGGATCTAATGTACTCATTTTTAACTGCTCAGAAGTGTTAATATGTATACTTTTGCTCCCATTGTGACACTCCTCCATCAATTCCAGGTTAACCCGCAGTTCTATGCGTTCAGATGGATCACCCTGCTATTGACACAGGAGTTCAAGTTCCGTGACTGCATCCACCTGTGGGACGCGTTATTAGGTGATCCAGAGGGGCCTCAGGTTAGAGAACCGTCATTCATATCTTCGTGCCGTGTGATGCATTTCCGAGGCAATAGATTAAATTCTTCTTGTTTTGAATGCAGCCCACCTTGTTACGGATTTGCTGTGCAATGCTAATTCTTGTTCGAAGACGGCTCTTGGCTGGTGACTTCACTGCAAACCTCAAGCTTCTCCAGAATTACCCACCCACAAACATTGACCACTTGTTACATATTGCTAATAAATTGCGTGGGCTAGTTCCCTGCTGATTGATTTGCTCTTTGTGTTTCCAATGTTTGTTTTCATGGTAGTACGCTGTCCAGATATGATGCGTTGAATATGTAAATGACTATCAATATGCTCTTTTTCATGCGTTGTTTATCGTGTAATGTATGCGTGTTAAAGCTTGCTGTTCTTTTAGTGGTCATATCATGAGTCATAAATTTTTTAAAGTTTTTTTGGTGCCAAAACTGTGGCATTTGAAAAACCTCTAAACATCACATAGCTCCATATTATGTGGGCTGTCAAGTTATGCTGACAAGTTTTTGGATTTTACCAGCTATGCATTTTTTTTTATCTGGACAAATAATTGCTATTTTGAGCTGTCACATAGCTCCATATTATGTGGAGTCCTTTAATACTGTTTGCAGCTTAGCAATGAAACCGACATTGCAGGGATCATTCTAAACTTGTAAAAGGCTTCTGAATTTTGTAAAATATAAAGGATGCAGGTAATAGGATTGCCAAACATATACGGTGAACGATGGATTTTGTAAAAAACTGAAAGGGTATTGAACCATAACAACCAGTATAGTGTCTCGTTGCATTTAGTCGATGTATAAACACGTCTCCGCAATCTAGGTGCAATTTTCCATCAAAGCTGAGCCGTTTGGCCTTTTCTGCAAAAACCGGGGACAGTTGTGGAAAGAGGAAATACAATGATGTAGCTAGTCTGCTAATGGGTCAAAAGCTTTGCAGAGTCTGGTCTTGTTGAAGAACATTTCCCCAGAATCCTTTAATAAGATCTACCAAATCCATTGGCTAAATGGCCATGAGCAATACCCTAAAAATGCCAACTTTTCGAAAAGAAGAAACTCTATCCTATAACCTTTGTTGGAAAAGCCAGTGCCTAGGAGGCACCGACGGCCAACCACCTCGCGTAGGGTATAAGCGGAAGTCTAGGCAGGGCAAGCAAGAAATTGTTCGTCCAAGCAAGAAATCATGGCATATTACACTGATATGCCAAACATGCCATATTACAATGGCAGAAGCTGGTAGTTAACTCATTTATACGCCCTTAATTCATATAATACACTTATAGTAAACACATATACACCTACTCCCTCCGTACCATAATATATGACATTTTAGCAGTTCATTTGAGCTGCTAAAACGTCATATATTATGGGACAGAGGTAGTAGATAGTAATAACTATATTACCGCCTAGGGCGCTTAAGCACTAGTCGAAGGCCAACCGCCTCGCTTACACCTACCACTTTTTCCAACCTAGCAAAGACAATCAATCCAGTGAAATTGGTGCTATTGTAATAGAAAAAGTTTTACTAAGAGGTGAGACAGACGCATCATAGATGCAATTCTCACGCTACATTTGAAGTTAAAAGCTACTGCATGGTCACAATTATAATACCACATGTGCATAAGGTTGCCATCATTCAAGACCACGATGAACTCTACTAGTTTCAGTGGATAGAGCAGGTTCAACAACAAAGTTGACAAAGTTTCACCTTGGCATGATCAGTGAGAAGGTAAACGTCATACATCACCATTATTTCCAGGGTAAATACTGAATAATCTGAAAGCACATTGTTTTCACAAGTTACATGTGCGATAGGTACATCATGCATCGATGATCTGAATAATCTGAATAATCTGAATAATCTGAATAATCTGAATGTCACATTTGACAAGATGCATCGATGATCCAGCATGATTTTTTGAGCTGAGCTTCTTCAATCAGTGTGAATTCCACCCATGAAGGTCCTTGGGTCAGGGCAGGTACCACTGAACTGAGCCTGCGAGAAGTCAAACCCAGGATTCTGCATACACATAACATAGATATGAAGGGCAACATTAATGCACATGCCATAGAAAATTCAAAACACACACACCATTCATTCACAAATGTAAGTTGGTCTTTCCCTATTCAGTCTCCCATGCAAGACTTCGACTGAATTTCTATTGTGGTATCCTGATCGAAATGACAATAATAATACAGATTACAGAAGTATTTTTGCAAGATAATCTGACACTACTTATGTAGTAAATATATATATACTTTTAAATTGTCAACTAGTAGCTAAACTTCCTTAAAACAAGACAATAACTTTTTCGGCAACTCTTATGCTTTTCTCACTATGGCAAGTCGGCAATAAATCATAGGTGTTTGATTTCTAAAATGTTTGGCAAAATGGCTGATCCTATCATGTCCAATGCCGATGTATAGCTTGAGATTGTCTATTTGCAATATAACAAAAACACATGGATGCATAATAAGCAAGATCACTATTAGATAACCACCAATAGTTTCCCATACAACCAAGGTCTGTAATCCTATAGCCAGCTCATTTGGACAATTTTCAAACCCTACAATTGCTATATTTGCCAGGAAAGATCGGAGAACCAATGTTCAATGTACATAACAGAGACCAAAATCAGAGTTCTTTTGACCATTTCTGTAATTTAACTTGAGGCATTAGTGCATTACAGTACCAATCCAATTGACATCAGGCTCTGCTTCCTATCACATATTCTCGGTAAGGCAATAAGCATGTGCAAAATTGAGAAAATAACTATTTAGACATACAGGGATTCACGAGTGAAGCGGAACTGACTACAAAGAAAAAGGAATGCACAGTAAACAGAAGGGAAACTATGCCTGTACAGTAAATTGATTATACCTCTTCTTGAAACCTTTGCAGCATAAGCCGTTTCTGTTCCTGGTCTGCAGCATATGGATCTAAGCTACCTTGGCCTTTTATTGGAGATGCCCATGTTTTCCCCTTTTCCCTTTTTTGCAGAGTGATATGCAATTCACCGTCCTCTGTATTGTAATCACAATGATCCATATTAAAAATATAGTGCAGCAGAAGGCGCTAATGACTTAACCGTTGATATGGATGTCTCCATAATGCTTGATAAACCTCATACCGGTGTCTCCTCAACCATGGCAGCATACCCATATGCAAACTAGCCCACATAATAATGGCACCCCACAAGATCACTGCAGCATATGGTGCACTGAGTACATGCAGTGTGGCTTTTCTTTTCTTACATTGATATTTAGTAAATGGACCAGAGAAAAAGGTTTTATGCCAGTATATAGTCAACCGCAGATTAAAGAAGAGCTAAATCCAGCAAAAACTGGTAGACAAGTTCTGCACTAAATGCACCACTGCAGGAGTGCACTGGATGTGCTGATGGTTCTGCACTAACCCAAACAGAAACCTAAAATCCGCCATAACTCTGCAGCTGAGAGAAATGAGCCATACCTATCGTCCAGAAAGATGAATCGGTCTTCACGGGGAGCATAAGATCATGCTGCAAACAACCCACATATCAAATTTAAAGATACAAGCACAAATCAAGAAAGAGCTCAATATTCAGCACGAACTCGAGTAGAATCGAATTGGAAGAGAGAGAGAGAGAGAGAGAGAGAGAGAGAGAGAGAGAGTAAATCACGGACGTTGAGGTAGGGAGGGTGGCCGCGAATGCCGACTTCAACGTGGCTGGCCTGGATCACACACTGAATCAGCTTGGTGGGCACGTTCTTGGGGAGCTCGATGTACATGTTCACCTCCTCCAGCGACTGGTCCCATTCGAAAACCTTCTGCCCTGCGCCCCACGCAATCCATTGGGGAGAGGAGGGGAGAAATCATAGGTGAGGGCAGGCTCTGGGTGGCTCTAGAAGAAAGTGGAGCGTTAGACCGGGGAGGCTTACCATTGTGGACGAAGGCATGGCGCTTCTCGGGTGCCAGCCTCTCCGCCATGGCCGCGGGATTCGGCGCTCCCGATGCTTCTAGAGATTGTGGCTCGGCTGAGGAACGCGATGGTTGAGGGAGACGGAGAATAAAAGATGCCGCAGAAGGCCACTCCCGCGATGTCAACGACTAAGGAGGACGGCGACAGCTAGGGTTTGGTTGTGTCGTCGATGTACGTGGAGGGCTGGAGGCGGACCAACCAAGCGAAGGGGATTTGTGGAGGAGGTCGAGAGGAGGACGTAGATGTCGCCGGAGGTGGCGGGGGGCGCCGGAGCCCGCAGAATCTGCCCCGTAGGCGGTCTTCTTTGGCCTAACAGTAGATTGTTTCGATTGGGGAAGATGCACTCCTCGAAGGGCTATCCTCGGGCAACCGGATCACCGAGGAGGCGTTTGGTTGGCCGCATCCGGTCCAACCAGGCTCACTTGAGCTGTGAAATGTGGGTTTGATTGAAAACAGGCTCTGCTTGGATTAGATGTAAATTTATACATCCGGATTAGATCTACAAATGTATATTACGGGCCTACGTGGATTAAAAACGACGCCAGGAGGTCTGTATTAATTACAGGGGTATTTACGAGCAAAACGAGGATCCAAGCAAGGCCTTAGCTGGTTCGCATCCATATAAAACTCCTTTTAACCTGACTTGTTAGAAACTGTTGAAATCGACAGTTTCTAACTAGTCAGGTTGAGGGCGGCGCAAACTCATAGGGAGGGAGGGGGCAAGGCGGAAGCAAGTGGGGATGACGAGAGATGAAAATCTGGCGCGACAGCACGACGCCAGAGGTAGGCTCACCCCCTCCTCCTTCAACCCATTTACCCGGTCATCGCTACTTTTATGACAATCTCTTTCTCTAACCTTACCACCACCTACGGCGGCGACTCAGATTTGTGCAAGGGGCGGCGACGGCGATAAATCCGGCAGTATGAGCTATCGTTGCTCTTCCATTTGGCCCCCGCCTACTCGTCCTTGACTCAGCCATGACCGTCCATTCGTCGTCCTCGTCTCCAATGTCGTTAAGCAACACCCCCTCTCTCCAATGTTAGGTTTCGTTGTTAGGCCGTTAGACAAAGTGTAGGATCGATTTTTTCCATTGCTCAACGCATCCTTGATGTGGATTAGGTTATGGACACACGAATGCGACTCGTAGTTCGGGAAGCAACATTGAAATATATGATTTAGGCATGTGTTACGTTCATGCACAAGAGAGTTGTTCATCGTGGTGAGAGACATGTCATCACATATGCTCTAATGCTTAAGCGAAAGTAGAAGAGGATCGCCAATATGAACTACGTATACAACTGCAACGACACAGAGGCTCTATGGATGCTTAGAATGAAAAGAGCTTCATTCACCGGACTTGTCCAGTTCTTTAGGAGCAGGGGGCTGCTAGAAGATAGCATCCACATCATTGTGGAAGAGCAAGTGGCTATGTTCCTTCATGTTGTTGTTCGTTCAAGGTGAGCAATAGTATGTAGTTCATCGTTTCATATGCTAGGATTGTTCAAGGTGAGCACTAACACAATCTTGTATTGTCATTTTAGGATTGCATTGGGACAATATATGGTATTCATGTCACTGCCAGAGTGTCGATGTCACAAGGTGTGACATTTAGGGGGAGGAAGCACTACACAAGCCAGAATGTGCTTGCTGTTGTTGACTTTGATCTGAAATTCACATATGTGATGGCTGGCTAGGAAGGGTGAGCACATGATGCTAACATACTCAGTGACAACATGGGTCGTCCTGATGTCAAGTTCTACCTAGTAGATGCTGACTATGCATGCCAACCAGGTGTTCTTCCACTCTTCAGGAAGACCAGGTACTATATGAACGAGTTCTCTGGTAGGAACTACCCTAGGACTCCACAAGAGTTGTTCAATCTCACACACTCCAGTCTTAGAGTAACCATTGAGAGAGCATTTGGAGCTTTAAAGAACAGGTTCAAGATCCTGGATCAAAATCCATTCCACCCTTACCCCACACAGATTGTAACGCCCAAGATACAGTCATATCCTTACTTTGGCTCGAGGGCCTCGACAGGGATAGAAACGCATCTCGTCGTTTTGCAGGAATGGATATCATTACAAGTACATGTAAATAGGAGATGAGTATATCGAATTGGCTTACACTCACCACAAGCTAAATCAAGATCATCTCAATACAACAATACATTCAATCACCATGTAGAAGAGAAGTGACGAAATCAAACGATAAAAATGACGTCCATCCTTGCTATCCCAGGCCGCCGGCCTGAAACCCATCCTATGATCGATGATGAAGAAGAAGAACTCCAAATCAATCAAGGCATCACTCTCACGTCAAATCATCGCATCACCTGTACCTGCAACTGTTGTTGTAGTAATCTGTGAGCCACAGGGACTCAAAAATCTCATTTCCAAAGGTATCAAGACTAGGAAAGCTTAATGGGTGAGGTATGGTTAAGTGGTGAGGCTGCATCAAGCACTAAGCATTTATTCGAGTGGCTAACTTATGAGTACAAGAATGAGAAGAGTGATATATGCTTAAATAGACGTAAACTATCAATGATCAAGAAGTGATCCTGAACACCTACCTACGAGTCAAACATAACCCCACCGTGTCCCCTTCTTGATTCAAACCTCACAAGAAGAACCGATCACAGTCACACACACAGTTGGTGTATTTTAATTGAGTTTACGTCAAGTTTGCTATGACCGGATGTTAAACAGATTTCCAAGTTGCCACATAATCGTGAGCACGTCTTTTCAAAAGATTTAACCCTGCACGGGTGCTCCAACTCGTTCATCACAAACTAGCCACCAGTTGCATGGAAAACCTCAACCATGGAATAAGGAGTAGTCTCCTCGGAATCCCGGTGGAAAACCTCAACCTTGAGATAGCCCAAAGTGTCCTCGAAATCCCTATGCACAAAACGTTCGAGAAAGGTAAAACAAATCCAGCAAGGTCGCCCGACGTGTTGATGAACCCGATAGGAGCCGCGTATCTCGTTCTCAGGACACGGACGGATGGGACTAACTACGAGGAAAACCAATCCCCAAGTTTCCTTGAGGCGGCCCCGCACGCAATCCGTTTTGGACCAACACTCATGAGGAGCACTGGCCCGAGTTGTTGATTAATTATCCACAGGGTCCGAAAAGTCACTATGCAAGTTTTATTAGTTATTAGGCAAATGTAGTACCAATGTTGAGCCTTACGAGAAGAGTTTTATCCTAAAACAAAAATCAAGGGGGTCCCCATAACAACCCCAAGTTTGTTAGGACCGCTCAATATGTAACATAACATCGGTTCACAAGTAACTAGGGCGGCAAAGGTGGAACAAAGCACCGAGCAAAAGGCCAATCCTTCCACCCTTTACCAACTATATATGTGCATTAGGTTAAATAGCAATAATATTGTGATATCCCAAGATATCCATGTTGTCACATGGATCCAGCTGCACCTGGAACTAACAACACTATAAGAAGGGTTGAGGAAGCGGCAACTTAGCCAAACAATGGAGGCTTTTCATGGCAATGCTGGGAGGCTTGACATTCTGGTGGTAGGTAACGAGACATAACAATAAAAGCGAGACAACTAGCATAGCAATGATAGTAGTGATATCCATGGAAATAGTCATCTTGCCTGAGATCCCGCTTGGGAGAAGAATGAATCCATGAACTAGACTAACGGGTGTAGTCGAACGAATCCTCACGCCCTGAATCGCTTTTGAAACTGTATCGAGAAGAAACAATCCGAAAACAAACAAATGACACGGTAACACCAAACATATTCATGATATGATGCACAAACAAATATGGCGCATGTACGGTTTAAATATGCAAGGCATGACAATCACAACAATCAAATACTACACATTAAGTGAAGCTCAATATGCAACAAGTCGCATATTGACAAAACTCCACATTTGAATATTTAGTTCAATACCGTTTAGGTACACGACAATATTAAATGCTATTAAACATGGAAAGAGGTGAAGCATGAATAAACTATATATCTGGCATTTTAAATGAGGTTGGAAACAACTAATAGTATTTTAGCAATGACCCCGTATGTTAATTTTGAAATTGGTCCATATATGAATTAACCATATTTTATATTTATTAATTAGGGAAACAAAATGCGCCATGTGATTCTACACGTGATTCTAGGCTATTTACATATATAGATCATCTAAAACGGAACTACGACCTAAAACATATGACCAACCCAAGATCATATGACATGAATGCAAAAGGCATGCAAAAGACAACCACAAACATGTTAAAACATGGATGCAACACGATATTATGAAACTACATGAAATTGTAGGCAAGGTTCATATATGGTACGTTGAAAACAGAGCAACGGTTCAACAACTACAACCAACACAAGTTCTAACTATAATCTGTCCAAAACAGCAACGTGACATTTTGCACACACCAACACAACATGCTAGAGGAATCTAAAATACACGAACAATGCATGAGGTAGTAGTTGACATGATGCACAATAATTCATACCAGATGAGCTAATTGGATAGAAGTATGGATCATTAGGAAATGAGCTCACAAGATGGCAACTTGAACACAGTTTCAGATTTATTGAAAATAACAGGTTTTAATAGAGAAGTTTTATTACGAAGGCATATTGACAACAAGAAAAACATATACTATAGGATTATCATGTCATGGAAATATTCATCATGATAGTGGGCATGATGCACTACAAATAACTCCACAGGAGCAACATCAAACTATGCACAGAATCATGGTTAGCATCCACCCAACATGGCAATCTCAACTAAGTAGTTTCTCAGACTTACACAAAATTAACATGGTGCAAGGAACAACAGTTTTATCAGATTTGACATGTTTGACAATAAAATTAACTAGGATGCAAAACCTATACTCAAAAACTAATGGAGAAAACTAATAGAGTATAACATGCTTTACGATTCACTCCATTGGACCAACCACAAAGGGGCTATAGATTAATGGCAATTCACATGGAAACGTAGCAACAGAATATAGCAGATTCCAAACTTAGAATTATTTTGGACCCTTAAGACAACAACATTTTATGGCAAGTTCACATGATGAAAACTACAACTAAACATGATATTCATGGCATGACAAACCTACTAACATCAATTAGACATGGCATAGTACAATTCACTATTGCGAAATGTTGCATGGGAAGCAAAAAAATTCCTATGCACACGCAATACCTATCCATGGTGATGATCATGTACGAGAGGGGAGAGTGAATCTACATATCCTTGTAGATCGCTAAGCGGAAGCGTATATAACACGGTTGATGTAGTGGAACATCTTCGCGATCCAAATCACAACCCGTCCCGCGATCTCATCATGATCCATCCCGCGATCCCATCAAGATCCATCCCGATCTAGTGCCGAACGGACGACACCTCTGCGTTCAGCACACGTATAGCTCTATGACGATCACCGCCTTCTTGATCCAGCAAGAGGGGCGGAGAGGTAGATGATTTCTCCAGCATGACAACGTGGTGGTGGTGGTGGTGGTGAACTAATACAATAGGGCTTCGCCAAGCAATACCGGACTAGTCTAGACGAGGGAGACAATCTATGGAGGAGAGGGCATCACATGGTTTTTCTCGTGTTGGCTGCCCTCCAAACCTCCGCTATATATAGGAGGAAGAGGGAGGTGGGCTGCCTTGCCCTCTCCTCCAAGGAGGATAAGTTCGACCGAATCCAAGGGGGAGGAGTCCTCCTCCAATTAGGTTTGGTGGAGGAGGACTCCTCTTCCTTGTGAGATTCCCCTTCCTTCTTTCTTCTCTTTTCCTTTTCTTTTCCACTTGGCCGAAATAGGCTTATTGGGCTGGCTGCACCAGCCCACTAAGGGCTGATGCACCACCTTTAGGCATATTAGGTCCTCTCCCAGGTGGTTGGCACCTCCCGGTAAAACCCCGGAACCCATTCGTCACTCCGGGTACTTTACCGGTAATGCCCAAAAACTTTCCGAAAGCCAAATGCAACTTTCCTATATATCAATCTTTACCTCCGGACCATTTTGGAGCTCCTCTGACGTCCGGGATCTCATCCGAGACTCCTAACAACTTTTGGTTACCAAACACACATAACTCAATAATACTGAAACATCATCGAACCTTAAGTGTGCAGACCCTGCGGGTTCGAGAACTATGCAGACATGACCTGAGACACTCTCCGATCAATAACCAATAGCGGGACCTGGCCCATATTGTCTCCTACATATTCTATGAAGATCTTTATCGGTTGAACCTCTATGTGAAGGATTCAGTCAATCCCGTATGCTGTTCCCTTTATCCTTCGGTATGTTACTTGCCCGAGATTCGATCGTCGGTATCTCCATACCTAGTTCAATATCGATACCGGAAAGTCTCTTTACTCGTTCCGTGATACAAGATCCTGTGACTAACTCCTTAGTCACATTGCTTGCAAGGCTTATTGTGATGTTGTCTTACCGAGTGGGCCCTGAGATACCTCTCCGTCACATGGAGTGACAAATCCGAGTCTTGATTCACGCCAACCCAATAGACACCTTCGGAGATACCTGTAGAGCACCTTTGTAGTCACCCAGTTATGTTGCGACGTTTGATACACACAAGGTATTCCTGCGGTGTCTGGGAGTTGCATGATCTCGTGGTCATAGGAACAAAACAATAGCAATAAACTGACACGATGATATGCTACGTTCATAGTTTGGGTCTTGTCCATCACTTCATTCTCCTAATTATGTGATCCCGTTATCAAGGGACAACACTTGTCTATGGCCAGGAAACCTTGACAATCTTTGATCAACGAGCTAGTCAACTAGAGGCTCACTAGGGATTGTGTGTTGTCTATGTATTCACACATGTATTTGAGTTTCCAATCAATACAATTCTAGCATGGATAATAAATGATAATCATGAACAAGGAAATATAATAATAACCAATTTAATATTGCCTCCATGACATATTTCCATCAGTCTCCCACTTGCACTAGAGTTAATAATCTATTTCACATCATTATGTGATTGTAATGAATCTAACACCCATACAGTTCTGGGCTTCGATCATGTCTTGCTTGTGAGAGAGGTTTTTAGTCAATGGGTCTGAACCTTTCAGATCCATGCATGCTTTACAAATCTCTGTGCCATACTATAGATGCTGCTACCACACGCCATTTGGAACTATTCCAAATGACTGCTCCACTGTACGAATCGAGTTTACTACTCAGAGTTATCCGGATTAGTGTCAAAGCTTGCATCGACGTAACCCTTTACGACGAACTCTTTTATCACCTCCATAATCGAGAAAAATTCCTTAGTCCACTAGTTACTAAGGATAACTTTTGACCGCTGTTCAGTAATCCATTCCTGGATCACTTGTGTACCCCTTGACAGATTCACGACAAGGCATACCTCAAATGCGGTACACAACGTAGCATACTATAGATCCTATGGCTAATGCATAAGGGACGACCTTCGTCCTTTCTCTTTCTTCTGTCGTGGTCGGGTTGAGTCTTACTCAATACTCACACATTATAACACAACCAAGAACTCTTTCTTTGACTGATCTATTTTGAACTCCTTCAAAATCTTGTCATGATATGTATTAATTTGAAAGTTCTATTAAGCGTTTTGATGCTCAATGTTCAAGTAGCTTAATCTAGATTTTCCTTTGAAAAAACTCCTTTCAAACAACCCATTATGCTTTCCAGAAATTCTACATTATTTCCGATCAACAATATGTCCACCACATGTACTTATCAGAAATTCTATAGTTCTCCCACTCACTTCCTTGGAAATACAAGTTTCTCATAAACTTTGTATAAATAAAAAAAATGATCACTCATCAAAGTACTTATTCCAACTCTGAGATGCTTGCTCCAGTCCATAGAAGGATTGCTGGAGCTTGCATACTAATTAGCATCCTTAGGATCGACAAAACATTCTGGTTGTATCACATACAACCTTTCCTCAAGGAAACCATCGAGGAAACAATGTTGCAAGATTTCGTAATAAATAATGCAGCAACTGCTAACATAATTCCAACAAACTTTAGCATCGCTACAAGTGATAAAGTCTCATCGTAGTCAACTCTTTGAACTTGTCGGAAACATCTTTTCGACAAGTCGAGCTTTCTTAATGGTGACATTTACCATCATCGTCCGTCTTCCTTTTAAAATCCATTTGTACCTAACAACATTTACAACCATCAAGTAGTTCTTCCAAATTCCACACTTTGTTTTCATTCATGGATCCTATCTCGGATTTCATGGCCTCCACCATTCATCGGAATCGAGGCCACCATCGCTTCTCCATAGCTCGTAGGTTCATTGTTGTCCAGCAACATGACTTCCAGGACAAGATTACCATACCACTCTAGAGCAGTACGTTTCCTTGTCGACCCACGGGGTTTGGTAGTAACTTGATTTGAAGCTTCATGATCACCATCATCAGCTTTCCACTTCAACTAGGGTAGGCGCCATAGGAACATCTTCCTGCGCCCTGTTACTCATTGGTTGAAGTGACGATTGAATAACCTCATCAAGTTTCCACCATCCTCCCACTCAATTCTTTCGAGAGAAACCTTTTCTCGAGAAAGGACCCATTTCAAGAAACAAACACTTTGCTTCCGTATCTGAGGTAGGAGGTATACCCAACTATTTTGGTTGTCCTATGAAGATGCATTTATCCGCTTTGGGTTCGAGCTTATCAGGGTGAAACCTTTTCACATAAGCGTCGCAGCCCCAAACTTTTAAGAAATGACAGCTTAGGTTTCTCCAAACCATAGTTCACACGGTGTCATCTCAACGGAATTACGTGGTTCCCTATTTAAAGTGAATGAGGTTGTCTCTAATACCTAACCCAAAAACGATAGTGGTAATTCGATAAGAGACATCATAGTATGCACTACATCCAATAGGGCGCGACTATGACGTTCGGACGCACCATCACACTATGGTGTTCTAGGTGGCATGGGTTGTGAAACCATTTTCACATTGTCTTAGATGTTTACCAAACTCGCAACTCAGATATATTTTTACCTCCTCCACGATCACATCGTAGACATATTATCCTCTTGTCATGACGATCTTTAACTTCACTCTAAAATTGCTTGGACTTTTCAATATTTTAGAATTGTAATTCATCAAGCAAATATACTGCTATCTACTCAAATCATCAGTGAAGTAATAACATAACGATATCCATTGCGTGCCTCAGCACTCATTGGACTGCATACATCAAAATGTATTATTTCCAACAAGTCACTTGCTCGTTCCATCTAACTGAAAACGAGGTCTTTAGTCATCTTGACCATGTGGCATGATTTGCATGTCTCAAGTGATTCAAAATCAAGCGAGTCCAAACAATCCATCTGCATGGAGTTTCTTCATGCATTTACACCAATAGGCATGGTTCGCATGTCTCAAACGATTCAAAAATGAGCGAGTCCAAAGATCCATCAGCATGTAGCTTCTTCATGCGTTTATACCAATATGACTAAATCGGCAGTGCCACAAATAAGTGGTAATATCACTACTACTTTGTATCTTTTGGCATCAATATTATGAACATGTGTATCACCACGATCGAGATTCAATAAACCATTGAAGGTATTTATTCAAGTAAACAGAATAACCATTATTCTTTTTAAATGAATAATCGTATTGCAATAAACATGATATAATCATGTTCATGCTCAACGCAAACACCAAATAACATTTATTTAGCTTCAATACTAGTCCCGACGGTAGAGGGAGCGTGTGATGTTTGATCACATCAACTTTGGAATTACTTCCAACACACATCGTCACCTCACCTGTTTATTTCGTAGCTATAATTTCGAGTTACTAACACTTAGCAACTGAACCGATATCTAATACCCTGGTGCTACTAGCAGTACTAATAAGGTACACATCAATATCATGTATATCCAATGTACTTTTGTCGATTTCGCCAGCCTTCTCATCTACCAAGTATCAAGGGTAGTGCTTCTTCAGTGACCATTCCCCTCATATTAGAAGCACTTAGTCTTGGGTTTGGGTTCAACCTTGGTTTTCTTCGGTAGAGCGGCAACTGGTTTGCCATTCATGAAGTATCCCTTCTTGCCCTTGCCCTTCTTGAAACTAGTGGTTTCACTAACCATCAACAATTGATGCTCCTACTTGATTTCTACTTTCGTGGTGTCAAACTTCGTGAAAGCTCAAGGATCATCATCTCTATCCCTATTATAGTTCATCACGAAGCTCTGTATCTTGGTGGCAGTGGCTTTGGAGAATTATGTCAATTACTATCTTATCTGGAAGATCAACTCCCATTCGATTCAAGCGCTTGTAGTACTTAGACAATCTGAGCACATGCTCAACAATTGAGCTTTTCTCCCTTACTTCGCAGGCTAAGAATCTTGTCGGAGGTCTCATACCTCTCAACGCGGGCACGAGTCTGAAATACCAATTTCATCTCTTAGAACATCTCATATGTTCCATGACGTTCAAAACGTCTTCGGTGCCTCAAGTCTAAGACGTTAAGCATTACACACTGAACTATCACGCTCATCAAAACGTGTATGTCAGATGTTCGCAACATCTATAGATGACGCTTGGGGTTCAGCACACCGAGCGGTGCATTAAGGACATAAGACTTCTGTGCAGCAATGAGGACAATCCTCAGTTTACGTGCCTAGTCCGCATAATTGCTACTATCATCTTTCAACTAAATTTTCTCTAGAAACATATCAAAAATAGTAGAGCTACAACGCAAGCTACAACATAATTTGTAAAGACCTTTTGACTATGTTCATAATAATGAGTTCAATTAATCATATTACTTAAGAAATCCCACTCAAATTGACATCCCTCTAGTCATTCGAGTGTCGCATGATCCAAATTCACTAACTCAAGTCCGATCATCATGTGAGTTGAGTTTAGCTTCAATGGTGAACATCTCTATGTTGATCATATCCAGTATATGACTCATGCTCGACCTTTCAGTCTCTTGTGTTCTGAGGCCATGTTTGTACATGCTAAGCTCGTCAAGTTTAACCCGAGTGTTCCGTGTGTGCAACTGTTTTGCACCCGTTGTATGTGAACGTAGAGTCTATCAGACCCGATCATCACGTGGTGTCTCGAAGCGATGAACTGTCGCAACGGTGCACAGTCGGGGAGAACACAATTTTATCTTGAAATTTTAGTAAGGGATCACCTTATAATGCTACCGTCGACCTAAGCAAAACAAGGTGCATAAAAGGATTAACATCACATGCAAATCATAAGTGACATGATATGGCCATGAACTTGTACTTCTTGATCTCCATCACCAAAGCGCCGACATGATCTCCATCGTCACCGGCACCACACCATGATCTCCATCATCATGATCTCCATCATTGTGCTGTCATCGACGTTGTCGCTCTAAGTATGTTGTTACTACTAAAGCTACTACTAGCGATAAAGCAAAGTATCTCCAAGCGCAAAATAATTAAAGACAACCCTATGGCTCCTACCGGTTGCCGTAGCATTGATGTGCAAGTCGATATTTAACTATTACAACATGATCATCTCATACATCCAATATATCATATCATGTCTTTAGCCATATCACATCACATGCATACCGTGCAAAAACAAGTTAGACGTCCTCTAATTTGTTGTTGCATGTTTTACATGGCTGTTATGGGTATCTAGTATGATCGCATCTTACTTATGCAAAACCACAACGGTGATATGCAAGTCGCTATTTAACCTTCTCCAAGGACTGCCTCGGTTAAATCCAATTCAACTAAAGTTAAAGAAACATACACCCGCCAGTCATCTTTATGCAACAAGTTGCATGTTAGTCGATGAAACCAGTCTCCCGTAAGCGTACGAGTAATGTTGGTCCGAGCCGCTTCAATCCAACAATACCACCGAATCAAGAAAAAACTAAGGAGGGCAGCAAATTGAACATCAACGCCCACATCTCTTTTGTGTTCTACTCTAGATGTCATCTACGCATAGACCTAGCTCATGATGCCACTGTTGGGGAACGTTGCATGGGAAACAAAAATTTTCCTACGCACATGTAATACCTATCCATGGTGATGATCATCAACGAGAGGGGGGAGTTAATCTACATACCCTTGTAGATTGCTAAGCGGAAGCGTATATAACGCGGTTGATGTAGTGGAACATCTTCGCAATCCAAATCGCAGCCCGTCCTGCGATCTCATCATGATCCGTCCCGCGATCCCATCACTATCCATCCCGATCTAGTGCCGAACGGACGACACCTCTGCGTTCAGCACACGTACAACTCGATGAGGATCACCGCCTTCTTGATCCAGCAAGAGGGGAGGAGAGGTAGATGAGTTATCTAGCATGACGACGTGGTGGTGGTGGTGGTGAACTAATCCAGCAGGGTTTCACCAAGCTATACCGGAATATTCTAGACGAGGGAGACGATCGATGGAGGAGAGGACATCTCGTGGTTTTTCTGGAGGAAGAGGGTGGTGGGCTGCCTTTCCATCTCCTCCAAGGAGGAGAAATTTGGTCGAATCCAAGGGGGAGTAGTCCTCCTCCAATTAGGTTTGGTGGAGGAGGACTCCTCTTCCTTGTGAGATTCCCCTTCTTTCTTTCTTCTCTTTTCCTTTTCTTTTCCACTTGGCCGAAATAGGCTTATTGGGCTGGCCGCACCAGCCCACTAAGGGATGCTTTACCACCTTTAGGCCTATTAGGTCCTCTCCCGGGTGGTTGGCACCTCCTGGTAAACCCCCGGAACCCAATCGTCAATCCCGGTACTTTACCGGTAATGCCCGGAAACTTTCCGGAAGCCAAATGCAACTTTCCTATATATAAATCTTTACCTTCGGACCATTCCGGAGCTCCTCGTGACGTTCGGGATCTCATTCGAAACTAAGAACAACTTTTGGTTACCAAACACACATAACTTAATAATACCAAAATGTCACCGAACCTTAAGTGTGCAGACCCTGCGGGTTCGAGAACTATGCATACATGACCTGGGACATTCTCCGGTCAATAACCAATAGCGGGACCTGGATGCCCATATTGGCTCCTACATATTCTATAAAGATCTTTATCGGTTGAACCTCTATGTCAAGGATTCAGTTAATCCTGTATGTTGTTCCCGTTATCCTTCGGTATGTTACTTGCCCGAGATTCGATCGTCGATATCTCCATACCTAATTCAATCTCATTACCGGCAAGTCTCTTTACTCGTTCCGTAATACAAGATCCCATTACTAACTCCTTAGTCACATTGCTTGCAAGGCTTATTGTGATGTTGTATAACCAAGTGGGCCCTGAGATACCTTTGCGTCACACGGAGTGACAAATCCGAGCCTTGATTCACGCCAACCCTACATACACCTTAGAAGATACTTGTAGAGCACCTTTATAGTCACCCAGTTACGTTGCGACGTTTGATACACACAAGGTATTCCACCGGTGTTTGGGAGTTGCATGATATTATGGTCATAGGAACACATACATTGACATGCAGAAAACAGTAGCAATAAACTACACGATCATATGCTATGTTCATAGTTTGGGTCTTGTCCATCACATCATTCTCCTAATGATGTGATACCGTTATCAAGTGACAACACTTGTCTATGGCAAGGAAACCTTGACCATCTTTGATCAACGAGCTAGTCAACTAGAGGCTCACTAGGGACTGTGTGTTGACTATGTATCCACACATGTATTTGAGTTTCCAATCAATACAATTCTAGCATGGATAATAAATGATTATCATGAACAAGAAAATGTAATAATAACCAATTTATTATTGCCTCTAGGGCATATTTCCAACATTCACTCCATTGGCACACATTCAAAAGATGCATGGTTTGGTTAATTTGAACTTCGCAAAATGGAACTTAATGTTAATAGATTAGAAGTTTGAACATGATGACACCTTTAGAGCAGCATATTGACATGATAGAGAAGATTTACATGGCAACCAGAGGCTTGACACCAAAGTAGACATCCCACATAACACATCTCATGAAGGAACCACATGCATAAGACCTACGGATTAGATGAAATCATCCACACAAGATTGAATAAAATAACATTTTTTGATGATTATGATGAGATGCACTTCTGCAACAGAGATTTAGGCATGTAGATGAATCCTAATATGTATGCCATTATGCCATCATGTAAAACACAACAAGAAGAGTGTTTTTCATATAAATTATATTTAATTAGGAGCTACAATTATTTAGTTAGGAAATAAATCATTTTAACATGCCATTTATGCAGATTTCAACAAACAACAAGTTAAAAAAATTTAAATATGGATGAAAGTTCGAAATTATTAATCTACACAAAATTCTGAACATTTTTCATGTTGAAATCATTTTAATTCGATGCACGGTTCGTGAGTTATTAAATGCATGAACTACGAGGGCTTTTTTGTAAAATAGACTAATCCCTGAAAATAACTAAAATCAGAGACAGTGAAAAAAACACCATCGGTATGAATTGTACATGTGCCGACTCAAAGACATGGGAGCAAGATAGAATAATGCACACAGGGCGACACATAGGGGAGGCTGGGCTAACACTCACCTTGGGTTAGAGACGGGGCGAGCTGGGCCTCGTGACTATGGCTGGCTGCTATGGGGACATGGGCCGCGGGATTGGCTGGGCTACATGGCGCGCTGGTCAACGCCGGGGCTGGGCCGACGTGTACGATGGCGGCCAACACGAGCGAGCGAGCGGTTCGGGCGTTGGCTTCATCATCCTCCCGATCGATCTCGCGAGCAGGGGCGGCAACGTTGGTCCCCATGATGGCAGACGACGATAGGCAACGACGAGGCGAGATCTGTGACGGATCGCCCCGGATTTGCCCATTTTTGATGGTTTTGAGAGGTTCCGAGGCACGACGACGAGTTGCTTAGTGCAGCCATGGATGTGTGCTCGTGTCCATGGCGACTAGAGAGGGAGGTTAGGGAGAAGGAAGAGGGAATGAGATAAGAAGGAGAGCAAGGCAAGCAGAGGCGAGGTCGACCCGGTGGCTCGCGGGCGAGGTCTGACGCTCCGACGACTCGGTGGTAGGGTTCGGCAAGAGATCGGGCACGGGCACCATGGGAGCTCCGCTCCATGCGCTTGGAGGCGGCGGCGCGGTTCGGGCCCGGGAGGGCCGGATATGGGTTCCACAGGCGCGCGGTGGGGATTGGCTGGCTGGGTGGCCACGACTTTGTGGTGGCGCATGGAAAACAAGGGGGAATTAGGGTTAGGCCAGATTAGGTATGGGAGGACGTCTATTTATAGCAAAGGGGTTAGGATTACCAGTTTTTGGACCGTTTGATCTCGATTGGACGGTCTAGAAGCGGAGAGGGGCTAGGTGGGCTAGTGGTTGCATAGGGGGTTATTAGGCTAAGAATATAGGTAAGTTGTGGCCCGTGACAAAGGTTTTTCAAACCGAAATGTCCGACGAATAAACCGTCTAAAGTGTTGCTATATATTTAACGGTTCGAGTATGAAACGACCTCTGAATGAGACGAAATTTAGCAAGCGGTCTATCTAGACTATATTAAGACCGCATTGCCAACTTTTGACCCATTCCGATAAAGTTTTATACTTGCTTTTAAAAACAATATTTTAGCGATGCGGCGGGCACGTGCATGTGTGGTTAGACACAAAACGGACAATGACAAGAGCGGAGAAAACCAACAACTTATAACGGATGCAGGTTTTGAAAAAAATGATGGCAATAGAGTGTTGATGCTATGCAGATGATGCGAATGATGCGATGATGAATGCAATAACCAAACAAATCACACAACGAAAATGAAATAAAAAGGAAATGTTCTGGAGTGTCCGTTTGGGGCTGTTACACAGGTTAACCTTTTTCTTACATAACTGGATCCTGCAATGGGGTTTTGATGAACTGGTGCGTGAGGAGGAAGATGTGACACTTGACAATCTTGATGTAAGTGGTCATGGTGTGGAGGCATTTGACAACGAAGCCTTGAAGACCAAAAGGCTAGAGTGTGCACATGCAATGTCGGATAACAGAGGCCACACAAGGACCTGAAGAATAATAATAAGAAGAAGAACAAGAAGAAGAAGAGCAAGAGCACTAGCAGAAGAGGAAGGAGCAACAAGAGAGGAAGAGGAACAATAGAAAATGAGGAAGAGGTAAGAGGGAAGAGGAAGAGGATGGAAGATGAACTTTTCCATCCAGCCATTTGGCTCTTAATAATGTGTACTGATGTTTGATAGTAGCTAGGATGAATAGTAATTTGTTTTGTAGCTAGAAGTGATACCGTTTAAACCGTGTGTGATAAGGTCACCACTAGTGAGAAGTGGTGAGAGCACCTAATGGAGGTCGCAACCAAATAGTTTCTCCTACATGCGCCTAATGCAATGCGGCCAACCAAACAACTAGTCAAAATTAGTTCCCTCATGCAGTTAACCTATATGCGGGCAACCAATCAATGTGTAGATGGTGGTTTAGAAGTTGCTTTTCCTCAACTAGGCCCATCTGAGAAGCCTATGGAAACACCCAAGAATCGGTGCGGGCAACCAAACATGTCCCAAATGGACGACCGAACATGCCAAACCGTCTGCAACCATTCCTGCTTCGATAAGTCTGCGACTGTCATACAAAATACACCCGTCTTTCACGCACTTTTCGTCCTATGCATGTGTTTCTTCCTATGTCCCATCAATGCCGGCCTAGAGCACACATCAAGCGACATTGATGTTGCGTGGTGTGACAGGACGAAAGGACAACTTTGAGCGACACTACCTCTCGGGAGCCGCCATTTTGATGGGGACACAACTTCCCGAGGAACTAACTCTAGTCGATGTGCCGTACTGAAGCCGCTGACCATCCTTGCGCATGACCTGGCCGAGACTATATAAGTTGTGCGCCGACACCGTACTCATCCGCACTCACTGCATCCGTCCTCACCTGCCCTCTTCCTCTACAACGTCTGCAATGGGCAAAGTCATGGGCTTCGGTGCTGGCACGCATAATCTCTGGAACCCTTTAGGAAGACCAGGTACCCACCGCCCTCATTCCAGTGTAGCTGTCCTCATCAATGGTCAGCTCCTTGGCGAATGGGGAGATTGTCATCTCCTCTGGCAGCGAGGAGGACCATCCAATTCCATAGTAGTTGGCGACGTGGGTGTACGCAGTGAATGACGAGGAGTATAAGCAACAGATGGAGGTCATGCTCCGTTGCTCGATCCTTCATGTTGACATCTCGCCGCCGCCACCAGAGATGCTCCTCCATGTCAAGCTCGAGCCCGCGTCCCCTTCCCGCTCTCCCCCGCGCAACTGCAGTGTCCAAATAAGATGTTGCATCAATGAGTAGGAACTATTGAGCCGTCGTGGCATGTCAAGGAGGAGCGGTTTTCTCCACCGCCCTGCTGGGTGAAGGAGGACCGACTCTCACCACTACCCAATCAAGCTCATGGCAGCCTATCCCAATGCGATCGTTGTGAAGGCGCGTGATACATCTCCAACGTATCTAATTTTTTTATTGTTCAATGCTATTATATTATCAATTTTGGATGTTTTATATCATTTTTGAGCACTAACCTATTTAGCCAGTGGCAGTTGTTGTTTTCTGCGTGTTTTTGACATTTCAGGAAAACGATACCAAACGAAGTTCAAACACGACGAAACTTTTTGATCATTTTTTCTGAATAAAAATAAGACCTCGAAGCTTTGGGGAAAGACCGAAGGACACACGGGGTGCCCCCAAGCCTACATGACACGCCAAGGGGGGTGTCCATGCCCTGTTGGCTTGGGGCCACCTCCCAGCTCCTCCAGCCCTAACTACACCTCGATAAATTCTATTTTGTCGAGAAAGCACTAGAGAGACACATGAGATACTTTTTCCATCACCGCAATCTTCTGTTCTGTCGTGATCCCATATGCAGCCCTGTTTTGGTGCCCTGCCGGAGGGGGGGTCGATCACGGATGACCTCTACATCAACCTTGCTGGTCCCATGGTGATGTGTGACTAGTTTACCATAGTCCTACAGGTCCGTAGTTAGTACCTATATGGCTATCTATCTCTCTATGTTCTACAATGCCAAGATCACCATGATTCCTGCGATGATTTATCTTATGTAATCACTCTTTGCGGTGTGTTTGTTGGGATCCAATGAATTGTGGGTTTATGTTCAGATTCTTACTCAAATTATATTGAATTTTTTCCGGTTATATATATGCAGGATTATGATAGCTTTGTATTTCTCTCCGATGTATCAGTTTGGTTTGGCCAACTAGATTGATTTATCTTCAGCGGGAGTGGTGCGTTGTAATGGGTTCAATCTTGTGGTGCTTAATCCTTGTGACACAAAGGGACATGACACGTATTTGTATTGGTACCATTAAGGATAAAATGATGGGGTTTATTAATATTAGTTAAGTATACTTTGTCTACATCATGTCATCTTGCTTAAAGTGTTACACTGTTTTACTTAATACTCTAGATGCATGCTGGATAGCGGACGATGAGTGGAGTAATAGTAGTAGATGTAGGCAGGAGTTGGTATACTTGCTTACGGACGTGATGCCTATATATGATCATTCCCATGAATACATATTGCATAACTATGTGTTTTTCTATCAATTGCCCAAAAGTAATGTTTTCTACGAGAGAGAAGCCTCTAGCAAAAACTATGCCCCCGGGGTCTTCGGAAATATATTTAAAACACAAAAAATATTGATGCATTTTATTTACTGTTATTTTATTTTATATTAATATTATCTATCTATCACTACTTATTGCTTGCAAGTAACTAGTTCAAGGGGATTGGCAACTCTCTTGCCCGCGTTGGGTGCAAGTGTGTGCTTTTTTGCATGTAGGCGTGATACGTCTCTAACGTATCTAATTTTTTTTATCATTCCATTCTATTATATTATCAGTATTGGATGTTTTATAGGCACGTATATGATGCTTTATATCATTTTTAAGCACTAACCTATTAATCCAGTGCCAGTTGTTGTTTTTTGCATGTTTTTGGTTTTTTTAGGATATTGTACCAAACAAAATCCAACTACCCTAAAAAAATTGATGATTTTTTTGGACAAAAATAAGACTTGGAAGCTTCATAAGAAGACCGGTGGGCACGTGAGGTTCCCTGAAGCCAACAGTGCGCACCCAGGGGGGTGGTCGCGCCGTGATGGCTCGGGAGCACCTCCCAGCTCCTCTAGCCCCGATTTCTTTGCTATAAATTCACATATATTGGTAAAATCCTAGAGAGCTTCCCGAAACACGTTTTCCGCCATCGCAAGTATCTGTCCGCCATGTGCCTATCTCGAGGCCCGTTCCGATGCCATGCCGGAGGGGGGATCAATTACGGAGGGCCTCTATATCAACCTTGATGCTCCCATGGTGATGTGTGAGTAGTTTACTACACACCTATAGGTTCATAGTTAATATCTAGATGTCTCTCTCTCTCTCTCGATGGTCTTGATTAAGGAGATCACTGTGATTCCCCTGGTGATCTATCTTATTTAATCACTCTTTTGGGTGTGTTTGTTGGGATTCGATGAATTCCGGGTTTATGTTGAGATTATTCATGAAAAGTATTTGAGTCCTATCTGAATTCTTATATGCATGATTTTGATAGCTTCATATTTCTCTCTCACCTGTTAGTTTAGTTTGGCCAACTAGATTGATTTATCTTCAGTGGGAGTGGTGTGTTGTAATGGGTTCAATCTTGCGGTGCTCCATCCTAGTGAGAGAAAAGGACATGAAATGTATTTGTGTTGCTGCCATTAAGCATAAAAATGATGGGGTTTATTCATATTAGTTGGATTTACTTTGTCTACATCATGTCATTTTTGTTAAAGCGTTACTTTATTTTACTTAATACTCTAGATGCATGCTGGATAGCGGTCAATGAGTGGAGTAATAGTAGTAGATGCAGGCAGGAGACAGTCTACTTGCTTACGAACGTGATGCCTATATATATGATCATTGCCATGAATAAATATTGCATAACTATGCACTTTTCTATCATTTGCCGAACAGTAACTTGTTTACCCACCGTAAGCTTTCTACGAGAGAGAAGCCTCTAGCGAAAATTATGGCCCCGAGTCTTCGCAAATATACTTAAAATACCAAAAACATTGATGAATTTTATTTACTATTATTTTATTTTATATTTATATTATATATCTATCACTACTTATCGTGTTGGGGATATACCCCACGGTATCATCCGGCCAGGATATGACCCGGTCACTCCGTGGGGGATCATAATCAGTGTCATTATGTGGGCCATGGTTAATCGTGAAGTTCAAGGCCCATGAGGTGGCTAGAACATGAGGCTGTCTCATTGCCCAATATGTGACGTGCCGGCTCGAGGAGGAATTTATAAGGAGGTTCCCTTACTTGAGAGACAAGATGAGTAGGAAGTAGACTAAGGCACAAGTTGTAATACGACCCGGACTCTATTGTGACCTCACGGACGCAACCTGTATATAAATGAGAGCCCCTCAGGCAGAAAGACGAAAAAGAGATCCTCAAGAGCTAGGTTAGCGATTCCACACCCTTGTAATCGAGATCAACATCAATAAACACACAAGCATGACGCAGGCTTTTACCTCCATCGGAGGGGCTAAACCTGGGTAAACCCTCATCTCTTGTTCCCGATCAACCCCATCCAAGCAACCACTTAGTTGCAATGTCTCCTAGGCTTAGTCCTATTGCTAGGACATCTTTTGTGAAAAAACAATGATAGTTGGTGCCTACCATGGGGCCAGCGCACAATGGTGTTGAGTTCTTAGAGGGAGCTCTCCCAGGGATTAAGGGTTACACGATTGGTGGATGACCAAGAGTCGTCATGGCAAACTCTACATCAATGATTCTGGCTGGGGTCCCAAGATCGGCTCAATCAAATATAGGCATCGGGTCCCCTTTGGCAAGATGTACATCTTCATCGGCAAAATTGGAGAATCAGGACCCGAGTTGGACATCTGCACCAACATCGTCGAGCCGGCTCGGCGCACCCGACCCGACTGGGCTCAAGCCGGTCGGGATCATGTCTTCGTCGACTTCACTCAGGGAGTCAACCTCGCGGATAACTCCGTGGCCAGTAGATATACCCTCGTCTACTCCGATGGTGACTCCTCGGTGGGAGACGCTGAATCAATCCTCCCGCTCATTGATGGTAGGCTTGGGGGCTACTCCAACGATGAGACTGCTCAAGATTCCCTCAAGCTGCTTCTGTTAGCCGACATGGAGATCATGAAGGTTGATCTGAACACTGTGTTGTCGAGGAAGAGGATATGGTTCGAGAAGATGCAGGCCGAAATGCTCAAGTCCGACGACCTATGATCTGTGACGGAGATCACCGTTGATAACCCACAAGTATAGGGGATCAATTGTAGCCTTTCTAGATAAGTAAGAGTGTCGAACCCAACGAGGAGCTAAAGGTAGGACAAATATTCCCTCAAGTTCTATCGACCACCGATACAACTCTACGCACACTTTATGTTCGCTTTACCTAGAACAAGTATGAAACTAGAAGTACTTTGTAGGAGTGATAGGATACGCTTGCAAGAAAGTAAAGAACACGTAAATAAAACTAGGGGCTGGTTAGATAAAGAAACAACTACGAGTGTCTAACGAGTGTGGAAAAGTGGTGGTAGGAGTTGCGGAATTGTCCCTAAGCAATTGACTACGGTACTAGATCGATAGCAAGTATCATGTGGGAGAGGCCTCTGCTAGCATGTCATCCCTTACTTGGAATTCTATGCACTTATGATTGGAACTATTAGCAAGCGTCCGCAACTACTAACGTTCATTAAGGTAAAACCCAACCATAGCAATAAGATATATTGGTCCCCCTTCAATCCCATATGCATCAATTTCTATGCTAGGTTTGAAGCTTCTGTCACTCTAGCCTGCCAATACATAGTCCTATCAACATACAACTAACCCTATGGTGTGATCCACGCGCGCTATCATATGATGGGCACCAAAGGACAACAACATAACCACAAGCAAATTAAACCAATCATAGCAATTCATCAATCACCGATAGGACAACGATAATCTACTCAGACATCATAGGATAGCAACACATCATTGGATAATAATATGTAGCATAAAGCACCATGTTCAAGTAGAGGGTACAACGGGTTGCGGGAGAGTGAACCGCTGAATATAGATGGGGGAAGATGATGGAGATGTTGGTGAAGATGACGGAGGTGTTGGTGTAGATCGCCGTCACATGATGTTGTCCCGGGCGGCGTTCCGGCGCCGCCGGGAGAGAGGGGGAGAGAGCCCCCTCCTTCTTCTTCCTTGACCTCCTCCCTAGATGGGAGAAGGGTTTCCCCTCTGGTCCATGGTCTCCATGGCGGCGGAGGGGCGAGAGCCCCTTGACTCTGTGACAATAGACCTTCAACTGCAACGACACCAGAAGAATGCTGCTAGCACTCCCCGCCAACGAAACTAGAAGAATGTTGTTGATGGCCCACCAGCGCGTGGGTTCGCAACAGTTTTTGAGGGTAGAGTATTCGACCCAAATTTGTTGATATGCTAGTCAGGAAGTGAGAGAATACTCTCAAGTATTAGCAGCTGAATTTATCAGATTCAACCACACCTGAAAGATTAGTATCTGCAAGCAAAGTGTGAGCAGCAAAGTAGTATGATAACAACGGTGTCAGAAACGATCTATTGACGGCAAACTATTCCTAACGATTGTATCAATGGCGCCAGAAGTTGCCCGTTGACGGAAATTGTCTGTTCCCGTCAACGACCAGCGAACCAAAATTGTAGCAGGTAGCAGCAGTGTAACGAGTAATAGCAGTGGCAAGGAATAACAGTAGTGACAGCAGTAGCAAGTAGAAACAGTAGCAAGCGACAGTAGTAACAACAGTAGCAGCAGGGCAAGACAAGTAACAACAGTAGCAGCAGAGCAAGACAAGTAATAGCAGCAGTGGGACAAACTCGTAGGCAATGGGTCGGTGATTTGTTTGGATGATATTCATCATGCAACAGTTATAACACGGAGAGATATGTGGCTAGCTCCCGTTCGTCAATGTGATGTAGGCATGCATTCCGTGTGTCGTCATACATGCTTAGGGAAAAGAACTTGCATGACATCTATTGTCCATCCCTCCCGTGGCAGCGGGGTCCAAAAGGAAACTACGGGATATTAAGGTTCTCCTTTTAATAAAGAACCGGACCAACGCATTAGCACTTGGTGAACACATGAACTCCTCAAACTATGGTCATCATCGGGAGTGGTTCCGGTTATTGTCACTCCGGGGTTGCCGGATCATAACACAAAGTAGGTAACTACAACTTGCAAGATCGGATCTAAAACACACATATATTGGTGACAACATAATAATTTCAGATCTGAAATCATGGCACTCGGGCCCTAGTGACAAGTATTAAGCATGGAAAAGTAGTAGCAACATCAATCTCAGAACATAGTGGATACTAGGGATCAATCCCCGTCAAAACTAACTCGATTACATGATAGATCTCATCCTACTCGTCACCGCCCAGCGAGCCTACGAATAGATTACTCAGGAACGATGAAGAGCTTCATGGAATTGGAGAGGAAAGAAGGTTGATGATGATGATGACACCGATTTCCCCTCTCCGGAGCCCAAAACGGACTCCAGATCTGCCCTCCAGATGAAGAACAGGATGTGGCGGCGCCTCCGTATCGTAAACGCGACGAAATCTTCTCTTTTTATTTTTTCTAGGACGAAAGTGAATTTATGGAGTTGAGATTGGGGGCGGCAAAGCCACGTGGGCCCCACAAGCTTGCTAGCCGCCACCACGGGGGGTGGCGGCTAGAGGGCTTGTGGCCCACTGGCCCACCCCCTCCGGTGGATCTTTGCGCAGGTATTTTTCATATTTTCCAGAAATATTCTCCGTAAATTTTCAGGACGTTCCGAGAACTTTCATTTCTGCACAAAAACAACACCAAGGCAATTCTGCTGAAAACAACATCAGTCCAGGTTAGTTCCATTCTAATCATGCAAATTAGAGTCCAAAACAAGGGCAAAAGAGTTCGGAAAAGTAGATACGATGGAGACGTATCACCCCTCCGAGATTGGATCTCTCTCTGTGTGTCCTTCTGGTTGTGCGCTCCCAGATTCTGCGTTTTACCGTTTCTTAAATTCCCGGAGATCCGTAACTCCGATTGGGCTAAAATTTTAATCCGGTTTTCTTCCGGATATTGTCTTTCTTGCGGCGAAAGAAGGGAACCAACCGCCTTAAGGAGTGGCCACAAGAATGCGTTCCGCCGGCCCACCCCCTGGCCGCGGCGACAGGGCTTGTGGGCACTCCGTGCATCGCCTCGCGTTGATTCTTCTTCCCAAAAATCATAAATATTCCAAAAAAATCCCCGTAAGTTTTTATTACGTTTGGACTTCGTTTAGTATGGATATTCTGCGAAACAAAAAACATGCAACAAACAGGAACTGGCACTGGGCACTGGATCAATATGTTAGTCCCAAAAATAGTATAAAAAGTTGCCAAAAGTATATGAAAGTTGTAGAATATTGGCATGAAACAATCAAAAATTATAGATACGACGGAGACGTATCAACCGTCCCTTTTTGTATGCCGACAAGTGTGCTGGCATGACCCCGGGCCGACATGGAGTGGTCGAATTCCCGCACCGGCATGTTTGCCGGTCACTGGCAAGTGTGCCGGCATGAAATGTGTGGTGGTTTTTATAGGCTGGCATGTGTGCCGTCCGCTCGCAAGTGTGCCAACATGAATTGTGTGGTGGTTTTTGTAGGCTGGCAATGTATGTCGGCCACTGGCATGGCACTGACATGAACTCTTGCGCGTTGGCATGGAGGCCTTTTTAATCTAATGTGCGGACATAAAATGGGTCACCCATGTGGGGCGCACGGCCGACCCAAAAAATAAAAGTGGGCGGACGCAGAGCAGGTGGCCGACCCAAACGGAAAAAGCGGACAAAATCGCCGTCCGTTTGGGTTGGACGGTTGGAGTTGTTGTTACTCCTTGCATTGATATCGATTGATGGGAATCTCCATGGCCTGTTGGTCTGCCTAGTTGATGAAAGACTTTCTTCTCCACTTTTACTCCTTCAAAACCTATCACCATATTCTATCCCACCTATATGCTATGTTCATGGTTCACGCTCATGTATTCGGTGAGGTATAAAATGCTGAAGCGCATTAAAAAGTATGATCCAATTGCTTGGATTAACACCATGGTGCTTGAAAATTGTATTTATGTGGTGAAGGCGGAGCCATGCCATGTTAATATGATAAAATCAATGGGGAGTAAGCATTCTTTAGAGATTGTATATTTTGAAAGTTGATGATTATGTTACTTATTTTATGGATATAACTATGTTAATGTTTATTTATTCATCGTTTCTCAATGATCATACCTAAAAGAAGATTACACGTTAGGTAGCATGTCACATCCAAAATTCTGCTTTTATCATTTACCTACTCGAGGACGAGCATGATTAAGCTTGGGGGTGTTAATACGTCTCCAACGTATCTATAATTTTTTATTGTTCCATACTATTATATTATCAATTATAGATGTTTATATGCATTTATATGATGTTTTATATCATTTTTAGCACTAACCCAGTTACCTAGTGCCTGATGCCAGTTGTTATTTTCTGTGTGTTTTTGGATTTTCAGGAAAATAATACCAAACGAAGTCCAAACACAACGGAACTTTTTGATGATTTTTTCTGGACAAAAATAAGACCTAGAAGCTTCGGGGAAAGACCAAAGGACACATGGGGTGTCCCCAAGCCAACATGGCATGCTAGGGGGGGGGCGTGTTGGCTTGGGGCCACCTCCCAGCTCCTCCAGCCCTTACTCCGCCTCTATAAATCCTATTCCGTTGGGAAAACACTAGAGACCCACCGAAATACTTTTTCCACCGCCGCAAGCTTCTGTTCCATCGTGATCCCATCTCGAGCCCTATTTCTGTGCCGTGTCGGAGGGGGAATCGATCACGGAGGGCCTCTACATCAACCTTGTTGCTCCCATGGTGACGTGTGAGTAGTTTACCATAGACCTACTGGTCCGTCGTTACTACCTAGATGGCTATCTCTCTCTATGTTCTACAATCCCAAGATCACCGCCATTCCCGTGGTGATTTATCTTATGTAATCACTCTTTGCAGTGTGTTTGTTGGGATCCGATGAATTGTGGGTTTATGTTCAGATTCTTCCTGAAAGTATATTGATCTTTGCTGGTTATATATATGCATGATTACGATAGCTTCGTATTTCTCTCTAATTTATCAGTTTGGTTTGGCCAACTAGATTGATTTATCTTTTGCGGGAGTGGTGCGTTGTAATGGGTTCAATCTTGCGGTGCTCAATTCCACTGACAGAAAGGGACATGGGACATATTTGTATTTTGGCCATTAAGGATAAAACGACAGGGTTTATTCATTTAGTTGTATATACTTTGTCTAGATCATGTCATCTTGCTTAAAGCGTTACTTTGTTTTACTTAATACTCTAGATGCATGGTGGATAGCGGTCGACGAGTGGAGTAATAGTAGTAGATGCATGCTGGAGTCGGTCTACTTTCTTATGGATGTGATGCCTATGTGTGTGATCATTGCCATGAATAAATATTGTATGACTATCCGCTTTTCTATCAATTGCCCAACAATAATTTGTTTACCCACTGTATGCATTCTACGAGAGAGAAGCCTCTAGCGAAAACTATCGACCTGGGGTCTTAGCAAATATATTACTAAAATATAAAAGTACCATGCTCCATTTTATTATTTGCATTTAGTTCTTATATTTAATATATTTATATTATATATCTATCACTACTTATCTCTTGCAAACGAGTTCAAGGGGCTTGATAACCCTCTTGCCCGCGTTGGGTGCAAGTGAGGCGTTTTCGTGGTCCTCATATTGGTTCAATAACCTTGGTTCTCACTGTGGGAAATATTTACCTCTACCGTGTTGCATCTCCCCTCCTCTCTGGGAAAAATCCCAAAGCAGTTTACAAGTAGGAGGAAGAATTTCTGACACCATTGCTAGGGAGTATCACCAAATACCTATCAAGTACCTTCACACAAAATATCATTCACTTGTTCAAATTTTTATTTGTTGTTATCTTAGCTTGCATAAAAATGTAAAAAATACTTATCTTTGCTAGTTTTCTTGTTTCCTTTGCTTGTTACAATGTCTGCACCATTAGTTATTGTTTCCCTTGATTTCGAGGTACTCTATTTTAAACAAAAATAGGGTGAGAGTATGAAGGATACTTGGTACCGTATAATTGAGTCTCACCGTAATGCTAATATAAAAAATGATATTAATATTGTTCTTCGTAATTTTTTATAGGACTAGGAATGTCCAATAAACAAATTCTTGACTTTGTCGCAAAAGGAAATTTTATTGAATTGGACCCAAGTGCTGCTTATGAAATAGTAGAAGGGATGGTAGGAACTCCTCCATTACCTCAAATATATTTTTTGACACGTGAGGGGATCAAATTATTACAGAACTTAGGGGATTTTTAGAAAAACATTAGTGCAATAAATAAGGTTAACAAAGATATTAAAACTTTAGGCCCTAGCCTTCATCGTATGAATTCTTTCCTCACTACTTGAATAAAAAACGTGAGTCACTTTAGAAATCGGTGAATTCACTTTTAGAGGTTATGACTGAAAGGAAGGAGCCTCCGAGATTCGATAAGGGTCCCGCTAAAGTAGCTAAGGTGGATGGTATCACGTGAAACTATGCACTATGCCTAGCGAGGGGCGTAAATGATAGCGCTTGTTGGGAGGCAACCTAATAGTTATCTTATTTTTCTGTTCTAATTTATCTTTGTGTGAGTTGACATGATTATTTCTACTATAATGATTGTGATTTTTTTGAATTAACATTTGTGCGAAGTAAGGCCTTTGGGATGATTTGGATGACAAGTAGAATTGATACGATGCAAAAATAGAAACTTTTACGTCCAGTACAAATTTTTAGTGATTTTATTGGAACATACTTTTGATATGAATTTCTTCACACATTATTGGTATACAAATTCCCTAGGTTCCTATTTTTTCATAGCAATATTTAAGTATGGCATTTTTTTAGATTTGTAAAGAATAGCATCATACTTTTCAATCAAAGAAGCAATTTCATATGCACCCTTGAAAGAGACAAATTCTTCAATTTGTTCAATATAATAATAATTATAGACATACTTGGCATAAGAATATAGTATTTCATTATCATTAAACAAACATTGATAGGAAAGGTGTTTTTAGCGTCTTCACAACAACAAGTAAAATCATGTATTTCACATAAATTCCAAGAAAAGTAACACAAACAATTAATTTGATGCCATAAGAGTTTCTCTTTTTGAGATAAGCAGTGCCGCATAGAATGAGCATGATCATATAATGATTTTCCCTTAACTAAGCTAGTTGGGTTTTTAGCACGAGCACAAAGGGATCAAAGATGATCCAAGTAGAAAAGCTTCAATAGTATGGTATATTTTGGGTGGTTCCTCAACCACTAGGTTAGCAAGTACAACTATTTTTTTCATATTTTGCATTTCCCACCCATGACTAAAGATAGAAAACAACATACAAGAGAAAACAAAATAACTTAGTGATAAAGCAAACAAGCACACACGAAAATATCAACCGCTATGCTATTGCTCCCTCGCAACGACGCCAGAAAAAGGTCTTGATAACCCACAAGTGTAGGTGATCATTTGTAGTCTTTTCCGATAAGTAAGAGTGTCGAACCCAACGAGGAGCTAAAGATACAATGAATATTCTCTCAAGTTCTATCGACCACGGAGACAACTGTAAGCGCGCTAACACTTACTTTAGCTAGAACAAGTATGAAACTATTTTGCGAGAATAAAACTAGAAGTACTTTGCAAGAATAAAACTACTGATAATTTGCGAGATAATATAAGTTAGTTTTTAGTAGAAAGGTTTTTTGTAACACAAGATAAGGATTTGTCCCTAGGCAATTTATAACTAGACCTATAATCATTATTGTAGTTTGATATGAGGGAGAGGCATGAACTAACATACTTTCCATACTTCGATCATATGAACTTATGATTGGACCTCTAGCAAGCATGTGAAACTACTAGAAATCATTAAGGTAAACTCAACCATAGCATTAACACATCAAGTCCCTTTTACTCCCATACATAAACAAACCCCTTACTTGGGTGAAACTTCTATCACTCTAGCCACCTGCTATAAGAGAATCATGAACATATTGCAACACCCTTCAGCGGAATACCCCATGTGTGCGTGGCAAGGGAGGCACCTTAGTACAACACCAAATAAAACATACAACTCAAACCAATCACGACCACCAGTCAACACATAGGACAAAATAAATCTACTCAAACATCATAGGATAGTCACACATCATTGGGTAATAATATATAACATTAAGCACCATGTTTAAGTATAGATTACAACGGGGAAAAGAGGTTTTACATTGCTGCATAGAGGGGGAGAGAGTTGGTGGTCATGACGGAGAAGTTGTTGGTGTAAATCTTCGTCACGATGGTTGCCTCGGCGGTGCTTCGCCTCCACCGGGAGAGAGGGGGAGAGAGCCCCTGTCCTTATTCTTCCTTGGTATCCTCACTAGATGGGAGGATAGTTTACCCTCTGGTCCATGGCCTCCATGGCTCACGACAGGCAGGAGCCCCTCTGAGATTGGATCTCTCTCCTTGTTTCTGACATGTTTTCGCGACTATTTTCTCACCCCTTCATTGTTTCTTAAATATCTGGAGATCCGTAACTCTGATTACGCTGAAATTTTGAGTGGATTTTTATCGTGAAATTATCTTTCTTCGAGCGAAGAAGGGCTCCAACCGAATTACAGGTGGCCCTAGGTCATCAGGGCACGACCACCCCCTGGATGCCCCATATTGGCTTGGGAGCATCTTGGGCATCGTGTGGCATTTATTCATCTTCTCAAAAATTCATATATATTCCAAAACAAATCTCCGTAAATTTCTTTTGCGTTTGGAATCCTTTGGATTTTCTGCAAAACATGTAAAATAGTAGGAACTAGCACCAGTCACTAGATCAGTATGTTAGTCCCCAAAATATTATATAATGTTTCCAAAAGTATATGAAAGTTATAGTGTATTGGCATGAAATAATCCAAAATTATAGATAAGACGAAGACGTGTCAGCATACCCAAGCTTAATTCCTACTTGTTCTCGAGTAGGTCAATGATAAAAAGATAATTTTTGATGTCGAATTCTACCTAACATAATCTTGAACAAATGTTTAACCATGGCATGGATATTAACATACAAGTGATTCAAGGCAAATGTATAATCGGGGGCTACTGTCGGGCCTATGGGACCGGGGGTACCCAGACCCGTCGGCCTGCGGCCTCTGGCGTGATGCGGCTGAGCAACCTTGTATGGCCCATCGATGAGCTCTGTAAGGAAGATCCTCGCGAGGGCCCCTGCCTCGCGACGCAAGCATCTAGGGATCGTTGCCTAGGATCATGTGGGGTCGCCCGTTGTAAGGGCGCGTCCCAAGGCTACCCCTAAGGCTCTCGCAAGGGGAGCTCATCGAGGGCGACATGGCAGGGGCCCACGACCCTGTGGCTCTGTCTGGGTGATGTAGGCTGCGCATGCAGCACATGAGCAGTGCTAGTCGGCACAGATAGGGAGGATTTCCACTTTCGTCCTAAGGAAGCAGGGCCAGCTGGCGGGCTCCCAAAGCGTCTCCAAAGGTTTCTCGATCGCTGCAAGGAGACTAAGGCTGGGGGCTCGAGAGGATGGAGGTCACCCCGAGCCCACCGGCGCGTCACGAAGAAAGGCTTTTGTAGGCGAAGACCACCTTTGACAGGGCGGACTACAGTCCTGTCCTCTTTTAAAATGGCCGTTGTGGCAACCCTTCCCGCCAATGTTTCGGATGGAAGAGGACCAAGGCCGGTATAAAGGAGAGGCATGACCTCTGTAGTAGATAGGATACAATCCCCATCGTCTCCGCTAGGGAAAGTACCCACCTTTGTACCCGTCTCCCACCTCAAGCAATCAAAAACAAGCAAGAGTAGGGTTTTACACCACATGGTGACCCGAACCTGGGTAAACTATCGTGTGTTCATGTTAGTTTTCCTTAGATCGAGCCGCCAGAGAATCGCTGTGAAGTGAAGAGGTAGAACAGGGTTGGAGAGCGAGCTCACCCCAGAGTTTGAACCACTTTGGGTCCATGGATCCCTGATTCCAACATTTGGTGCGCCAGGTAGGGGTGCGCAGCCGCTCGTCACCTCCAGCTTTGCTCCCGGCTTCATTGACCCCATGGTCGACGCTCACCACACGCGCCACGGGAGATCGGCGCCGGACAACCGTTACCATCCCACCAGCGTCGCGGCCACCACTGTTGTCGTCCGCGGACAACAGGGCTCCTCGTGTCCCCCGACGCGGCAAAGCACCTGCCCCATTGCGCCCCCCGCGACACCCGCCTCGGCCTGCATTCACGTGGGAGATCTGAACGTGCAAGACGCGCTGCTCATGGCGGGTGAGCTGCTTCGCCACCCCCTGACGGATGGAGGATACGACGCCTAGGCGGACCACGTCGCGGAGCTCGTCGCCATCGCCAAGAGGGCCCTGGTGCCCTATGCTCCAGTTCGTCCCTCGGTGCGAGAAGCGCGGGGCTCAACCATCGAGATGCCTCCACCATCATGCGACGATTCGCTTGGATCGCATCTTGAGGGGCTCGGGCGAGGTGCACCCGACACTGTTCCCTTGCTCCTCCGGGTCCCGATGGCCGGCTTTGGGACGCCGCCGTGGCCCCGTGCGGGCATGCCCGAAAGGGGCTGCGGGATGTTCTGTGCTCACCACAACTTGCGCACCCACAACACGGAGGATTTCCGGGTAGGCGAGTCTACCAAAGGCGAGCACGTCGCCCGACGTCGGGCCCGCGTTTGCGTCGATAGGCCGAGGGTTGCCGTGGCTGGCGTCGGCACCATGCGCCCTCCGCCTTTGGCCGACGCACACCTCCCTCCGGCATAGGAGCCTACGCCTGATGCCCTCATCAGGACGGATTCGGGTGGTTTGGCCAGCACACTATATTTGCGCTCGGGAACTGTGTAGTGGTGCACCTCGGCCTGCAAGCATGGCACGGGCGCCAATGACTCTATATATGAAGCACATGGTGCTACTTTGAAGCACACATTTGGTAAAGGATAGTAGAAAGTCCCTTCTCTCTTATCATTGCTTTTTTTTCTTTCTTTTCTGTTCTATTTTTATTTATTTATTTTTCTTTCTCTTTTTTTGTTGGTGGGCTCATTTGTCCTCCCCCCTTTTTTGTCCGAAGTCTCATCTCGACTTGTGGGGGAATCAGTCTCCATCATCCTTTCCTCACTGGGACAATGCTCTAATAATGATGATAATCACACTTCTATTTACATACAACTTGATATGAAAAACTACTAAACAAGATGATTCCATATGAATGCCTCTGGCAGTGTACCATGTTGTGCAATGATCTAGCATAACATGTAAACAATGACGAACGGTGGCTTTGACACAAATACTATGTCAGCTACGTGATCATACAAAGCAATATGACAATGAGTGCACTAGTTATATGATGTAACGGTGGAAGTTGCATGGGAATATATCTTGGAATGGCTATGGAAATGCCATGATAGGTAGGTATAGTGTTTTGAGGAAGATATAAGGCGGTTTATGGGCAACAGAGTGTATCATGTCGCAGGGTTTGGATGTACCAGCAAAGTTTGCAGCAATCCTCGAGGTGATAATGGGCAATGCACGGTACCAAAGAGGATAGCAAATATGAGGTGGCGAGAGTGCGTACATCCATGGATTCATATTAGTCATAAAGAACTCACATACTTATTGCAAGGTTTTATTAGCTCTCTCGAAGAAAAGTACTACTCGCATGCCCCTAGGGAGGAGGTTGGTAGGAGTTAACCATCGCACGCCCCCTATTATAACAACACAAAGGATTTCAATCAAGGATAAATTGTGCTCCAACTTAATTGCATAACTAGAGACTATACATGCATCCTTCGGGAATCACAAACCTTAACATCAACATTCTTACTAATCCACAATCATAGACTAGTGCACCCACATATTACTATCTTAATGTCACAAAACTATTGCAAGGAAGCAAAGATATCATATTGAGTGACCTACAAGTTTTATGACTAACCATGTGAATGACCAATTCTTGTTGGTATAAGTGAAGCATGAGAGTTTAATTTATTTCTACAAAAGACCACACTCTAATAAAAATAAGTGTAGCAAAATAAAATTCTACAAATAATGGTTTTCTATATGTAGAGAAACATGCATCCAAACTTCAAAAGATATACGTGAATCACACGAAGCATTCTATGAAGCATCACTCAAAAGATATAAGTGAAGTGGATGAAGCATTCTATAAATCAACCAAGGACTATCCATACCGGCATGGTGCGTTGCTAAAAGAAAAATAAAAGGCACATGACGCTCCATGAATCTACGCATGCCATGTGAACAAAACAAAAACCGAGACATACCGATAATTGTTGAAGAAGAAAGATGGGATGCCTTTCGGGGCATCCCCAAGCTTAGGCGCTTGAGTGTCCTTGAATATTTACTTGGGGTGCTTTGGGCATCCCCAAGGTTGAACTCTTGTATCTCCTTATTCTTCTCACATCAATAACTTCTCGATCTCTGAACACTTCATCCACACAAAACTTGATATAACTTTTGTTGGAATGGTTAGTACATATAACATTGAATCTCATCATGTCCTGCCATAACGTTATTGTATAATTATATTCCAACATTACCTAAAGTATGCTATTAACTCCTCGCTGATTGCGTTGGTTTCCCTCCAAGCTTAAAGAGTGATGTAGCACAACGACGACATGTATTTCCCTCAGTTATGAAACCAAGGTATCAATCCAATAGGAAGATCCATAAGACTATGTAAGCGGTAACTGCACACAAATAACCAATGTTTAAGAAAACGGTAACCGGTAACTGTTCAGTCGGCTTGGGAGTAGCGATTAATCGGTGAATCGGCCTATTAATTGGATGAATCGGTCGATCATTAATCGGTAGATTAAACAGAAACTTGCCAACTTACATCTTGATTTTTAATTTATTATACCATAATTTCACGCACCTATCTATGTAATATACCAAAATATTCTATTGTAGACATATAAAAAATAGACACGAGATAAAATTAATAATCGTTATACATCCAAATATATAAAATCCCAAAATTCAAAGTTATCAATTAAACATTTAAACTTATCCATATACTTGCTAACATACTTCACATGATATACTCAAGATAACAACCAAAACCAACAGTTCCATCCACCCATCTACAAGATTGTAATTCATAATCTACTAATATATGAATGTGGATTCTCCACTAAGATAGGTGGAAGATGGTAGTACCTTGCCTACTGGTGACGTCATTGCGGAAAAGATTGGGGAGCATACCATGGGAGGAGATAGGGAGTGGACAAATGGGGTGGGGTCCAGGCAGGCGACCAGAATGGCGGAGCAACTAGATCTTGCAGGTGTACTGTGGTGACTGGCACTAGTGAGGACATGACTAGCTACCAGCCAGGTTAGGAGGGGATGAAAGGAGAATGAGGAAGTGGGAAGAGGGCCAAACCCTAGGTATTTAGTAGCTAGAGGCGGTGGTAGGGGCTACGAGCAAACATTTTGGGATTCGGTTGCCCACCAGTTAATGGGCTAGTAGTGATTAATTGGTCGGGCAACTGATTAATTGGTATGACAACTGATTAATAGGTCTAACTGGCCAATTAATTGGCATCGCAAGTTAACACGATGAATAAGTGTTATTCGATTCGGTCACCCTAAGAGTAGCGATTAACTGGCAAGTTAACTGGTTAATCGGACGAATTCTTGAACAATGCAAATAACAAATCCTTACAACCCAACGCGTGTAGGGGTTGTCAGTCCCTCTTGTGTAAAATAAAATGATAAAATAATAGATTGATGGATGCAAATACTTAATGGTAAGTAAATGCAGCAAGGCATTTTGGTGTTTTTTGATAAAATAGATCCGAAAAATAAAATGGAAATGCGAATTGCAAAAATAGATGACTTAAAGTAGACCCACGGGACGTAGGTTTCACTAGTGGCTTATCTCGAGAAAATAGAAAATGGTGGGTGACAAATTAATGTTGGGAAATTGATAGAAGAGCGAATAATTATGATGATATCCAAGACAATGATTATGTATATATGCATCACCTCCAAGACAAGTAGACCGACTCCTGCCTGCATCTACTACTATTACTCCACACATCGACTGCTATCCAGCATGCATCTAGTGAATTAAGTTCATGGAGAAACATAGTAATGATTTAAACATGATGACATGATGTAGACAATATCTATTCATGTAGAAATAGACCCCGTCATTTTATCCTTAATAGCAACGACACATGCGTGTCATATCTCTTTCAGTCACTCGGATTGTGCACCGCAAGATCGAACTCATCACAAAGCACCTCTTCCCATTCCCATCATAAAGTTGGACAATCAAAACCCAAATACTGGAGAACAAATACGAGGCTATAATAATCAAGCATGTATATAATTTCATAGGTTTGATCATAAACTCATAGTTCGTCGGATCCCAACAAACAGACCACAAAAGAATGAGTTACATCAAATGGATCTCCAAGAGACCATTGTATTGAGAAGCAAGATGAGAGAGAAAGCCATCTAGATAGTACCTACTGACCCGTAGGTCTGATATGAACTACTCACACACCATCGGAGGAGCATCAATGAGGATGATGAACCCCTCTGTGACCGTGTTCCCTTCTGAAACGGGCTCTAGATTGGATCTCGTGGCTTCTGGAACTTCCGACGCATGAAACGATTCTTCGTCCTCTCCTCTAGGGTTTTTGGAATATTGGGGGTATTTATAGATCTCATAGGTGGTGGAGGAGGTGCCCGAGGCCCCCATTACCCACGAGGACACGCGAGGGGACCAGGGCGCGCCCTGATGCCTTGTGGGCGCCTTGGCCTCCCCTCCTGAGCATCATTGGTCCCCAACTTTCCTTTTGGTCCAAAAAAATCTCCAAAAAATCTCGTGGCATTTGGACTTCATTTGATATTGATTTTCTGTGCCGGAAAAAACAAGCAAAAAAAGAACAACTGGCACTAGGCACTATGTTAATAGGTTAGTCCCAAAAAATGATATAAAGTTGCTATCGAATGATTATAAAACATCCAAGAATGACAATATAACAGTTTGGAACAATCAAAAATTATAGATACGTTGGAGACGTATCAACATCCCCAAGGTTAATTCCTACTCGTCCTCGAGTAGGTAAATGCTAAAAACAGAATTTTTGATGTGCCTAACATGTTCATCATATGCTTTTATTTTTAGCATGGACATATGGATGTGTAGATGATTCAAAGAAATGGTCTATAATTTTACATGAAAACTTCAATACTCAAGCATATCAACAAGCAATCAAGTCTAAAGAGTGCTATCCCTAGCCCATCATGCTTCATCATTGATCCATTCATGAAACACACCCAAATATTAGCTACATCCAATGCTCAAGTATGATAACAATGTTCCTTAGTTGGCGCTTTATAAGAGAAGATGAAGACTCGAATTCAAAATTGAAAAAAATGCATAAAGTAAAAAAGATTGGCCCTTCACACGGGGAAGAAGATATTTGTAGAGTTGCGAGAGCTCAAAGCAAAAAAACTTAGAGATAAAATATTTTGGGTGGTATGTTTTTCCTGTCAACAAAAAGGACTAAGAGTACCCAATATCTTTCATGCTAAACAAATCACAGGCGGTTCTCAAACAGAAAATAAAGTTTATCCCTTTTTCCACCATTCTTTCACACTCCACGGCTAGCCGCATCCATGGGTACCGTCCATACCAACACTTTCCAAGGAATTTATTATTTAATAACATAAAATAAACTTTTTTTGCATTTCGGGGCCGAGCATCCCTATTACCTCCATACTCTCATGCAACGACAAGTTAATAAACACTGATCTTGAGAATGACCTATTTAACATGGAAGATACCGGCCACCCCTCGCTGCTTCATGAGTGGTACAGTCATACAAATCAGAAATTTATTTTGAATATTAGAGTTGGCACTTGCAAATTTACTTAGAATTGCGTTGAAATACCACATATAGGTAGGTATGGTAGACTCATTTGGCACAACTTTGGGTTTAGGATTTGGATGCACAAGCATTATTCCCGCTTAGTACAAGTGAAGGCTAGCAAATAGATTGATAAGTGCCCAACCAAGGAACGAAAACCATCATAAGCGAACATTAAACATAACTAACACCGAATAATGCAACAAAAGTAGGATGTAATTTCATAGCATAATTATTGACTTCATGTGGATGCATAGGCAATCACAAACCTTAACACCAATATTCTTACTAAAGCATAATTACTCATCAACATAACTCACATATCACTATCTTCATATCAGAAAACTTTTTCAAACAATAAAGTTTAACATCCAATGATCTTCATGAAAGTTTTTATTATATCTCCCCTATATATCTATCACTTTGGGACTAATTTCATTTAAAGAAAATTGCCATTGCAAATAACAAGCTCTCAAACAAATATAAGTGAAGAACGAGAGCACAAGTTACTTTAAAATTTGCAACTCTCAAAATAATATAAGGGAAGCAAGAGAGAGTTTCTTCAAAATTTCTACCAACTCTCAAAATAATCTAAGTGAAGCATGAGAGAAAATTTCTTCGAAATAACAGCACCACCGTGCTCAAAAATATATAAGTGAAGCACTAGATCAATTCCATGGCTCTAAAAAAATTAAGTGAAACATAAAGAGAGATTCTAACAAATCATAGCATAATTTGGCTATCTCAAATAGGTGTGTCCAACAAGGTTTATTATGACAAACTAATCAGAAAAGCAAGCAAAGACTCATATAATACAAGACGCTCCAATCAAAACTCATGATATGTGACGAATAAAAATACATCTCCAAGTAAAATTATCGATGGTTGTTAGAAGAAAGAGGGGATGCCTTCCGGGGCATCTCCAAGCTTAGTTGCTTGGTACTCTTTGGACATGACCTTCGGGTGCCATGGGGCATCCCCAATCTTAGGATTTTATCATTCCTTATTCCTTCATCCGTCGTGATCTCACCCAAAACTTGGAAACTTCAATCAAACAAAGTTCAAGAAAACCTTCATGAGATCCATTAGTATAAGAAAACTAAACTTTACTTTAGGTTCTGTTGAAAATCCATTGCAATTTTGTTTTTTCATTATACTTATTGTATTCCAACATTACCATGGCTTATACCCCCGATAGAAACCATAGAATCATCAAAATAAGCACACAACGCAAAGTAAATAGAATCTATCAAAAACAGAACAACCTGTAAAGACTCGAATTCTACTCATACTTCTGTAATTCCAAAAAAAATCTGAAATAATAGGAAAACGTAAGGAATTTGTATATCAATCTTGTTAAGTAAAATGCATCCTTGTCCCCTAAACTTTTTTGTTAGGTATAAAACAGTCCTCATACTCATGATGTGTATCAATATTGTCCTCATACTTGAAGATACAGACTCAATAGGGTCCTCAAACTTGGAGTACCGGTCCTGAGATACGATTGTGCATACAATTCGCCTATTCATGAGCGTACTAGGAATGACATGTCAACTGGTCCGACTCTCCATGGCAGTGGGACCTACATGTTAGTGGGCGCCAAAAAAAATAGCTAAACAAATATTGATGCGCGAGGTGAGTTGAACCATCGACCTGGAGGTTGGTGTCTTGCACATGTGAGCTGACCAACGAAACCACCGGTAGTGTATGCTAGGCCAGTTGTTAAGTGTGTACTTCAGGACATGCAGGGCAACACATGCTTCCCCATGCACCTTTCCCTCCCTAGCTCATTTTTTGTTCAACATCCTTGGTGAAACATTTATTTCGATGAACATTGGGTTAACAAATTTTCAAATATCCCCATTATAGGCCACTAGAGCATATCAAATTAATCTGTAGAGACGATCGATTAGGCTATCGACGGGAGAACCATCATGAGTACCAAGCTGCTAATCCGTCGTATGTTCTTGAACTACTCTATGCGGCGCCGATCGGCTGATAGACGTCGGCAATTCGGTGGAGATTGGTCGTGAGGTCTCTTCTCGGCACGTGCAGGACCACAATAGTTTGACCTGGAATAACCACCAGGAAATTACCAATTCTTTAAATACTTCAATAGATCAATGATACACACCCCTTTAATTTTGTTTTATTTCATTCTTATATAGTGCTTCAGGAATCTAGATTAGTCACCAATCATGTGTTTTACAAGTATATGTAATTTTTTTTGTTTCTGTAATTATGTTTTTATAACGAGATAGGGCCTCATTTTTTAGTTTGGCACAGGGCCTCGGATTTTATCGGCCCGGCCCTGCTCCGCTCCAGTGATTCTAGTCACATGTCCGAATAACGGGAATGGGTGTCGACGGCAGAGACAGAGATCAAGTCATGGTGGGCGGCGAAAAGGGATATTAAGTCGAGGTCGGCGCAAACACCACTACATGACCGAGGTTGCTACACAAAAATAGGAGCATGATGTAGATGCCAATGATCGGCTATGTCATTGTTGTTTGTATGATTGTCACACCTCTAATGCGAGCTAAGGTTGCAATGATTTCTCGTAATAATTCAATTGAGATGATGTATGTAGCGTCAAGTTGATGTGGTACCTCTCTAATCCCTTGACACCATTAACATGCATACATGCATGCATGCCATTTGAAGCAGGTAGCATGTGCGTACGAAAACAACACAAATCAGTGGCAGAGCTAGCTAAGAAGAAAAAACTGAGATGGCCTTGTTTTTGGAGGAATTCATCCAACAGCTAGCTTAAGCTAACGAGCTTTGTTACCTAATGAGTTGGCCATGACAAGAAGAGTATCAAGCAAGAAAGGGCTAGGCAGGCGACACGACCACCCCAGTATGATCATCAAAAAGGAAAGGAGAAAAATATCAAACGCAATCGAGAGTTCTGATGGTTAGCATCTGCGCGTACGTTGCCATGCCCTGTTTGTCGCAGGTTCGAATACCTCTTTCCACTTTTCACACTGTTATTTTGTTATTCTTTCTGTTGCTCACAAGTTCGAATACATCATTCCACTTTCCATAGTGTTATTTTGTTAGTCTTTCTCATGCTCACTGACATGTGGGTCCTACAGATATGGAGAGAGAGGTCGACTGATGCGGCATGGCTAGTACGTTATTGTATACTTGAATTGTATGCACAATCGTATCTCAGGACCGGTGCTCCAAGTTTGCGGACCGTATTGAGTCCGTCTTCACAAGTATGAGGACTGTATTGATACATTTTCTGAGTTTGAGGACTGTTTTGGATCTAGCCAACAACTTTAGGGGGCAACGACACTTTTTACTCCAATCTTGTGCAAAAAATTCAAACACTTTCATCGCTTGTGTGATTTCTAGAATTTTCGCTACTGGATGCAGAAGTTTCTGTTTTCCAACAAGATCAAAGCCACTATCACCCAACATGATCCTAAAGGCTTTACTTGGCACGAACACTAATTAAAACATGAGAAACACAATCATAATAGTAGCATAATTGTGCAAACACTCAAGAACAGAAAGCAAAAGTATAAAAATAATAATCATTGGGTTGCCTCCCAACAAGCGCTATCATTTTACGCCCCTAGCTAGGCATAAAGCATAGATTCAAGTGTTGTCATCCTTAGTTTTTGCTATCTTTGTAAGAGCTTTCTCAAACCAGGGTGGCTCTTTACGTTTTCCAATATTCTCACGAAAAGAGACCATCTTAAGATCCAAAATATCCAACCGCTTATTACACAAGGTAATCAAAGTATTCATGCGATTGAGATTTCCACTGATATGTTTAAGAGGTTTATAAGATTTTTGCAATTCAACAAAAAAAAAGTAGATCACTCAATTTGTCTATTATTTGAACTCCTTCTTGTGTAAAAGTAAATCCCTTTTTGAGTGGTGGAACCCCCAATATTCCCTCTATTATTTCATAAGCAGCATTAGCATCAATCTCAACAAAATTTTCTTTAGCGGGAAAATCTAGAACTTGTCTGTGATGCATGGTTAATCCTATATAAAAATTGCAAAGCAAAATCTTTGCATCTCCTTTTAAATTGCAAACATGATACGATTCCATCAACCTATACCAAGCATCTTTCCAATTTTCTCCTTGTCTTTGTTTGAAGTACAAGACTTCAAAATGTGGTAACAAAGGAGGAGTAATAATGCAAGACATAATGACCATACAAACAAGAGTTAGGACAAGAAAATGGCGAATGGAAAGAAGGAAAACAAAAAGGCATTTTTTGTGAAGTGGGGGAGAGGAAAACGAGAGGCGAATGGCAAATAATGTAATTGCAAGGAGATGGGAGTTTATGTGTGGGAACCTGATATATCTTGACTTGATATCCCCCAGCAACCGCGCGAGAAATCTTGACTCCTCGCTGATTGCATTGGTTTCTGTCCAAGCTAAAAGGGTGATGTACCACAACAACGACAAGTATTTCACTCAGTTATGGAACCAGGGAATCAATCGAGTAGTAAGATCCACAAGACTATGTAAGTGGTACGTGCACACAAATAACAAATCCTCACAACCCAACACGTGTAGGGGTTGTCAATCCCTCATGGGTAAAACAAAACAATAAAATGATAGATTGATAGATGCAAATAAAGTAATGGTAAATAAAACACAACAAGGTTTTTTGGGTTTTTGATAATATAGATAAGAAAACAAAAGAGAAAATAAAATGGAAGCGCGGATAGCAAAATAAATCTTGCAAATAGACGATATAAAGTAGACCCGAGGGCCGTAGGTTTCACTAGTGGCTTCTCTCGAGAAAATAGAAAATGGTGGGTAGACAAATTACTGTTGGCCAATTCATAGAAGAGCGAATAATTATGACGATATCCAAGACAATGATCATGTATATAGGCATCACGTCAAAGACAAGTAGACCAACTCCTGCCAGCATCTACTACTGTTACTCCACACATTGACCGCTATCCAGCATGCATCTACTGTATTAAGTTCGTGAAGAAATGGAGTAATGCTTTAAGAATGATGACATGATGTAGACAAGATCTATTCATGTAGGAATAGACCCCATCGTTTTATCCTTAATAGCAATGATACATGCGTGTCATGTCTCTTTTTGTCACTGAGATTGAACTGTAAGATTGAACCCATCACAAAGCACATCTTCCCATTGCAAGATAAAAAGATCAAGTTGGCCAAATAAAACCCAAATATTGGAGAAGAAATACGAGTCTATAATAATCAAGCCTGGATATAATTTCATAGATCTGATCATAAACTCATAGTTCGTCGGATCCCAACAAACACACCACAAAAGAATGAGTTACATCTATATCAAATAGATCTCCGAGAGACCACTGTATTGAGAAGCAAAATGAGAGAGAAAGCCATCTAGCTAGTTGTAGTGCCCCAGATGTAAACCTTGCCATATTTGGAACCTAACTCATGTGGGTCCACCTTGTCATGCTATGAGAGAGCCCATGCTCATTATTTCATGTGATGTCACCTTATTATTTTTCTCTCTTCCTTTGCATGCATGCATTCCTTATCATGCCATGTGTTCTTGTTGTTGCATTGTGTTCTTGTGATTTCATGTGTTGCCTTGTGAGGATGTTGTATGTGGTGTATAGCCTGTGTGGGTGATGCTTGTGATAGTTTTTGCTTAGGTTGCAAACCATCCTCCCTCTCTCTCTAATTTCTACTCTATGTCAAGATGCACTTCTTCCTTTCCCCTTTTGAAAATGCTCAAGTGTTAGCCTTGAATTGTGGTGGATGAGAGATGTGAATTGCTGGTTTGAATGGGTGTTTTAAAGGTGCATAAAAATTACAAAACAGATCAACTAATGCTGTTTTGTAAAATATTTACTTGCTCCTAAATTCTTGTTCTTATTTTTATTGATTAGGTCTTGATTTTCCATGCCCAGGGTTGTGCTTGTGTTAATTTTTTTATCACTGGTATACTACCTTGGGCATTTCTTTCTTCCCTATTTGTTTCTGAAAATAGGAAACCAGCAGGGAGAGGTTTTCCTCTTATCTGCCGCCCTGGTGGGCTGGCTCCCGCGCAGGAGGCCCATCTACCCCCACCTTGCGCATGGGAGCCCAGTCCCACGACGCCTCCCTCCTTTCTGATGCTGTTCCCCCCCGCGCCCTTCTTTCCGTCAGCAGCCGAGAGCCAGAGAGAGTTGACGGCGCCGTTGCACGAACGTCGAGGGTCCCCCCCTATTTAGCCTGGGCGTCCATGCCTCCCCCCTCGCCTAGGGTTCCCTCCATTCCCTCAGCCGCCGCCGCCACCTCTCCCATCCCCATCTCCATCTCTCCCTTCCTCCCCAAGGTAAGCTTCTGTAGGAGCTACAGGTAGAGTAGGCAGCAGCTCCTCGCCGGCGTCCGCTGCGCCCCCATCTCCGTTCGCCGCCGTCGTCATGCCCGGGAGCTCGGGGTGGATCCCCGCGATCCATTCCCGGCGCTAGGAGCCCCGGGGACCGACCACACCGACGGGGCCAAGCTCGTCAAGGGCGCGCCCACGATGTCCTCTCCCTCTCCTTCGGTTCGACAGCAGGATCCATCACGTTCGGCGTCGGTTCTTCTTCCCCTCCAGCGCCTCTTCCTCCGCAGATCGATCTCCTTCCTTCCCCAAGGTGAGGGAAGTCTTCCCCTTGCTTCCTCCTCCTCGGATCCGTCATAGAACCGCCATGGAAGGGGCTCGCTTTTCTCTGTTCCTAGCATACAGTAGCAGGGCGTGGTGCAGTTGCGGTGCAGTAGCAGTACATCGGGTGGTAGCAGCGTGTAGACGTGGTGCATGGCAGGCGCAACCCTTGCAGGGGGTAGTTCTCCTGCCGTGACGCAGCAGCAGCAGCAGCAGGCGCCCGACGGCCTCCCTGTCGCCGGCAGCCTCTGTAGGCAGAGCAGAGAGGCGCTACTAGTTGACCTTGTACGCAACCCTCCTCTGATCAGTTATCGATCTGTAGCGTAGTGGTAGTAGTAGTGCTGCCAGTTGCCTGTTTCCTGTAGGAGGGCGTGGGTTCGAGTTCCCCCCTCGGCACCTTCTTTTTGTTGTTGTTTTCGGGACAGAGATCTACAGGGAAGCCTTACCCTGCTTATTCCACCCCTTTGTCAAAGGCAGTAGCAGTAGCGCAGTGGTTGTGTGTGGTGTGTTGCACCAGGGGCTCTGGGGTTCGAATCCCAGAGAGACCCAATTTTTTCTTTTCCTTCTTTCTAATTTTTGTTTTCCCTTGCTTTGTTTGCTACACTTGTGCCTAGATCAATGGGTTACAAGTGCCCTCATATATTTTTTCCTGTTGTTTGAGGGAGTAGTGAGAGAGAGCATGTAGGTAGTGTTCATGTGAGTTATGGTAGATGTGGGTGTTATGTGTGTGTGTGTGAAGGCTTGAGGGTGAGTGTGTGTGCAAGTGTGTGTGTGACTCTACACACATGCTTGTGCAATTGCACAAGACCTTGAGTTTAAGCCTTGTGTGTTAGTAGTTTTGTGCATGTGTGTGTGTCTCCCCACACACTTATGCATACACACCCATGTGAGTGTGTATGTGTAGGTGAGAGAGTGTGTGTGCTTGTTCTTGCTCAATTGTGGTGTGAGTGGGTGTGTCCATGAGCTTGGTGTTGGACTCATGCCACCATTGGCTTTGTGATAGTGTGCAATGGAGTATGTGGGAGTTGTTCTAGTGATTTTGCACATGTGATGATGCACTAATCTCTATAGGTGATTCTATGTAGATTTTCTTTTCTAGTTTGTGTCACTTGCTCCAAGTAAGTGCCCACAAATTATATATGTTTTCGGGGTATAATCTCCCAAGGAATCCAGTGGTGAAGTTTGTTTTGCCATTAGGATACTTTATGGAGTTGACAAATTCAGATTTGTGGCAAGTTTGTTCCATGATTCCATGGAATAGGTGGAGCCCAGGGGCATGAGTTTTTGTGTGATAGTAGTAGGGGTTTTGCTCTACACTATAGTGGTGTCATTTATCACTTGGTGTTATGTGTGTGCAAACTATGCCTAGACAAAGTGGGCATGTGGCTGAAAAATTCCAGTTTAGTGAAATCTGAAATTTCACTAAGTCTGGGATTCTGGAAACATTTTCTTCTCTTATAGATGAGGATGTTCTGGTCATTCTGTTGAGAACTAGCCTTAGTTCAGTGCTAGGATTTTGAACCTGGTATGTTTGTGAAGCTCCCTGTCAATTGTCAAACCATTTGGAGTCGAGTAGGTTATGTTTTGGTTGCTGTCAAAAAGCTTTAGAACAGAGACAGAAACTCAGGTGCAGGAATTTTCACTAAGTCCCTGAGATCTGATGGTTTTGGGAAAGTTTGTGGCCTGCTATCTTCTAGAGTTTAACTCCTTTTGCTGTGATTCTTGCTGGTGTTGGTAGTGTTCTTGGTGGGCTACAGCCACATATATTATTTGTCATGATTGAAGGCCTGTAGCTATGTTGCATGTAGCTCCCAAAGAGCTAAGATGCAGATTGTGGCAGATTATGTAGTATAGTCATTTTGAACAATGTGTGTGCTTAGTTGATGTTGTGGTGTTCTTCCTTGATCCAATCCATTCATGTTGGGTTGCTATATGTCTTGGCAACCTGGGAGTACCAGATTTGTGCCATTTGAGTGTGTGGTGTTGATTCTTCCACAGAGCTTCATATCTTGTTTCGTTGATTCCCGTTGATCCGTAGCTCCGTTTGCAATGTTCTTTATATGGTTTTGCATCGTTTTCACGAGCCGCATCTGTTCATGCCATCCTCATTCATGTCAAAATAGCTTAGTGTACAGTTATGTCCAGAAACTTGCAGTAGTTTATTTTGCTTGTGCTAGTGATAGAAATAGTGGTGCATGCTCTATTTTCACCTCATGCATCATGTGATTGTTGCATATTGTGGTGCTGCTGTTCATTGGCTGTTATTATTATGTTGGGTAGCACCGGGATCGGAGAACGAATACATGGTGTCAGGAGAGTACGTGCAGGACGAACCAGAACCATTCCAAGCTGAGGATATCACAGGCAAGATGATATGACCTTGATTCCATCTCTAGACTTGTTATGTTAGTTTCGTATCCATGTAATATTGCTCGCTGCCTACCACTGAAATTAAATTGCCTCTTCATATGCCATGAGCCCAAACACCGTTCTCCTTCCTAGCAAAACTTGTATGGCTAAGTAGGCTTTGCTCAGCTACTAATGTTAGCATTTGCTAGTTGGAGGTGCTTTGACTCATGTGATAACATGAGCTTTGATATCATTATTTTAAATTATGTTATATAATTAATGCACCTATATACTTGGTAAATGAAGGGAGGCCTAGCCTTTTGCCGGGTGCTTTGTTCCGTTTTTGCCGCCTTAGTTACCGGTTACCGGTGTTTGATTCCATAATGATCGCTCCTAACACGTTTGGGGTTGTTATGGGGACCCCCTCGATAAATCGCGTAGTGCTAAGGCTTGTCCGGCAGGACCCAACATTGGTGTTAATTTGCTAATCACTTAATAATAACCTTCATAGGGAATAGCTACCCCGAGGAATTTAATCAACAACCCGGGCCAGTGCTCCTCATGAGTGTTGGTCCAAACTGGGCAGACTATGGGGCCACCACAGGGCAACCTGAGGTTTGGTATACCTGTAGTGTGACTCATCCGGCGTGTCCTGAGACTGAGATACGCGGCTCTTATCAGGGTCATCGACACGTCGGAGGTCCTGCTAGCCTTGCCTTACCTTAGCGGTATATCTTGCGTATAGGAATCCCAGTGAAGCTTTGGCTTCCCCCAGAGTTGAGGTTTTCCTCTAAGGAATCCGACGAGATCACGAGATTCGTGATAGAGGATGCCTTTGCGGTCTGTGTTTGTTTGTGACGGACTAGTTGGAGCACCCCTGCAGGGTTTAATCTTTCGGAAAGCCGTGCCCGCGGTTATGTGGCAACTTGGAATATTTTGTTAACATCCGGTATTAGAGAACTTAAACATAAGTTAATAAAAATTGCCAACTGTGTGCGTAACCGTGACTGTGCCCTCGAAGATCTCTCTTCGATCGGGAACACGGTGGGGTTATGAATGCCGTAGGAAGGTGTTCAGGATCACTTAGTGATCAAGCTATCCCGACCGCTAGCGTAGACCACCTTCACTTCCATTTGCGTAAGTTAGCCACTTAATCAAGCTTAGATTGCTGCAGCCTGATACACTTCTCCCTTACCCTACCTAATAACATGGCTAGTTCTGGCACCAAGGTCTTAGATTGCTGAGTTCCCGTGGCTCACAGATTCCTCCGAAACTCCCAGCAGGTACAGGTACCCCAGAGACAGATGATCCCGACGGCACCCAGCTGGCGTGGCAGTACGACGAGGAGACAGACCGCCTCTACGTGAACTATCCAGAGGACTGAGGCGTGGTCGTGATCGTGGGCCTGCAGCAGGGTAGCATAGCATTTTCCATGTTTTGTAGTCCGTAGCGGAACTACCTTGATTGTATCTGTGATGTACTCTGAGTTATTAATAAGAAGACAGTTGAATCCCGAATTGTCTACTGTATTATTATTTGTGCTATGTTACTTGCTTGCGAAACGCTTAGATGCGCTTCTTTCCTATTCGGGGGCCTCGACTCCCAGATCGGAAAGGACCGCATCTTGGTCGTTACACTAGTGCCTACGGACCCGTAGTTCTGATATGAGCTACTCACGCATTATCAGAGGAGCACCAATGAGGATGATAAACCCCTTTGTGATCGTGTTCCCTTTCGGAACGGGCTCTAGATTGGATCTCGTGGATTCTGGAACTTGCGGCGGCTTAAACAATTTTTTTGTCCCCTCCTCTAGGGTTTGTGGAATATTGCGGTATTTATATAGCTCAGAGGCAGTGGAGGAGGTGTACGAGGCCCCCACTACCCACCAGGGCGCGCGAGCGGCCCAGGGCGGGCCTTGGTGCCTATTGGGCTGCCTGGGCCTCCCCACGTGAGCATCCTTGGTCCTCAGGTTTCCTTCCGCTCCAAAACAATCTCCAAAAACTTTCATGGTATTTGGACTTCATGTGATATTGATTTTCTGTGAAGGAATAAACAAGCAAAAAACAGCAACGGGCACTCGACACTATGTCAATAGGTTAGTCCCAAAAAATGATATAAAGTTGCTATATAATGATTAGAAAACATTCAAGAATGATATATAACATCATGGAACAATCAAGAATTATAGATACGTTGGAGACGTATCAGCTATAACAATCCTATGGCTCTCAAGTTAATGGGGCTCAACAAGAACTTAAACATAAGCACACAAAGCAACTATAATAGCAATATGTGCAAAAGAGGACAATCCGTAAATATGCAGATGAAACATATACTTCCGTAAGTTAGAAAGTTCTAAAAAATTAGGACATGGTAAACAATTTGCATAAAGTATTGTGCAAAATATTCAGAATTTTTTGACGTTCCAATAAAATAGGAAAAATCAAACACTACAACCAAAGTTTCTGTTTTTGCACAACACATATCAAGCAAGCAATTTAAACATCCTAAAGGTTAATCTTGGCACATTAGTTTTATAATACAATGTATTTGTACAAGTGGGTAATTATTTTTGTTTAAAAGTTGGTATAATCAAGATTCACAAAGTTTCCATGTGCATGATCAAAAGTTTAAGGATGTCCCCACTTCAACGGTGCTCATCTTTCTCACTTTCACTTTTCTTTTTGAAAGGTTTTCTGTTCCCCACTTTTTTTTTAAATAATTTAAAATCTTAAAACAAAATAAAATGAATCTCTAAAACTTCAAGGTTTTCTCTCTAGCGGTGCTTTCTTTAAAGCCATTAAGCTAGGCATATAGTGCTCAAGTAATTGATCCACCCGGATCCCAAGGTAAATAAAAGTTAATAATGTTTTGTAATTAAGTAGTGAGCATAAAGTGATATATATCATGTGACAACAAAGTCTAACTCTCTTCTTATGCATTGGCATGTCATAAGAGAATAATTCATTCACACAAAGTAAAGACCAGTACATAACATAGGTAGTTTCTTGCAATTTTATCATATTGGAAACATAGAGGGGTGAAGATTTGGTTCCTCTCTCATAATAATTGCAAGTAGGATCAGCAAACACATGCATATTATATTCATCAAAATAGTTATGTGTAATGGTAAATCACAACCCATCAATATAATCCTTAATAAGTGAAAGTGAAAGTGCGTTATATTGATTAGAGGGGGGGGGGGGGGTGAATAGACGATTTTTAGAATTTCATCGCTGAGGAAATTCCTCTTGAGGAAATTCCTCACTGATGAATAATGTGCAGCGGAAACAGCGCAGGATCACAGGTGCGAAGATTACAATAGCAGTTTACTTGATGAAGATTATGAGAATCGGGTTGCACAGTATGCACGCACAGAATAAGCAGGTGAAGATTAACTGGTATGAAGAATTTGAGGTTGGGGAAATTCAGAGAAAGTCTTGAGCAAATTCTTCAAACAGTGACAATGAAAGTCTTCAACATACAATATTGAGGAATTGAAAGAGTTGAAGAAATAGAACCTGTATCACGATGAAGACAGTTGTTGATGACCCAGTTCCAACTGCTGTGAAAATCGTACGTTTGGTTTGGAGCGGCTTGGTATTGAAACCAAAGGACACACAATCCCTACCGTATTCTCCTTGAGCTAAGGACACATAGTCCTCGCCCAACACTCGTGGTAAGTCTTCAGGGCAGACTTCAAAACCCTCACAGACTCGGTAACCCGGCGATCCATAATTGACGGCTGGATTGCTCTAGACCATGACGCCTAACCGTCTGGAGGATGCACAGTCCTCAAAGGTAAAAGGCTTCAGTTTCACACAGGAACAAATTCTTCAGTGATGCTCAATCACTTGGTTTTTGGTTTGTGGTTTGGTGTTTGGGGTATTTCCTCACTTGATGATTTACTCTCGAAGACTCTGAGGAATTTGGGTTGTTGTAAATGACAAGTGTCAGCTTCTCGTGGAGCAGCCAACCAACTAGTGGTTGTGGGGGGCGACTATTTATAGCCTGGGAGCATCCCGACATGATTTCACATAAATGCCCTTAAATATTATGACCGTTGGTGTGGATAAGATCGGTGAGGTGGCGCGTATCGCGGCAACGGTCGGAACTCTCAACTGTGAGAGTTCTCATGTCTCTCATATTCCTCACTTGAGGCTTTTGTAGGTTTAGGCTTGGGTTGAGCATCATGAGGAAATTCATTCCGTAGTATTACGTCGACCCCCTTTAACAGTAGAGTGTTCCTATGACTCAAGAGTAGAGAAAATGAAACAGAAAGAATAAATCTTCACGCTTCAAAGTCTTCAGACTGATTTTCTTTAGGACACACCGAATTCCCGATCTTCAATATCTTCATGAGGAATATCAATTTCATCGCAATTACTTCGCGATCAAAGTCTTCAACTTAAGACCAATTTGTTCAGCCGAAGACATACATTTTTAGGGGTCGATATTCATCGTATAACTCAAACTCCTCAGCGACTTATAGAGCATGTGTACACTTATAAACACATTAGTTACTTAACCTATAAGTCTTCAAACCACCAAAATCACTAAGGGCACTAGATGCACTTACAATCTCCCCGTTTTTGGTGGTTGATGACAACAAGGTTAAGTTTTCAACGGGGATACAAATATGAAGTGTAAATGCTGAGTTTGAGGAATTTGGAATCAAGATACTGGGAGACTCCCCCTGAAGATGTGCATATTTTGAGGAATTTGCTTTTCACAGCAGATGCACATTGATGATTTATATCATGGAGATCTCCCCCTGTATCTTGTAAATCATGCATACATTTGACATATAAAATGAGGAATTGGAGAATGCATGATGAGAAATGGTATCTGAAGAATTTCAGCATGCCTGCATTAATATATTTTGAGGAATAAGCATGCGAAGAAAAACGTTCAAAAGAGTCAGAGTACCATCGGGCTTAAGTTACAACTCATTACATAAAACACTTCAGAAGAACCAAGAGTTTGTAACTTAATAAAGTTCATAAGCTCCAAAGTAGTTCTTGTTTGAAGACTAACTCATATTTCTCCCCCTTCGTCATCAAGTGACGAAAAAGGGACAAACTGAGGACTAACGCCCCACGAAGACTTTCACTTTTTGGCTGATGAAGAGGCATGAGGATTCTTGGCGACAGGCTTCTTCCTTGGACAACTTGAAGTGTCTTTTGGTTCTTCATCTGACTCAGCAGTGCAGAATGAAGAAAAAGAACTGTCCTCAAGGTCAGGAACTGGAATTGGCTTGAATTTCTTCTTGGGAGGCCACGACCAGTCGAAGTCCTGAGTAAACTCCAATTCCTCAAGTTCCTATTGAGTCTTCAGATGATCCAAGGTGGCCCAGGTACGACCAAACACCTCATGAAGATAATAGTGATTTTTCCTCGGTGCATTCTGAGTCGCGTTGAGGGTTTTCACAATGGCACTGAATTTACGCTTTACCCATTTGTGATTGCGATCGACCTTCTGATGAAGACTGAGGAGTAGCTCTGTGTTATTCATCACTCTTGGGGCAGTAGGGCTTGGTGGATCTTGGGTTGCAGTGTCATCATATGAAGAATATATGACTCTGCTTCACGAAACTGGCCATCAAGGGGACGATTTCCTTCATCAATCACAGATTTTCCTTTGCCTTCAACAGGCTCAAATTTCTTCTTGATGACTCTGATGGGCGGCAGATATCAGATGTGATTAGGAAAATCAGCATGGTAGTTGATGTCTGACCTTCTTCTGATGAATCTCATGATCCACGGTGCATAAATCTTCATGTCAAAAGGTGACAGTGCATTATCAGCCAAAGTCCTCAGGAAGAAGTCATGAAGGTTTATTGGTATGCCATGGATGATGTTGAAAAGGATATTCTTCATGATGCCTACGACATCTTCTTCATCATCATGGCCTTTGATAGGAGTGATGACATTGGCCAGGATTCTGTAGACTGTTCGAGGTTCATACTTGAAGTCTTGAACCAGAAAGCGAGTGCTTGGAGGTTGGTCCTTGGCCAAAGGCTTCATGAGGACTTCCATCAGTCTTTTGGGCAGCTCACGTTCATCATACATCAGCACTACATTCTCTGAGGGAATTGAGACTGGAAGAGCTCGAAGAATTCAGTCGCAGGCGCTTTGTAGTGCGTGTGTTGAGTCATCCAATCCAAAACCCAAGTGTTGACATCCTTTGGGTCTCCAGAGATGTGCAGTCTGGCGTAGAATTGAAGAATGATGTCGCAGTTCTAGTCACCAATGTCAGTGCAGAGAGGCAGCAATCCAGCTTCATGAAGAACATTGAGGACTGGAGTGAAGCAAGGAATTTCTTCCATGTCACAGTGAGGAATATGCTTGTGCTGAAATATCTTGTTCCTCCCACAAAGCACTCAGGCATAGTAATTGAGTTGGTTCCTCGTCCAAAACTTCTGGTGCCTGATGCAAAGCTTGTCATAAGGATTTGCGTCAGTAAAGTACATCCGTTCTTCATAAAATGCTTCTTTGTGAAAGTTTGGCCTTTTGGAGAAAGGTTGATTTTGCTGCGGTTGAAGATTATGCTGCTGTTCTTGAGGAGGAGCTACTATAATTGCTGTTTCTGTGTTTACCACAACAATAGCAGTTTCAGTATTTGGGGCCGGAGCATTTTCTTCATTCTGAGCATTTATATCAGGTTGAGGATTTTCCTCAGCTTGAGGATTTTCCTTGTTGGAGGAGGCAGTTGTAGCATTAGTCGCTGCATTATCTTCAGCTGATGCAACTGATTCTTGCACAGATTCCTCATGGAAGGTCTTCCCATTATATCCTGTGAGGATTTCTGTTGCGGCAGGAGTAGGAGGGATTTGAGTTGACCTTTGTGAGCGATGAGTTTCTTCCCATAAGTCATCATGAATAACTGGAGTGGTGCACCTAGTTTCATCATCACCCAGAATTTCATCAGATGTCTTTTGAGAATGGTAGGTTGAGGAATATCATCAATTTGTATTTCCTCATCCATGATTTCTTCAGCTTCAGCATCCTCCATTTCTTCATCTTCTTCAGGAATGATGTAGTCAACTCCGAAGGGAACCGGTGAGTAGGATGGAGCTACATTCAGAGGTGTAGCATCCACAGGGGTTGTTGAGGACTCTGTCTGAGTGACCTTTGGGCGCTTGGCCTCTGAGGATTCTGAGGTCATTGAAGTTTTTCTCTTCTTTGCTTCTTTCTCAGCAGCTTTTGTCTTTTTCACGTCTGATGCAGACAAAATCATCTTCTTCACCTTTGAGGGTTGAGGTGAAGGAATAGTATCTTCAGGAGCTGGTGCAGATACAGTCCTCGCAGTTTCCTCAACTGAAGCATTTTCTTCAGCTGGAACATTTTCTTCAGCTAGAGCAGATTCTTCAGCTGGAGTATCTTGAGGAATTTCCTCAGCAGCAGGTTCATCAGCTTCATCTTCTTCTGTCAGCTGAACCGTGTAGCTAGACTCAGGTAGCTTTTGCTGCGCAAGAGGAGCAACTTTCTTGTTGTATTCATCAACGACATCTGTTGCAAGCTTGATGAAATTCACCTTGACATTTTGACAATGAGATAGGCTTGTGTACTTATCTGTCAAGGTTTTCAGTTCAGCCTGAGTTGAAACAAGAGCTTCAGGCGTGAGATTGAGGAGATTCTGCTTGATGAATTTCTCCTTCCTCAGGTTAGCAGCCTTTTCTTGCTTGGCTTGCTATTCTTTCCATTTTGCCTCATTGATGAAAGTGGCAACCATGTGACTTACACCAGGGGGAAGCTTCAAGTCATCAATGGGAGTGTTTGGATCTTCATACCAGAGGTTGATGTAGTCCAGCAGAACCTTCGGGTCCATGGCAATAGAAATAGAGCTGCCTGAGACTTGTGCAACTCGTTCTTGTTTGTTTGTGATGATTGCTTGAAGAGTTTCATCATCAAATTACTCACTTCCTTCTGATGCAGAAGGAACGTTGATGACTTTGTTAGGACTAGGCCTGATGCCTCTTCCAGCAGTCATATTAGTCTTCAAGAGAGGTGGTGAAGACTTTGTAGCAGAACTTGTGGCAGATGGCATTGAGGAATCGGAATGAGCAAGCTGATGCTTAACTATCTGCTTCTGTTGAGGCTGTGAGGACAGTGGTGCTGTTGAAGGTTTTGGCACTGGTGCAGCCTTCTGAAGCAATTGCTCTTTTGGCACCGAGGCCTTTGGTTTCTTTGGCACAACCTTTTTCTGAGGAATAGCTGTACGAGAGGCTTCAGCCGCTGAAGAGGTGGCGGCAGTGGCAGCAGCATCAGAGTCATCATTGAATTTCTTCACGGCTACTTCTGCTTTCTTCTATATCATCAGGGTAGTTCTCAATTGTTTCAATGCTTGAGGGATGAGCGATCTGTTGATTACCCTGAGGAGGCCTCTTGCAAGGTGGCTTGAGGGCGAATTTCTTCGCATATTTTGGAGTTACAAAGCGGTATACCTTCCACTCCTTAGCGCACCTGCGTTCGATTTTCTGAAGCCTTATCTTGCGCTTCACCATGGTTTCTTTACCATATATTTCCTCATCAGGAGTGCAGTAGTCAGCATATATTTCTTCAAGAATATCAACTGTACTTTTATGTTCAAGCTTCTTTCCTCCCTTTTGCTTCCTGTCATCTTCCATTTTCTTCAACTAAGGCTTTTGCTGAGGAATATGCACTCTTGAAGATTCTGATGACACTGGTAAAGTTTCTTCGAGGAACGCCGCAAATGAGTTAAGTTGATGAGAATCTAGTGATTCATCAGCTGAGATTTTGTACCTGTGAACAGAGTATGGGTGCGAAGAATTTGGAGAGGTCATATGCATTCTTAGTTTTGAAGAAATTAAATTTTTTTGAAGTTTCAGAAATTTGACCAGTGGGTTGAGGAATCTGACTAAGCATTCTGATCTTGGGTTTTAGAGTTGTGCAGATTCGAGAATTTACACAATTGAGGAATATCATGAAGAATTTGAGTGGCTTAGTGAAATTCATCAAGTGTTCGAGGAATGAGTGTGCGTGGCTGACAGATATTCTGAGAAAAAACAGCTTACGCGAGTCTAAAGTGAAATAATAGATCAACAGAGGCAGTAAAATAAGATTTTAATTACCCTGAGCAAAGAACACAAATAACATGAGCAGTAAAAAGGTGAAGCTCTTTTGTTCAGATCTTCTGCACCCTAACTTGTCGGCAGAAGTTTGCTACGGTGGTGGCGGAGGAAGAGATTCCGCTTACGGCGTGAGTTCGGCGACGGCGAGGGCAAGGCAGTGAAGCTGTTCCTCACCGACGACGAGATTGCTATTGGTGGCGCTAGGGTTGAGCTCGAGCGGAGAGAAGATGAGAGGACGAAGAGTTTTAACTCAGGGGGGGTAAGGGCCTATTTATAGCTCACGTGAAAAACTGTCTGGCCGAAACTTTTGGACCGAACTGACCTTGCCCATTCGTCTCCACACGACACATGGAGCCCACGATTAAAGCAGTGGATATCGTGCTTACACGATCATGGGAAGTGGGTCCAATTATTGTGCAACGTTATAAAATTCATTTTTGAAGATTTTAGGATTTAGTTGCAAAGTCCTCAGCTGACAAGGACACAATGAGGATTTTGAACAAGTTTCAAGTAGAACGCATATGAAGAAATGAATAGACTCGGTTGAGTATAGCATAGAGGGAAGTCGGGTCGATCACATTCACTTAGATGAAATATCAAATTGAAAAGAGAGCTATAAGTGAATGTTGTTGAGGACTTTGAAGTCTCAGTCTATATATATGTATATATATATATATAGGCAAATGAAAATCATCAAACGTTTTTGAAGAATTTTAAGATTTTGATGATTTTGAAAATCTTGATGATTTTGTGACAAAGCGTCACGTTGATGAATTTCAACTTTGAAGAAAAACAGCTTGAAGAATTTCAAAGTTGGGTGGTGGCGTGACCCACCGTATAAGAATGATGATTTCAGGCGCCGCGTACAATTGTCGTAGGGCCTTGAGAACCAAATTCTTCATTAATTTCCTCACACTAAGAGTGATATTCTTCATTGATTGAAGAAAATCGATTTTTCGTGTGTTGCACATCTAAATCATCAATTTTGCATAAGTGTTAGGATGTGTGCAAGTTTTCACAAAACATTTGAAGACTCTAAGATATTTAGCTCACACCGCAACTTGCAAAACCTTCTCTCATCCAAGGGCTTAGTGAAAATATCCGCTAATTGATTGTTAGTCTTCACATGCTCAATGATGATATTGCCCTTGAGGACATGGTCCCGAAGAAAATGATGATGAATCTGGATGTGCTTAGTCTTCGAGTGTTGTGCTGGGTTGTAGGCGATCTTGATTGCACTCTCATTGTCGCAGTAGAGAGGCACATTCTTCATGTTGATGTCGTAGTCTTTGAGGGTTTGCTTCATCCATAGTAGTTGAGCACAACAGGATCCAGCAGCAATGTACTCAGCTTCGGCAGTGGAGAGAGAAACACAGTTCTACTTCTTTGAGGACCAACATACTAATGATCTTCCGAGGAAACGACAAGTGTGTGGTGTTGACATGCGATCCACACGGTCACCAGCATAATCAGAATCAGAATATCCAACGAGATGAAGATTTGAGCCCTTGGGGTACCATAATCCTAGTGTTGGTGTGTGAGCTAAGTATCGAAGAATATGCTTCACAGCATTATGGTGTGATTCCTTCGGTTTTTCTTGAAAACGAGCACACATGCAAACACTAAGCATTATATCTGGACTAGATGCACATAGAAACAATAAAGAGCCAATTATCGAGTGATATACCTGCTGATCGAAATCTTTACCGTTTTCCTGAGTGCAGAGGTGGCCGTTGGTAGGCATGGGAGTCTTGACGCCTTTGCATTCATGCATGTCGAATTTTCTCAGAACACCCTTGAGGTATTTCTCGTGTGATATGAAGATGCCATTGCGTTGTTGACGAATTTGAAGACCTAAGAAGAATTTCAGCTCCCCCATCATAGACATTTGATATTCTTCACTCATCATGTAAGCAAATTCATCACTTAAACGTTTCTCAGTACAACCAGAAATAATGTCATTGACATATATTTGGCACACAAATAGCTCATTATCATAGGATTTAGTGAAAAGAGTTGGATTGAGTGAACCAGGTTTGAAGCCTTTCTTCATGAGGAATTCCTTCAATGTATCATACCACACCCGAGGGGCTTGCTTGAGGCCATAGAGTGCCTTTTTGAGTCTGTAGACTTTGTCTGGATGCTTTGGATCCTCAAAACCTGGGGGCTGAGCAACATATACTTCTTCCTCAAGCTTACCATTGAGGAATGCACTTTTCACATCCATTTGATATAGAGTAATGTTATGATGATTAACATAAGCAAGTAGAATTCGAATAGCTTCAACTCTAGCAACAGGTGCAAAAGTTTCATCGAAATCAATTCCTTCAACATGTGTGTAGCCTTGGGCTACAAGTCATGCTTTATTCCTCACCACTTGACCATCCTCATCTTGTTTGTTTCGGAAAATCCACTAGGTGCCGATGATATTGTGCTTGCAAGGATCTGGTCATTTGACGAGTTTCCACACATCATTTACCTTAAATTGAGGAAGTTCATCTTGCATGGCTTGAATCCACTCAGGTTCCATGAAAGCTTCAGCAACTTTTGAGGGTTCTGTGATAGACACAAAGGAGGAATGCCCACAAAAGTTAACTAAGTGTGAAGCTTTTGAGCGAGTGAGAGGACCTGGCGTGTCCATGTCATCGAGGATTTTGTCAAGTTCTACTTCATTTGCTATCCTTGGATGAGCTGGTTGAGGATTTTGTCTGGGCCGAGGAATTTTCTCTAGAGCAATTTCCTCAGGAGCACCTTCTTGAATTTCATCAGTGTTGGGGACGATTTCTTCAGCAATTTCTGAGAAGGAACAATGTCTTTGGTAGCTTTGAAGTTGATTGCTTCCTCAGGAGATAATTTTTTTTGAAGGAAAACTGTAAGGGAAACCCCCCACAGCGAGTTTTTTTTAAATAATAAGAACCCAAAGTCGCGCCCGTGGGGACTTGAACCTGGGTGGCTGGGTTGTACATCCACTCCACTAGCCAAGTGAGCTAGGCTCACTTCCTCTCAGGAGATAATTTATCTGGCATAGGAGGCAATTGCTCTCTTTGCGAGCCATTAGTTTCATCAAACTGCACATCTACACTTTCAACAACCTTGTTGTGATAGGTGTTGAAGACTCTGTAGGTGTGCGAGTCATTTCCATAACCAAGCATAAAACCCTCATGTGCTTTAGGTGCAAATTTTGAGCTATGGTGAGGATCTCTAATCCAACATCTTGCACCGAAGACTTTGAAATAACTTGCATTGGGTTTCTTATCAGTGAGGAGTTCATATGAAATTTTCTTGAGGAATTTGTGAAGATATACCCTGTTGATGATGTGGCAAGCAGTGTTGATAGCTTCAGGCCAGAAACGACGAGGAGTCTGATATTCTTCAAGCACGGTCCGTGCCATTTCCACCAGAGTCATGTTCTTGACGCCATTCTGTTGAGGAGTATAAGGAGCAGATAATTCATCAGTAATACCAAGTTCATCAAGATAATCATCAAGACCAATATTTTTAAATTCTGTCCCGTTGTCACTCCTGATGTGTTTGATCTTGACGCCGAAGTTCGTCGAGGCCCTTGAAGAAAATTGTTTGAAGACTTCCTGCACTTCAGTTTTATACAGAATGATATGTACCCAAGTGTATCGAGAATAGTCATCAACGATGACAAAGCCATATAAGGATGATGCATTGGTTAGAGTAGCATAATGAGTAGGTCCAAATAGATCCATGTGAAGCAATTCAAACAGACGAGTAGTAGCCATGATGGTCTTCGAGGGGTGTTTGGATCTCGTCATTTTTTCAGACTCACAAGCACCGTAGAGGTGGTCCTTGAGGAATTTGACGGATTCGATGCCAATGACTTGCTTTTTCTTTGCCAGCGTGTGTAGATTCCTCATGCGTGCATGACCAAGTCTTCGATGCCATAGCCAGCCTTCTAAGGTTTTTGCTAGTAAGCATGTGGCTGGTTGAGGACCTGTGGAAAAATCAACAATGTACAAATCTCCTCTCGTAAAGCCTTCGAAGACTTTGGATCTGTCAGATTCCATGATGACTACACATCTATATTTTCCAAAGATAACAACCATATCAAGATCACAAAGCATTGAGACTGACATGAGGTTAAATCCAAGGGATTCGACAAGCATCACTTTGCCCATGTGCTTGTCCTTGGAAATAGCCACTTTGCCAAGTCCCAATACCTTGCTTTTACCTTTGTCAACATAAGTGATTTGCTTCAGTGGTGATGGAGTCAGTGGCATATTCAGCAGCAAGCTTTTATCACCAGTCACGTGGTTTGTACAACCACTATCAAGAAACCACTTCGTACTCTTGGGTTTGTCATCCTGCAGATGGATTAGTACAACTTACCATCTCATATGCTTCAAACTTGAAGAATATGATATCAATTTCATCATATAGGAATTTAATCATAAACAGTAAATTTGAGGACGTGTGAAATGTTATAATTTCATCAATTTTAGCTTGCGTCCAATCAAGCATTTTCCTCAGGTCTCCAACAAATTCTTCAGATGATGATTTTCATCTAGAGACCTGACCTGCAGAAGTGATTAGTTCAAATTCTTCACCACCCACATCTGAAGGGGTGGCAAAGAGTTCATCATCCTGCGAGCACCATATGAGAAAGGGGCATTGAAGCTAATGCACTTGTCTTCACAGTAGGGGGGTTAGAGTATCAAATGAATAGGCAGAGAAGTTCTTTGATGATTTATGAACATAATGATTTGAGGTATAATGCTCATATTCATATCCCTTGTAATTTCCCTGCATATCAGAAGCATTAGCACGAGTACGAGCATAGTTTTGACTAGTTGAGGATTTTGATCCTCTTGAAGAATTTGGTCCACCTGAGGAATTTGATCTGGGGTTCAAGTTCTTCACAGGTGGTTTCATGAGGACATTCACCTAAAGATTTTCCAAGCAACTTTTGGGGTCCCAGATTTTCCTCAGGGATGGTCCATTCCTGCAGTTAGTTCCAACATATCGAGAAATACTTCACCTGATTGATTTTTGAACAGTTTATAATTGGAGTCAAATGACTCATCTGAGAAATAGGATAATTCATATGCAAAGCCTTTTAGATTGGATGGATCAACACGAGGTCCTTTAGCAGCAACCCATGAGATTTTGTGATACTGCTCAGGTTTCTAGTATGATCCATCAGCATTCAGTTTCCTTTCAAAGACAATTCCTTCTTTCCTCGGGTTCCTGTTCAAAATCTGCTTTTTGTGCACATCGGAAAGGGTTTGATGCCCTTTGAGACATTTGTACATGCCTGTCACATACAATTCCTTCAGCCCTACATTTTCGTCAGTAACATTCGTGGTTTCCTCAACTAAGGAATTTGTTACCACAGGAGCAGTTGAAGAATTTGTAGCAATAGAAGCATTTGATGATTCTGGTGAAGAATTGTCAGTTTCACGCTCGATTCATTTGAGACATGGTGGAGTGAATTCAACTTGATTGGCACTGATCTGTTGAGCAAGTAATGAATCGTTTTCCATTCGAAGATCAACATGAGACATCTTACTTCTGAAGATCAAGTTTCCTTTGAAGAAATTCATAGGAAAGTTTCTCATGATCAGCCAAGAGTGTGCCATAACGATCTTGAAGACTATCAAATCTGGACTGAAGACTTTTCACATCTTCAGTGATTATTTGGGTATGATTCATTTCATCATTCAACACGTCATCACTTCTGTCTAGCAGTTTTTGAAGCTTTTAAATGGCACTTTGTTGTTTAGTTGCAATGTTGGCAAGTTTACTATAACTGGGTTTTTTTATAATCACGAGGTTCACAGTCACTTGAATCAGAGGAGTAAGTGTCATTTGGTACCTTTGAACCTTTTGCCATGAAGCAATAGGTTGGAGCGAAGTCATCAGCACAATCATTAGTGTAGATTGCGTTGTCATTTTCTTCAAGGTTGAAGATTGACTTGCTGACGAATGTGGTAGCCAGTGCAAGACTTGCCACACCAGACTCTGAGTCTTCTTTAGAACCTTCCTCGTCATCACATTCCTCAGATTCTTCCTCAGAATCCATTTCCTTGCCAATGAGTGTCCGAGCCTTTCTGAAACTAGTCTTCTTGTGCGATGAGGACTTTGAGGATGAGGATTTTGAAGATTTCTTCTTTTTGTTTGAGTCATGAGAACTTTCATCCTTGTATTTCTTCTTCTTTGATTCTTTCACCTAGCGAGGACAATCGGCAATATAGGGACGAGATTTCTTGTATTTGTGGAAGGTTCTTTTCTTGTAGTCCTCAGATGAAGATTCCGATTTCCTCATATCTCTTCTTGAAGATTTACCAAACTGGCCACACCTTGTAAACTTCTGGAATTTCCTCACTAGCATTGCAAGCTCCTGTTCAAGTTCCTCAGGATCACCAATGCTGCAATCCGAGTCTTCTTCTTCAGATGAGGGAATTGCTTTGGCCTTCAGCGCACGAGGTCTAGAGTAGATTGGTCCATACATATCTATCTTTTCTTCCTGTTGGAATTCATGAGTATTGAGTCTTTCGAGTATATTCTTAGCTTGAGAATCAAGTTGCTTGAATTTCTTCACATCAGCGACAGAGACAGTAGAAGCGATGGAGGGAATGCTATGTTCCACAATGTACCACGGATCATTGTCAATAGGTTGAAGATGCATCTGCATCTTGGTCTTCAAATAGGGAAAGTCCTTTCCTTCGAAGGTAGGACATCCTGCAGTAACCTTGATCATACCTGAGTCGGCATAACTAAAACTCCAGGTGGTTAAACCAAAATCACACAGAATAAGGGAGTACCTTGCTTTGATACCAGTTGAAAGTGTGTTATATCGGCTAGAGGGGGGGGGGGTGAATAGGCGATTTTTAGAATTTCATCGGTGAGGAAATTCCTCACCGATGAATAACGTGCAGCGGAAATAGTACAGGATCAGAGGTGCAAAGATTACAACAGCAGTTTACTTGATGAAGATTATGAGAATCGGTTTGCATAGTATGCATGCACACAATAAGAAGGTCGAGATTAACTGGTATGAGGAATTTGAGATTGAGGAAATTTAGAGAAAGTCTTCAGCAAATTCTTCAAACAGTGACAATGAAAGTCTTCAACATACAATATTGAGGAATTGAAAGAGTTGAAGAAATAGAACCCGTATCACGATGAAGACAGTTGTTGATGACCCAGTTCCAACTGCTATGACAGTCGTATGTCTGGTTTGGAGAGGCTTGGTATTGAAACCAAAGGACACACAGTCCCTGGACACACATTCCCTACCGTATTCTCCTTGAGCTAAGGACACACAGTCCTCGCCCAACGCTCGTGGTAAGTCTTCAGGGCAGACTTCCAAACCCTCACAAACTCGGTCACCCGGCGATGCACAATTGACTGATGGATTTCTCTAGACCATGACGTCTAACCGTCTGGAGGATCCACAATCCTCAAAGGTAAAAGGCTTCAGTTCCACACATGAACTAATTCTTCAGTGATGCTCAATCACTTGGTTTTTGGTTTGTGGTTTGGTGTTTGGGGTATTTCCTCACTTGATGATTTACTCTCGAAGACTCTGAGGAATTTGGGTTGCTGTAAATGACAAGTGTCAGTTTCTCGCGGAGCAGCCAACCAGCTAGTGGTTGTGGGGGTGGCTATTTATAGCCTGGGAGTATCCCGACATGATTTGACATAAATGCCCTTAAATATTATGACCATTGGCGTGGATAAGATCAGTGAGGTGGCGCGTATCACGGTGCTACCTCTTGAGCTTGCGTTGGTTTTTCCCTTGAAGAGGAAAAGGTGATGCAACACAGTAGCAGTAAGTATTTCCCTCAGTTTGAGAACCAAGGTATCAATCCAGTAGGAGTATCAAGACAAGTCATCAATGTACCTGCGCAAAAACAAACAAACTTGCAACCAACGCTATAAAGGGGCAGTCAATCCCTTCACGATTATTTGCAAGGTGAGATGTGAAGGTGGAAAGTGCAACAAAGTAAAAGTGTAGAGCTGAAAATATGATGTGAAGTAGACCCAGGGGCCATAGTGTTCACTAGAGGGTTCTCTCATGATAGCAAGTATTACGGTGGGTGAACGAATTACTGTCGAGCAATTGATAGAATCGCGCAAAGTCATGAGATTATCTAAGGCAATGATCATACATATAGGCATCACGTCCGAGACAAGTAGACCGATACTTTCTGCATCTACTACTATTACTCCACATATCGACTGCTATCCAACATGCATCTAGTGTATTAAGTTCATAACAAACGGAGTAACGCCTTAAGTAAGATGACATGATGTAGAGGGATAGATTCATGCAATATGATATAAACCCCGTCTTTTTACCCTTGATGGCAACAACACGATGCGTGCTTCGCTACCCCTTCTGTCACTAGGTGAGGACACCGCACAGTATGAATCCAAAACCAAGCATGTCTCCCATTGCAAGAATTATAGATCAAGTTGGCCAAACGAAACCCACAACTCGAAGAGAATTACAAGGATACGAAATCATGCATATAAGAGATCAGAGGAGACTCAAATAATATTCATAGATAATCTGATCATAAATCCAAATTCATCGGATCTCGACAAACACACCGCAATGGAAAGTTACATCGGATAGATATCCATGAAGATCATGGAGAACTTTGCATTGAAGATCCAAGAGAGAGAACAAGCCATCTAGATACTAGCTATGGACCGAAAGGTCTGTGGTGAACTACTCACGCATCATCGAAGAGGCAATGGTGTTGATGAAGAAGCCCTCCGTGTGCGAATCCCCCTCTGACAGGGCACCCGAACGTGCCCCAGATGAGATCTTGCGGAGACAGAAGCTTGCGGCGGCGGAAAAGTATTTTCGTGGCTCCCTGTGGTGGTTTTAGATTTTTGGAGAATTTATAGGCGGAAGAAGTAGGGCACAGGAGCCACGGGGAGCCCACAAGCCTGCTAGGCCTGCGCCCCCAGGCCAGGGCTAGTGGGCTTGTGGCCTCCCCCGAGGTCCTTTTCCTTGGTTCTCAAGTTCCCTGCGTATCTTCTGTTATGGAAAAAATCATTCCGCGGGTTTTATTCCGTTTGGACTTTGGTTAATATTCTCCTATGAAAAAGGTCAAAAACAAGGAAAAAAATAGAAAGTGACACTTGGCACTGAGTTAATAGGTTAGTCCCAAAAAAGATATAAATAGCATATTCATGCATACAAAACATCCAAAGTTGACATGATAATAACATGGAACCATCAAAAATTATTGATACGTTGGAGACATATCAAGCATCCCCAAGCTTAACTCCTGCTCGTCCTCGAGTAGGGAAGTGATAAAGACTGATTTTTTTATGTGGAATGCTACCTAACATATTTGTCCTTTGTAACTTCTTTCTTGTGGCATGAATGTTCAGATTCGTAAGATTCAAAACAATAGTTTACTATTGACATGAAAACAATAATATTTCAAGCATACTAGCAAAGTGATCATGAACTTTTGAAGTAACAAGGCCAAAGAAAGTTATCCCTACAAAATCATATACTCTCGCTATGCTCCATCATCCCCACACAACGAATTTAAATCATGCACAACCCCGGTATTGGCCAAGTAATTGTTTTCGCACTCTTACTTTCTCAAACTTTTTCAACTCTCACGCAATACATGCGCTGAGCCATGGATATAGCACTATAGGTGGAATAGAGTGTGGTGCTGGTTATGAGGAAAAAAGGAGGAGATGGTCACATTGACTCGGCATATTAATGGGCTATGGAGATGCCCATCAATAGATATCAATGTGAATGAGTAGGGATTACCATGCAATAGATGCACTTAGAGCTATAAGTGTGTGAAAGCTCAAAAGGAGAACTAGTGGGTGTGCAGCCAACTTGCTTGCTCACGAAGACCTAGGGCAATTTTGAGGAAGCCCATCATTGGAATATACAAGCCAAGTAATATAATGAAAATTCCCACTAGTATACGGAAGTGTTAAAACAAGAGACTCTCTATCATGAATAACATGGTGCTATTTTGAAGCACAAGTGTGGAAAAAGATAGTAGCATTGTCCCTTCTCTCTTTTTCTGTTTTTTTGTTTGGCCTCTTTTCATTTTTTTGGTGGGCAACTTTGGCCTCTTTTTTTTTTATTTCCTCACATGGGACAATGCTCTAATAACGATGATCATCACACTTTTATTTACTCACAGCTCAATGCTTAGAACAATGATGACTCTATAGGAAATGCCTCCGGCAGTGTACCGGGATGTGCAACGATCTAGCTTAGCGTATGACGTTGAAACATATCGCTAGCTATCTTAAGATCATGCAATGGCAATATGAAAGTGATGGCACAAGTCATGAGACGGAATGGTGGCAGTTGCATGGCAATATATCTCGGAATGGCTATGAAAATGCCATAGTAGGTAGGTATGGTGGCTATTTTGAGGAAGGTATATGGTGGGTTTGTGCACCGGCAAAAGTTGCGCGGCACTAGAGAGGCTAGCAATGGTGGAAGGGGAAAGTGCATCTATACCATGGACTCACATTAGTCATGAAGAACTCATATACTTATTGCGAAAGTTTTATTAGTAATCAAAACAAAGTGCTAAACGCATACTCCTAGGGGAAGGGTTGGTAGGTGTTAACCATCGCGCGATCCCGACCGCCACACAAAGGATGACAATCAATAAATCAATTATGCTCCGACTTCCTAACATAGCGGTTCACCATACGTGCATGCTACGAGAATCACTAACTTCAACACAAGTATTTCTAGATTCACAACACCCTACTAACATAACTCTAATATCACCAAATCCATATCTCAAAACTTAATTGTTAGGAATCAAACTTCTCTTACTAATCAATGCACTTGAATATGGAAGTTTTTATTATATCCTCTTTGGATGCCTATCATCTTTAGGACTACTTTCATAGCAAACGCCAATTACAAAGTTACTTAGAGAGAGCACTCTCAAAAAGATATAAGTGAAGATCGAGAGTTTTTATTTCTTCAAAATATGACACTGCTGTGCTCTAAAAAGATCTAAGTGAAGCACTAGAGGAAAGTTATCTAGCTCAAAAGATATAAGTGAAGCTCAATGAGTTTTCTAGTAAATTCACGATGAGTGCATGTCCCTCTCAAAAAGGTGTGCAGCAAGGGTGCTTGCAACAAAAAAAAGACTCCTATTATACACGACGCTCCAAGCAAAACACATGTCATGTGGTGAATAAACATATAGCTCCAAGTAACATTACCAATGGATTGAAGACGAAAGAGGGGATGCCTTCCCGGGGCATCCCGAAGCTTAGGATTTTTGGTGTCCTTGAATTTAGCTTGGGATGCCTTGGTCATCCCCAAGCTTAAGCTCTTTCCACTCTTTATCCCATTGTCCATGAGAACATCACCCAAAACTTGAAAACTTCACAACACAAAACTTAAACAGAAACTCGTGATATCATTAGCATAAGAAAACAAACTACCAACTCTTTAGTACTATGGTAACTCTATTTCTATTTAGATTGATGTTAGATTACTGTATTCTCACTTTTCCATGGCTAGTACCCCCCGATACTATCCATAGTTTCATCAAAATAAGCAATGAACACAACAAAAACAGAATCTGTCAAAAACAGACCAGTCTGTAGCAATCTGTATACTTCGTATACTTCTGTTATCCCAAAAATTCTGAAACATTATGACAATTAGGGAAATTGGAATATCAACGAGAAGCAAAAATAATCAACTCAAAAGCTCTTTCTGGATAGTAATTAAAAATAATTTTGTGAGCACAAAGTTTCTGTCTTTTCAGCTTGATCAAACAACCATCACCAAAACTAATCATAAAGGTTTTACTTGGCACAAACACAAAAAGAAACACAAAAAACACAATCATAACAGAATTATGATGGTGTGGACACAATAAAACAGAAATCAAAAAGCAAAGATAAATTCATTGGGTTGCCTCCCAACAAGCGCTATTGTTTAACGCCCTTAGCTAGGCATAAGGCGATAGAATCAAGTATCGTCGTCTTTGGTGCTCAAACCATAAGTAGCCCTCATCATGGATTCATAAGGCAATCTTATTTTATTTCTAGGAAAGTGTTCCATGCCCTTCTTTCATGGAAATTGAAATCTAATATTCCCTTCCTTCATATCGATGACAAGACCAATAGTCCTAAGAAAAGGTCTACCAAGAATGATCGAACATGTCAGATTGCAATCAATATCAAGCACAATGAAATCTATAGGTACATAGTTCCTATTTCCAATAATAAGAACATCATTGATCCTTCCCATAGGTTTCTTAATAGTAGAATCCGCAAGATGCAAATTAAGAGAGCACTCATCAATCTCATTGAAGCCTAGAACATCACATAAAGACTTTGGAATAGCGGAAACGCTAGCACCCAAATCAGACAAAGCATTGCATTCATAGTTTTTAATCTTGATTTTGATAGTAGGTTCCCACTCATCATGAATTTTTCCAGGAATAGATATTGATACGTTTCAAACGTATCTATAATTTTTGATGGTTTCACGCTGTTATCTTGTCTTCTTTGGTTGTTTTATGTACCTTTTATATCTTTTTTGGGACTAACTTATTAATTCAGTGCCAAGTGCCAGATCCTGTTTTTTCCGTGTTTTTGACTCTTTTCAGATCTGATTTTGGAACGGAGTCCAAACGGAAGAAAAACCCCGAAATGATTTTTCCCGAACGAAAGAAGACCATGGGGCTTTTGGGCCAAGCAGGTGGGCTCCAGGGAGCCCACAAGCACCCACTCCGCCACCACGGGGGAGGCGGCGGTGGGCAGGCTTGTGGCCTCCCTGGCCGCCCCCTGACCTAGGTCTTTGGCCTATAAATTCCCTAATATTCCACAAAAATCAGGGGAGCCTCGAAAATACTTTTCTGCTGCCGCAAGCTTCCGTTTCCGCAAGATCTCATCTGGAGACCCTTCCCGGCGCCCTGCCGGAGGGGACTTTGGAGTTGGAGGGCTTCTTCATTATCATCATCACCCCTCCAATGACTCGTGAGTAGTTCACTTCAGACCTACGGGTCCGTAGTTAGTAGCTAGATGGCTTCTTCTCTCTCTCTTGGATCTTCAATACAAAGTTCTCCATGATCTTCATGGAGATGTATCCGATGTAATCTTCTTTGGCGGTGTTTTTGTCGAGATCCAATGAATTGTGGATTTGTGATCAGATTATCTATGATATATATTTGAGTCTTTGCTGATTTCTTATATGCATGATTTGATATCCTTGTAAGTCTCTCCGAGTCTTGGGTTTTGTTTGGCCAACTAGATTTTTATTCTTGCAATGGGAGAAGTGCTTGGTTTTGGGTTCTACCATGTGGTGACCTTTCCCAGTGACAGTAGGGGCAGCAAGGCACACATCAAGTAGTTGCCATCAAGGGTAAAAAGATGGGGTTTTTATCATTGGTTTGAGATTATCCCTCTACATCATGTCATCTTGCTTAAGGCGTTACTCTGTTCTTATGGACTTAATACACCAGATGCATGCTGGACAGCGGTCAACGTGTGGAGTAATAGTAGTAGATGCAGAAAGTATCGATCTACTTGTTTTGGACGTGATGCCTATAGATATAATCATTGCATAGATATCGTCACGACTTTGCGCGGTTCTATCAATTGCTCGACAGTAATTTGTTCACCCACCGTCTACTTGCTTTCATGAGAGAAGCCACTAGTAAACACTACGACCCTCGGGTCTATACACATCCATCGTTTACACCTCCGCTTTTCCTTTGCTTTGTTACTTTGTTGCTTTCAGTTCTCACTTGGCAAACAATCTATATGGGATTGACAACCCCTTCATAGCGCTGGGTGCAAGCTTTTGTGTTTGTGCAGGATCTTGAGATACTCTTCCGCTGGATTGATACCTTGGTTCTCAATCTGAGGGAAATACTTACCGTCGCTGTGCTACATCACCCTTTCCGCTTCAAGGGAACACCAACGCAAGGCTCCAAGGCCACCGGGGAAATCCTTTGCATACTTGCCTAGGAAGTCCCTTAAGGCGTAGCCGCAGCTGAAGGATTCCTGGTGCCGTCGACACAACTATTTCTGGTGCCTTGCAAGGGATACTCAGCAAACATCACATATCTCCAACTCCAGTTTCTCTTCAAGAGATTTCATCATAGCATCAACGATATGATCGGTAAAGGCCTTATTTTGGCTATAAGCGTGTGGAGAGTTTAGCATGGATTGCATCAAGGAAATACATTCAATCAAAGAGCAACTATCATAATTGAGTTCCTTGAAATCCAAAGTAGTAATTTCATTACTACTCAAAGTTTTGATATCCTCTACTCCACTTTTAGTGCTTTTAGCATCAAGACAAATAGACTCCGAATCATTGGGGCGTTTCTCAACCAAAGTGGATTCATATCCAGTCGCATCATCATTAGGATTGACATTAGAAAACAAGGATTCAATAGGAGTCACACCAAGCACTTTAAGATCTTCGTGATTCTCATCACGAGAACATGCCTTTTTAAGCCATTCATGTCTAGCACGAATTTGGGCGGTTCTTTCTTTACTCTCATTCATGGAAACACTCATAGCTTTCAAAGTTTCATCCATATTAATCTTGGGAGGAGCACATCTCAATTTCAAAGCATCAATATCAAGAGACATTCTATCAACGGTCCTAGCCAAGTCATCAATTTTGAGCAGTTTTTCTTCTATGGACGCATTGAAAATATTTTGTGAGTTTATAAACTGTTTAATATTACTCTCAAGATCAGAGGGTAATTTATTGTAATTTCCATGAGCATTGTTGTAGGAATTGCCAAAGTTATTAGAGGGATTACTAGGAAAAGGCCTAGGAATAAAGTTACCTCTATAAGCATTGTTGTTGCCAAAATTATTCCTACCAACAAAATTAACATCCAAGCTATCATTGCTATTCTCAATCAAGGAAGACAAAGGCATATCATTTGGATCTAGAGGAGCACCTTTACTAGCAAACAATTTCATTAACTCATCCATCTTAGCACTCAAAGAGTTAATTTCTTCTATAGCATGCACCATTTTACTAGTAGGTGACCTTTCAGTGTGCCATTGAGAATAGTTTGTCATGATATTATCTAGGAGTTTTGTGGCTTCTCCTAGTGTGATTTCCATGAAAGTTCCACCGGAGGCGGAATCCAATATATTTCTAGAAGCAAAATTCAAACCAGCATAGAAGATTTGTATAATCATCCAAAGACTCAAGCCATGAGCGGGACAATTTCTAATCATCAATTTCATTCTCTCCCAAGATTGTGCAACATGTTCATGATCTAGTTGCTTAAAATTCATGATATCATTACGGAGAGAGATAATCTTAGCCGGTGGAAAATACTTGGATATATAAGCATCTTTACACTTGTTCCAAGAATCAATACTATTTTTGGGTAAATATGAAAACCATGTTTTTGCTCAATCTCATAACGAGAACGGAAATAGCTTCAATTTAATCAAATCATTATCCACATCTTTCTTCTTTTGCATATCGCATAACTCAATGAAGGTATTAAGATGGGATGCAGCATCTTCACTAGGAAGGCCGAAAAATTGCTCTTTCATAACAAGATTCAGCAAGGCAGCATTGATTTCATATGATTCCGCACTAGTGGCGTGAGCAATCGGAGTACTAATAAAATCATTATTATTAGTATTCGAGAAGTCACACAATTTGGTGTTTTCAGTCATGGTGACTCAGCAAGCAGACAAGCACACAAGTGAACAGAAAGCAAGCGAAAGAAAAGGACGAACGAAAAAGGCAAATATTTTTTGTAATTTTTGTTTTTTAGAAGTGGGGGAGAGGAAAACGAGAGGCAAAAGGCAAAAAAGGTAAATGCAAGAGATGAGTTTGTGATAGTTACTTGGATATGCTTCACTTAGAATACTCCCCGACGCCAGAAATTGGCACGTTGACGGGAGACTATTCTTGACTTGATACTCCCCGGCAACGACACTAGAAATTGGCATGTTGACGGAAGAATATTCTTGACTTGATACTCCCTGGCAACGGCGCCAGAAATTCTTCTTGCTACCTCTTGAGCTTGCGTTGGTTTTTCCCTTGAAGAAGAAAGGGTGATGCAGCACATTAGCAGTAAGTATTTCCCTCAGTTTGAGAACCAAGGTATCAATCCAGAAGGAGTATCAAGACAAGTCACCAATGTACCTCGCAAAAACAAACAAACTTGCACCCAACGCTATAAAGGGGTTGTCAATCTCTTCACGATTATTTGCAAGGTGGGATCTGAAGGTGGAAAGTACAACAAAGTAAAAGTGTAGAGCTGAAAATATGATGTGAAGTAGATCCGGGGGCCATAGTGTTCATTAGAGGCTTCTCTCATGATAGCAAGTATTACGGTGGGTGAACGAATTACTATCGAGCAATTGATAGAATCACGCAAAGTCATGAGATTATCTAAGGCAATGATCATACATATAGGCATCACGTCTGAGACAAGTAGACCGCTACTTTCAGCATCTACTACTACTACTCCACACATCGACCGCTATCCACCATGCATCTAGTGTATTAAGTTCATAACAAACGGGGTAACGCCTTAAGCAAGATGACATGATGTAGAGGGATAAATTCATGCAATATGATATAAACCCCATCTTTTTACCCTTGATGGCAACAACATGATGCGTGCCTTGCTACCCCTTCTGTCACTAGGTGAGGACACCGCATGGTATGAACCCAAAACCAAGCACTTCTCCCATTGCAATAATTATAGATCAAGTTGGCCAAACGAAACCCACAACTCGAAGAGAATTACAAGGATACGAAATCATGCATATAAGAGATCAGAGGAGACTCAAATAATATTCATAGATAATCTGATCATAAATCCACAATTCATCGGATCTCGACAAACACACCACAAAAGAAAGTTACATCGGATAGATCTCCATGAATATCATGGAGAACTTTGTATTGAAGATCCAAGAGAGAGAAGAAGCCATCTAGCTACTAGCTATGGACCCGAAGGTCTGTGGTGAACTACTCACGCATCATCGGAGAGGCAATGGTGTTGATGAAGAAGCCCTCCGTGTCCGAATCCCCCCTCCGGCAGGGCACCAGAATGTGCCCCAGATGGGATCTTGCGGAGACAGAAGCTTGCGGCGGCGGAAAAGTATTTTCGTGGCTCCCTCTGGTGGATTTAGATTTTTGGAGAATTTATAGGCGGAAGAAGTAGGGCAGAGGAGCCACGGGGATCCCACAATCCTGCTAGGCCCGCCCCCCTAGGCCGGGGCTAGTGGGCTTGTGATCTCCCCTGAGGTCCTTTGCCTTGGTTTTCAAGTTCCCTGCGTATCTTCTATTATGGAAAAAATCATTCCGCAGGTTTTATTCCGTTTGGACTCCGTTTAATATTATCCTCTAAAAAAGGTCAAAAACACGGAAAAAACAGAAACTGGCACTTGACACTGAGTTAATAGGTTAGTCCCAAAAAATATATAAAATAGCATATTCATGCATACAAAACATCCAAAGTTGACATGATAATAACATGGAACCATAAAAAATTATACATACGTTGGAGACGTATCACGCGGCAACAGTCGGAACTCTCAACTGTGAGAGTCCTCATGTCTCTCATATTACTCACTTGAGGCTTTTGTAGGTTTAGGCTTGGGTTGAGCATCATGAGGAAATTCATTCTGTAGTATTACATCGAGCCGCTTTAACAGTACTATGTTCCTATGACTCTAGAGTAAAGAAAATGAAATGGAAAGAATAAATATTCACGCTTCAAAGTCTTCGGACTGATTTTCTTGAGGACACACCGAATTCCTCATCTTCAATATCTTCATGAGCTATATCAATTTTGTCGCAATTTCTTCGCGATCAAAGTCTTCAGCATAAGACCAATTTCTTCAGCCGAAGACATACATTTTTAGGGGTCGATATTCATCGTATAACTCAAACTCCTCAATGACTTATAGAGCTTGTGTACACTTATGTTAGAGCATATATCTGCATATGAGGTTTTGGTAATTGATGAAAATTCCTATGGACTAATGGTTGCCTTAAGTTATATTTATAGGATTTGTCCATAGGCACTTCTTGAAGTCCATCTGTTGGGTTCAAGGAGTTTATATGTTGAACAAGATGTTATTCAAGTTATTATCCAAAGAATGGTCATAGAAACACTAGGTTGATCAAGATCTCAGACAAAGAGTAAATCAAGATGATCAACACACAAAGCGTATAAGATGTACCGAGAGGGATAAGTGATCCCATGGTATGGTAAGCATTGTCCATTACGTGTTTGTGTACTAACCCATGGTCTTTGTGAGACTCCTATGTGGGGGTTAGGTGTGTTTCCATTGGGCTTGCGTCAAAAGGAAGATCTCATACAACCCATGAAGGATGACGTCAAGTGGTGATCGTCATCAAGATTGTGGTGTGCAAGTTCAAGTGGATCAGCACGAATATATCATTGGAACTATTGTCAATGATCATGTGCTAACAAGGACAAGATCAAGATAAGCACTCCTGAGCACTACATGCTTGATTCTTGTGGATGTTCACATGGTGGATAGGACAAGATCAAGATAAGCACTCCTGAGCACTACATGCTTGATTCTTGTGGATGTTCACATGGTGGATAGGACAAGATCAAGATAAGCATTCTTGAGCACTACATGCTTGATTCTTGTGGATGTTCACACATGGTGGACAAATGAAGATAAATACATAAGCTAGGCTTTCCGCATTGTGTATGGAAAAGCTACTTGAAGACTTCATCATGTCTTTCTTTCAACTTGAGCCAAGAAGGAACAACAACATCAAGCTCAGGTAAAAGGGCTAACTCAAAGGTATCAGTTCCTTTGACGTTAGTTTTGCGGAGTGATGATCAGCGAATAAAAGTATACACTCAAGTATGGATCATCAGTACACTTTTATGATTCTTGAGTCCTTAGGGATCCCGCACTATTAAGAGGGGATCACAGGTTTTGCGATGAACTTGCTCAAACCACATCATCACTCTCTGCTCAGACCACATCTCCACTGTTTTGTTGTTATATGAAAACAGAACCAGTGCCTCGGACATCCGGCTTTCTCCGGACATTCGAGGACCGGACGACTGACTAGTTCGGAAATCCGGAATCCTATACCAGAGAAATCAGAGCCATTTAACTCGGACTTCCGGCTACCTCCGGACGTCCGAGGCCCGGATGTCCGGCCAACTCCCGGAAATCCGGAAGCCTGCACCAGTAGAAGTTGAGTTCTATATCTCGGAAATCCGGCTCCCTCCGGACGACCAAGCGCCGGACGTCCGACACCCGTCGGAATTCCGGAACTATGCACCAGAGAAACTTGAGCCATATAACTCGGACTTCCGGCTCCCTCCGGACGTCCGAGGGCCGGTCAAGGCTCGGACGACCGACAGGCTTCGGAAATCCGGAGCCCTGCACCAGAAGAACTTGTGCTGTATAACTCGGATTTCCGGCTCCCTCCGGACGTCCGAGCGCCGGACGTCCGACACCCGTCGGAAATCCGGAACCTACCACCAGTAGAAGTTGAGCTGTATAACACGGACTTCCGGGCCACTCCGGACGTCCGTATGCTAATGAATTCAAATATGTTCACGCACATCTACAGGCCTCGGACGACCGACCCCTGTCGGACGTCCGGCCGCTGATGAATTCAGAAGAGTTCCAGTCATGCCTATAGGTCTCGGACGTCCGACCTCTGTCGGACGTCCGGCCCCTCGCGGACGCCCGGACGTCCGACAACTGTCGGACGTCCGGACCCTGTGTGACTTAAAGTGTCCCCAACGGCCTTTTTTGTCTCCACACTATAAATACCCCCCTCCCACTTCGTGAGAGGGTTGCCCAACACAGCCTTATCCTCATAAGAACACATTTCCACCTCACACACATTTGCTCACTCCAAATCTTAGATCCCAAGAGCATTTGTGAGCCCCTTTGAGAGTTGTTCCAATCAAAAGATAGATCTTCTCCCTCTCCTTCTCTCAACCCAAGTTATTTGTGATTTGAGCAAGTTTTGAGCATTCCCCGTGATCTTGTTACTCTTGGAGGTTGGAGACTCCTAGGCGGTAGGAGTTCTTCGGAGAGGAATCAATCCGTGTGATTTCCCCCGGAAAAGTTTGTGAGTGTTTGGAAGCCACCTCAAAGGCTTACCACTAGTGGTTGAGAAACGCCTTCGTGGTGTTATCTCAAAGGGAGAATAGGGTGAGCCTTCGTGGCATTGGTGTGCCTTCGTGGTAACATCCACCTCTCTAACGGTGACTAGCTTCCCTCCAAGGAAGTGAACATCGGGATACATCTTCGTCTCAGTGACCTTGGTTATCCTTAACCCTAACTCCTTACTTGTGGTTTACTTGTGTTATTTGAGCATACATACACTGCATATTTCTTGTGCTCATTATATTGTGTTGGCCATTTCTTGTACAAGATTAATCGTTCAAGCATACTCTCTATATCCACACGTTCATACTTGCAGCCCTTGATATATCGTGTTGATATAGTGTGATCTAGTATCTTGTGTTATTTACCTACTTGTCGTGTGATATAGCTCAAGTAAGTTTGTGTAACTTACTTGTGCTTGTTAGTAACTGCATTGTGCCTAGCTTAGTAGATCGTGTTGTTGATACACGTTGCAGTGCCTAGTGCATTTAGGATTTGAGCTTGACTAGTACCCTCTTAGTTTATTTCCGCATCAGGTTCAAGCCAAATCTGAAGAAGTTTTTAAATAGCCTATTCACCCCCCCTCTAGGCGTCATCGAGGTCTTTTCAATTGGTATTAGAGCAAGGTCTCTCTTTAATTAGGTTTCACGACCTAGAGAGTATCGATGTCGACTATTGGATTAGTGCACAATGGCATCTTTGACTTTGATGGCACAAATTATACCCTATGGAGAATTCGTATGCTTCATCACTTTCGGGCCATGGGCCCAAATACTTTACGAATTGTTCTTGTAGGGATTGCCGACAAAAAGGATGATGCATCTTCATCTACTAATGAAATGTATCTTGATTGTGAGGCCTTTCTTGCCATTCATCGAACCATAAGTCCCGAAGTGTTCAAGTCTATCTTGACTTGCAAGTCAGCTCATGAAGTTTGGACTAAACTTGAAGATATATATGGTGGGTCCAATCTTGATGAAGACGGTATTATGATGAAGGAGTTGGTGCATGAGCTCTTCACTCTTTTTGATCTTAAAGAGTCCACCACTACTCCCATATCCGATTGCTTGCACACCTCAGCATCTTCAACCTCACAAGGTAATGACATGGTGAGTGAAGAAATATATGTTGATGAAAATGGCATAGCCTCTATGGACACGAGCATATCTAGCACCACACATAGTGTAAATTATTGTGCTGATAGGTCATGCATTTCACCTAAAGATTCCTTGACAAATGTCTGTGGTGATATGCCTGCTTCCTCGTGTCCTCTTGATCAAAATATCTTGTTTCTCCCTAGTTGCTCTATGACTAACCATTTAGGGGAAATCAAGAAATATGAAGTACTTTTGGCTAATGAAGAATCTGATTCACCAAAAGAATCATCATCAACTCCTCCAGTTCACATGTGCCTCATGGCAAGAGGTAATAATGAGGTATCATCTTCCCTGTGCAATAACGATGATATTTGCGACGAGGATGACGATGATGACTTATAGCATTAAGCACCATGTTTACTCAAACATTATAGGATAGCCAAACATCATTAGATAATGATTTATAGCATTAAGCACCATGTTTAAGTATATATTACAACGGGGGAAAGAGGTTTTACATCGCTTCATAGAGGGGGGAGAGTTGGTGGTGACAACGACGAAGTTGTTCGTGTACATCGTTGTCGCGATGGTTTCCCCAGCGACGCGCCGACGCCACCGGGAGAGAGGGGAGAGAGACCCCTCCTACTTATTCTTCTTCCATGGTCTCCCCGCTAGATGGGAGGAAAGTTTTCCCTTTGGTCCATGGCCGCCATGGCTTCTAGAGGGCAGGAGCCCCTCCGAGATTGGATCTCTCTCTAGGTTTCTCTCTTGTTTTCGCGACTGTTTTCTCACCCCTTCACCATTTCTTAAATATCCTTAGATCGGTAACTCCGATTAGTCTGAAACTTTGAGGGCGTTTTTATCGGGAAATTAAATTTCTTGCGGCGAAACAAGGGATCCAACTGACTCATAGGGTGCCCCCAAACTATCAGGGCGCGACCACGCCCCAGGCCGCGTCTTGTTGGCTTGGGAGTACCTCGACCCTCGTGTGGTGTTGATTCTTCTTCCCAAAATTCATATATACTAGATGATACCCCGTGCGTTGCTGCGGAAAGGAGTGTGAATATGGCTATCTATAGAAATACAGATAGAAAACTATAGACAAATTAGTAACATGCACAGAATATGAAGAAACATATTTGCAAGCTGATTGGCGGATTGCCACTGGCGCAAAAATGATTCTCATGTGCACAAAGTCTCTAATACAAAGAAAATAACTTTGAAGCATGCAGATAAAAAAAGTGGTTCGGATACTTGTAAAATTTTGCCCAAATGTTACAATTTGTCTTGTTCCCGACCGCTCTATATGAAAAATCATCATAGTCAATGTTAAAACAAATCATTACATATAAGGAGTAAACTTTGCAAGTAGAAATTGGAATTGATACAACCAATCATCACAATTAGATTAGAACTATATTAACCACTAAATGGGTAACTTTAAATTTAGAACTACTATATTACAAAAAAGTGGACCAAGAATAATATATTACACGGAAGTATTATAACAAAATTAAGTGAAAAAATATATCTTAAAACATTGAGCGGCTGCATTTTACAATTTCAATAGAGCATCTTCCAAAAAAAGGGTGGGAAAAAGTCTCACTAAATTAGTGGGAAACAAAATTCTCACCTCAATTGTGGGGTCTCATAAACAAATAATGAATGGCTCACCTTTGCCACATAAGACACGATGACTGACTTATCTGCTTGTGAAATATGCCCTCTTTGCGGATCAAACTAATCTTATACTCCCTCTGTCCCAAAATAAGTATCGCTGCTTTAGTACAAAATTCATACTAACTTAGTACTAAATTTACGACACTTAATTTGGGTCGGAGGGTGTTGGGTATATTATCTGTTGATAACCCACCCTAATTGGGCCGGGTCACCAAAGCTGGCGACTCATCTAAGATGTAGTTTGGGCCTTTGTCTGGTAGAGCCAAGAGTAGTATGGCGGTTTATGACTTTCAGAAGGAGTCCATAATAAAGAAGGTCTCCAAGCTTCGGAAGGAGGCGACTTAAAGATCGCAAGGGTCACGATTTGTGTAAAGAAAAGGATTCTTGTAAACCCTAAGGACTCGACCTGTATATAAAGGCGAGTCCCAGGGGAGAAGAGGACAGGTTAGAAATCATTGATTGCTAGGTCTGGCGAGTTACGCCCTCCTTGTAATCGAAACTCCATCAATACAACTCAAAGCAGGACGTAGGCCTTTACCTCCTCACGAGGGGCCGAACCTGGGTAAATCGCCGTCTCTCTCCCGTTCAACCCCTTTGAGTCACCACCAAAGTGCAATGGCTCCAGTACTAAGTCCTTTCACGAGGACATCTGCCGTGACAAAACCACGACAGTTGGCGCCCACCGTGGGGCCTGCGCACAGTGGAGTTGAGTTCTCAAAGGGAGCCCTACCAGGGTTTGGGAGCTACGCGACGGGGCTCATGACCCGGAGCCGCCGTGGGAAGTTCTACATCAACAACCTGCAATGGGGGCCCGAGGCGGATTCGATCGAATCTGGTTACAGGGTCCCCTTCGGCAAGATCAACGCCTTCATCGGCATGATTGGATCATCCGTGTGTGAGCCGGACATCTCCACCGACATCGTCGAGCGGGCCAGGTACGTCTGCCCACTAACGACGTCAAATCTGACTCGCCCGATCTTTGTTGGATTCACGCAGGGATCTAAGGAGCCAGAACACTCAGCGACCCAGGAAACCACACCCGTCAACACGGATGACGAATCATCCATGGGCGATTCAGATTCAATCCGATCTCTACATGGGGATTGTCTCGGGGGCTTGTCGTTGGCCATGGACCCCGAAGTCCTTGACCGAACCTGCTGTCAGATCGCTATTTACATGGCTGGGGCGACTCAACCCTCGCCAAACCTGGCAGGTGGGGATGGGCCTGGCGAGACATCTAGAAGCCCGGCCGCTGTCTTGGTGGAATTAGCAGCAGAAATTACGAGGCTTATGGCGACTCCCATCACACCGGAAAACTAGGAGGCAGTAAACACGGAATTGGCAAAGCTAAGAGAAGCAGTGGCAAAAGCTCATCGGGATGCCGAGGTGGAATCTGCCAGAATCGAGACCCGGCAGGCTCAAATTACTGCCGAGAGAATTCGCTTAAATACTGACAACTGGCGGCTCGAAAGACACCAGCGCGCACCTGACGACGTCCATCAGCGGAGGCACCAGGGTCGCCTACCCCCTGATCTCAACCCGACCCGCCTGTTCGATAGCCGCCCCAGGGGGAGGACCGGGCCAACCACCTAACCCGCCGGTTCAACCAATTGAGGATCGCGTTCCCCGATTCCAGACACCTCAAGGTCACTTTTCCAACCCAGTGGACAACGTCCTTGCTGCAACTCGCCATTTGGAATCTCTTTCGATTCACGGCAATACTCCTGCCGAGATAGAAGCAAGAAACGCCATTGAGATGTTGAAGACGGCGGTGGTTCAAAACGCCCAGTTCTCACATAGCCTAGATAGGCTGCATTCCACTCCCCAAGCGAGTCACACCAGGAGTCGGCCAGAGGACCAACCCGCTGTAAATAGCGGACGACGACTCATCCCCCGGGACAACCCGCCTGACCATCAAAACCCGCCGGGCCAGGATCTCCCGAACATCCAAGTCGCCCCAGCCCCTCTCGTCGCAAGCGGTGGACGAGTGGGGGTACCGTGTTGGCCCCCGCCCTCCGCGATGAACGAATGCCAAAGGATTTTAAAGGACCAAGAAAGGTGCCTAATTACACCCGGACCTTGAGCCGGCATCGTGGGTCGAGAGTTATGAAATCGCCATGGACATGCTCGACGTAAACAAAGCAGTTTGCGCCAGATACTTCATGATGATGCTCGAAGGGTCAGCACATACTTGGTTAAAAAACTTACCCCCCAACTCCACCCAGACCTGGGCTGAATTGAAAGAGCGCTTCATCAAAAACTTCCGAGGAACCTGCAAACGACCAATGACGATTGTCGATCTGCAGCACTGTGTTCAGCGCCCCGATGAGTCGGCCCACCATTGGTCACGGCGGGTCGCAGAAATTATCCATTCATCAGATGGTATCACGGCGGCTCAGGCTGTGTTGATCCTCGAGCAGAATTGCCACTACGAACCCCTGGTGCAGAAGTTGGGGCGACTCAAGCGAAAGGTCCAAGACATGGGGGAGCTAATGGATACTCTCACTAGATACGCTGAAGCGGACGACACCAAAGATCCCGGTGAGGACGGTAAAGCTAACTCGCCAAAGAAGGGCGAGTCATCCAAAAATCATACCCGGTTCCAGGGACGTAACCGCCACAATCAGGGAGCCAATGGCAAGAGAAGGCAGCAAGAGGAATCTTCGGATTTAGTCGCCAATACCAACACCAGCAATGGCAACCGACGCTAGAAGAAAACCAGGGGTTACAGTGGCAACAAGCTGGGTAACTATGAAGATTTACTCAAGGGCCCTTGCCCGCACCATGCCATGGCAGACGGACCAGCGAATCCTTCCTGGGAGAACTATTTCGTGATGCGGGAGTTTTGGGCGGAAGCGATCAAAAAAAGCCAAAATGGTGACCCAGACCAACGGCAGGAGCAGTTTGCTGCACCCAACCAACGTCAGAACCCGTTTGGCGGTTTTCCCGAGCCGGGGGCTCAGGGGGGGCCCGCAGCCAAGCAGCGGCCAGTACCCAGTGCATCACCAGCGGCGGTATAACCTGCCCGGGGCTTTTCAGCAACTACCCCCACAGGGAGCTTCGCAGGGTCAGGATGACAACGGCGGCTTTCGCAGCAACCCCAGACAGTTAAGCAATGGGCAGTACCATGTTTTCACCACCAATGCTTGCAGGCGTGATAAGAAGGTGAGTCACCGGGCGTACAGTGTGTCTGAGCCGACACTTCCCAGGTACCTCCACTGGTCCGAGCAGACCATATCATGGAGTAGGGAGGATCACCCGCCAAGAATTGACAACCTTGGCGACTTAGCGTTGGTTGTAGCTCCTCAAGTTGGGGGGTACACCCTGTCCAAGGTACTAATGGACGGTGGCAGCAGCATTAATATCTTATATTTTGACACTTTCCAAAGGATGAATCTATTGGAGAAGGATTTGATGCCTTCAACCACGGTATTCCACGGAATCGTCCCGGGCAAGTCGGCGTACCCCATAGGCCGAGTCAGACTCATAGTCGCATTTGGAACAACATATAACTACAGGAGTGAGTCGCTGATGTTTGAGGTGGTCAAACTGAAAAGCCCCTACCATGCGCTATTTGGGCGGCCGGCTTACGCCCGATTCATGGCTCGCTCATGCTATGTTTACCTTAAACTCAAGATGCCTGGTCCTAAGGGACCCATCACGGCCGATGGTGATAGAAGAATTGCAAAGGAGTGTGAAGAAGGGGACGCGGCTTATGCAGAAGTTGCCTGCGCTGCAGAAGAGCTCAAGTATCATCGGGCTAATGTTGATCCTTCTGACATGTCACCCTTAAAGAAGCCAACAACAGATGCCGAGCCGCCCCTCAAGTTCAAACCAATAGATGACACTAAAACAGTTGATTTTGTTCCTGGCGATTCATCCAAGCAGTTCACCATTGGGACGGGTCTGGATCCCAAGTAGGAAAGCACGCTCATCGAATTCATCCGTGATAATGGGGACATCTTCGCATGGAAACCTTCTGACATGCCTGGTGTGCCGAGAGAATTCACTGAGCACCATCTTAATGTTGACCCAAAAGCAAAACCTGTCCAGCAGTATCTTCGCAGGTTTAACGAGGAGCGGCGCAAGGCAATCGGGGAAGAGGTTGGCCGTCTCTTAGCCACCGGATTCATCGTGGAAGTTTTCCACCCAAGTGGTTGGCTAACCCGATCCTGGTACTAAAAAAGAATGGCACTTTTCGTATGTGCATTGATTACACTGACCTTAACAGAGCTTGTCCCAAAGATCCTTTCGCTCTTCCCCGCATCGACCAAATTATTGACTCGGTGGCAGGATGCGAACGTATGTGCTTTTTGGACGCCTAATATGGTTATCACCAAATCTAGATGGCCATGGAGGATCAAGAGAAAACAACTTTTATAACCCCCTTTGGGGCTTTTTGCTATGTATCCATGCCGTTTGGGCTCAAGAGTGCAGGGGTGACTTATCAGCGCTGCATCCAGAACTGCCTCCGCGGCCAAATCGGACGCAACGTTCACGCCTATGTCGATGACATTGTGATCAAGACCCGCCGGGGGGAGACGCTACTGGAGGATCTCAAGGAAACTTTCAATAATCCGCGGGTGTATCAGATGAAGCTGAATCCCACCAAGTGTGTTTTTGGTGTTCCTGCAGGGAAATTGTTGGGCCTCCTCGTGTCTGAGCATGGCATTGAAGCTAAACCGGACAAAATCGAAGCAGTCACTTCCCTTGGGAAACCGGCAAACGTTAACCAAGTCCAACGGATGGCGGGTCGCATTGCGGCTTTAAGTCGCTTCGTAAGCCGCCTGGGAGAAAAGGCGATTCCCCTTTATCAGTTACTAAAGAAATCTGACCATTTTGTTTGGACATATGAGGCAGATGAGGCTTTCGAAGCCTTGAAACGGCAACTGGTCAACCCGCCGGTCTTGGCCGCCCCGACTGAGAAAGAACCCATGCTTTTGTATATTGCGGCAAACTCTAAAGTAGTAAGTGTGGCGGTGGTCGTTGAAAGGAAGGAGGAAGGGAAGGAATACCCAGTGCGGCGCCCAGTATATTTTGTCAGCGAAGTGCTAACTCTTTCCAAGCAACGGTACCCACATTGGCAGAAGTTAGTGTATGGGGTGTTTATGGCGAGTCGGAAGCTTAAGCATTATTTCCAAGAGCATCCCATCACGGTGGTTAGTTCCGCCCCTCTCAGGGACATCATCCAGAATCAGGAGGCAATAGGGCGGATCGCCAAATGGGCGATTGAACTTGGGCCGCATCACGTATGATACACCCCTCGTACAACCATTAAATCTCAAGCCTTAGTTGATTTCGTCAATGATTGGATGGAATTGCAGGCCCCGGAGGACAGGCCTGATCTTACGTACTGGACTATTTATTTTGATGGATCCAGGCAGCTGGAAGGCTCGGGGACTGGTGTGGTACTGGTATCCCCTCAAGGAGACAAATTCTGTTATGTCCTCCAACTCATGTTTCCGTGCACTAACAATGCTGCCGAATATGAAGCTTTGCTTCACGGCTTGCGACTCGCCAAGGAGATGAACCTTACGCGGGTCAGATGTTTTGGCGACTCTGATCTGGTGGCGTAGCAAGTTTCAGGCACTTGGGATTCTCGAGACCCCGTGATGGCGGCTTACAGAAGAGCTGTGTCCGATGTGGCGGGTCATTTCCATGGCTATCAGGTTGATCACATTGACCGGCGCCTCAACGAGGCAGCTGATGCCCTTTCACGTCTTGGTTCCCAGCGAAAGCCGGTTCCCCCCAATGTTTTTCTGGATACTCTGCATAATCCCTCCGTGAGTTTGCCATCGGAGGAAGAGTTGGCAATACCAGATCCTGAGTCTCAATTCGTGGCGGCTCTCCACGTCACGTCAGATTGGGTTCTTCCCTATCTGGCCTATCTCGCCCGGGGCGAGTTACCAACAGACGAAGTTTTGGCCCGCCAAATTGTTCGACGGAGCAAATCCATGGTGATCATCAACGGCGAATTATATAAACGGAGTGCCTCTGGAGTTTTTCAATCATGCGTTTCCTCCGAAGAAGGATGCATAATCCTAAATGACATTCATTCCGGAGATTGCGGGCATCACGCCGGGTCACGCTCTTTGGTTTCAAAGGCATTCCGTCATGGTTTCCTTTGGTTGACGGCTCATGAAGATGCAGAAGAGATAGTTCGTCGGTGCGAGGGATGCCAGCGTTATGGACGACAGGCTCATGTGCCGGCTCAAGAACTAAGAATGATTCCCATCACTTGGCCTTTCACGGTCTGGGGGTTAGACATGGTTGGCCCCTTTAAAATGTCATCCAACAAGAAAACCCATTTGCTGGTGGCGGTTGATAAGTTCACCAAGTGGGTAGAGGCAGAACCTATTGGAACTTGCGATGCGGAGACGACGGTCAAATTCTTGAAGAAGCTGATTTTCCAGTTTGGATATCCACATAGTATCATTACTGATAATGGCACTAACTTGTCTCAAGGGGTGATGCAGGAGTTTTGCCGTCGAGAGCATATCCGGCTTGATGTTTCTGCGGTCGCTCACCCGCAATCTAATGGGCAGGCGGAACGGGCGAATCAGGAAGTTTTACGGGGAATTAAGCCCCGACTCATGGTTCCCTTGGAAAAGACCTCGGGATGTTGGGTTGAGGAGTTGCCGTCAGTGTTATGGAGCATCCGGACCACCGCGAACCGGTCCACGGGTTTTACCCCTTTCTTTATGGTCTATGGAGCAGAAGCTGTTCTTCCCACTGACATAAGGCATGACTCGCCCAGAGTCGCCGCTTATGTGGAAGAGGACAACGAACTAGCGTGTCAAGACTCTTTGGATGCCTTAGAGGAGGCGCGTGACTTGGCTGCGGCCCGATCGGCCATTTATCAGCAGGATTTACGGCATTATCACAACCGCCGGGTCAAGAGCCGAACCTTTCAGGAAGGCGACTTAGTGCTTCGGCTGATACAGGATCGTGCTGGCATGCATAAGTTATCACCACCATGGGAAGGACCGTTCGTCGTCAGCAAAAATCTTCACAACGGCTCTTACTATCTGGTGGATCTCCGGCCTAACCGGCCAACCACGGAGGCTGAGTCGACTCGCCCCTGGAATATTGCCCACTTGCGGCCTTACTACACTTGAGCTTTTAAGCTCTGCATTTTGTAAGTTTTTTAAGTCCTTATTATAAAGCAATAAAATTAAAACGCCTCCCGACTTGGGGGCTTCCTCTTATTGAGATCAGCTTTATTACCATTTTTGTCTATGAAATTATTATGTTGGGTGGCGCTTGAGCTTTCTGACTCACCCTATCCTGTCGCGACCTTATGAGCCGACAAAATCGTTATCTTGAGCGGCGCTTGAGCTTTCTGACTCGCCCGATCCTGTCGCGACCTTATGAGCCGACGAAATCATTATCTTGGGTGGCGCTTGAGCTTTCTGACTCGCCCTATCCTGTCGCGACCTTATGAGCCGACGAAATCATTATCTTGGGCGGCGCTTGAGCTTTCTGACTCGCCCGATCCTGTCGCGACCTTATGAGCCGACGAAATCATTATCTTGGGTGGCGCTTGAGCTTTCTGATTCGCCCGATCCTGTCGCGACCTTATGAGCCGACGAAATCATTATCTTGGGCGGCGCTTGAGCTTTCTGACTCGCCCGATCCTGTAGTGACCTTATGAGCCGACGAAATTATTATCTTGGGTGGTGCTTGAGCTTTCTGACTCGCCCGATCCTGTCGCGACCTTATGAGCCGACGAAATTATTATCTTGGGTGGTGCTTGAGCTTTCTGACTCGCCCTATCCTGTCGCGACCTTATGAGCCGACGAAATCATTATCTTGGGCGGCGCTTGAGCTTTCTGACTCGCCCGATCCTGTCGCGACCTTGTGAGCCGACGAAATCATTATCTTGGGCGGCGCTTGAGCTTTCTGACTCGCTCGATCCTGTCGCGACCTTATGAGCCGACGAAATCATTATCTTGGGCGGCGCTTGAGCTTTCTGACTCGACCGATCGCGACCTTATGAGCCGACGAAATTATTATCTTGGGTGGCGCTTGAGCTTTCTGACTCGCCCGATCCTGTCGCGACCTTATGAGCCGACGAAACTGCTACCTTGGGTGGCGCTTGAGTTTTTTGACTCGCCCTATCCTGTCGCGACCTTATGAGCCGACGAAAGTACTATTTTTTACCTTCCTGGCACTGCCACAAGGTTTTTCAGAACTTTTTTCTGATTCGCCTCAAAATATTTTGGGGCGACTGCTATTTGTAAATCACTTATTATTTAGTGAGATGGTTTCACATATGTTTTTCAAAAGCTTAGAACAGGTTGATGATCGAGATCACTCTATCCATGGCAAATTAAGCATCATAAAAAAGCCTCGAATGGCGGATCAAGTATTTCACATCGCCTTAAGGGCGACATAAGGATTTTTTAAAGGTATCACAAAGGTAGTATCGATTCCTAAAGGAGACCTATTACATGGCTCTCATGGCCAATTCAATGAAAATTTATTCTGCTGACGCCCTGGGATCAGCCTGTTGCGGGCTTTGGCCAACCTCAATCTGCAAGTCGCCCAGTACCCAGTTACACTTGGACAGAGCGGCAAATTCATCGTCATCGGTCAGGATTGATGAAAGATCCGCGTCCAAGTCAAAAGGATTTTTGGGTCGTCGCCGAGTTAAGATGGTCGTCACAAAGGTTGGCGGGTTGACCTTCTTGTTCTTGCTATCATAGGCGGCCTAGTACTTTGATAAGTCTAGGCTTGCAGCAAGCTGAGTCGCCGCCAGACGGGAGTCCTTGACAACACGCTGGTAGTCCTCTTCGGCGAATTCTGACCCATCATCCTTGAGTTGAGGAAAGCTTGCCGCTACTTCTTCTGGGTTGAGTTCTGGAGCATATGCTAAGCAGCGACTCAGTGTAGTCAGCACTCCCTTCCGGGCGGCTGACCGAGTTAACTCGCCAATCTGGGGAGGAAGCGTGGATAGGCAGCCAAGCATCTTCTTTATGGAGGTTATAGGCTCCTTGGCGCCCATCACTGCTTTCACAGTCAGTACACTGCTGGTATATAGCTGCTCTGTCAGCGTGTAAATCGCCTTCAGCGTCATAACGCAATCATCCTGAAGGTTGGCGGCTCTCGGACCTGTACAAGGGGTAATGATAATCAGTGACTCAGATAAGAGTTATTTGTTTAAAAAGGTCAAGAGTTAGTATTTTACCAAATACGGCTTGCGCCATGTTTGAGATATGACGTTTTAAACCGGACAACTCTTGTTGCACAGTAGCCAGCTTGGCTTCAGCCTTCTCTGCTCGCTTTGTTGAAGCATCTTGCTCAGCTTGAGCCCTTTTTAAATCTGCTTTTAGTTTTTCCATCTCAGCTAAGACCAGTTGATACTTCTCCTCCGATTTGGCTCGGGCATCCTGCTGATCAGATAAGCTTTTCTTCAAGTCGCCAAGTGCTGACTCAGTCTGGATAAGAGATTCCTGTTGAAGCATATGATTAAGGGGCAAGTCTCAGAACTATTGCAAGCAATATCCCTGACACTTGGGGGCTAATGTATAATTTTTCAGACAAAATTATACAGCATCAAGACCCGGCTCATCTTTTTACTAATGACCCGGCCCTTGGGTGTTACTGGTCGAAAGTTTTTCTAGTCATCAAGACCCGACTAATCTTTTTACTGATGACCCGGCCCTTGGGGGTTACTGGTCAAAAGTTTTTCTAGTCATCAAGACCCGACTCATCTTTTTACTGATGACCCGGCCCTTGGGGGTTACTGGTCGAATGTTTTTCTAGTCATCAAGACCCGGCTCATCTTTTTACTGATGACCCGACCCTTGGGGGTTACTGGTCGAAAGTTTTTCTAGTCATCAAGACCCGGCTCATCTTTTTACTGATGACCCGGCCCTTGGGGGTTACTGGTCGAAAGTTTTTCTAATCATCAAAACCTGGTTCATCTTTTTACTGATGACCCGACCCTTGGGGGTTACTGGTCGAAAGTTTTTCTAGTCATCAAGACCCGGCTCATCTTTTTACTGATGACCCGGCCCTTGGGGGTTAATGAAGATAATATGGTATACAACAAAACTTACCTCATGTTTATTTTTCAGCATCCGAAGCAGGCTTTTCTCCATCTCATAACTCGCCTCTAGGCGACTTGCAAAACCAGAGCAAAGTTCTTTGAACTCCAAATGTTCATATTGGGAGAGCTTAGCCTTGGAGAGTTCATATTCAGGAACAGTTTGAGATGATGATGACACATGCTTCGATAAAACCGCTGTGGCCGGTTTAGAGAAGCTGGTACCAGTGATAATTACAGCGTCCGGGTCTTCTGCTGTTGTCAATGGACTTGGCGGCTTGGGGGCATCCATTGTTTCCTTGGGAGAGCTAGGGAGATCCACTTGATCCTCAGGTTTGTCTTGGTCCAGGTTACCTTGGATCGGCGCTGGCTCTTTGATAGGCTCTGAGATTATGATGGGAGTTGACCCGCCAGTTTTCCTTTTCTTCGCCTGTGCCCTGAAAGAGGAAAGAGGTGCGTTTAAGGACTGAGAATTTATCACCATCAGATTCAAAGTAAAAATTATCAAAAGACTTACCCAGGGACACAGATCATTGGCGGAAGTGCCGACATTACTGAGTCGCCAGATGTAGGAGGAGAATTCTGCAAGAGTTGCACGTCGAAGATATAAGCGGGTTACAAATGCAATCCAAAGAGACATGAAGAAGTGTTGTTAAAGGATACCTCATTTGGCCTTTTCTTGCTCCCTGTGGGTAAACCGGACACCAGATCACCGGAATGACTTCGGGTCTTCCGATTCGAAGTGTATTTTGCTTTCTTCAGAAGAAAATTTGGGTCCAAACAAGCATTTGGATGTGAGAAGGTAACTTTCCCACAAATTCGCGTGTCCGGCTTAGGTGGAGAAGGAGATGAATCCGAGGAAACAGAAATTACCTCTACAGAATCCTCCTGGCTTTCGGTGTCTTCATTCTATTCCAGAGATGCAGAGGTATAAATACAAAGTTAACAGTAATGGATGGCGAGTTAAGAGAAGATAGGTTTTTACCTCCGAAGGGGCATCGCCGACTTGGGATTCATCGGCCTCGGATGGTTCAGCCACAACAGCTTTGCCCTCGCCCTTGGTTTTCTTCTTTGGCGGCGGCCTAGCTTGCTTCATGGCTGGCTTTTTGGGATTCTTAGACCAAAATTTATCACCTTTCTGAAATGGCATATGTCGTAAGAGGCCATAATTCGAATGAGCCATAAGAAGTAAAAGACAAAAGGCGGGTTAAAGTTGCTTACCTTGGGTGCCGAGTTAATCTTGCAGAAGGGTTTGAGACCTATTTGGGTGCATTTTCCCGCAGGCTCGCCGGTCAGCTTCTCGATGATGGTGACAATATCGCTTTCCGTTAGAGCCGTGTGGAAGTAACATTGAGGATGGTCTAGAGTGCCGTCAAATTCACACATTAACCCGTCCCGACGACTTAGAGGGAGGATGTGCCATTCGACCCAGCAGCGGATCAAGTCAACCCCAGTAAGGCCGTTGTTTGTCAAAGATCTTAATTCGGACAAAACTGGGATAAAATCTGATTCTTCTTCTTCGGTGAGCTTTTCCGGGAGCTTGAAATTCGCTGGGAGGCGATCTTCCCTATAACCCAAAAGCTTCTTTTCACCTACAGGCGAGGTCTCTTGACAATAGAACCAAGACTCGCCCCAGCCTTTGGGGTGGCTCGGCATGGCGACTGACGGAAATGGGCTATCCCTGCGGCGCTGAAATTTACACCGCCGAGTTCCAAGCTGGGACCATTGTGAAATTCTGTTTGGCGATTGAAGTAGAAGAAATACCAGAATAAGGGAACTGAGGGTTCCCTAGATCCTGGAGGCGGAGATTCATGAAAGCCATGGCATCTCTAAGGAACTTCGATCCGGGCGGCTTAAAACCCCGCTCAAGGTGTTCAACGAAAACAACTATTTCCCCTTCTTTGGGATTGGGGATTTCCTCTCCGAACCCAGTACACCAACCGATAACATCCTGAGGGTCCAAATTTCCCGTTTTCACATAATCCTCTAGTATGGCATCATTGACCTTGGTAGGGAGCCAGTCACTTTTGAAAACGACGCCCATGCTACAAAGGAATGAAGTGCGGGTGAATTGACACGCCAAAACATCTACTGTAAGAGGTGAAACTATTTCATTTGACTGGCCAAGTAATTTGTCCGCGGGCTAAGGAAAAATCTTGATCCGCCAAACGATGGCCCGAATCAGGTTGCTATGGCGACTTACGAAGTTTGGCTACTTAAAGGAGTTGTGTCTCAAGGCGTCAGAGGCATTTATCCAAAAATGGTGAAGTATGGAGACTACAAACAGTTTTCATATAACGAGCGGTAGATTATGGATCTACTGGACAACTGAGAATAAATGCGGAAAATGACCGGATGCGGCAACCTACGACCAAGATGTGAGAATGCTGTTGGTTTGGTGAAATGCTACTCTAAGTGTGCAAATCAAGGGTGGACAAATAAAGGTATTAGAGACGTTGGTTTTCTAGTCATCATCGATATCAAAAAATCAATAACAAGTAACAACTATTCGGGGAGGCATCAAGAACATGGAAGTGATGAACTTCGAAAAAGAATAGGGATCTGCTCTTGAGTAAACGGAGACCTAACCTGGTGGGTTCAGCCGGAGATGGTCGACGGTGACGAAGGCTTCTGGAGGGGCGCGGAAACCTCGGGCGGCGTTGGAGTATTCGGCGGCGACAAAGTGTACGGCGGTGATGAGGAGCTCGATGGCGGCAAGGCGTTCGACAGCGATGAGAACTGCTCGGCCCCGACGAGGTGTTCGGCGGCAACGAAGCCTTCGGGCAGCGCCAAAGCTTTCGGGCGGCGACGAGGACTTCGGACGGCGGCAGAGCTCTCGTGTGGCGCTGAGTTTTTCGCTGCGGTAATGGGGAGGAAAGGTGACGAGACTGGTGGGTGGAATGCGCCCAGTCTTGTCCCCCACCTATTTAACAGGGCAGATGCTGGAATCGAGGCGCCGTGAGCGGGAACTGCCAAACGGAAAAGATTCGCCATGATGGCGCCCCCGAAATTTTTGGGATAATGATGTCGAAGGATCCGTTGAGAGATTACGTCGTTATCCTTTCCGGGATTCGAGGAAGGAGCTAACAAGAAGCGGTTTGGCGACACAGGTTTTTCCGCAACAGATGGCGGTTCGAGTGCATGGTGCATAAGAAGAGTGAAGATGAATCGCCTTTAAGTTGAGCAAAGATATTGACGTGAAAGAAATTCAAGTCAATCTGGGGCCTAATGTTGGGGATTTTATCTGTTGATAACCTGCCCTAATTGGGCCGGGTCACCAAAGCTGGCGACTCATCTAAGATGTAGTTTGGGCCTTGGTCTGGTAGAGCCAAGAGTAGTATGGCGGTTTATGACTTTCGGAAGGAGTCCATAATAAAGAAGGTCTCCAAGCTTCGGAAGGAGGCGACGTAAAGATTGCAAGGGTCACGATTTGTGTAAAGAAAAGGATCCTTGTAAACCCTAAGGACTCGACCTGTATATAAAGGCGAGTCCCAGGGGAGAAGAGGACAGGTTAGAAATCATTGATTGCTCGGTCTGGCGAGTTACGCCCTCCTTCGAAACTCCATCAATACAACTCAAAGCAGGACGTAGGCCTTTACCTCCTCACGAGGGGCCGAACCTAGGTAAATCGCCGTCTCTCTCCCGTTCAACCCCTTTGAGTCGCCACCAAAGTGCGATGGCTCCAGTACTAAGTCCTTTCACGAGGACATCTGCCATAACAAAACCATGACAGAGGGTGTATTTCAAAACCAATGGAATATCAAAGTATTATAAGGTGCGGACATTAAAGTTAAATCACGATATGAAGATGAAGTGACTTATTTTGAATTCGAAGCACTAACCCCAACTTCTTTATATGAGCAACATAATAGTATATCTATTGATATTTTTGCCACTCTAATATGAAAATAATAATAGTAAGAAAAACAGCAGAGAAAAACAGGCTGCATTTGGCCAAACAAAATCGCATAGAGAAAAGGTCACAACATATATGTGCGAGGTAATAGTTTAGCATCCCTTCAAATTTTGTTGGTAGATAATGACCTATTGAGAAGATCATTTGTATCTAACAACATACTCCAATTGAAAAGGCATCACGGTAAAGTGCATGCACATACATGTACCTGGACTGGAGAGTATCGGAGGCGTGTGACGTCGTAGCACAGATTTTGCAGACTCCGGTGTGAGTAGTGGGATGCAACTGCAAAACCAGAATCTAAATGAACAGGACACAAATAAGAGCAACTCTAGCAGACCCCGCATTCGTCCGGCCTGCAAAACGTATTTGAAGTTCGCGTAAAATAGCTTTTGCGGGCTGGCCCGGGCTGGCACAGATGCAGACCCCCCAAACGGACCCGTAAAAGAGCATATTCACGGAATATGCTTTGGTGGGGGAAAGAGCGCGCTGAAATGTCCCCCCACCAACCGCTTTCGCTCATATGCAGGGCACCGCAACGGTGAGGTGGAAACCCGCGAATACGCAGGTTGGGGCCGAGATTTTGTCGTGCCCCGCAAAAATATTTGCGGGCCAGGGCGGGATGCGGGGTTTGATCGGACAGGTTTAACCTCCCCGACCCGCATTTTGGCGGTTATTTTCTGGATCGGGGCGGGATGTGGGGTCTGCTAGAGTTGCTCTAAGCATGTCAAAAGTGGTACTCATCATCTCACAGTTGAATGTAAGAGCGCAGTGATGCTCACCTCATAAGGTGATGTGACCGTCCCGAAGATGGACAAGACTCTCTATGGAAATTGCCTTTGCTCTTTTGTTTCTTGCTGCCCCCAACGGCTTCGTAGCAGAGCAATGGTACATAAAGAATGCTGCAGTTGTTCCTTGCTCGATGATATAGGTTGGCCGGCAAAGAAATGGCGGCCCAACCCGCGTCCCAACACTCATAGAAACATCAAGAGCCAAGACGTACTAGCAAGCGTGGCGGAGGAGGTTCAGAGGAGAGCATGGCAATGGAACGGTAGACCAACAACCAACTTCCCATCACTCAGAAAAATTTGGGGCGAGGCAGAGGAGGTCAACGACCCATGCAGGTCGACTTGGCTATGTCTTCCTCGACGATTTGGTTGCTCGGCAATTGAACCGCTGCCCGACCTGCGACCCAAGAACCAGGATGGCGACAGAGGCAAGGAAGACCGATGGTCTTGCAGGAGGATGGCAACACTTTAACACAAATGCGGTATCTGCTTAGTTGCAGGGTAATGTGGGCGATTAATGCTGCAGTTTCATCTGCATTTGAAGCTATAATTTGTGGCATATGAGAGGTATGGTTGTGGCGGCGGAAGTGATAACGTTGGGAATGAGAGTCGCAACATGGGGAAGATGACCTACCTGAAAACCTAGCACGCATGGGCTACAGCCTACCACCCACATAACACATATGTTGGCTTCGCAAGCCAGCCCAGCAGCGACAGGTCTAGGTCTAGCCCACTCATACGTCTCCATCGTATCTACTTTTCTAAACTCTTTTTCCCTTGTTTTGCACTCTAATTTGCATGATTTGAATGGAACTAACCCGGACTGACGCTGTTTTCAGCAGAATTGCCATGGTGTTGTTTTTGTGCAAAAATAAAAGTTCTCGGAATGACCTGGAAATTTACGAGGATTTTTTGTGGAATATATAAAAAATACTCGCGCAAGAGTTACCTGAAGACACGGAGCCAGGAGCCCACAAGCCCAGGAGGCGCGCCCCCTAGGCCACGTCTGGAACGCTTGTGAGGCCCACGTGGCTCCGCAACCTCCAACTCCAACTCTATATATTCTCTCTCGCCCAGAAAAAAAATCAAGAGAGAAGAGTTCATCGCGTTTCACGACACGGAGCCGCCACCACCACCCGTTCTTCATCAGGAGGGCAGATCTGGAGTCCGTTCTGGGCTCCGTAGAGGGGAAATCGACGCCGTCGTCATCACCAACCATCCTTCATCGCCAATTCCATGATGCTCTTCATCGTTCGTGAGTAATCTCATCGCAGGCTTGCTGGACGGTGATGGGTTAGATGAGATCTATCATGTAATCGAGTTAGTTTTGATGGGGTTTGATCCCTAGTATCCACTATGTTCTAAGATTGATGTTGCTAGTACTTTGCTTTGCTTAATGCTTGTCACTAGGGCCCAGTGCCATGATTTCAGATCTGAACCTATTATGTTTTCATCAATATATGTGTGTTCTTGATCCTATCTTGCAAGTTGTAGTCACCTACTATGTGTTATGACCCGGCAACCCCGGAGTGACAATAGCCGGAACCACTCCCGGAGATGACCATAGTATGAGGAGTTCATGTATTCACTATGTGCTAATGCTTTGTTCCGGTTCTCTGTTAAAAGGAGACCTTAATATCCCTTAGTTTCCATTAGGACCCCGCTGCCACGGGAGGGATGGACAAAAGATGTCATGCAAGTTCTTTTCCATAAGCACGTATGACTAAATACGGAATACATGCCTACATTACATTGACGAACTAGAGCTAGTTACATATTACCCTATGTTATAACTGTTACATGATGAATGTCATCCGACATAATTATCCATCACCGATCCAATGCCTACGAGCTTTTCCTACTGGTCCTTGCTAACTTACTTGACTGCTACTGCTGTCACTACTGCTACTGTTACCGCTGCTACCATTACTATCACACTACTTTGCTACTGAAACTTTTCTGCAGATACTAAGTCTTTCAGGTGTGGTTGAATTGACAACTCAACTACTACTACTCGAGAATATTCTTTGGCTCCCCTTGTGTCGAACCAACAAATTTGGGTTGAATACTCTACCCTCGAAAACTGTTGCGATCCCCTATACTTGTGGGTTATCACCCACCTATGAAAACATGAGTGGGGTAGTGAGATCGAAGAATAGAGGGCACTCGGGATAAACAACGAATCGTTACTTTCCACTTAGCGGTGGAAAGTCTCGGTAAATTGCATCAAAACGTGATCAAACGGCTGCAAACGTGTGAACTATACATATCCACGGCTATATCAATTCGGATGACGTGGCTTCATGTGGAGTCACGAAAATCAGCTAGTGGGGTTTCCCTATTTAGATATAGAAGATTGCAAAAAAACATATTCTTACATTTTTATCGCATTTGGATTTTGTTGTATTTTGTGGAAAACATGTAAAAACAATAGGAACAGGCACTAGGCATTGGATCAGTAAGTTAATACCAAACATATTATATAATATTTCCAAAATTACATGAAAGTTGTAAAGTATTGGCATGAAACAGTAAAAAATTATAGATACGATGGAGACGTATCATGATCTATCTTATGTAATCACTCTTTTGCGTTGTGTTTGTTGGGATCCGATGAATTGTGGGTTTATGTTTAGATTATTCATGAAAAGTATCTTCGTCATCTTTGAATACTTATATGCGTGATTATGGTAGCTCTGTATTTCCCTCTGATCGATAGGTTCGGTTTGGCCAAGTAGATTGATTTATCTTGAGCGCGAGTGGAACATTATAATGGGTTCAATCTTGTGGTGCTCAATCCTAGTGACAGAAAGGGACATGACATGTATTTGTATTGTTGTCACTAAGGATAAAACAATGGGTTTTATTCATATTAGTTGGACTTACTTTGTCTACATCATGTCATCTTGCTTAAAGCATTATTCTGTTTTACTTAATACTCTAGATGCATACTAGATAGCGGTCAATGAGTGGAGTAATAGTTGTAGATGCATGCAGGATTTGGTCTACTTGCTTATGGACGTGATGCCTATATGTGTGATAATTTCCATGAATAAATATTGCATGGCTATCCGCCTTTCTATCAATTGCTCAACATTAATTTGTTTACCCACCGGATGCTTTTTACGAGAGAGAAGCCTCTAGTGAAAGCTATGGCCCCGAGGTCTTCACAAATATATTACTAAAATATATAAATACCTTGCTACCTTTTTTATTTGCATTTACTTTTTGTATTTAATATATTATATTATCTATATATCACTATTTATCTCTCGCAAGTAATGAGTTCACGGGGCTTGTAGACCCTCTTATCCGCGTTGGGTGCAAGTGTGGGCTTTTTTTGTGTCTAGGCGCTAAAGTCGGGCGTTTGCATGGTCCTCCTTTTGGTTCTATAACCTTGGTTCTCACTGAGGGAAATACCTAAATCTACTGTGTTCTCCACTCCTCTTCGGAAAATCCCAAAGTAGTTTACAAGTAGAAAAGGACTGAAGACGATCGTCTGTGTGGTCCTCCTATTGGTTCGTTAACCCTGATTCTCACTGAGGTAAATACTTATCTCTACTATGACGGATTGATACGTCTCTGTCGTATCTACAATTTTTGATTATTTCATGCTAGTATTCTACAACTTTCATATACTTTTGGTAGCTTTCTATACTATTTTTGGGACTAACATATTGATCGAGTGCCTGGTGCTAGTTCCTGTTTGTTGCATGTTTTTTGTTCTGCAGAAAATCCATATCAAACGAAGTCCAAATGGGATAAAAACATATGGAGATTTTGTTTGGAATATATGTGTATTTTGGGATGTGGAATCAACAGAAGGCGGTGCCTGAGGGGCCCACAAGCCAGAGGGGCACGGCCTGGGGGGGGGGTAGGGCATGCCAGGCTGGCTTGTGGCCACCCCGTATAGCGATTGGTGACCTTCTTTTGCTGCAAGAAAACTAATATCTGGATAAAAATCGTGTTAAAATTTCAGCCCAATCGGAGTTACGGATCTCCGGGAATATGAGAAAGGGTGAAACGCCAGAATCTAGAAGGCAGAAAAACGCAGAAACGGAAAGAAACACAGAGAGAGATCCAATCTCGGAGGGGCTCTCGCCCCTACGCCGCATGGAGGCCAAGGACCAGAGGGTAACCCTCCTCCCATCTAGGGGGGAGGCCAAGGAAGAAGAAGAAGGAGGGGGGCTCTGTCCCCCTCTCTCCTGGTGGCACCGGAACACCGTCGGGGCCATCATCGTGACGACGATCTACACCAACAACTTCATCGCCGTCATCACCAACTCTCTCCCCTTCTATGCAGCAGTGTAACACCCCTTCTCCCTGCTGTAATCTCTACTTAAACATGGTGCTCAACGCTATATATTGTTTCCCAATGATGTATGCCTATCCTATGATGTTTGAGTGGATCCGTTTTGTCCTATGGGCTGATTGATGATCATGATTGGTTTGATTTGCATGTTTTATTATTGGTGCTATCCTATGGTGCTCTTCGTGTCGCACAAGCGTGAGGGATACCCGTTGTAGGGTGTTGCAATGTGTTGATGATTTGCCTATGGTGGGTTGCTTGAGTGACAGAAGCGTAAACCCGAGTAGGTGGGTTGTTGCATATGGGAGTAAAGAGGACTTGATACCTTATAATGCTATGGTGGGTTTTACCTTAATGATCTTTAGTAGTTGCAGATGCTTGCTAGAGTTCCAATCATAAGTGCATATGATCCAAGTAGAGAAAGTATGTTAGCTTATGCCTCTCCCTCATATAAAATTGCAATAATGATTACCGGTCTAGTTATCGATTGCCTAGGGACAAATAACCTTCTTGTGACAAAAACATATATACTAAGAACAACTTAGTTGTTTCTTTATCTTAGCAGCCCCTAGTTTTTATTTACGTGTTCTTTATTTTCTTGTAAACCTATCCTATCACACCTACAAAGTACTTCTAGTTTCATGCTTGTTCTACGTAAAGCAAACGTTAAGCGTGTGTAGAGTTGTAATGATGGTCGATAGAACTTGAGGGAATATTACCTTTAGCTCCTCGTTGTGTTCGACACTCTTACTTATCGAGAAAGGCTACAACTGATCCCCTATACTTGTGGGTTATCAAGACCTTTCTCTGGCGCCGTTGCCGGGGAGCAATCGCGTGTGGGAAATATTTTCGTGCGTGCTTGTTTGCTTTATCACTAAGTAGATTTTATTTGCTGTTTAAGTTGTTCTCTATCTTTTGTTATGGATATGGAACACGAAATACCAAAAAAATCAGGTGTACTTGCTATTCATGGAGATGGGGAACCTCCTAAAACCCTCGATGCTCATTATGTGGAAGATATTATGCACTACTTTAATAATCCTGAGAAAACCCCATTTAATTATATAATGGGAGACACGTTGGATCAACGTGAATACTTTAGGGATAATCGCTTGACTCAAAAAGGGAAACTGTTATGGGATCAAATTCATATGTTGAAATGGTATGCTTGGAATGTATGCTTGAGATATGATATTACTTGTTGCTCTAGGATGAAGGCTAAACACGTTCCCTTTTCACGTAAATTTAATGATAATAAAACCTTGGCTTCTTATGCTAATGGTATATATGATTACTATGGTGTGGAACAAATAGAAGAGTTTGTTTCTTCTAAGCGTGCTTATGAAATTGAAGCTTTGTTTGAAAAGTACGAAGATTATGATGATGTTGCTTACCGATCTCAAAATTTGGCTATGCTTCGTTATTCTTATGCCAATTATGAATATAATGCCCATATTGATCGATTTATTGATAAAGTCTCCGCTATCCAAGAAGAGACTAATATTTTGCAGGAATCTATGGAATAAGAAATTGATGACACTATGAGCTCATTGGATGAAAAACACGAGGAGGAGAGCGAAGAACAAAAGGAGGAAGGGCGGATTAGCTACATGTGCCCACCTTGTAATGAGAGTAGCTCTTCAACTTATACATTGTTCAATTTCCCTTTGTGCTTACCGAAGGATGAATGCTATGATAATTGCTATGATCCCTTGGATTCATTTGAAACATGCCTTTTTGATGAACTTGATGCTTGCTATGATTGTGGCCATGATGCCAATATGAATGTTGATTATGGAGATGAACTTGCTATAGTTCCTTATGTTAAGAATGAAATTGTTGCTATTCCACCCACACATGATACTATTATTATGTTTTTGAATTCTCCCAACTACACTATATTGGAGAAGTTTGCACTTATTAAGGATTATATAGATGGGTTGCCTTTTACTACTACACATGATGATTTTGATAGATATAATATGCGTGTGCTTGCTGCTCCTACTTGCAATTATTATGAGAGAGGAACTACATCTCCACCTCTCTATGTTTCCAATGCAATAAAATTGCAAGAAATTGTTTATACTATGCATTGGCCTTTACTTTGTGTGCATGAATTGTTCTTTTATGACATGTCGATGCATAAGAAGAGAGTTAGACTTTGTTGTTGTGTGATATATGTTACTTTGTGCTCACTACTAAATTACAAATCATTGTTAATTAAAATTGGCTTTGATATACCTTGGGATCCGCGTGGATCAATTACCTGAGCACTTTATGGCTAGCTTAGTGGCTTTAAAGAAAGCGCTGCCATGGACACAACCCGGAAGTTTTAGAGAGTCATTTTATTCTGTTGTGTGCTTTTATATACTTTAAAAAACAAAAACAAAAAAAGAGGGGAACCTAAAACTTTTCAAAAAGAAAAGTGAAAGTGAGAGAGACGAGCATTGTTAAAATGGGAGCATGCCTTGAACTTTGTTCATGCCCATGGAAACCTTGTGAATCTTAATTACAGAAACTTTTCAACAAAAATAATTATCCCCTTGTATAAATCCATTGTATCATAAAAATAATGTGCCAAGATTTTCCTTTAGGATGATTGGAGTGCTTGTTTGGTGTGTGCAGTGCGAAAACAGAAGCTTTGGTTGTAGTGCGTGAATTTACGTTTTTTACTCGAATGTCAAAAGTTTCTGAATTTTTTACACAATAATTCTATGCAAAGTTTTTATTTCTTCCTAACGTTTCAGAATTTTTATAGTTACATAAGTATGGTGAATGTACAGATTACTACAGAGTGTCATGTTTTTGACAGATTCTGTTTTTATGCATTGTTTTGCTCATTTTGATGAAATTATCGATTGTATCGGTGGTATAAGCCTTGGAAAAGTTGTATTATTGTATATACAATGCAAAAACATAATATGAATTGGTTGGAAACATTACTTAAAGTTGTAATTTGCTTTATTATTACTAACGGATCTCACGAGGGTTTTGTTAAGTTTTGTGTGATCGAAGTTTTCAAGTTTTGGGCGAGATCACGATGGATGAAGGAATAAGGAGTGGAAAGAGACTAAGATTGGGGATGCCCGAGGCACCCCAAGGTAATATTCAAGGACTCCCAAGCAACTAAGCTTGGGTATTCCTCGGAAGGCATCCCCTCTTTCTTCTAACAACCATCGGTAATTTTACTTGGAGCTATATTTTTATTCGCCACATGATATGCGTAAATCTTGGAGCGTCGTGTGATTTTTATTTTTATTTTAATAATGCACCATGCTGGTATGAGAAAGTCCATGGTTGATTTATAGAAGGCTCTTTGCACCTCACTTATATCTTCTGAGTATGGCTTTATAGAATGCTTCATGTGTTTCATTTATATCATTTGAAGTTTGGATTGCCTGTTTATCTACACATAGAAAACCGCCATTTTTAGAATGCTCTTTTGGTTCACTTATATTTGTTAGAGCGTGGTCATATCTTTTGTAGAAATAATTAAACTCTCATGTTTCACTTATATCTATTTATAGAGTTAACATGAGTTGGTCATTCACATGGTTAGTCATAAAATCCTATATAAAACTTGTAGATCATTGAATATAATATGTTTGATTCCTTGCAATAGTTTTGCGATATAAATATGGTGATATTAGAGTCATGCTTGTGAGTAATTGTGGATTGGTAGAAATAGTTGTGTTAAAGTTTGTGATTCCCGTAGCATGCACGTATGGTGAACTGTTATGTGAAGAAGTCATAGCATGATTTATTTATTGATTGTCATCCTTTGTGTGGAGGTCAGGATCGCGCGATGGTTAATTCCTACCAACCCTTCCCCTAGGAGCATGCGTGTAGTACCTTGTTTCGATGACTAATAATTTTTTGCAATAAGTATGTGAGTTCGTTATGACTAATGTTGAGTCCATGGATTATACGCACTCTCACCCTTCCACACTTGCTAACCTCTCTAGTACCGTGCTACTTTCCCTGGTGCATTAAACCCACCTTCCTCAAAATAGCCACCATATACTTTCCTCAGAAACAACCACCATACCTACCTATTATGGCATTTCCATAGCCATCCCGAGATATATTGCCATGCAACTTCCACTGTTCTGTTTATTATGACACGCACCATCGTTCTCATATTGCTTTGCATGATCGTAAGATAGCTAGCATGATGTTTTCATGGCTTGTCCGTTTTTTATATCATTGCTACGGCTAGATCATTGCACATCCCAGTCCACTGATGGAGGCATTCATATAGAGTTATCTTTTGTTCTAGTATCGAGTTGTATTCTTGAGTTGTAAGTAAATAAAAGTGTGATGATCATCATTATTAGAGCATTGTCCCATGTGAGTAAAGCATGATGTAATCTATGATTCCCTCACAAATTGCGATGAGTCTCCGGACTTTACGAAAAAAGGCCAAATAAGCCCACCAAAAAAGGAGAAAAAAAGAAAAAAAAGAAAGAAAAAAAGAGAAAAGAGAGAAGGGGCAATGCTACTATTCCTTTTTCCACAATTGTGCTTCAAAGTAGCACCATGATCTTCATGATAGAGAGTCTCCTATATTGTCACTTTCATGTACTAGTGGGAATTTTTCATTATAGAACTTGGCTTGTATATTCCAATGATGGGCTTCCTCAAATTGCCCTAGGTCTTCATGAGCAAGAGAGTTGGATGCACACGCACTTAGTTTATTTTTGAGCTTTCATACAATTATATGTCTAGTGCATCCGTTGCTTGGCAATCCCTACTCACTCACATTGATATCTATTGATGGGCATCTCCATAGCCCATTGATACGCCTAGTTGATGTGAGACTATCTCTTTCTTTTTGTCTTCTCCACAACCTCCACCATATTCTATTACATCTATAGTGCTATACCCATGGCTCACGCTCATGTATTGCGTGAAAGTTGAAAAAGTTTGAGAATACTAAAGTATGAAACAATTGCTTGGCTAAAACCGGGGTTGTGCATGATTTAATACTTTGTGTGATGAAGATGGAGCATGGTGAGACTATATGATTTTGTAGGGATAACTTTCTTTTAGCCATGATATTTTGAGAAGATGTGATTTCTTTATTAGTATGCTTGAAGTATTTTTTGTCCTAATGCCAAATGATAGACTATTGCCTTGAATCACTCGTGTCTTAATATTCATGTCATGATTAGATTATATGATCAAGATTATGCTAAGTAGCATTCCACATCAAAATTTATGTTTTTTATCATCTACCTACTCGAGGACGAGCAGGAATTAAGTTTGTGGATGCTGATACGTCTCCATAGTATCTATAATTTTTATTGTTTCACGCCAATATTCTACAACTTTCATATACTTTTGGCAACTTTTTATACTTTTTTTTGGGACTAACATATTGATCCAGTGCCCAGTGCTAGTTCTTGTTTGTTCCACGTTTTTTGTTTCAAAACAAATCAAGATCAAACGAAGTCCAAACGGGATAAAAACTTACGGAGATTTTGTTTGTAATATATGTGAATTTTGGTAAGTGGAATCAACAGAAGGCGGTGCTCGAGGGGCCCACAAGCCAGAGGGGCGCGAGATGGGGGGTAGGGCGCGTGAGGATGGCTTGTGGTCACCCCGTAAGGCGGCTGGTGCCCTTCTTTCGCTGCAAGAAAGCTAATATCTGGATAAAAATCGTGTTAAAATGTCAGCCCGATCGGAGTTACGTATCTCCGGGAATATAAGAAATGGTGAAACGCGAGAATCTGGAAGGCAGAAAAACGCAGAAATAGAAAGAAAGAGAGAGAGGGAGAGATCCAATCTTGGAGGGGCTCTTGCCCCTCCGCTGCCATGGAGGCCAAGGACCAGAGGGGAAACCCTCCTCCCATCTAGGGGTGGCGAAGGAAGAAGAAGAAGGAGGGGGCTCTCTCCACCTCTCTCCCAGTGGCACTAGAATGCCGTCGGGGCCATCATCCTGACGGCGATCTACACCAACAACTTCACCGCCGTCATCACCAACTCTCTCCCCTTCTATGCAGCGGTGTAAAACCCCTTCTCCCCTCTGTAATCTCTACTTAAACATGGTGCTCAACGCTATATATTATTTCCCAATGATGTACGGCTATTCTATGATGTTTGAGTAGATCTGTTTTGTTCTATAGGTTGATTGATGATCATGATTGGTTTGAGTTGCATGTTTTATTATTGGTGTTGTCCTATGGTGCTCTCTGTGTCGCGCAAGCGTGAGGGATCCATGCTGTAGGGTGTTGCAATGGTTCATGATTTGCCTATGGTGGGTTGCTTGAGTGACAGAAGCATAAACCCGAGTAGGTGGGTTGTTGCATATGGGAGTAAAGACGACTTGATACCTTATAATGTTATGGTGGGTTTTACCTTAATGATCTTTGGTAGTTGCGGATGCTTGCTAGAGTTCCAATCATAAGTGCATATGATCCAAGTAGAGGAAGTATGTTAGCTTATGCCTCTCCCTCATATAAAATTGCAATAATGATTACCAGTCTAGTTATCGATTGCCTAGGGACAAATAACCTTCTTGTGACAAAAACATATCTACTAAGAACAACTTAGTTGTTTCTTTATCTTAGCAGCCCCTTGTTTTTATTTACGTGTTCTTTATTTTCTTACAAACCCATCCTATCACACCTACAAAGTACTTCTATTTTCATGCTTGTTCTAGGTAAAGCAAACGTTAAGCGTGCATACAGTTGTATCGGTGGTCGAGAGAACTTGAGGGAATATTTGTTCTACCTTTAGCTCCTCGTTGGGTTCAACACTCTTACTTATCCAGAAAGGCTACAATTGATAACCTATACTTGTGGGTTATGTGATAGAGGCGAAGTTGTCCATGTCTTTCGATGAGTTCGTGGGTATCTTTTTGGTGGAGTAGACTTTGACGGTCAGACTACGAACGTGTGAGGACGTCGTGCCTTAGAAATCGCTAAACCAACTCCGAGAGGTTATTGACCACGCCGGAGCACGATCAACCTGACCATGAAGGTCTGTTTCCTGCACGCAAACGAAGAACAAGCAAGAAACTAAGATGCAATCAATATATTGCGAATATAAGAGGAAAGATTTATTGATGGAAGTGGGGTTCTGTGACGCCTTTGTCTGGTCGTAGAACACAAACAAAGAACGCGAAGTTGCAGCTATGGAGAACTTGTAATCTAAACAAAACCCAAGTCTAAACGGTGCCCTAAGGGCTGTATATATGAGGGAATAGAGAGGCAATTTCGTGACCCTTGGAGGAGGGGTCCGAAAACAGCCCTAAACTCAGTTTCCCCACACATACGGACTCTAAAAATAGCCTATATTATGGTATTTCGAAATTACATGGGCCCGGCCCAAAAATAAGGTGGCGCAGCACCTATAATAGCATATGGACAAAATTTATAAAGTGGCATCTTGAATATTTCGTCCAAAGCCTTCATGCTCTCCTTATGGTGGCTTTAGAGTGCGAAAATCACCAGTGGAAGCTCCATTGTTCTCTCTCGCGCGTGCACCTTCTTCTCCATGCTTGATCCCGCTCCAACGGATATCCTTCTTGTCCATGCTAGGTCCTTCATTCATGAGCACTACAATAGTATCTAACTTAGGCAGCATCATATGTTCATGAACATTAGAAGTATTCCCAAGAAACAAAAGTACCTGGTAATTCAATTGGCATGCACGATCTCTAGTAACTGGTTCAGTATGTATAGAAGCTGGGGCTTGATAACCCACAAGTATAGGGGATCGCAACAGTTTTCGAGGGTAGAGTATTCAACCCAAATTTATTGATTCGACACAAGGGGAGCCAAAGAATACTCTCGAGTATTAGCAATTGAGTTGTCAATTCAACCACACCTGAAAGACTTAGTATCTGCAGCAAAGTTTTAGTAGCAAAGTAGTATGATAGTAACGGTAGCGGTGGTAACAGTAGCAGTAGTAATTTGTATAGCAAGTGTGACAACAGTAGCGGTGAAGTAACTTAGCAAGGACCAGTATAGGAAAATCTCATAGGCATTGGATCGGTGATAAATAATTATGTCGGATGACATTCATCATGTAACAGTTATAACATAGGGTGATATGTAACTAGCTCTAGTTTGTCAATGTAATGTAGGCATGTATTCTGTATTTAGTCATACGTGCTTATGGAAAAGAACTTGCACGACATCTTTTGTCCATCCCTCCCGTGGCAGCGGGGTCCTAATGGAAACTAAGGGATATTAAGGTCTCCTTTTAATAGATAACCGGAACAAAGCATTAGCACATAGTGAATACATGAATTCCTCATACTATGGTCATCTCCGGGAGTGGTTTCGGCTATTGTCACTCCGGGGTTGCCGGGTCATAACACATAGTAGGTGACTACGACTTGCAAGATAGGACCGAGAACACACATATATTGATGAAAACATAAGAGGTTCAGATCTGAAATCATGGCACTCGGGCCCTAATGACAAGCATTAAGCATAGCAAAGTAGTAGCAACATCAATCTTAGAACATGTTGGATACTAGGGATCAAACCCCATCAAAACTAACTCGATTATATGATAGATCTCATCCAACCCATCACCGTCCAGCAAGCCTACAATGAGATTACTCACGAACGATGGAGAGCATCATGGAATTGGCGATGGAGGATGGTTGATGATGACAACGACGTCAATTTCCCCTCTCCGGAGCCCAGAACGGACTCCATATCTGCCCTCCCGAGGAAGAACACGCGGTGGCGGCGGTTTCGTATCGTGAAACGCGATGAATTCTTCTCTCCTAGTTTTTCCTCGGCGAGACAGACTTTATAGAGTTGGAGTTGGAGGCTGCGGAGCTACGTTGGCCCCATGAGCCTGCCAAGCGCGCCCTAGGGGGGTGCGCCTCCTGGGCTCTTGGGCTCCTGGCTCCGTGTCTTCGGGTAATCCTTGCGCCAGTATTTTTTATATATTCCAAAAAAATCCTCGTATGTTTCCAGGTTATTCCGAGAACTTTTATTTATGCACAAAAACAACACCATGGGAATTCTGCTGAAAACATCGTCAGTCTGGGTTAGTAGTTCCATTCAAATCATGCAAATTAGAGTCCAAGACAAAGGCAAAAGAGTTTGGAAAAGTAGATACGATGGAGACATATAAACTCCCCAAGCATCTTCCATGCTACACATATTATAGGCGGTTCCCAAACAGAACAGTAAAGTTTTGACTCCCCCACCACCGATCAATCACACTCCACGACTAGCCGAATCCTCGTGTGTCGTCCATACCAACAACAATCCAGGGGGAGTTTTGTTTGCAATTATATTTTTGATTTGATTTGAGCATGTAACTGGGCATTCCGATTACCGGCCCCTTTCCCATGAGTAATAGTGAATAGACACGTATCGAGGATAACACGCCTAGCATGGAAGATACTGACCGCCCCTTGTCACCACATGAGTGGTTCGGGCATACAAAACAGATTATTATTTGAAGATTTATAGAGTGGCACATGCAAATTTACTTGGAACGGCAGGTAGATACCGCATATAGGTAGGTATGGTGGACCCATATGGAACAACTTTGGGTTTATGGAAGTGGATGCACAAGAAGTATTCCCGCTTAGTACAAGTGAAATCTAGCAAAATACTGGGGGGCGACCAACTAGAGAGCGACAGCAGTCATCAATATGCATTGAAATTAACCAATGTTGAGTGCAAGCATGAGTAGGATATAAATCGCCATAAACATGAATATCGTAGAGGTTATGTTGATTTTGTTTCCACTACATGCGTGAACATGTGCCAAGTCAAGCCACTTGAATCATTCAAAGGAGGATACCATCCTATCATACTACATCATAATCATCTTGAAATTCATGTTGGCATCTAAGACAAACCATTATAAGCTCCTAGCTAATTAAGCATGGCATCAGAAACTATGATCTCTAAGTTGTCATTGCAAACATGTTTCTCTCATAACAATGCTAAATTAGGAACGATGAGCTAGTCATATTTACAAAAACAAAATAGGTCGAGTTCATACCAGCTTTTCCAGGCTCAGTCACTTCATCATATATCGTCATTATTGCCTTTCACTTGCACGACCAAATGATGTGAATAATAATAAGAGTGTTCGTGCATTGGACTAAGCTGGAATCTGCAAGCAAACTCAGAGGAGAAGACAAAGTAATATGGCTCTTTGACGCATAAACAATGATGCATATGAGAGCCACTAATCATTTTAATCATGGTCTTCTACCTTGACCCAAAGAAAAAGAAAACTATTTACACGGGAAAGCTCCCAACAAGCAAGAGAAAGACGGGCAATCTTTTTGGGTTTTCTCTTTAATTACCACTAAGCATGCTGGAAAGTAAACTTACAACTAAATTATTATTTTTTGTTTTTGCCATTTAAACAAACACACGAGACGAATGCAAGAAAAAGAAATAAACTAGCATGTATGATACAATTTAAAAGTGTGAACACCGACTATCAAAGTGAATGTGTGAGCATGAATGTAAAGTCAGTGAGAAACATGTACTCTCCCAAGCTTAGGCTTTTGTCCCAAGTTGGTCTACTCCCAAGGAGGGAAGTAACCATCTCCGGGGTGCCCCGGAGTGCACTGAGGGTGCCACTACTGCGGGAGCTCCTCTGGCTCCCATGGATAAACTGGCGTGTGGTACTCGCCTGGAGGCTCGGGCATGGGCACCTATGATGGCGCTATGCCCTAATATGCGTAGATGTCCGAGGGCATAATAATGTACCTGCCTAGACGAAGGTTGAACAAAGAAGGAGCAGGCAAAGTAATAGTCTCACGAGTACCCTGCCTAAATACCAAGTTATAAATCATCCTCTTATCATTATCTTTATCAAGAAAATCATGGCGAACCATGCTATCATAATCTAAATATCTCTCAGGAAGAAGCATCTCTTCTTCCTTGTACAGTATAATAGGTATCTCAAAATGTTTAGCAAGACGGGTAGCATAGATATGTCCATAAACAACGCCTTTGGTACGGTTCGTGTTCAACCGTTGAGCCACTATAGCGCGCAAGCTATAAGTTTTATCATTATAAAGAGCTTCGCGCAAAACCGCAAGATCTGGGGAGCTAAGTGCCCCAGCTTTCCCACGGCCTATCAAACATTTTCCCATGAATAATGAGAGATATTGAAGCACGGGAAAATGTACACTAGCAACTCTAGCGCGAGACACCCCTTTCTCCTCTCCTACAACAATCGTATCAATGAAAGCCTCCAAGTCTTGTGGACGAGGTTCATGAATATCCCCAACATAAGGTAAATTGCAAACATTGCAGAAATCCTGAAGTGACATGCGCTGGGGGATATCATATAACTTGAACTCAACCATAGGAGGGCTCTTCCTTGGATAAAAATTAAAGCTTTGCACAAAAGTATTAGTGAGGAGGAGGTATTGTGGACACTTATCTTTGACAAATGCGGTAAGGCCTGCGTTCTCCACCAATTAATAAAACTCCTCATAAAGACCGGCGGCATGTAAGAACACATCGCTTGGCCACTCGCATGCTTGAACTTCTGCAACTCGGGGGACCGGATACTTGGGTTTCTTCTTCTCATTTTCATCTTCCTTGGGGTCACGGCTTGAAGAGACTCTTAGGAACCTCCTCATCTTTTCATTTTTCTTTCTTTGAAAATTTCTGAATTTTTTAGTGACTCGAAATAAAAGTGAACAAGGCTTAACAAAACTCATAGCAACTACTCCTACAAGTGCCTAGAGGCCATATCATGCATCAAAACTACTTGGGACCAACTAAAATTAACATGCAAAGCTCAAGAACAGGGTCACCAAGGCAGCAATAATATGCAATGAATAAAGCACTAGAACAAAAACTAATTGGACCAATGGAGGAGTCACATACCAAGGAACAATTCCCCAAAATAGTTTGGTGAATGGGGCTTTGCACAAGGAGATCGAAAAATGCAGCAAGATGAGCAAGAACACGGGTTTGAGTTGTGGAATGATTTTTTCTAGAGGTAGACGAAGGAGATGAGAGCTGGAATAAGTGGAGGGGGCCACGTGGGCCCCACGAGCCTGTCAGGCGCGTATAGTGGGGTGGGCGCGCCTCCTGGTTTCATGGCCCACTGGTGCATCCCCCTGACTAGTTATCTATCTCAGAAATTTTTAAATATTCCAGAAAAAACATACTTGAATTTCAGGGCATTTGGAGAACTTTTATTTTCAGGTCACCTTTTTATTGAACGAAAAAAGCAGAAAACAGGAAAATAAAGCTAAATTTATTATTTCTATTCTAAATAACAGAAAGTAGAAGTTGGGAACAGAAGGTTGTGACATCTAGATTCATCCATCTCATGGTCATCAAAAGAAATTCGTCAATGAGGTTGATCAAGTCTCCTTGACAAACTTTTTTCGAATCACATAAAACTGGAGAATTTTCGAATAATCACTAGGTTACCTCAACAGGGATGTGCATATACCCAACAAGTATATCATATTTCATCTTGATAGTAGGTATAGGGCATTCAAAGCTTCCAATAATAATTGATGAAGATTTTTCAATAGAATTTATGCAATGAACTCGATATTGTTTCTTCGGAAAGTGCACCGTGTGCTCATTACCATTAACATGGAAAGTGACATTGCCTTTGTTGCAATCAATAACAGCGCCTGCAGTGTTTAAAAGGGTCTTCCAAGGATGACCGCCATGGCATCATCCTCGGGAATATCAAGAATAACAAAGTCCGTTAAGATAGTAACGTTCGCAACCACAACACGCACATCCTCGCAAATGCCGATAAGTAAAGCAGTTGATTTGTCGGCCATTTGCAAACAAATTTCAGTAGGTGTCAACTTATCCAATTCAAGTCTACGATATAAAGAGAGAGGCATAACACTAACACCGGCTCCAAGATCACATAAAGCAGTTCTAACATAATTTCATTTAATGGAGCAAGGTATAGTGGGCACTCCGGGATGACCTAGTTTCTTAGGAGTCCCACCCTTAAAAGTGTAATTAGCAAGCACGGTGGAAATCTCAACATCAGGTATCTTCCTTTTATTAGTCACAATATCTTTCATGTACTTAGCATAAGGAGACATTTTAAGCATATCAGTCAAACACATTTGCAAAAAGACATGTCTAATCATTTCAACAAAGCGCTCAAAATCCCCATCATCCTTTTTATTGGATGGTTTGGGAGGAAAGGGCATGGGTTTCTGAACCCATGGTTCTCTTTCTTTGCCATGCTTCCTAGAAATAAAATCATTCTTATCATATCTCTTGTTCTTAGGTTGTGGGTTATCAAGATCAACAGCAGGTTCAATCTCCACATCATTATCATTACTAGGTTGAGCATCAACATGAACATCATTATCAATATTATCACTAGGCTCATGTTCATCACTAGATTGTGTTTTGGCATCAGAAATAGAAACATCATTTGGATTCTTAGGTGTAACAGCAACAGGTTTACTAGCATGCAAGCCCCTATCATCTTTATTTTTCTTCCTATTACCAGGATGACTAGTTGCATCAGTATTAACTCCTTGAGAATCTTGTTCAATTTTCTTAGGATGGCCCTCAGGATACAAAGGTTCGTGAGTCATTCTACCACCTCTAGTGACAACTCTAATAGAATTGTCATTCAACTCATTAAGCAAGTCATTTTGAGCCTTAAGTACTTGTTCTAGTTGAGTAGTGACCATAGAAGCATGTTTACCAATAAGCTTAAGATCATTAACATTTCTATCGACACAAGCACTTATATGATTAATCATATGAGCATTTTGTTTCAGTTGTCTGCTAACATAATCATCAAAACTTTGTTGTTTGGCAACAAAGTTATGAAATTCATCTAAGCATAAGCTAGCAGGTTTATCATAAGGAATATCACTCTCATTGAATATACGAAGAGAGTTTACCTCTACTACCTGTGTCGGGTTATGAAGACCATGTATTTCTTCAATAGGTGGAAGATTCTTAACATCTTCAGATTTAATACGTTTCTCTTGCATGGATTTCTTGGCTTCTTGCATATCTTCAGGACTGAGGAATAGAATACCTCTTTTCTTTGGAGTTGGCTTCGGAGGTGGCTCAGGAATAGTCCAAGCATTATGATTGCTCAAGATATTATTCAATAGAATTTCAGCTTGTTCCACAGTTCGTTCCGTGAAAACACAACCAGCACAACTATCTAGGTGGTCCCTAGAAGCATCAGTTAGTCCATTATAAAAGATATCAAGTATTTCATTTTTCTTAAGAGGGTGATCACACAAAGCATTCAGTAACTAGACAAGCCTCCCCCAAGCTTGTGGGAGACTCTCTTCTTCAATTTGCACAAAGTTATATATATCCTGCAAGGCAGCTTGTTTCTTATAGGCAGGAAAATATTTCTCAGAGAAGTAGTAAATCATATCCTGGGAACTACGCACACAACCATGAGCAAGAGAAGTAAACCAAGTTTTAGCATCACCTTTTAGTGAGAAAGGAAACAACTTAAGGATATAGTATTAGCGAATTTTTCCTCATTAGTAAATAGGGTGGCTATATCATTCAGCTTAGTAAGATGTGCTACAACAATTTCAGATTCATAACCATGAAAAGGCTCAGATTCAACCAAAGTGATTAACTCAGGATTGACAGAGAATTCATAATCCTTATCAGTAACAAAGATGGGTGAAGTAGCAAACTTAGGATCATATTTCATTCTATCCTTTAGAGATTTTTCTTTCCACTTGTGTAATAAATTCTCAAGATCATAGCTATCCTTACAAGCAAGAAAGTCTTCAGCTACCTCTCCCTCCATAACGTAACCCTCAGGTATAATAGGCACTTCATATCTAGGAGAGCTAGGTCTAACAGGTGTCACATGAGGTTCCATTTCAATAATTTCATCAGTTTCAGAAGTATCATCAGATTCAGCAGTAACTATAGCAATTTGTGCATCAAGAAATTCACCCAGTGGCATATCATTATCAAGAAAAGCATCATCATAAGCATCATGGATAGCAGAACTAGCATCATCAAGCACAGGCGACATATCAGAATTACTAGTAGGTGGTGGTGTCACAAATTTACTCATAACTGAAGGTTAATTAAGTGCAGAGCTAGATGGCAGTTCCTTACCTGTCCTCGTAGTTGAGGGAAAGACTTTAGTTTTTGGATCTCTCGGATTCCTCATAATGATCAACGGATATAAATCCCAAGTGACTCAGAGAATAGAGCTATGCTCCCCGGCAACGGCGCTAGAAAAAGGTCTTGATAACCCACAAGTATAGGGGATCGCAACAGTTTTCGAGGGTGGAGTATTGAACCCAAATTTATTGATTCGACACAAGGGGAGCCAAAGAATACTCTCGAGTATTAGCAGTTGAGTTGTCAATTCAACCAAACCTGAAAGACTTAGTATCTGCAACAAAGTTTTAGTAGCAAAGTAGTATGATCGTAACAGTAGCAGCGGTAACAGTAGCAGTAGTAATTTGTATAGCCAGTGTGACATCAGTAGCGGTGAAGTAACTTAGCAAGGACTAGTATAGGAAACACTCCTAGGCACTGGATCGGTGATGGATAATTATGTCGGATGACATTCATCATGTAACAGTTATAACATAGGGTGATATGTAACTACTCCAATTCGTCAATGTAATGTAGGCATGTATTTCGTATTTAGTCATACGTGCTTATGGAAAAGAACATGCATGACATGTTTTGTACATCCCACCCGTGGTAGCGGGGTCCTAATGGAAACTAAGGGATATTAAGGTCTCCTTTTAATAGAGAACCGGAACAAAGCATTAGCACATAGTGAATACATGAACTCCTCATACTATGGTCATCTCCGGGAGTGGTTCCGGCTATTGTCACTCCCGGGTTGCCGGGTGCTACTGCGAAAATAGACCTTCCCTGGCAACGGTGCCAGGAATCCTTCTATCACGGGCTACGCCTATAGGGACTTCCTTGGCAAATATGCAAAGGATTTCCCTGCGGCCTTGGAGCCTTGCGTTGGTGTTCCCTTGAAGAGGAAAGGGTGATGTAGCACAACGGCGGTAAGTATTTCCCTCAGTTTGAGAACCAAGGTATCGATCCAGTGGGAGGTGCACGTCGAGTCACAAGTACGTGCACAAACACAAAGAGCTTGCACCCAATGCTATGAAGGGGTTGTCAATCCCTTATAGATTGTTTGCAAAGTGAGAACTGAAAGCAAAAAGTAAACAAAGCAAAGTAAAAGTAAAAGTGGAGACGATAGTTGTGAATAGACCCGGGGGCCGTAGTGTTCACTAGTGGCTTCTCTCATGAAAGAAAGTAGACGGTGGGTGAATTAATTACTGTCGAGCAATTGATAGAACCGCGCAAAGTCATGATGTTATTTAAGGCAATGATTATATCTATAGGCATCACGTCCAAAAAAAGTAGACCAATACTTTCTGCATCTACTACTATTACTCCACACGTCGACCGCTATCCAGCATGCATCTAGTGTATTAAGTTCATAAGAACAGAGTAACGCCTTAAGCAAGATGACATGATGTAGATGGACAATCTCATATCTACGATAAAAGCCCATCTTTTTACCCTTGATGGCAACAACACGATGCGTGCCTTGCTGCCCCTTCTATCACTGGGAAAGTTCACCACACGGTATGAACCCAAAACCAAGCACTTCTCCCATTGCAAGAATCATAGATCTAGTTGGCCAAAGAAAACCAAAGACTCGGAGAGACTTACAAGGATATCAAATCATGCATATAAGAAATCAGCAAAGACTCAAATATAATTCATAGATAATCTGATCATAAATCCACAATTCATCGGATCTCGACAAACACACCGCCAAAGAGGATTACATCGGATAGATCTCCATGAAGATCATGGAGAACTTTGTATTGAAGATCCAAGAGAGAGAAGAAGCCATCTAGCTACTAACTACGGACCCGTAGGTCTGAAGTGGACTACTCACGAGTCATTGGAGAGGCGATGATGTTGATGTAGAAGCCCTCCAACTCCAAAGTCCCCTTCGGCAGGGCACTCGGAAGGGTCTCCAGATGAGATCTTGCGGAAACGGAAGCTTGCGGCGGCGGAAAAGTGTTTTCGTGGATGCCCTAATTTTTTTTCTGGATTTTAGGGAATATAGAGGCCAAAGAGCTAGGGCAGGGGCGCGAGGGAGGCCACAAGCCTGGTAGCCGCCGGCCCCCCTGGTGGCGGCTACAGGGCTTGTGGGCCCCTTGTGGATCTCCTGCCTTGGCCCTCAAGTCCCTCAATCTTCTTCTGTTCTGCAAAAATTTATTTTGGGGATTTTATTCCGTTTGGACTCCGTTCCAAAATCAGATCTGAAAAGAGTCAAAAACACAGGAAAACAGGAACTGGCACTTGGCACTGAATTAATAAGTTAGTCCCAAAAAAGATATAAAAGGTACATAAAACATCCAAAGTTGACAAGATAACAGCATGAAACCATCAAAAATTATAGATACGTTTGGGACGTATCAAGCATCCCCAAGCTTAATTCCTGCTCGTCCTCGAGTATGGAAGTGATAAAGAATGAATTTTTGATGCTTTCATGCTACCTAGCATAGATGTCCTTTGTAACTCCTCTTATGTGACGTGAATGTTCAGATCCATTAGATTCAAAACAATAGTTTGCTATTGACGTGGAAACAATAATACTTCAAGCAAACTAGCAAGGTAATCATGAACTTTCAAAATAACAAGGCCAAAAGAAAGTTATCCCTACAAAATCATACAGTCTGGCTATGCTCTATCATCCTTGCACAACGAATTTAAATCATGCACAACCCCGGTATTGGCCAAGTAATTGTTTTCACACTTTTACTTTCTCAGACCTTTTCAACTCTCACGCAATACATGAGCGTGAGCCATGGTTTTAGCACTATAAGTGGAATGGAATGTGGTGGAGGTTGCAAGACAAACAAGGAGAAGATGGTCACATTAACTAGGCATATCAATGATCTATGGAGATGCTCATCAATAGATATCAATGTGAATGAGTAGGGATTGCCATACAAATGATGCACTAGAGCTAAGAGTAAGTGAAAGCTCTTAAAGAAAACTAGTGGGTGTGCATCCGACTTGCTTACTCACGAAGACCTAAGGCAATTTCGAGGAAGCCTATCATTGGAATATACAAGCCAAGTTATAAAATGAAAATTTCCCACTAGCTATATGGTGCTGACAAAACGAGAGACTCTCAATCATGAAGATCATGGTGCTTAATAAGCACAAGTGTGGAAGGATAGTAGCATTGTCCCTTCTCTCTTTTTCTCTCATCATTTTTTTTGGTGGGCTCTTTGGCCTCTTTTTTTTGGTGGGCATCTTTGGCCTCTTTTTGTATATGGGCTTTGCTGGCCTCTTTTATTTCCTCACATGGGACAATGCTCCATCAATGATGATAATCACACTTACAACTCAAAACTTAGAGCAATGATGACTCTATATGGAATGCCTTCGGTAGTGTACCATGACAATGATCTAGCATGGCATGGACATCAATGGAAACATCATGCTAGCTATCTTACGATCATGCAATGGCAATGTAGAAGTGGTGGCACATGTCATGGTGGTAGTTGCATGGCAATATATCTCGGAATAGCTTTGAAAAAGCCATGGTAGGTAGATATGGTGGCTGTTTTGAGGGAGGCTATATGGTGGGTTTTGGGCACCGACGAAAGTTGCACGACACTAAAGAAGATAGTGATGGTGGAAGGTGAAAGTGCATCTAAACCATGGGCTCAACATTAGTCATGAAGAACTCATATACTTGTTGCAAAAGTTTTAGTAGTAATCGAAACAAAGCATTCAACGCATACTCCTAGGGGAAGGGTTGGTAGGTATAAACCATCGCGCGATCCCGACCGCCACACAAAGGATGACAATCAATAGACTAATCATGCTCAGACTTCATCACATAGTGGTTCACCATACGTGCATGCTACGGGAATCACTAACTTCAACACAAGTATTTCTAGATCCACAACACCTTACTAACATAACTTCAATATTACCACAACCACATCTCAAAACTAATTGAGATGAATCAAAATTCTCTAACTATTCAATGCACATGAAGGTGGAAGTTTTCATATCCATTTGGATAACTACCCCTATTGAGACTACTTTCATATCATAGATCAACTACCAAGCCACACGCTTCCGTGCTCTAAAAGATATAAGTGAAGCACACAGAGCAAAATTAACTAGCTCAAAAGATATAAGTGAAGCACATGTGAGCTGAATTGTCTAACCATGTAGCGACCCGACTCAAAACGAGTCAAGCCTCTGTGTATCTGTGCCATCCCTGGATCAGTATGCTGGCACCCACAGTACATCAATGTATATATCAAAGTGCAATCACATGTAAATAGTGTAAAACTGATATATACCTTAAAATCTCAGCGGAAGCAGTCAAGGGAGTGGAGTCCCAATAAACACCAACGACAAGTTGAGTGCGGACCGTAACCCTGAATCATACTCTTACTCGTCGAAGAAAAATATCTGCAACATAAGACGTTGCAGCCGTGTAGGTCAGCATATTGAATATGCCGGCAAGTCACATATGAGAGGTGGTAAAATATCATCTCTACTATATGCATATATGGCAGGTGGTGTTGTAAGTTTTAGCGTAAAGCAAATTTTCTCCTACAACAAGAGGGGCTAAAAGAAAAATATTACTACGCTGTTGGTTGTTAAAGAGATGGTTCCGCCAACCAGTTCTCATACCCAAGTTATCAATATTACCCATATCAAATATATATAATGGTGTTGAGAATTCCAGATAACTTCAGTTCCTTTGGCTCGAGATGTCCATGACCGTGGACACGGCTAATCGATTAGGTTTGAGTACTCTGCAGAGTTTTGCACACGTTCCCCACAAGATCTGATCGCCTCCGAGTATGTCCTCGCACTTCAGGGTGTTTGAAGACCGGATGATCAAAACATGGTCTTTCAACGGGTCCCTCTGAATCCCAGTCGGTGCCCATCCAAATCCTACCGTTCTTCTACATCTGCTAGCACCGCCTGTCCAGAGTCGCCACGTTGTCCAACCAAGCCAGAGCCCATAATGACTTGTGGCTGTGCAGGTAAGCTTTGGGTCTTGAAAATATTTGTCCGTCTCTTTGAGCCTGGGTGAATCTTTCCGCAAGATGTCATGGCACGTCTCCAGCATCCCGGGTCATCCACTGGTTTCTCCAGGGAGCTGATCAACCGTCCTTCACCCAGAGTTGCATTGCATCATGAGGTCTTGAAAAGTCTTGACTTAACCGGTCTTGGTTATTAAATTATTCTCGCATCACTCGTGATAAACTCTCAACCAGAATCCCGTCTACTCAAGCATAGCAATATGAAATTTGTCATCCCGGGCCAAGTAACGGGGTTGTTGGGTGCCTACCACATGATACTACAATATGTAACCATAATTTCCAAGTACCTACTCAGCATGCAATTGGGCATAGGATGGTAGAACTACGATGCATAAAACATAGGTGATACATGATCAAATGACTTGCCTCGTGATGTTGACGAAGAAGAATTTTCGTTCTCGAGGAATAACTTGATAGACTACTCATCACTCTCTGATGAAATCTATATAACAACCATATCATTCACGTAAGCACTCATACTAGCAATCATTCTAGCAATCAAAACAAAACAGAGAGCGAATAAGAATCCAAAGGAAACTTCAAATAAGACTAGAGAGTCTTCTACTACATCAAACACTAAATAGTTTTTGTATAATAGAAAATAAAATACTTAAGTAACAGGGAACTAAGATATAAATTTAACTAAGATAAAATAAAGTATTTTTCACAAAACTATTTGAAAGTATTTCCAAACGGGATTTGAAACAGTAGAGAACCAATTGCAAGTTATTAGAGAACTAGAATTGATTTCATGATAACAAATAAAAATAAAAATAAAAATTTGTTGAAAACATACTGTTAACTAACAGAAACAAAATATAAACTTTCTGAAATATAAAAGAAAATAATATAAAAACAATTATAGAAAAAGAAATAGCCATAATCCTAAAAGAACTAAAACATAATCTGTTTTGGTAAAAAAACCCAAGTAAAAATATTAAAAAAAATGAAACTTAAACTACTGAAAGATATGATCAATAGGAAATAGTAGCAAAAAGAATTAATTTAAAAGCTATTTTTAAACTCCCGGTATAAGCAAAACAAGATTTAAATCAAATCTTACCTATTTCAAATTTTATAAATCCAAACATAGACAAATTATATATCTACAGAAACTACATAAATTGTTTGATCCAGCGCAAAAAGAATCACCTAATTCGGAGTTATAGACTAATAGATATGAATTTTCTAAGATTACAATTTTCTGAAAAAACTGCAATACGGGATTTCGTGAATCTCACCGGAGTTAGTCGCCGGAGTTGGAGAAGACAGCGGGAAGGTTGCTCCGGTGGCCGGTCGAGGCGGTGGAGGGGTCCACGCGATGGAGGAGGGCTCGGGCCGAAGGTTGGTGGCGTCGGCGGGGCGTGGGGGCGACGGGAGGGAGCAGCAAGAGCTCCGGCGAGTTCCTGTTGGAGGCGAACTCCGGCGAGGTGGGGGCTGCGTTCCGACGAGGGGAGGGGCTGGGTTACGGGGAAAATGGGGAGAGGAGGTTGAGGGGAGTATTTATAGGGGCTCGGGGTGCTCGGAGAAGGAAGGAGCAAGGAGATCGGGAAGGTGGAGATTCCTCTCACCATGGCTATGGAAGTTTCTCTGACGTGAGGAAGGAGAACGTGAGGAGGAAGATGATCCTGTCGGGCCAGATTTAAAGAGTGTTAATGGGCCACCGATCTATTTCCAATTAAAAGATATCTCTTTCCTATTTTCAAAAACCGGAAAGTAAATGATAAAAGGAAAACCAAATAAATTCGGAATATAGAGTTTCTATATACTAAAATTATCAAAAAAATAAAATATAAATGATGGACATTTTTCCACGGCCAAAATAAAAACTTTTTAAAAAAATGTTTTTTTAGAAAATCCTAAAAGCTTTATTTCTTTTTGCAAATATTTTCTCAATTAAATTTTGGTTTTCTTGGATCAAAATATTTCAATAAATGCCCCTGGTTTTGGAGGGTCATGTTCCTCCTCTCTTTTTCTTGCTTGACAAGATATGGTTCCTGGCATTCCGTGAGTGAGGAAGAAACAAAATGCAAAGCAAAAATCGAAAGGAATTCCAATGCCGCCTTGATTCAAATTCTTTATAGTTGAAGAAGTCATGCTATCTCCTCTCGCTGATTTAAAAAATAGATGAATTTGAATTCACAGGAAAAGGGAAAAGTCATTTTTTTCCCTCTCATTCAAAGTTTTTTTTAAGTTTGCAAATTCACTCAAGTTTCAATCACTCAAACAAACAAACAATCAATCTAATAATTATATTAACATTCCAAAATTTGGGATGTTACAAACCTACCACACTTAAAATGAATCTCGTCCTCGAGATTCGAAGAGGCTAGAAAGAAGGGTTAGGGTTTGGGGGTCTTCTAACAAATCCAACCTCCACCAAGGTGGGATGCTACCACACTTAAAATGAAGGTTACTGGTCCTTTAAGATTTTAACAAACCTCTGGGGGTTTTGGCATCTGACTCCTCACAGTCTTCATATCTTCCGCTATATTCATAAAGTTTCCATTAAAACGAGGGTCCTTCTGTTGATATAAGCTTCTTCCTTTACTGGGTCTTCTTAACTGACAGTCTCGTGATCAATTCTAAATAACCTATCGATGATTATCATGGTGGTCTACCATTTGTGGCTATCCTGCAAAGAGAGGGGTCTTGTCTTCATCCTCACCGTAAAATTTCCTACGCGTGACAACAAATGCCATGTACATGGGGCTTTCCTCATACCATTCTAAGGCTTAAACAAAAGCTTCAAAGAACGTCGTCTCTCTATATGGGTAAGTCTCTCAAATTTACCTTTCCGAATAGCAAGAGAATGATAAGAGTAAGTCGTCATGGTGGCCAAACCATGTCGCACTGAAATCATTACCTTGTATAAGGTTTAGTGAATCTCGTATTCTAACACTTGGGCATCCTCACAAGCGTTGCAGAGTTTCTCTTGTCCACGAACGAAGTTCGGATAAACCATTGGTTCTGCAAGCTGAACAAAACATCTATCGTTTCTTCACCACTCTCGGGTTGTGGTATGCTCCTAAGAAAACGTTTGCTAATACAAGTTTCCTTCTCCAAAAAGATAGTACTTGATCCTTCATGAGAGATACCTTCCGAGATACCGTGAATAGGTCCGGTGAAATAGGGCAGCCTCTGTACACTTCCTTGATACGTCCGAGTGCACAATGGACCGCCATGTCCCTTCCGAGAATCCAGTTGGGTGCGATGAACTTGAAGTCCACAGGCTCAGTGCGTGGCTCGAATGTCCTTCTGGGAACGTGCACCTCAATCCTGTAGCGTGAATCCTCCGGGTAAGACGAAGTAGGCTTCCCTGTGATAGTCGGCAGAGCAATCCTCAAGTCCTTGGTGATCTGTATCAGCTTCTTTCCGAAAGGCATAGTGGCGCCGGGCTGGCAAAACTCCGTGAACTTAACGGGGATGAAGGTGGCCATCTAAAACATTGGAAAATCGGAGAGAAGTCAGAAATGATCAGAAGAGGAAATAGAGGATTTATAGACATAAGAAAATAATTTTCTTCCTAAGGCTTTTCCATTCCTAGAGGTTACGTCCTACGGTCAGCGTGTGCTCTGATACCATTTCTGTAGCGACCCGACTCAATACGAATCGAGCCTCTGGTATTTCCATACCATCCCAAGATCATGCCGGTACACACTCAGTACATCAATGTATATATCAAGAGTTCAATCACCCAACTTTATTAATCGAAATGTCATATCGAGTACTTTATTACAATAATGAATTACAATAAAGTGGCTGAAGGCCATCTCATGAGATATCTAACGAAGACTAGAGGAAGCATCAGGTAGACGAGTCCATCCGACTCCAGGGCATGTCGTTGAGCGTAGATCGTAGCCTCACTCCTGGTTGGAAAAATACTCTACAACATGATACGTTGCAGCCGTGTAGGTCAGCATATGGAATATGCCGGCAAGTCATCAAAGAGAGGGGAAAAATAATAACCAACTATCTCTACATGCATATTTGGCAGGTGGGGCTATAAGTTTTAGCATAAAGCCAATTTTCTCCTACAATAAGAGAGAGCTGAAAGCAAAATATTACTACATTGTTTGTTCTTAACGAGATGGTTCCGCCAACCAATTTTCGTACCTGAGTTGTTGATAATTCCCACATCATTATTAAGTTGTGTCGAGAGTTCAGGGAAATTTCAATGCCTTCGGCTCAAGTTGTCCATGACCGTGGACACGGCTAACCGATTAGGTTTGGGTGCTCTGCAGAGTTTTGCACACGTTCCCCACAAGATTTGATCGCCTCCGAGTATGTCCTCGCACTTCAGGGTGTTTGAAGACCGGATGATCAAAACATGGTCTTTCAACGAGTCCCTCTGAATCCCTGTCGGTGCCCATCCATTCCTACCGTTCTTCTACATCTGCTAGGACCGCCTGTCCAGAGTCGCCGCGTTGTCCAACCAAGCCAGAGCCCATAATGACTTGTGGCTGTGCAGGTAAGCCTTGGGTCTTGAAGCCTCCGTCCGTCTCTTCGAGCCTGGGTGAAGCTTTCCGCAAGATGTCATGGCACGTCTCCAGCATCCCAGGGTCGTCCACTGGTTTCTCCAGGGAGCCCGTCAAACCGTCCTTCACCCAGAGTTGCATTGCTTCACGAGGTCTTGAAAATCTTGACTTAACCGGTCTTGGTTATTTAATCATCCTCGCATCACTCGTGTTATGCACTCAACCAGAATCTCGTCTACTCAAGCATAGCTATATGAAATTTGTCGTCCCGGGCCAAGTATCGGGGTTGTTGTGTGCCTACCACATGATACTACAACCTATAACTATAATTTCCAAGTACCTACTCAGCATGCAATTGGGCAAAGAAAGGTGAAACTACCATGCATAGAAAAACATAGGAGATAGTATGATCAAAATGACTTGCCTTGGTGATAGTTGTCTTGATCGAGCGCTTCTAAGTTACAAGCTTCGCACTCCGGGTGATCTATCGATACAAACAATTACACACCGTAAGTACTACAATCATCAACAAGTAAAATAACATCACAAGCATAAAGTAGCTATGGCCTAAAGTGAAAGAATTCACTTCACCTAACTAAGGCAGAAATTGTTCTGTTAAAACCCCAAGTAAAAAAATTTAAAACAATCTGAAACTTATACTACAGTAAGATATAATCACTAGGAAGCAGTAGCAAAAAGAATCAAATAAAAATCATTTTTTAAACTCCTGGAATAAGCAAAACAAGGTTTAAACTAAATCTGATCTAAATCAAATTTGAAAATTTCAAACATAGACAAATTATATGTTTTTAAAAACTACAGAAACATTGGGATCTACTGGAAAATGAAACAACCTCATTGGATCTCTAGATCAAAAGTTATGAGCCAAACAAAATTAGAACTTTCTCTGTTTTGGAATTAAACAGAAAAAATAGAAACTGATTCTAAGAGACAGGGGTACACGTGGCAGCTCCTGATTCGTCAGGGGGTGTGTGCTGCGTGGCTAATCCAACGAACGGCCGCAAATAAAAGAAAACTGCTCGGCTAAAGATTACTAATAGAAAACCGAACGGCTTTCTTAACAAAACCGAAGGGGTATCTTCTTGTCTAATCTCAGGCGTTGACTTAGATCGAATGGCTACAGGAAGTTGGGGGATCACCGTGAGTTGCTTCTTCTCCGGCGAGACAGAAAGGTGGAGGTCGTCGAGGCTGGTGCTCCGGTGATCCTCCGGCGACAATGAGAGCACCAGGGGGATGCGGCGAAGCTCCGGCGTCGTCTCGTGGTTCCAAGGGCGGCAGGGAGGGTTGGAGGCGAGCGACAGGAGCTCAGGGAGTCTCTGTTGCCGGCTGAACTCCGGCGAGTGGAGGGGAGTGGCGAGGAGCGGCGAAAGCTTGGGATAGGGGCAAAAATGGGTTGCGGGGGACGAGGGGGTGCTTGTGGCGGCGTCGGTTGGGGCGGGGAGGCGAGTGGTGGCGCGGGGGTGGTGGCGATTTTTCTCTCTCGAGCTTGGGCTCCAGCGAGGTTGCGGGGGCAGTGGCGTGGCGTGGGGAGGAGGGGGCGAGGGGGGGGGCTGGAGGCGGCATTTATATAGGAGGCAGGGGGGCGAGGGAAGGAAGGGGGAGGCCGAATCAGGGGGTCCCGTCGGATCAGGGTTCGCGCCATGGAGGGGTGGCCGAGGCGCTGGGAAGGAAAAGGCACGGGAGAAGAAAGGAAAGAGGAAGAAGAAGGAAAGAAGGAAAAAAAGAAAAAAAAAATAAAGAGGGGGGTGCGCTGCGTGGGGATGGCCAGGGATCTCTCCCAGTGATGGGGGGGATTCTGGCCCAAGAAAACGCCCAGGGCGCCTTCCAAAAAAAAGATATTTTTTTAAACAGCAAGAGAAAAAGGAATAAAAGGAAACAAAATAAAAATGATTTATATGGGGTATTATATACCAAATCGATCAAAAAAATATTTCCTAATTGATTATCATTTTTTCAAAACCAAAATAAAAAGCTTCTAAAAATGTTTTTTTCAAAAAAACCCCTAAGGCTTTATTTTCTTTTTGAAATTATTTTCTCCACAAAGTTTGTGTTTCCTTGGCTCAAAATATATCAGAAGTGCCCCTGGTCATTTTGGAAAGTCATATTCCTCCTCTCTTTCTTGCTTGCAAGAAATTATTTCCCGGCACTTCTTGCACGAAGAAAACAAATAGAAATGCAAAAGAAAAAAAAATTGAAAGAATTCAAATGCAAATCTTTATTGCCATTCAATATGCATAGATGCTTAGCTACAATTGTAAAATCCCAAATTTTGGAATGTTAATATAATTATTAGATTGGTTGTTTGTTTGTTTGAGTGATTGAAACTTGAGTGAAGTTTGAAACTTTAAAAAAAACTTTTGAATGAGAGGGAATAAAATGACTTTTCCCTTTTCCTGTGAATTCAAATTCATCTATTTTTAAAATCAGCGAGAGGAGATAGCATGACTTCTTCAACTATAAAGAATTTGAATCAAGGCGGCATTGGAATTCCTTTCGATTTTTGCTTTGCATTTTGTTTCTTCCTCACTCACGGAATGCCGGGAACCATATCTTGTCAAGAAAGAAAAAGAGAGGAGGAACATGACCCTCCAAAACCAGGGGCATTTATCGAAATATTTTGATCCAAGAAAACCAAAATTTAATTGAGAAAATATTTGCAAAAAGATATAGAGCTTTTAGGGATTTTCTAAAAAAACATTTTTTTAAAGTTTTTATTTTGGCCGTGGAAAAATGTCCATCATTTATATTTTATTTTTAATTTTAGTATATAGAAACTCTATATTCCGAATTTATTTGGTTTCCCTTTTATCATTTACTTTCCGGTTTTTGAAAATAGGAAAGAGATATCTTTTAATTGGAAATAAATCGGTGGCCCATTAACACTCTCCAAATCTGGCCCGACAGGATCATCTTCCTCCTCACGTTCTCCTTCCTCACGTCACAAGAACTTCCATAGCCATGATGAGAGGAATCTCCATCTTCCCGATCTCCTTGCTCCTTCCTTCTCCGAGCACCCCGAGCCCCTATAAATACTCCCCTCAACCTCCTCTCCCCATTTTCCCCGTAGCCCAGCCCCTCCCCTCGTCGGAACGCAGCCCCCACCTCGCCGGAGTTCGCCTCCAACAGGAACTCGTCGGAGCCCTTGCTGCTCCCTCCCGTCGCCCCCACGCCCCGCCGACGCCACCAACCTTCGGCCCGAGCCCTCCTCCATCGCGTGGACCCCTCCACCGCCTCGGCCGGCCACCGGAGCAACCTTCCCGCCGTCTTCTCCAACTCCGGCGACTAACTCCGGTGAGATTCATGAAATCCCGTATTGCAGTTTTTTCAGAAAATTGCAATCTTAGAAAATTCATATCTATTAGTCTATAACTCCGAATTAGGTGATTCTTTTTGCGTTGGATAAAAAGTTTTATTTTGTTTCTGTAGATATATAATTTGTCTATGTTTGGATTTATAAAATTTGAAATAGATAAGATTTGATTTAAATCTTGTTTTGCTTATACCGGGAGTTTAAAAATAGCTTTTAAATTAATTATTTTTGCTACTGTTTCCTATTGATCATATCTTTAAGTAGTTTAAGTTTAATTTTTTTTTAAATATTTTTACTTGGGTTTTTTACCAAAACAGTTTTTGTTTTAGTTCTTTTAGGATTATGGCTATTTCTTTTTCTATAATTGTTTTCAAATTATTTTCTTTTATATTTTAGAAAGTTTATATTTTGTTTCTGATAGTTAATAGTAGGTGTTCAACAAATTTTTATTTTTATTTTTATTTTTTATCATGAAATCAATTCTAGTTCTCTAATAACTTGCAATTGATTTCTCTACTAGTTCAACTCCCATTTGAAAATACTTTCAAATAGTTTTATGAAAAATACTTTATTTTATCTTAGTTCAATTTATATTTTATTCTCTGAATATTTTAGTGTTTTATTTTCTGTTAGACAAAAACTATTTTTATGAATGTTGTAGTAGAAGGCTCCCTAGCTTCTTTGAAGTTTCCTTTGGATTTTATCCGCTCTCCCTTATTGATTTTTGATTGCATCAACTTTTATTGTTGTTTGTTAATTCATTGCTAGAATGATTGCTAGTGTGAGTGCTTATGTGAATACTATATTTGTTATATAGATTTCACCAGAGAGTGACGAATAGTTTTATCAAGTTATTTCTCGAGAACGAAAATTCTTCTTCGTCAACATCACCAGGCAAGTCATTTGATCATGTATCACCTATGTTCTATGCATCGTAGTTCTACCATCCTATGCCCAATTGGATGCTGAGTAGGTAATTGGAAATTATGGTTACATATTATAGTATCATGTGGTAGGCACCCAACAACCCCGTTACTTGGCCCGGGACGACAAATTTCATATTGCTATGCTTGAGTAGACGGGATTCTGGTTGAGAGTTTATCACGAGTGATGCGAGAATAATGTAATAACCAAGACCGGTTAAGTCCAGACTTTTCAAGACCTCGTGATGCAATGCAACTCTGGGTGAAGGACGGTTGATCGGCTCCCTGGAGAAACCAGTGGATGACCCGGGATGCTGGAGACGTGCCATGACATCTTGCGGAAAGCTTCACCCAGGCTCAAAGAGACGGACGGATATTTTCAAGACCCAAGGCTTACCTGCACAGCCATAAGTCATTATGGGCTCTGGCTTGGTTGGGCAACGCGGCGACTCTGGACAGGCGGTGCCAGCAGATGTAGAAGAACGGTAGGATTTGGATGGGCACCGACAGAGATTCAGAGGGACCCGTTGAAAGACCATGTTTTGATCATCCGGTCTTCAAACACCCTGAAGTGCGAGGACATACACGGAGGCGATCAAATCTTGTGGGGAACGTGTGCAAAACTCTGCAGAGTAGTCAAACCTAATCGATTTGTCGTGTCCACGGTCATGGACATCTTGAGCCAAAGGAACTGAAGTTATCTGGAATTCTCAACACCATTATATATATTTGATGAGGGTAATATTTATAACTTGGGTATGAGAACTGGTTGGCGGAACCATCTCGTTAACAACCAACCTTGTAGTAATATTTTGCTTTTAGCCCCTCTTGTTGTAGGAGAAAATTTGCTTTACGCTAAAACTTACAGCCCCACCTGCCATATATGCATATAGTATAGATGATATTTTACCCCCTCTCATATGTGACTTGCCGGCATATTCAATATGCTGACCTACACGGCTGCAACATCTTATGTTGCAGATATTTTTCTTCGACGAGTAAGAGTATGATTCAGGGATACGGTCCGCACTCAACTTGCCGTTGGTACTCTGACACGATGGTACTCTGACACTTTTGAACGTTTTTCTTCGCATGCTTATTCCTCAAGTTTTAATGCACGCATGCTGGAATTCGTCAGATACCATTTGTCATCATGCATTTTCATTTTCTTCATATGATATGTTACATGTATGCATGATTTACAAGACTCACGGGGAGATCTCCATGATATAAATCATCAATGTGCATTTGCTGTCAAAAGAAAAATCCTCAAGATATGCACATCTTCAGGGGGAGTCTCGCTGAATCTTGATTTCAAATTCCTCAAATGAGTATTTACACTTCATATTTTTGATCCCTGTTGAAGACTTAACCTAATTGTCATCAACCACCAAAAAGGGGGAGATTGTAAGTGCATCTAGTGCCCCTTAGTGATTTTGGTGGTTTGAAGACTTATAGGTTAAGTATCTAATGTGTTTATGAGTGTACGAAGGATCTATAAGTCATTGAGGAGTTTGAGATATTTGAAGAATATCGACCCCTAAAAATGTATGTCTTCAGTTGAAGAAATTGGTCTCAAGCTGAAGAAATGAATCGCGAGGAATCTGCGATGAAATTGATATTCCTCATGAAGATACTGATACTGAGGAATCCGGTGTGTCCTGAAGAAAATCACTCTGAAGAATTTGAAGCATGAAGATTTACACTTCTGTTTTATTTTCTTCGCATTTGAGTAATAGGAACACCGTACTGTTAAAGGGGGTCGAAGTTACACTTTGGAATGAATTGCCTCATGATGCTCAACCCATGCCTAATCCTACCAAAAGCCTCAAGTGAGGAATACGAGTGACATGAGGACTCTCACAGTTGAGGGTTCCGACCGTTTCGATAGCCACGCCAAGTCATTGGTCTTATCCACTCCAACGGTCACATTATTTAAGTGCATTAGTGTCAAATCATGTCGGGATGCTCCTAGGCTATAAATAGCCACCCCCATAACTATTAGCTGGTTGGCTGCTCCGTTAGAAACTGACACTTGTCATAAGAGCAACCCAATTCCTCAGATTCTTCGAGAGTAATTCATCAGTGAGGAAATACACCACACACCGAAACCACAAACCAAACCTAGTGATTGAGCATCACTGAAGAAGTTGTTCCTGTGTGGAACTGAAGCCTTTTACCTTTGAGGATGTGCATCCTCCAGACGGTTAGGCGTCATGGTCTAGAGCTTTCCAGCAGTCAATTGTGGATCGCCGGGTGACCAAGTTTGTGAGGGTTTGAAAGTCTGCCCTGAAGACTTACCACGAGTGTTGGGCGAGGACTGTGTGTCCTTAGCTCAAGGAGAATACGGTAGGGAATGTGTGTCCCTTGGTTTCAATACCAAGCCGCTCCAAACCAGATGTACGACTGTCACAGGAGTTGGAACTGGGTCATCAACGACTGTCTTCACTAAGAAACGGGTTCTAATTCCTCAACTCCTTACTTTCCTTGTATTATGTGTTGATGACTTTCACTGCAACTGTTTGAAGAATTTGCTGAAGACTTTCTCTGAATTTCCTCAACCCCAAATTCTTCACGTCAGTTAATCCTCATCTGTATTCTGCGTGCCTGCTCACAGTGCAATCTGTTTTCACATTCTTCACTCTGAAAAACTGCTGTTGTGAAACTTTGCTCTTCTGATCCTTTACTGTTTCCGCTATAAGTTAGTCATCAGTGAGGAATTTCCTCAAAAGGAATTTCCTCAGTGATGAGATTCTAAAAATCTCCTATTCACCCCCCTCTAGTCGATATAACGCACTTTCAATTGGTATCAGAGCAAGGTACTCACTTGTTCTGTGTGACTTTGGTTTAACCACCTGGAGTTTTAGTTATGTCGACTGCAGGCATGTTTAAGGTGACTGCAGCATGTCCTACATACGAAGGAAAGAATTTTCCCTTCTGGAAGAACAAAATGCAAATGCATCTACAAGCTATTGATAATGATCTCTGGTATATTGTGGAACATGGCGTCCACATCATTTCTGCCAGTGTCTCTGCTGCTGATGTGAAGAAATTCAAGCAACTCGATTCTCAAGCGACGAACATCATCTGTGGCCATCTGAGCCCAGGCCAGTTTGGAAGAGTAAGTGCTTTGGGATTTGCAACACTGATCTAGGAGAGACTGTGCAAGGTAAATGAAGGAGTATCAACCCAGCGTGACTCTCGTGTTGATATTCTTCGCAATCTCTTCAATCGCTTCAAGAGACATGACAATGAAAGCTGCCAAGACACCTTTGATCGCCTCACTGACATATCAAATGAACTGCAAGCACTGGGAGCTCGAGACATCACTGATCACGAAGTTGTGAAGAAACTGCTGAGATCTTTGGATTCTTCATTTGACACTTTAGTTCTGATGATTCAAGAAAGACCAAACTACAAGATGCTAGATCCTGCTGATATCCTCGAAAGGCTAAATACTCATGAATTCCAGCTAGAAGAAAAGAGAGATCTATATGGACAAAGCTATTCCAGACCACGTGCACTGAAGGCAAGAGCAATTTCCTCATCTGAAGAAGAAGACACAGATGACAGCAGTTGTGACCCTGAAGAATTTGGTCAGGAACTTGCAATGCTTGTGAGGAAATTCCAGAGATTTACACAACGAGGCCAGTTCGGTAAATCATCAAGAAGAGACATGAGGAAATCAGAATCTGCATCTGAGGACTACAAGAAACGGACCTGTCACAAGTGCAAGAAATCAGGTCATTACATTGCTGATTGTCCTCGCTGGGGAAAGGAATCAAAGAAGAAGAAATACAAGGATGACAGTTCTGATGACTCAAAGAAGAAGAACAAATCTTCAAAATCCTCATCTTCAAAGTCCTCCTCACACAAGAAGACTAGCTTCAGAAAGGCTCGGGCACTTATTGCCAAGGAAATGGATTCCGAGGCAGAATCAGAGGAATGTGAAGAAGAAGAAGGCTCTGGTGAAGTTCAGAATCCGGACAGGCTAGTCTTGCACTAGCAACCAATTTCGTCAGCAAGTCAATCTTCAATCTTGAAGAAAATGATTGCACCGTCCATACTGATGAATATGCTGATGACTTCGCTCCAACCTATTGCTTCATGGCGAAAGGTTCAAAGGTATCACATAATGCCTCCTCCTCTGATTCAAGTGACTGTGAACATGATGATTACAAAAAACCCAGTTACAGTAAACTTGCTATCATTGCCACTAAACAACAAACTGCCCTGGAAAAGCTTCAGAAACTGCTAGATAAAAGTAATGATCTCTTGAATGATGAAATGAACCTTACCCAAATTCTCGCTGAAGACATGAAAAATCTTCAGTCTAGATTTGATAATCTTCAGGATCGTTATGATACACTCCTCACTGATCATGAGAAGCTTTCCTATGAATTTCTTCAAAGGAAGCTTGATCTATAGAAGCTGAGGATGTTTCATGATGATCTTCGTATGGAAAATGATTCATTACTAGCTCAACAGATCAGCGCTGGTCAAGTTGAATTTATTCCTCCATGTCTTAAATGCATTGAACGCGAAACTGCTAATTCCTCACCAGAATCATCAAATGCTACCATTGCTACAAATTCTTCAACTGCACCTGCTGTGTCTATTTCCTCACTTGAGGAACCACAAATGATACTGATGAAAATGCAGGATTGAAGGAATTATACGTAACAGGCATATACAAAAGCCTCAAAGGACATCAAACCCTTTGTGATGTGCTCAAAAAGCAGATCTTGAACAGGAACCCGAGGAAAGAAGGAATTGCCTTTGAGAGGAAATTAAATGCTGATGGATCTTATTGGAAACCTGAGCAGTATCCCAAAACCTCATGGGTTGCTGCTACTGGGCCTCCTTTTGATCCATCTAATCTAATTCGTTTTTCATGTGAATTATCCTATTCCTTAGATGAGTCATTTCACTCCAACTATAAACTATTCAAAAATCAATCTGGTGAAGTATTTGCTCGAAATGTTGGAACTAACTGCAGGAATGATCCTCCCCTGAGGAAAATCTGGGTTCCCAAAAGCTGTCTTGAAAATCTTCAGGTGAATGTCCTCATGGCACCACCACTGAAGAATTTGAACCCCAAATCAAATTCCTCAGGAGGACCAAAGTCTTCAAGAGGATCAAAATCCTCAACTGGTCATAACTATGCTTGTACCCGTGCTAATGCTTCTAACATGCAGGGAAACTACAAGGAATATGAATATGAGCGTTACTCCTCAAATCATTATGCTCATAAATCCTCAAACCAGTTCTCTGCATATTCATATGAGTACTTTAATCCCCCTACTGTTAAGAGAAGTGCATTAGCCTCAATGCCACCTTTCTCATATGGTGCTCGCATGATGATGAATGCTTTGCCACCCCTTCATATGTGGGTGGTGAAGAAATCGAACTAATCACTTCTGCAGATCAGGTCTCCAGATGAAAATCATCATCTGAAGAATTTGCTGGAGACCTGAAGAAATGCTTGATAGGACGCAAGCTAATGATTGATGAAATAGAAATATTTCACACGTCCTTACATTTCTATTATGATGAAATTACTGATCTGATGAAATTAGTATCATATTCTTCAAATCTGAAGCATATGAGATGGTAAGTTGTACTAATTCATCTGCAGGATGACAAACCCAAGAATACTGAGTGGGTTCTTGATAGTGGCTGCACACATCACATGACTGGTGATAAAAGCTTACTGATGAATATGCCACTAACTCCATCACCTCTGAAGCAAATAACATATGCTGACAAAGGTAAAAGCAAGGTATTGGGACTTGGCAAAGTGGCTATTTCCAAGGATAGGCACATGGACAAAGTGATGCTTGTTGAATCCCTTGGTTTTAACCTCATGTCAGTCTCGATGCTTTGTGATCTTGATATGATTGTCATCTTTAGTAGATATAGATGTGTAGTCATCATGGAATCTGGCAGATCCAAAGTCTTCAAAGGTGTAAGAAGAGGGGATTTGTACACTGTTGATTTCTCTACAGGTCCTCAACCAGCCACTTGCTTATTAGCAAAAACCTCAGAAGGATGGTTGTGGCACCGAAGACTAGGTCATGCAGGCATGAGGAATTTGCACACGCTCGCGAAGAAGAAGCATGTCATCGACATTGAATCAGTCAAATTCCTCAAGGATCATCTCTGCGATGCTTGTGAATCTGGGAAAATGACCAGATCCAAGCATCCCTCGAAGACTATCATGACCACTACACGTCCATTCGAATTGCTTCATATGGATTTATTTGGACCTACTCACTATGCCACACTAACCAATGCAGCATCTTTATATGGCTTCTTCATAGTTGATGATTATTCTAGATATACTTGGGTGCATATCATAGTGTATAAAACTGAAGTGCAGGAAATCTTCAAACGATTTTCTTCAAGGGCCTCGACGAACTTTGGCATCAAGATCAAACATATCAGGAGTGATAATGGAAACGAGTTCAAAAACACTGGTCTTGATGATTATCTTGATGAACTTGGTATTACTCACGAATTATCTGCTCCTTATACTCCTCAGCAGAATGATGTCGTCGAAAGGAAGAACAGGACTCTGGTTGAAATGGCAAGAACTATGCTTGAAGAATATCAGACTCCTCATCGCTTTTGGCGTGAAGCAATCAACACTGCATGCCATATCATCAACAGGGTATATCTTCACAAATTCCTCAAGAAAACCACATATGAACTCCTCACTGACAAGAAACCCAATGTAAGTTATTTCAAAGTCTTCGGTGCAAAATGCTGGATTAGAGATCCTCACCATAGCTCAAAATTTGCACCTAAGGCACATGAAGGTTTTATGCTCGGTTATGGAAAGGACTCGCGCACTTACAGAGTCTTCAACAACTATCACAACAAAGTTGTTGAGACTGTAGATGTGCGGTTTGATGAAACTAATGGCTCGCAAAGAGAGAAATTGCCTTCTGATCCAGATAAACTATCTCCTGAGGAAGCAATAAAGCTCAAACCTACTGAAGACATTGTCCCAGCTGAGGAAATTGGTGAAGAAACGATCCTCATCACTGATGAAAATTAAGAAGATACTCCTGAGGAAATTGCACCAGAACCACTTGCTCAGCCCAGACGAAATCCTCAACCAGCACATCTGAGGATTGCAAATGAAGTAGAACTTGACAAAATCCTCAACGACATCAACGCGCCAGGTCCTCTCACTCGCTCAAAAGCTTCACACTTAGTTAACTTTTGTGGGCATTTTTCCTTTGTATCCATCACAGAACCCTCAAAAGTTGCTGAGGCTTTTGTGGAACCGGAGTGGATCCAAGCTATGCAAGACGAACTTCTTCAATTCAAGCTGAATGACGTATGGGAGCTCGTCAAACGACCAGATCCTCGCAAGCACAACATCATCGACACCAAATGGATTTTCCGAAACAAGCAAGATGAGGACGGTCAAGTGGTGAGGAACAAGGCATGACTTGTAGCCTTGGGCTACACCCAGGTTGAAGGAATAGATTTCGATGAAACTTTTGCACCTGTTGCTAAACTTGAAGCTATTCGAATACTACTTGCTTATGCTAATCATCATAACATTATCTTATATCAAATGGATGTGAAAAGTGCATTCCTCAATGGTAAGCTTGAGGAAGAAGTATATGTTGCTCAGCCCCCAGGTTTTGAGGATCCAAAGAATCCAGACAAAGTCTTCAGACTCAAAAAGGCTCTTTATGGTCTCAAGCAAGCCCCTCGGGCATGGTATGATACATTGAAGGAATTCCTCATGAAGAAAGGCTTCAAACCTGGTTCACTCGATCCAACTCTTTTCACTAAATCCTATGATAATGAGCTATTTCTGTGCCAAATATATGTCGATGATATCATATTTGGCTGTACTGACAAACGATACAGTGATGAATTTGCCTACATGATGAGTGAAGAATATCAGATGTCCATGATGGGGGAGCTGAAATTCTTCTTGGGTCTTCAAATTCGTCAACAAAGCAATGGAATCTTCATATCACAGGAGAAATACCTCAAGGATGTTCTAAGGAAATTCGACATGCATGAATGCAAAGGTGCCAAGACTCCAATGCCTACCAACGGCCACCTCGGCACTGATGAAAATGGTAAAGATTTCGATCAGCAGGTATATCATTCTATGATTGGTTCTTTATTGTATCTATGTGCATCTAGGCCAGATATAATGCTTAGTGTTTGCATGTGTGCACGTTTTCAAGCAAAACCGAAGGAATCACACCATAAGGCTGTGAAACATATTTTCGATACTTAGCTCACACACCAACACTAGGATTATGGTATCCCAAGGGCTCAAATCTTCATCTGGTAGGATATTCTGATTCTGACTATGCTGGTGACTGTGTGGATCGCAAGTCAACTTCTGGCACATGCCATTTCCTCGGAAGATCACTAGTTTGCTGGTCCTCAAAGAAGCAGAACTGCGTATCACTCTCCACTGCCGAAGCTGAGTACATTGCTGCTGGTTCTTGGTGTGCTCAATTACTATGGATGAAGCAAACCCTCAAGGACTACGGCATCAACATGAAGAATGTGCCTCTCTACTGTGACAATGAGAGTGCTATCAAGATTGCATACAACCCAGTACAGCACTCGAAGACCAAGCACATCCAGATTCGTCATCATTTTCTTCGGGACCATGTCCTCAAGGGCAATATCCTCATCGACCATGTGAAGACTGATGATCAACTAGCAGATATCTTCACTAAGCCCTTGGACGAGAAAAGGTTTTGCGAGTTGCGGTGTGAGCTAAATATATTAGAATCTTCAAATGTTTTGTAAAAACATGCACACATCCTAACACTTATGCAAAATTGATGACTTAGATGTGCAACACATGATGAATCGATTTTCTTCAATTGATGAAGAATGTCACTCTGAGTGTGAAGAAATCAACAAAGAAATTGATTCTCAGGGCCCTACGACAATTGTACGCGGCGTATGTAATCAACATTCTTATATGGTGGGTCACGCCACCGCCCAATGTGAAATTCCTCAAGTTGATTTTCTTCAAATGTTCTATTTCCTCAAAATGTGTTTTTCTTCAAAACAGTTGTTCTTCATTGTGACGATTTATCACAAAATCTTCAAAACCACTTGATGACTTTCATTTGACTAGATAGACTGTGATTTCAAGTCCTCAACAGCATTCACTTATAGCTAATTCTTCAAGTTGATATTTCCCTAAGTGAATGTGATCGGACCCTACTTTCCCTCTATGCTATACTCATCCAGTCTATTCAATTCTTCATATGCGTTCTACTTGAAACTTTGTTCAAAATCCTCACTGCGTCCTGGCCAGCTGATGATTTTTTAACGAAAATCCTCAAATCTTCAAAAATTGTTTCTTTAATACACAGTAACTGAACCCCACTTCCCACGATCGGATAACCACGATCTCCACCGCAGTGTTCGGGAGCTACATGTGTCCTGCGGAGACGTAGAGGCAGGGGTTGTTTGGTCCGAAGTTTTCGCGCCAACAGTAACTGTTTGGCTATAAATATGTCCTTATCCCCCTCGGCATACTCTTCTTCACTCCATCGCTCTCCTGCCACAAGAAACATCACCGAACCCAAGCGCCATCGCTGGTAATCTCGTCGCCGGTCAGGAAGAGCTTCACTGCCTCGACTTCTCCGTCGCCAGAACCACGCCGGAGTCGGACCATCTTCGTCCGCCGCCGCCGTAGACGTCCTTTGTCGCCGGGTTAGGGTGCATTGGACACGCGACCGAAGAGCTTCTCTACACACCTTTCTGTGTTCTTCGTGCGCACCTTCCAGGGTAAATAAATTCCAATTTTTACTGCAAGTTAGATCTAAAATTTTACATCTTCTATGTGAAATCTGTTTTTCCTCAAGAATCGATAAGCACTTGATTCCTCAAACACTGCCTATCACCACATCATTGATGAACTATGCTAAGCATCTAAGATTTTCACGAGATTCCTCAATTGTGCGAATTTTCGGATCTGTACAACTCTGGAACCCAAGAACAGTATGCTTAGGAAAATTCCTCAACCACTGGTTATATTACTCAACCACTGGTTATATTCCTCAACTGTCAAACTTTCTCATTTTCTTCAAATCTGAGAACGCATATGACCTCTCCAAATTCCTCGCAACTATACTCTGTTCACAGGTACACACATGTCAGCTGATGAATCTCTCGGTTCTCATCACATTAACTCATTTGCAGCGTTTCTGGAAGAAAATCTTCAAGTCTCATCAGAATCCTCAAGAGTTCAATCTCATCAGCAAAATCCTCAGTTGAAGAAAATGGAGGATGACAGAAAACAGAAGGGAGGAAAGAAACTTGAGCAAAACACAGCTGTGGATATCCCTGAGGATATTTACTTGGACTATTGCACGCCTAATGAAAATGAGACAATGGACAAGAGAAAGATACGGCTGCAGAAGATAGAACGCCGATGGGCGAAGGAATGGAAGGAATACAGGTTTGTGACTCCCAAGTATGCGAAGAAATTCGCTCTGAAGCCCCCTGGCAGACGGGCCCCACTTGAGGATCATCAAGTAGCACATCCCACAAGCCTCAAGACCATTGATGACTATCCAGATGAGAAGGAAAAGCATCTGGCTAAGCTCAAGAAGCAGTCAGAAACTGCAGTAAGGAAATTCAATGAATCATCAGCTGCTGCCTCAGCTGCTGCTACCTCCTCTGCTGCTGAGACTTCGGGTTCAGAAATTCCTCAAATGCAGTCTGTACCATCAAATCCAAGGGCTCCAAAGCCTCAAGAGAAGTGTGCTCAGGCTTCAGTCACAAAACCCTCAGCACCAAAACCTTTAGCACCAAAAGCTTCAGCACCAAAAGCATCAACGCCAAAACCCTCAGTACCAATCTCCTCAGCTCCAAAATCCTCAGCACCACCACCAAAGCCTCAAGAGAAACCAGTACAGAAGCAAGTCATGAAGCCTATGACCGCCAGCTCCAGCTCCTCACTCCCAGCTGCAACCAGCTTGGAGACAAAGTCTTCAACACCTCCCGCGAAGACTCGGGTATCTGCTGAACGTGCAACTCTACCAAGCCCCAGCAAAATCATCACCGTCCCGTCTGCATCAGAGGGCAGTGATGAATTTGATGATCAAACACTGCAAGCCATCATCAGGAACAAGCAGGAAAGAGTAGCTCAAGCATCGGGCAGTGCCATTCCTCTGGCAATGGACCCCAAAGTCCTCCTCGACTACATCAACATCTCGTATGAGGACCCAAACGCTCCGCTTGATGATTTGAAACTTCCCCTGGCATCAGTCACATGGTGACCACTTTCATCAATGAAGCCAAGTGGAAAGAACACCAGGCCAAACAGGCCAAAATTGCAAAGCTTGAAAAGGAGAAATTCCTCAAGCAGAATCTCCTCAACTTGTCTCCTGATGCACTGGTGTCAACACAGGCAGAGCTGAAGAAATTGACTGACAAGTACTCCAAGCTGTCAGATCGTAAGAGTCTCAAGAGCAATTTCATCAAGCTGGCCACTAGTGTTGTTGATGACTACAATAAGAAGGCTGCACCCCCAGCACCAACTTCTCAGCCCCTGATTGAGGAGCCAGCAGATGAATCTCCTCATGATGAGGAAACTCCTCAAGCTGAGGAAGTACACCAAGAACGCCATGTGGATGAACCGGCTATTGAAGAAATCATCATGGAAACTCATGTTGATGAATTTGCTGCAGCTGATGAGACTGCCCCTGACCCAGCTGCTTTCCCAAAGCAAGCTGATGACTCTGTTCCAGCTGGTCCTCAATACCAGCTGAAGAATCTGTCAAGAGAACCCCTTCACCAAAAGCTTCAACGATGAAGAAGATGACACCGTCTGCATCAGACATGAAGAAAACCAGGGCTGCTGAGAAGGAAGCCAAAAAGAGAAAGGCCTCCTCAACAGAAGATGAAACAGAGGCCAAGCGCCTCAAAGCACTTGAAGAAACTGCTCCTCTGGACCCTGTGCCCCTGAATGTCGCTCCTTCTTATGAAATGGTCATCATTGATGATCCAGCAAAAAAGGCAGATGAAGAAATGAAGGATGCCGCCTCCGAGGAACACACTAACGAGGAAATTCATATAGACGACAGTCCTCAGCCTTTCATTCCTCAGAAAGACACTGCTTAAGCATCAGCTGCACCAGCTGATGAGACTGCATCTGCCACCAAGCCAGCTGAGGAAAAAAAACATGAAAATCCTCATGCTGATGAAATTCAACGCTCTGAGCAAAATCCTCAAGATGAGGAATAGGCTGACCCAACTCCTCCAACTAAGCAAGAAGAAGCTATTCCTCAGCCTGATGCACAGCCAGAGCAAGCCCCTCAGCCTGACGCCCAGCCAGCACCATCTCCTCAGCCTGAAGTACCAGCTGCTAAAATTTCTCACCCTGAGGAAAATGCTGAAGAAAATGCACCGGACCAAGACAATGCATTCGTCGTGCTCAACCCAGAGACTGCCATTGTTGTCTCACCTCCTATTCCTCAGCAAAATCTTAAGCCAGTTCAGCGTCAGCCATTCTCCAAGCGTCCAAAGTTTCAAAAGGAAAATTTCTTTGAAGAACGCATGTACTTCATTGGAGAGAACCCCTATGACAAGCCTCAAATGAGGCATCTGAAGTTTTGGACTAGGACTCAGATGAACTACTATGCCTCTGTGCTATGTGGACGAAACAAGATATTCCAACACAAGCATATTCCTCATGTTGAACTTGAAGCAATACCGTGCCTGGAGCCAATCCTCAGTGTACTCCATGATGCCGGTTTACTCCCAATGTGCTCCGACATCTCTGACTGGAACAGCGAGCTAATTCTTCAGTTCTATGCCACTCTTCACATATCCGGCAACCCTGAAGACATTAACACTTGGGTGTTTGATTGGATGACACAAAACACTCACTACAAGGCTCCTGCTACTGAACTCCTCCGTGAACTGCCTGTACCAATTCCCTCAGATGAGGCTGTGAAGCTTTATGGTGAGCGTGAGCTGCCCAATGGGATGATGGAAGTCCTCATGAAGCCTTTGGCTGAAGGAAAATCTTCGAGAACAACCTTCCTCGTCCACGAGCTCAATTACACACCCAGATCTGTTTACAGAATCCTCTGCAGTGTGCTCGCGCCGATCAATGGCCATGATGATGAAGAAGATGTAGTAGGCCTCATGAAGAATATCCTCTTCAACATCATTCACGGTATTCCTATCAACATCCATGATTTCTTCTTGAGGACTTTGGCCGACAATGCTATGTGTCCTTTTGATCACAAGGTATATGCCCCATGGATCATGAGATTCATCAGGACAAGGACATGCATCAACTTCCACGCTGATTTCCAAAACCATGTTGGTTATATGCCTCCTATCCGGGTCAACAAGAAGACTTTCGAGTCCATTGAAGGAAAAGGAAAATCCGTGATTGAAGAAGGCAGTAGGCCCCTTGATGGCCAGTTCAGAGAGCCCGAAGCTTATTCTTCATGGGATGATACTGAGACTCGTCCGGCAAGCCCCGTTCCTCCTCGCGTGATGAATACAAGAGAGCTCCTCCTCAGTCTTCACCAGAAGGTGGGTCGCAATCACAAGTGGGTCAAACGCCAGTTTGGTGCCATTGTGAAAACCCTCACTGAAACACAGAACTCTGTGAAGCTCAACCACCACTATCTGCATGAGGTTTTTGATCGCACCTGGGCTACACTTGCACATCTGAAGACTCAGACTGAGCTTGAAGAAATGGACCTTGAGCGAGACTTTGAATGGCCGTGGCCTCCCAAGAAGAAGTTCAGGCCTATTCCAGTTCCAGACCTTGAAGAGAGCTCCTTTTCTTCATTCCGCACTTTTGAAACTGATGAAGAACAGCTCGACACTGCTACCAGTCCAAGGAAGAAGACTACTCCTAAGAAGCATCACGGCTCTTCCTCAACTGCCAAGAAGTGAAGTCTTCATGGGCGTTAGTCCTCAGTTTGTCCCTTTTTGTCACTTGATGACAAAGGGGGAGAAACTTTAGAGTTAATCTTCAAGCGGGATATTTTTGGGGCTTATGAACTATATTTAAGTTACAAACTCTTGGCTCTTCTGAAGTTTTTCTGTAATGAGTTGTAACTTAAGCCCGATGGTACTCTGACGCTTTTGAACGTTTTTCTTCGCATGCTTATTCCTCAAGTTTTAATGCACGCATGCTGGAATTCGTCAGATACCATTTGTCATCATGCATTTTCATTTTCTTCATATGATATGTTACATGTATGCATGATTTACAAGACTCACGGGGAGATCTCCATGATATAAATCATCAATGTGCATTTGCTGTCAAAAGCAAAATCTTCAAGATATGCACATCTTCAGGGGGAGTCTCTCTGAATCTTGATTTCAAATTCCTCAAATGAGTATTTACACTTCATATTTTTGATCCCTGTTGAAGACTTAACCTAATTGTCATCAACCACCAAAAAGGGGGAGATTGTAAGTGCATCTAGTGCCCCTTAGTGATTTTGGTGGTTTGAAGACTTATAGGTTAAGTATCTAATGTGTTTATGAGTGTACACAGGATATATAAGTCATTGAGGAGTTTGAGATATTTGAAGAATATCGGCCCCTAAAAATGTATGTCTTCAGTTGAAGAAATTGGTCTGAAGCCGAAGAAATGAATCGCGAGGAATCTGCGATGAAATTGATATTCCTCATGAAGATACTGATATTGAGGAATCCGGTGTGTCCTGAAGAAAATCACTCTGAAGAATTTGAAGCATGAAGATTTACACTTTCTGTTTTATTTTCTTCGCATTTGAGTAATAGGAACACCGTACTGTTAAAGGGGGTTGAAGTTACACTTTGGAATGAATTTCCTCATGATGCTCAACCCAAGCATCATCCTACCAAAAGCCTCAAGTGAGGAATACGAGTGACATGAGGACTCTCACAGTTGAGGGTTCCGACCGTTTTGATAGCCACGCCAAGTCATTGGTCTTAACCACTCCAACGGTCATATTATTTAAGGGCATTAGTGTCAAATCATATCGGGATGCTCCCAGGCTATAAATAGCCACCCCCACAACCATTAGCTGGTTGGCTGCTTCGTTAGAAACTGACACTTGTCATAAGAGCAACCCAATTCCTCAGAGTCTTCGACAGTAATTTATCAGTGAGGAAATACACCATACACCGAAACCACAAACCAAACCTAGTGATTGAGCATCACTGAAGAAGTTGTTCCTGTGTGGGACTGAAGCCTTTTACCTTTGAGGACTGTGCATCCTCCAGACGGTTAGGCGTCATGGTCTAGAGCTTTCCAGCAGTCAATTGTGGATCGCCGGGTGACCAAGTTTGTGAGGGTTTGGAAGTCTGCCCTGAAGACTTACCACGAGTGTTGGGCGAGGACTGTGTGTCCTTAGCTCAAGGATAATACGGTAGGGACTGTGTGTCCTTTGGTTTCAATACCAAGCCGCTCCAAACCAGATGTACGACTGTCACAGCAGTTGGAACTGGGTCATCAACGACTGTCTTCACTAAGAAACGGGTTCTAATTCCTCAACTCCTTACTTTCCTCATATTATGTGTCGATGACTTTCACTGCAACTGTTTGAAGAATTTGCTGAATACTTTCTCTCAATTTCCTCAACCCCAAATTCTTCACGTCAGTTAATCCTCATCTGTATTCTGCGTGCCTGCTCACAGTGCAATCTGTTTTCACATTCTTCACTGTGAAAAACTGTTGTTGTGAGACTTTGCTCTTCTGATCCTTTACTGTTTCTGCTGTAAGTTAGTCATCAGTGAGTAATTTCCTCAAAAGGAATTTCCTCAGTGATGAAATTCTAAAAATCTCCTATTCACCCACCCTCTAGTCGATATAACGCACTTTCAATTAGTCAATCCAAAAGGCATAACTAACCACTCATATAAGCCAAACTTAGTTTTAAATGTCGTTTCCATTCATCTGCCAATTTCGTGCGAATTTGATGGTATCTATCGTGGTTTTATCACGGTAGATGTCCTCGTGAAAGGACTTAAAGATGGAGCCATCGCACCTTGGTGGCGACTCGAAGGGGTGAGCGAAAGAGAGACTCAGATTTACCCAGGTTCGGCCCCTCATGAGGAGGTAAAAGCCTACGTCCTCCTTGTGTGGATTAATGATGGTTTCAATTACAAGGAGGGCATAACTCGCCTGACCTAGCTCTCGATTATCTCTAACTCGCCCGACCTCTCCCAGGACCCACCTTTATATATAGGTCGAGTTCCTAGGGTTTACAAGAGTCCTCGCCATGCTACCTATCGTAGCTTTCCCTATCTCTAAGTCATCGTGTCTTCCAAGATTAGGAACTCCTTTGGTAACCTATCATCATCATAGCTTCTTGAACCGCCATCCAGCCTTTGGTCTAAGGGTCGTACTTCTAATGTTGAGTCGCCCCCTTGATGACCCGGCCCATTAAGGGCGGGTTATCCACAGGTAATATCCCCAACAGTATCCACTACGCAAATCAACTTTGGAGAAAATTGTAGAGCCACTTAATTCATCAAGCATATCATCTAGCCTAGGAATAGGATGGCGACAACGAATAGTAATATTATTAATGCCTCTACAATCAACACACATACGCGATGTACCATCCTTTTTCGGCACTAGAATAATAGGAACAACACAAGCACTAAGAGATTCACGTATATAACCTTTGTCGAGCAGCTCCTGTACTTGACACATAATCTCCTTCGTCTCCTCTGGATTGGTATGGTATGGTGCCCGGTTGGGTAGCGATGCACCGGGAATTAAGTCAATCTGATGCTCAATCCCTCTAATAGGTGGTAATCCTGGTGGCACGTCTTGTGGAAAGACCTCAGCGAACTACTGCAAAATGTTAATGACAGCAGGAGGCAAAGAGGGTGGCATGTCCTCAAATGAAAATAATACCTCTTTGCATACGAAAACATAGCAAACAGATGTAGTAATATCCAAATCAGTAATATCAGATTTAGTGGCAAGTAAACAACCACTCTTGAGTTTGATTTCAGATGCAACACTAGATGATGATTTAGTAGGCTTATTGTGTTTCTCAAATTCCTTTGCTACAATCTGATTTTCACTCTTATGTAGGTCCTGTTTTGCTTTACTAGCTCTAGCAATGTCATCTTTCATAATATGTTCAGGAGACATAGGAAGAAAAGTTATATTTTGATCCTTATGAATAAGAGTATACTAATTTGTTCTACCATGGTGTATATATTTTTTATCAAATTGCCATGGTCTACCAAGTAAAACGGAGCATGCTTGCATGGGTACCACATCACAATCAACAAAATCAGAATATGTAGCAATGCTAAAATGCACACGAACAGTACGTGTTACCTTAACATTGCCACTGTTGTTGAACCACTGGATATAATAAGGATGAGGATGTGGTATGGTGGTGAGAGACAACTTCTCCACCATCTCCATGCTAGCTAAGTTGTTGCAACTCCCTCCATCGATGATGATGCGAACAAAACATTCCTTTACAACGCCCTTTGTATGGAACAAGTTGTGCCTCTTATTTTGCTCAGCCTGTGTTACCTGCACACTTAAAACACGTTGAGCAACTAAGCTTTCATACATGTCAGTGTAGTCAGCAGCCATGTAGTGTGTCTCTTGTTCAGTATCATCGACACCTCGTTCTTCACTTGCAATAAGAGCCAGAGTCTCCTCGTCATAATCACTAGCGGAGTCATATCCACCATCCTCAGTAATAATCATCACGCGCTTGGATGGGCACTCTCTCGCATAATGACCTCCACCCTTGCAACAACGACAAATAACCTCATGTGTTTGCCCTGTGGATGCCATGGATGAAGAAGAGCTCTGTGCGGGCCCGGAAGGTGTGCTATTGAAGAAAGGTTGGGCACAGGCCTGTTTCCTGGTATCTCTGGTGCAATTGGCAGCTGAAGCAGGCGGTGCTGATGTAGAAGGGCATGTGGAAGTAGATGTGGTTCGTGGCGTCCATGAGGAAGTGCGACCTGCAGAAAAATTAGTTCTCACCAATGCCTGTCGATCCTGCACTTCACGTTCAGCTTTGCAAGCAAGATAGAATAAATGAGTGCTAGTGTTATAATCCTTATATTCTAGAATAGTTCAAATATCTCTATTTAATCAACCCATAAAACGTGCAAGCATAGCTTCATTGTCCTCAACAATACCACATCTAATCATTCCAGTTTGTAATTCTTGATAATATTCCTCTACAAACTTTTTCCTTGTCTTAAACGCTCTAAGTTTTGAAGTAATTCACGTTGATAATATGGTGGAACCTGATACATCTCCATCATATCTACTTTTCCAAACTCTTTTGCCCTTGTTTTAGACCCTAATTTGCATGATTTGAATGGAACTAACCCGAACTAACGTTGTTTTCAGTGGAATTGCAATGATGTTGTTTTTGCGCAGAAATAAAAGTTCTCGAAATGACCTGAAAGTTTACGGAGAATTTTTGTGGAATATATAAAAATTACTGGCGCAAGAATCAACGGAGGAAGTGGAGTTGTAAGCCCACAAGCCCACCAGGCGCGGCCCCACTGGTCGCGCCTGGCAGGCTTGTGGGGCCCACAAAGCTCCACCGCGTCCAACCTCAGCTCTATTTAGCCTCTTTCGTCCGGAAAAAAAATCAAGGAGAAGAGTTCATCGCATTTTACGATACAGAGGCGCGGCCACCTCCCGTTCTTCCTCTGGAGGGCAGATTTGGAGTCTGTTCTCGGCTACGGAGAGGGGAAATCGTCGCCATCGTCATCATCAACCTTCCTTCATCGCCAATTCCATGATGCTCTTCACCGTTCGTGAGTAATCTCATCGTAGGCTTGCTGGACGGTGATGGGTTGGATGAGATCTATCATGTAATCGAGTTAGTTCTGACGGGGATTGATCCCTAGTATCCACTATGTTCTCACATTGATGTTGCTACTACTTTGCCATGCTTAATGCTTGTCACTAGAGCCCGAGTGCCATGATTTCAGATCTGAACCTATTATGTTGTCGCCAATATATGTGTGTTCTTGATCCTATCTTGCAAGTTATAGTCACCTACTATGTGTTATGACCCGGCAACCCCGGAGTGACAATAGCCGGAACCACTCCCGGAGATGACCATAGTATGAGGAGTTCATGTATTCACCAAGTGTTAATGCGTTGGTCCGGTTCTTTATTAAAAGGAGAACCTTAATATCCCGTAGTTTCCATTAGGACCCCACTGCCACGGGAGGGATGGACAATAGATGTCATGCAAATTCTTTTTCCCTAAGCACGTATGACTACATACGGAATACATGCCAACATTACATTGACGAACTCGAGCTAGTTACATATCTCTCTGTGTTATAACTGTTGCATGATGAATAGCATTCGGCATAATCATCCATCACCGATCCAATGCCTATGAGCTTTTCCTATTGGTCCTTGCTACGTTACTTTGCTGCTACTGTTGTCACTGCTGCTACTGTTACTCTGTTGCTACTGTTGTTACTTTGCTGCTACTGCTGTCACTTTGCTGCTACTGGTTACTGTTGCTACTGCTGCTATCATACTACCTTTCTACTGATACTTTGTTGCAAATAGTAAATCTTTCAGGTGTGGTTGAATTGACAACTCAACTGCTAATACTTGAGAATATTCTTTGGCTTCCCCTTGAGTCGAATTAATAAATTTGGGTTGAATACTCTACCCTCGAAAACTGTTGCGATCCCCTATACTTGTGGGTTATCAAGACTATTTTCTGGCGCCTTTGCCGGGGAAGCACATCTATATTCTCTGAGTCACTTGGGATTTACGTCTGCTGATCACTATGAGGAATCCGAAAGATCCAAGAACTAAAGTCTTGCCCTCAACTACGACGACGGGTAAGGAACTGCCATCTAGCTCTGCACTTGATTCACCTTTAGTTATGAGTAAGTTTGCGACACCACCTCCTGCTAGAAATCTTGATATGTCGCCTGTGCTTGATGATGCTACTTCTGCTGCCCATGATGCTTATGATGATGCTATGCTTGATACTACTTTGCCACTAGGTGCATTCCTTGATGCACAAATTGCTAGAGTTGCTGCTAGATGTGATGATACTTCTGAGACTGCTGATACTATTGAAGTAGAACTTGCTATTTTGCGTGATAGAACTAGCTCTCCTACATATGAATTGCCTGATATGCCTGAGTGTTATGTTATGGAGGGACAGGTAGCTGGGGACTTTCTTGCTTGTAAGGATAGCTATGATGTTGAGAAATTACTGCTCAAGTGGAAAGAAAAATCTCTGAACGCTAGGATGAAATACGACCCGAAGTTTGCTACTTCACCTATCTTTGTGACCGATAAGGATTATGAATTCTCTGTCGACCCTGAGTTAATCACTTTGGTCGAATCTGATCCTTTTCACGGTTATGAGTCTGAAACGGTTGTAGCCCATCTTACCAAACTGCACGATATAGCCACCCTATTCACTAGTGAGGAAAAGATCTGCCACTACTATATCCTCAAGTTGTTTCCTTTCTCGCTAAAGGATGTTGCTAAGACCTGGTTCACTTCTCTTGCTCCTCGTTGTGTGCGTAGCCCCCAGGATATGATCTACTACTTCTCTGAAAAATATTTCCCTGCCCATAAGAAGCAAGCTGCCTTGCAGGAAATATACAACTTTGTGCAAGTTGAAGAAGAGAGTCTCCCACAAGTTTGGGGGAGGCTCGTCCAGATACTGAATGCTTTGCCTGATCACCCTATTGAGAAGAATGAAATACTTGATATCTTCTATAATGGACTTACAGATGCTTCTAGAGACCAACTAGATAGTTGTGCTGGTTGTGTTTTTAGGGAACAAACTGTAGAACAAGCTGAGATCCTATTGAATAATATCTTGTGCAATGAGAATGCTTGGACTATTCCCGAACCACCTCCGAAGCCAACTCCGAAGAAAAGAGGTATTCTATTCCTCAGTCCTGAAGATATGCAAGATGCTAAGAAATCTATGAAAGATCAAGGCATTAAATCTAAAGATGTCAAAAATCTACCACCTATCGAAGAGATCCATGGTCTTGATAACCCGATACAGGTAGTAGAAGTAAATTCTCTTCGTATATTCGATGAGAGTGATATTCCTTTTGATGAACCTGCTAGCTTATGCTTGGATGAATTTGATAACTTCGTTGTCAACAACAAAGTTTCAATGATTATGTTAGCAGACAATTGGAACAGAATGCTCGTATGCTTAGTCATTTAAGTGCTTGTGTGGACAGAAACGTCAATGATCTTAAGCTTTTGAGTAAACATGCCTCTATGGTTACTACTCAAGTAGAACAAGTACTTAAGGCTCGGAATGACTTGCTCAATGAGTTGAATGACAATTCTGTCAGAGTCCTCACTAGAGGCGGTAGAATGACCCAGGAACCTCTATATCCTGAGGGTCATCCTAAGAGAATTGAACAAGATTCTCAAGGAGTTAGCACTAATGCACCTAGTCATCCTAGGAAGAATAAGAAAGATGATAGGGATTTGCACGCTAGCGACCATGTTGCTGCTATACCTGAGAGTCCAAACGATGTCTCTGTCTGTGATGCTGAAACACAATCTGGTGATGAACATGAGCCTAATGATAATATCAATAGTGATGTTCATGATGATGCTCAACCTAGCAATGATAAGGATGTGGAGATTGAACATGTTGATCTTGATAACCCACAGCCTAAGAATAGAAGATACGATAAGAATGACTTTGCTGCTAGGAAGCATCGTAAAGAAAGGTAACCATGGGTTCAGAAACCCATGCCCTTTCCTCCCAAACCATCCAAGAAAAAGGATGATGAGGATTTTGAGCGATTTGTTGAAATGATTAGACCTGTCTTTCTGCAAATGCGCTTGACGGATATGCTCAAAATGTCTCTGTATGCTAAGTACATGAAGGATATTGTGACTAATAAAAGGAGGATACCTGAGGTTGAGATTTCCACCATGCTCGCTAATTATACCTTCAAGGGTGGAACTCCTAAGAAACTAGGTGATCCCGGAGTGCCCACTATACCTTGCTCCATTAAAGGCAACTACGTTAGAACTGATTTATGCGATCTTGGAGCCGGTGTTAGTGTTATGCCTCTGTCTCTTTATCGTAGGCTTGAACTGGATAAGTTGACACCCACTGAAATCTCTCTACAAATGGCCGACAAATCAACTGCTTTCTCGATCGGCATTTGCGAGGATGTGCATGTTGTAGTTGCTAACGTCACTATCTTAACAGACTTTGTTATTCTGGATATTCCCGAGGATGATGCCATGGCGGTCATCCTTGGAAGACCCTTCTAAACACTTCAGGGGATTTTATAGATTGCAACAAAGGCAATGTCACTTTCCATGTCACGGTAATGAGCATACGGTGCACTTTCCAAAGAAACAATATGGAGTACATTGCATCAATGTTATAGAAAAAACTTCATCGATTCTTATTGGGAGCTTTGAATGCCCTATTCCTCCTGTTAAGATGAAGTATGATTTGCTTGTCGGGGATATGCACATCCCCGTTGAGGTGACCTAGTGAGTATTCGAAAATTCTCCGTTCTCTTTTGCGATTCGAAAAAGTTTGTCAATGAGACTTGATCAACCTCATTGATGGATTTCTTTCGGTGACCATGAGATGGATGAATCGAGGAGTCACAAACCTCTGTTCCAAACTTTCAGCTTCGATTTCATAGAAGAAAAATGATAGATTTAGTTTAGTTTTCCCTGTTTTCTGTTTTAGCGTCCCGTAGAAAAGTACCCCGAAAATAAAAGTTCTCCGAACGTCGTGAAAATCAAGTATGATTTTTTCTGGAATTTTTGAAAAATACTGAGACGAAGAGCTAGTCAGGGGGCTGCACAAGTGGGCCAAAAGCCCTGGAGGCGCGGGCACCCCCCTGGCCACGCCTTCCAGGCTTGTGGGGCCCACGTGCACCTCTCCACACATTCTAGCTCCCATCTGCTTCTCCTACCTCCACAAAAAACCGTTTCGCAGCTCAAACCCCTGTTCTTGCTCTTCTTGCTGGGATTTTCGATCTCCTTGTGCAAAGCACCATTCACCAAACTGTTTTGGGGAAATTGCTCCTTGGTAAGTGACTCCTCCATTGGTCCAATTAGTTTTTGCTCTAGTGCCTTATACATCATGTATTTTTGCTGCCTTGGTGACTGATACGTCCATTTTGCATCATGCTTTCATGTTGATATTTATTGCTTTATGGGTTGTTATATTACTTTGTGGTACCATATTTATGCCTTTTCTCTCTTATTTTGCAAGGTTTATTTGAAGAGGGAGAATTCAGGCAGCTGGAATTCTGGACTGGAAAAGGAGAAAATCTTAGTCCACTATTGTGCACATCTCCAAATGCCCTGAAAAGTTACATGGATTTTTTGGGATTATATAAAAAATACTAGGCGAAAGAAGTACGGGAGGGGGGCTGCCAGGGCGCCACAAGCCCTGCCACCGCCACCCCCTGGTGGCGTAATGGAGGCTTGTGGGCTCCCTAACGGCCCACTAGCCCCCCTCTTTTGCTATATGAAGGGTTTTGGTCCAGAAAAAATCATTCGGGAGCTTTTTTGTGGTTTCGCCGCCGCCACAAGGCGGAACTTGAGCAGATCCAATCTAGAGCTCCGGCAGGACGATCCTGTCGGGGAAACTTCCCTCCCGGAGGGGGAAATCATCGCCATCGTCATCACCAACACTCCTCTCGTCAGAGAGGAGGCATCTTCATCAACATATTCATCATCACCATCTCCTCTCCAATCCCTAGTTCATCTCTTGTAACCAATCTTCGTCTCGCGACTCCGATTGGTACTTGTAAGGTTGCTAGTAGTGTTGATTACTCTTTGTAGTTGATGCTAGTTGGATTGCTTGGTGGAAGAGTTTATGTTCAGATCCTTGATGCTATTCATTACACCTCTGATCATGATTATGATTATGTTTTGTGAGTAGTTACTTTTTTTCCTGAGGACATGGGATAAGTCATGCTGATAATAGTCATGTGAATTTGATATTCGTTCGGTATTTTGATATGTTGTATGTTGTCTTTTCCTCTAGTGGTGTTATGTGAACGTCGACTACAAAATAGTTGACCATATTTGGGCCTAGAGGAAGGCATTGGGAAGTAGTAAGTAGATGATGGGTTGCTGGAGTGACAGAAGCTTAAACCCCAGTCTATGCGTTGCTTCGTAAGGGGCTGATTTGGATCCACTAGTTTAATGCTATGGTTAGACTTTGTCTTAATTCCTCTTTTGTAGTTGCAGATGCTTGCGAGAGAGGTTAATCATAAGTGGGATGCTTGTCGAAGTAAGGGCAGTACCCAAGCGCCGGTCCACCCACATATTAAACTATCAAAGTAACGAACGTGGATCATATGAACATGATGAAACTAGCATGACAGAATTTCCCGTGTGTCCTCGGGAGCGTTTTTCCTCCTATAAGACTTTGTTCAGGCTTGTCCCTTGGTACAAAAGGGATTGGGCCACTTGCTGCACCATTGCTACTACTTGTTACTTGTTACTTTTCACTTGTTACGTTTCACCTCGCTACACCATCACTTGTTGCCGCTACTTTCAGTGCTTGCAGTTATTACCTTGCTGAAATCCGTTTATCAGAGCTTTCTGCTCCTCGTTGGGTTCGACAGTCTTACTTATCGAAAGGACTACGATTGATCCCCTATACTTGTGGATCAGAAAGACTCTTTTTTGGCGCCGTTGCCGGGGAGTGAAGCGCCTTTGGTAAGTGGAAATTGGTAAGGAAACATTTATATACTGTGCTGAAATTTATTGTCAATTGTCACTATGGAAACTGTTCCTTTGAGGAGTTTGTTCGGGGTATCTTCACCAAGAACGAAAGCACGAGGAGTTGTTCCTCAACCTGAGGTACCTACTGAAAATATCTTTTATGAAATTCCTTCGGGTATGCTTGAGAAACTGCTGGCTAATCCTTTCACAGGAGATGGATCTTCACATCCAAACTTGCATCTGATCTATGTAGATGAAGTTTGTGGTTTATTTAAGCTTGCAGGTTTGCAAGAGGATGAGGTAAAGAAGAAAGTCTTTCCTTTATCTTTTAAGGATAAGGCGTTGACATGGTATAGGCTATGTGATGATACTGGATCATGGGGCTACAATCGGTTGAAATTGGAATTTCATCAAAAGTTCTATCCTATGCATTTAGTACATCATGATCGGAACTTTATTTATAACTTATGGCCTCGTGACAGGGAAATCATAGCTCAAGCTTGGGGGAGGCTTAAATCAATGCTATATTCATGCCCCAATCACGAGCTCTCGAGAGAAATGATCACTCAAAACTTTTATGCTCGGCTTTCTCATGAAGATCGTACCATGCTTGACACTTCTTGTACCGGTTCTTTTATGAAGAAGGATATTGATCACAAGTGGAATTTATTGGAGAGAATCAAACGCAACTCTGAAGATTGGGAGCTGGAGGAAGGTAAGGAGTCAGGTATGAATTTCCAGTTTGATTGCGTTAAATCTTTTGTTGAGACAAACACTTTTAGAGATTTTAGCGCGAAGTATGGACTTGACTCTGAGATAGTAGCTTCTCTTTGTGAATCTTTTGCTGCTCATGTTGATCTTCCCAAAGAGAAGTGGTTTAAATACCATCCTCCTGTAGAAAGCAACATAGCCAAAACCAATCTAGTTGAGGAGAAAGTCATTGCTTTTAGTGATCCTGTTGTTCCTTGTGCTTACACTGAGAAACCACCATACCCTGCTAGGATAAAGGATTATTCTAAAGCTCCAACTGTGATACGTAGGGGTTACATTAGACCACTTGTACCCCCTGAGGAGATTAGAGTTGAACCTAGTGTTGCTATTATCAAAGATCTCTTAGCCGAAGACATAGATGGGCATGTTATCAAATTCTGTGAGGACTCCGCTAGAATTGCTAAACCTCACGCGAAAGACAAACACGGACCTGTAGTTGGCCTGCCCGTTGTTTCTGTCAAGATAGGAGATCACTGTTACCATGGTTTATGTGATATGGGAGCTAGTGTTAGTGCAATACCCCGTTCTCTATATGATGAAATCAAAAATGAGATTGCACCTGCTGAGTTAGATCCCATTGATGTCACTATTACGCTAGCTAATAGAGACACTATCTGCCCTTTGGGAATTGTGAGAGACGTAGAAGTCCTGTGTGGTAAGACGAAGTATCCTACTGATTTCCTCGTCCTTGGTACTGCGCAAGATAGCTTTTGTCCCATCATATTTGGTAGACCCTTTCTCAACACTGTCAATGCTCACATTGATTGCATTAAGCAGACCGTCACAGTTAGTTTCGAGGGCATGTCTCATGAATTTAACTTCTCCAAGTTTGGAAGACAACCCCATGAAAGAGAGTCGTCTGGTAGAGATGAAATTATTGTTCTTGCCTCTATTGCCGTACCTCCTATGGATCCTTTAGAGCAATATCTTCTTGAGATTGAAAATGATATGCATATGGAGGAGAGAGATGAGATAGATAAAATTTTCTTAGAACAATATCCTATTCTCAAGAATAATCTGCCTGTTGAACAGCTTGGGGATCCTCCCCCGCCAAAGGGTGATCCTGTGTTCAAGCTTAAACAGTTGCCTGATACTCTTAAGTATGCCTATCTTGATGAGAAGGAGATATATCCTGTCATTATTAGTGCCCTCCTTTCAGAGCACGGAGAAAAGAAGTTACTAAGAACTCTGAGGAAGCACTGTGCTGCTATTGGATATACTCTTGATGATCTCAAGGGTATTAGTCCTACTCTATGTCAGCACAAGATTAAAACCGATCCTGACTTTAAACCAGTTGCTGATCATCAAAGGAGATTAAATCCTAAGATGAAAGAGGTCGTTAGAAAATAAATATTAAAGCTTCTGGAAGCAGGAATCATTTATCCTATTGCTCATAGTGATTGGGTAAGTCCAGTACATTGCGTACCTAAGAAGGGAGGTATCACCATCGTTCCTAATGATAAGGATGAACTAATCCCACAAAGGATTATTACCGGCTATAGGATGGTGTTAGACTTCCGGAAACTGAACAAGGCAACCAGGAAAGATCATTATCCTTTGTCGTTTATCGACCAAATGCTAGAAAGGCTATCAAAGCACACACACTTCCGCTTTCTAGACGGTTATTCAGGTTTCTCGCAAATACCTGTTGCACAATCTGATCAAGAGAAAACCACTTTCACCTGCCCCTTCGATACCTTTGCTTATAGACGTATGCCTTTTGGCTTATGCAATGCACCTGCCACCTTTCAAAGATGTATGATGGCTATATTCTCTGACTTTTGTGAAAAGATTGTCGAGGTTTTCATGGATGACTTATCCGTTTACGGGTCTTCCTTTGATGATTGCCTCAGCAACCTTGATCGAGTCTTACAGAGATGCGACAATACCAACCTCGTCTTGAATTGGGAGAAGTGCCACTTTATGGTTAATGAAGGTATCGTCTTAGGACACAAAATTTCTGAGAGAGGCATTGAAGTTGATAAGGCTAAGGTTGATGCAATTGAGAAAATGCCTTGCCCCACAGATATCAGAGGTATACGAAGTTTCCTAGGTCATGTTGGTTTCTATAGAAGGTTCATTAAAGACTTCTCTAAGATTTCTAGGCCTCTTACCAACCTCTTGCAGAAGGATGTTCCTTTTGTTTTTGATGAGGATTGTGAGGAAGCCTTCGAAATACTTAAGAAGGCTTTGATAACCGCACCTATTGTTCAACCACCTGACTGGAACTTGCCCTTTGAAATCATGTGCGACGCTAGTGATTATGATGTTGGTGCTGTTCTAGGACAAAGAGTTGACAAGAAGTTGAATGTCATTCACTACGCTAGTAAAACTCTAGACAGTGCCCAAAGAAACTATGCCACTACGGAGAAGGAATTTTTAGCAGTTGTGTTTGCATGTGAAAAGTTCAGATCTTATATAGTTGACTCAAAAGTCACTATTCACTCTGATCATGCTGCTATTAAGTACCTTATGGAGAAGAAGGACACTAAGCCTAGGCTGATCAGATGGGTTCTCCTGCTACAGGAATTAGATTTGCACGTCGTTGACCGAAAGGGTGCTGATAACCCCGTAGCAGATAACTTGTCTAGGCTACAGAATGTCCTTGATGACCCACTACCTATTGATGACAGCTTTAGTGATGAGCAATTAAATGGCATCCGCACTTCACATAGTGCACCATGGTATGCCGATTATGCAAACTATATCGTAGCCAAATACATACCACCTAGTTTCACCTATCAGCAAAAGAAGAAATTCTTCTTTGATTTGAGACACTACTTTTGGGATGATACTCACCTTTATAAGGAAGGAGTAGATGGTGTTATTAGACGTTGTGTGGATGAACATGAACAGGGACATATCTTGCAGAAGTGTCATTCCAAAGCCTACGGAGGACACCACGCTGGAGATAGAACTGCCCATAAGGTATTGCAATCAGGTTTCTATTTGCCCACTCTCTTCAAGGATGCCCGTAAGTTTGTCTTGTCTTGTGACGAATGCCAAAGAATAGGGAATATCAGTAAGCGTCACGAGATGCCAATGAACTATTCACTTGTCATTGAACCATTTGATGTCTGGGGCTTTGATTATATGGGACCCTTCCCTAGTTCCAATGGGTACACTCACATCTTAGTTGATGTGGATTACATCACTAAGTGGGTAGAAGCTATCCCCACTAAAAATGCTGATCACCACACCTCTATTAAGATGCTTAAAGAAGTCATTTTCCCAAGATTTGGAGTCCCTAGATATTTGATGACTGATGGCGGTTCACACTTCATTCATGGTGTTTTCCGCAAGATGCTCGCTAAGTATGATGTCAACCATAGAGTTGCATCTCCTTATCATCCTCACTCTAGTGGTCAAGTGGAGTTGAGTAATAGGGAGATCAAATTGATCCTACAAAAGACCGTCAATAGATCTCGAAAGAATTGGTCTAGCAAACTTGACGATGCACTATGGGCTTATAGGACTGCTTATAAGAATCCCATGGGCATGTCACCGTATAAAATGGTTTAAGGTAAGGCCTGTCATTTACCTCTTGAGCTGGAGCACAAAGCTTATTGGGCAATCGAAGAGCTCAACTTTGATTTCAAACTTGCCGGTGAGAAGCGGTTGTTTGATATCAGCTCGTTAGATGAATGGAGGGCCCAGGCATATGAGAATGCCAAGTTGTTCAAGGAAAAGGTTAAGAGATGGCACGACAAACGAATACAGAAATGAGAGTTCAATGTAGGTGATTATGTCTTGCTATACAATTCTCGTTTGAGATTCTTTGCATGCAAGCTTCTCTCTAAATGGGAAGGTCCCTATGTTATCGAGGAAGTATATCGTTCCGGTGCCATCAAAATCAATAACACGGAAGGAAATTTTCCTAGAGTGGTAAATGGGCAAAGAATCAAGCATTACATCTCTGGTACACCCATAAAAGTTGAGACCAATATCATCAATGTCATAACTCCAGAGGAGTACATATGGGATGTTTATCAGCCTGTTTCAGACCCTGAAAACGAAGAGGTATCTGTTTCGGTAAGAAATTGGACTCCGATGCTTTTCCAATAGGAAATTTCCTCCGTTTTGGAATTTTTGGAAAATTAGAAAAATAAAAAGCAGTCCGGAGAGCGCACGAGGCGGCCACAAGCCCTGCCACCGCCCCCTACCCCCTGGTGGCGGAGGGCAAGCTTCTGGGCACCTCGTGTGCCTCCGGGACTCCGTTTTCTTGTGGAGCACTCCTTCTGGTCCAGAAAAATCAATATATAGTCGCCCGAAGGTTTTGATCTCCGTATCACGCAGTTTTCCTCTGTTTTCATTTCGAGCCTGTTTCTGTGACAGATCTAGATCATCCTGAATTTCCCAAACGCTCCTAAGGACAAGATCTTCGAGAAGGTCATCAATCCCTACCTCACGAAAGTGCTGAAACACCCTCAATCTATCAAGATGAGCGAGGGGATGTTGCACATTCGTGATGTTGAGGGGCCTAAGAAGACCGAAAGCATGGAGACGAGGCTCGAAGCAATGGAGCAACAAGTCTTCAAGTGCCAGGGGATGGTGGAGCGTGGACTCAACGCCAACCACATGATGATCACAGAGTTCACTAGCAATCACAAGATGGATGTCATTGACATTGGGAAACACCTCTCCAGGCTCTATGACAGGATTGATCAACTTCAGGGCCAGATCTATGACCTGCAGAACCAAAACTGTGAGTATGAGTACAGATTTAAATCAATAAGGTTGGCTGCAGATTTGAGGATTCCGGCTACTCGTTCATCCTGCCATGATGGAGCACCTATGCCTTGGAAGACGGAGGATCAGACTACTCCAACAGCTCCACCACCATCACCACCAAAGGAAGACAACTAAGCATTGGTATGGGCAATCCCCTTGGCTTCTGCCAAGCTTGGGGGAGTTGCCCTGGTATCGTATCACCTTTATATCTTTTGCTTTTACCTTTGTTTTAGTTCTTTCCTTTTCAGTTTTTATTTCTTCTCTTAGGGGAATAATTCTTTAGTTTTTAGTTTGAGTCTTTTGCTTTTGTCTCTCCCCCGATGTATTCGAGCTTACGAGCTATATAATAAAGAGTATCTTAGTCCAGGGCTTTGCTTTGTGCCATGATCAAAAGTATGAAAAGAACGATAGCATGAAAGATCATGAGACGATCTTATGGAAAGTGATAGCTTCACATATGACACGTATGATGATTGAAACTTGTTGAGAATAAATCAACATAGACCTCAGTCATTATTGCAACTAATAAGAAGTAATAAGGAAAGAGAGGTTCACATATAAATATATCATCTTAGACACTTTTTACAATTGTGAGCACTCACCAAACTATTACATGCTTAGGAGTAGATGTTGGACAAGGAAGACAACATAATGAATTGTGTTTGCTTGGTTCCAAACAATGTTATATGATTAGAGATCCCTCAGCATGTGACGATTGCTTCCACCTCATATTAACCAAAACTCCCGCACCAAGTAGAGATACTACTTGTGCATCCACAAACTTCCAACCCAGTTTTGCCATGAGAGTCCATCGTACCTACCTATGGATTGAATAAGATCCTTCAAGTAAGTTGTCCGGTGCAAGAAATAAAAAATTGCTCTCTAATATGTATGATCTATTAGTGTGTGGAAAATAAGCTTTGTACGAACCTGTGATGAGGAAGACATAAAAGCGACAGACTGCATAATAAAGTTCTTTATCACAGGAGGCAATATAAAGTGACGTTCCTCCGCACTAAGAGGACACGCATTCAAACCTCAAAAGCGCATGACAACCTCTGCTTCCCTCTGCGAAGGGCCTATCTTGTACCTTTACTTTTTGCCCTTGTAAGAGTCATGGTGATCTTCACCAATTCCCCATTTTTGCCTTTGTCTTGGCTACCGTCACATGCTTGGGAAAGATCTTTATTCATATATCAACTTGGAGTTGAGTACTTATGCTTTATTATTATTGACTTTACCCTTGAGGTAAATCGTTGGGAGGCAAAACTATAAGCCCCTATATTCCTTTGTGTCCAGCTGAAACTTTGACACCATGAGTACCACGTGAGTTGTAACAATTGTGGAAAACAGAGAGATGATTGAGTATGTGGATTTGCCTTACAAGCTCTTATTTGACTCTTTCTGATGTTGTGATAAATTGCAATTGCTTCAATGACTATGGATTATTGTTGGTTACTTCTCGGTAAGGTTTTTGCTTCATGCTTTGCTTTGTGAAGGAATTGTTACTTTCCCATAAGAATCTTAATGATGTATTGATGTTCTATGTGTGATCATGATGCCCTCATGTCCGTATTATGTTTTATCGACACCTTCGTCCCTCAACATGTGGACATGTTTATGGAACTTGGTTTTCGCTTGAAGACAAGCGAGGTCTAAGCTTGGGGGAGTTGATACGTCCATTTTGCATCATGCTTTCATGTTGATATTTATTGCTTTATGGGCTGTTATATTACTTTGTGGTACCATATTTATGCCTTTTCTCTCTTATTTTGCAATGTTTATTTGAAGAGGGAGAATTCAGGCAGCTGGAATTCTGGACTGGAAAAGGAGCAAATCTTAGTCCACTATTCTCCACATCTCCAAATGTCGTGAAAAGTTATGTGGATTTTTTTGGGATTATATAAAAAATACTGGGCGAAAGAAGTACCGGAGGGGGGCTGCCAGGGCGCCACAAGCCCTGCCACCGCCACCCCCTGGTGGCGGAGTGCGACTTGTGGGCTCCCTGACGGCCCACTATCCCCCCTCTTTTACTATATGAACGGTTTTGGCCTAGAAAAAATCATTCGGGAGCTTTTTCGTGGTTTCGCCGCCGCCACGAGGCGGAACTTGAGCAGATCCAATCTAGAGCTCCGGAAGGACGATCCTACCGGGGAAACTTCCCTCCCGGAAGGGGAAATCGTCGCCATCATCATCACCAACACTCCTCTCATCGGAGGGGAGGCATCTTCATCAGCACCATCTCCTCTCCAATCCCTATTTCATCTCTTGTAACCAATCTTCGTCTCACGACTCCGATTGGTACTTGTAAGGTTGCTAGTAGTGTTGATTACTCTTTGTAGTTGATGCTAGTTGGATTACTTGGTGGACGAGTTTACGTTCAGATCCTTGATGCTATTCATTACACCTCTGATCATGATTATGATTATGTTTTGTGAGTAGTTACTTTTGTTCCTGAGGACATGGGATAAGTCATGCTGATAATAGTCATGTGAATTTGATATTCGTTCGGTATTTTGATATGTTGTATGTTGTCGTTTCCTCTAGTGGTGTTATGTGAACGTCGACGACATAACACTTCACCATATTTTGGGCCTATAGGAAGGCATTGGGAAGTAGTAAGTGGATGATGGGTTGCTGGAGTGACAGAAGCTTAAACCCCAGTCTATGTGTTGCTTCGTAAGGGGCTGATTTGGATCCACTAGTTTAATACTATGGTTAGACTTTGTCTTAATTCTTCTTTTGTAGTTGAGGATGCTTGCGAGAGAGGTTAATCATAAGTGGGATGCTTTTCCAAGTAAGGGCAGTACCCAAGCGCCGGTCCACCCACATATCAAACTATCAAAGTAACGAACGCGAATCATATGAACATGATGAAACTAGCATGACAGAAATTCCCGTGTGTCCTGGGGAGCGTTTTTCCTCCAATAAGACTTTGTTCAGGCTTGTCCCTTGCTACAAAAGGGATTGGGCCACTTGCTGCACCATTGCTACTACTTGTTACTTGTTACTTTTCACTTGTTACGTTTCACCTCGCTACACAATCACTTGTTACCGCTACTTTCAGTGCTTGCAGTTATTACCTTGCTGAAATCCGTTTATCAGAGCCTTCTTCTCCTCGTTGGGTTCGACACTCTTACTTATCGAAAGGACTACGATTGATCCGCTATACTTGTGGGTCATCAGTGACCATGTTCTTGAGCTTTGCATGCTAATTTAACTGGTCCCAAGTAGTTTTGATGCATAATATGGCTTCTAGGCACTTGTGGGAGTAGTTGCTACGAGTTTCGTTGGGCCTTATTCACTTTTCCTTAGAGTAACTCAAATTTTAGAAATTTTCAGAGATAGAAAAGGGAAAAGATGAGGAGGTTCTTAAGAGGCTCTTCAAGCCGTGACCCCAAGGATGATGGAAGTGAGAAGAAGAAGCCCAAGTATCCGGTCCCCCGAGTTGCACAAGTTCGAGTGTGCGAGTGGCCAAGCGATGTGTTCTTACGCGCTGTCAGACTTTATGAGGACTTTTATTACTTGGTGGAGAACGGAGGCCTTACCACCTTCCTTGAAGATAAGTGTCTGCAATACCTCCTCCTCACTAATATCTTCTTGCAAAGCTTTAACTTCTATCCGGGGAAGAATCCTCCTATGGTTGAGCTCAAATTATATGATATCCCCGATAGCATGTCACTCCAGGATTTTTGCAATGTTTGCAAATTTCCTTTTGTTGGGGATATTCATGAACCTCGTCCACGGGACTTGGAGGCTTTCATAGATACAATTGTTTTAGGAGACGAGAGAGGAGTGTCTTGCGCTAGAGCTGCTAGCATACATTTTCCCGTGCTTCGGTACTTCTCACTATTCGTGGGAAAATGTTTGATTGGCCGTGGGAAAGCTGGGTCCCTTAGCTCTCCAGATCTTGCGGTCTTGCGTGAATCCCTTTATAATGATAAAACTTATAGCTTGGGCGCAATAGTAGCTCAACGGTTGAACACGAACCGTTCTAAAGATGTTGTCTATGGAGGTATCAGTGCTACTCGTCTTGCTAGACATTTTGAGATACCTATTAGACTGGACGAGGAAGAAGAGATTCTTCTTCCTGAGAGATATCTAGATTATGATAGCATGGTTCGCCATGACTTTCTTGATAGAGATATAAATAGAAGGATGATTTATAACCTCGTATTTAGTCAGGGTACTCGTGAGACTATTACTTTGCCTGCTCCTTCTTTGTTCAATCTTCATGCAGGTAGGTACATTATTATGCCCTTGGACATCTATGCATATTGGGGCATAGCCCAACCACAGGTGCCCATGCCCGAGCCACCAGTCGAGTACCATACGCCAGTTTGTCATAGGGAGCCAGAGGAGCTCACACAACAGTGGCATCCTGAGTCCACTCCGGAGTGCTGGTTATTTCCTTCCTTGGGAGCAGACCAACTTAGGACAAAATCCTAAGCTTGGGGGAGTACGTGTTTCTCACCGACTTTACATTCTTGCTTATGCTTTCACTTTGTTAGTCGTTGTTCACACTTTGCCACTGTATCATCCATGCTAGTTTATTTCTTTTTCTCGTTTTCTTTTCGTGTGTTTGTCTAGTTTGAGAAAACCCAAAAAGATTTCTCGTTCTTCTTTTGCTTGTTGGGAGCTTTCCCGTGTAAATAGTTTTCTTTTTCTTTGGGTCAAGGTAGAAGACCATGGTTACAATGTTTAGTGGCTCTCGCGTGCATACCTGTTTATGTGTTAAAGAGCCATATTACTTTGTCTTCTCCTTTGTGTTTGCCTGCAGATTCCAGCTTAGTCCAATGCACGAGCACTCTTATTATTGTCCACATCATTCAGTCGTGCAAGTGAAAGGCAATAATGACGATATATGATGAAGTGACTGAGCCTCGAAAAGTTGGTATGAACTCGATCTATTTGGTTTTTGTGAATATGACTAGCTCATCATTCCTCATTCAGCTTTGTTGTGAGAGAAACATGTTTGCCATGACAACTTGGAGATCATAGTTTCTGATGTAATGCTTAATTAGCTAGGAGCTTATAATGGTTTGTCTTGGATGCCAACATGAATTTTGAGATGACTATGATGTAGTATGATAGGATGGTATCCTCCTTTGAATGATTCAAGTGGCTTGACTTGGCGCATGTTTACGCATGTAGTTGAAACAAAATCAACATAGCCTCTATGATATTCATGTTCATGGTGATTTATGTCCTACTCATGCTTGCACCCAATGTTGGTTAATCTCAATGCATTTTGATGACTGTTGTCGCTCTCTAGTTGGTCGCTTCCCAGTCTTTTGCTAGCCTTCACTTGTACTAAGCGGGAATACTACTTGTGCATCCATTTCCATAAACCCAAAGTTGTTCCATATGAGTCCACCATACCTACCTATATGCGGTATCTACCTGTCGTTCCAATTAAATTTGCATGTGCCACTCTCTAAACCTTCAAGAAATAATCTGTTTTGCATGCCCGAACCGCTCATGTGGTGACAGGGGGCTATCAGTATCTTCCATGCTAGGCGTGTTATCCTTGATATGTGTTTGTTCATTATCATTCACGAGAAAGGGGTCGGTAATTGGAATGCCTAATTCCATGCTCAAATCGAAAAGATAATTGCAAACAAAACTCCCCCTGGATTGATGTTGGTATGGACGGCACCTGAGTATTTGGCTAGTCGTGGAGTGTGATTGATCGGTGGTGGGGGAGTCAAAACTTTACTTTTCTGTTTGGGAACCGCCTATAGCATGTGTAGCGTGGAAGATGGTGAAAACTCTTAGTCATTGCGTTGACAATGAAAGCATGCCACCCAAAGTTATTATCTCTATTTTAAAAGCTTGAGCTGTGGCACCTCTGCAAATCAATGCTTCCCTCTGCGAAGGGCCTGTCTATTTATGTTCCTGTTGGGTCATCATCTTCTTATAAAAGCACCAATTAGATAGCACCTCTCTCATTTTTATGCTTTGCTTTTAACTGTTATTGAGTATGACTGTGACTGGATCTTCTTTGCCATGAATTACAATGTTTAGTCAGCCCTTGGTCTTTGAAGGTGCTCTGCATTTATGGTTTGCAGTCTCAGAAAGAGCTAGCGAGATACCATCTGTTTGTACTGCTTCATGATTGTTTTGATTGAAGTATTGACGTTTGAGACTTATTATTATTTTCTCGCTAGTTGATTATGCCATTGATATGAGTTTACCATGAGACCTAGATGTCATTTTCTTATGTGGTTAGCTTGTGATCTTGTTGAAATTCTGGTTATGAGTTAGACATAGTTGCAACAATAAGGTCAAACAGAGTTCGTCAAAGTTTTTCTTTTGTCTCTTTCAGTTTGTCAACTGAATTTCTTGAGGACAAGCAAGGTTTTAAACTTGGGGGAGTTGATACGTCTCCATCGTATCTACTTTTCCTAACTCTTTTGCCCTTGTTTTGGACTCAATTTGCATTATTTGAATGGAACTAACCGGGACTAACGTTGTTTTCAGCAGAATTGCCATGGTGTTGTTTTTGCGCAGAAATAAAAGTTCTCGGAATGACCTGAAAATTTACGGAGAATTTTTGTGGAATATATAAAAAATACTGGCGCAAGAATCAACACAGGAAGTGGAGCTGTGAGCCCACAAGCCCACCAGCCGCGGGCCCCCCTGGCCGCGCCTGGCAGGCTTGTGGGGCCCGCAAAGCTCCACCGCCTCCAATCCCAGCTCTATTTAGCCTCTTTCGTCCGGAAAAAAAATCAAGGAGAAGAGTTCATCGCGTTTTACGATACGGAGGCGCCGCCACCTCCTATTCTTCCTTTGGAGGGCAGATCTGGAGTCCGTTCTGGCTCCGGAGAGGGGAAATCATCGTCATCGTCATCATCAACCTTCCTTCATCGCCAATTCCACGATGATCTTCACCGTTCGTGAGTAATCTCATCGTAGGCTTGTTGGACGGTGATGGGTTGGATGAGATCTATCATGTAATCGAGTTAGTTTTGACGAGGATTGATCCCTAATATCCACTATGTTCTGAGATTGATGTTGCTACTACTTTGCCATGCTTAATGCTTGTCACTAGGGCCCGAGTGACATGATTTCAGATCTGAACCTATTATGTTTTCGTCAATATATGTGTGTTCTTGATCCTATCTTGCAAGTTGTAGTCACCTACTATGTGTTATGACCCGGCAACCCCGGAGTGACTATAGCCGGAATCACTCCCGGAGATGACCATAGTATGAGGAGTTCATGTATTCACCAAGTGTTAATGTGTTGATCCGGTTCTTTATTAAAAGGAGAACCTTAATATCCGTAGTTTCCATTAGGACCCCGCTGCCACGGGAGGGATGGACAATAGATGTCATGCAAGTTATTTTCCCTAAGCACGTATGACTACATACGGAATACATGCCTACATTACATTGACGAACTGGAGCTAGTTACATATCTCTCCGTGTTATAACTGTTGCATGATGAATAGCATCCGTCATAAGCATCCATTACCGATCCAATGCCTACGAGCTTTTCCTACTGGTCCTTGCTACGTTACTTTGTTGCTACTGTTGTCACTGTTGCTACTGTTACTCTGTTGCTACTGATGTTACTTTGCTGCTACTGCTGTCACTTTGCTGCTACTGGTTACTGTTGCTACTGCTGCTATCATACTACCTTGCTACTGATACTTTGTTGCAGATACTAAATCTTTCAGGTGTGGTTGAATTGACAACTCAACTGCTAATACTTGAGAATATTCTTTGGCTTCCCCTTGAGTTGAATCAATAAATTTGGGTTGAATACTCTACCCTCGAAAACTGTTGCGATCCCCTATACTTGTGGGTTATCAGAACCCAACGAGTACGCATAGCAGTTTTCAAAGCAGCCCAAGTAGTTGGAATATTAGCATGATGTATTCGACAATATTCAGACCACCAAACACAAGCAAAACTAGTGAGAGAACAAATAGCAGCAGCAACACGTCTATCTTCAGGAAATTGCAAGCATGTAAAACGTTGCTCTGTTTCTAACTCCCAAGTAAGATATATATCAGGAACATATCGACCATCAAAAGTAGGAATATTCAACTTAAGTTTAGGGAGATGGTCATGATCCCGTACGTGAGGATGTGGTGCATCCCTACCATTGCGATTGTATCCACGTGGGCGACCGGTGGCTTGTCGTGGTGGTTGTTGTTCCTGGGGCTGAACTGGAGCAACCTCTCCCTCATCATCGTAATCACCATTGTAATCATCATCATAATCCTCATTCTGCTCAGCCATAGAAACCTCGATAGTAGCAGCAAGAGGAGGAGCAGCAGCAGTAGTAGCAACAACACCAAAATTCTGCACTTGGCCGACAGGCACACGTCGCGCTCGTAGCCGTTGTGGTTGTGGTTGAAGAGGGACAGAAGCTGCAGCTGGTGGTGGTAAACGGGCAAGCACCTCATTGAACTTGGCGTTCATATTGGTGTCGAATTTCTTCTCCATACCTTCGAGCTTGTCCATGGCATCTCCAAAGGTGGTCACGAAATCCTGTACCTGGTCAGACATCATTTGCTGAAATTTATCATGGAGCTCCCGGTTGGTCAGGTTCTGCCAGTCGATCTCCTCGTCGTGTGATCCTGGCATGGTTAGCAACAATAGGAACACAGAGAATATGAACCTACAGACTACTAGGAAGTGGTGGTGGTGGTGGTGGTGGTCGTGTGTCACAAATCCGTCAAGCAAATCTCAATTTCTTACCAATTCTTACTCAGCAGCTGGTGGCGATCGACAACCGGTGTAGTCAAAACTCTCAAAGCCTGGATAGAGCGATTGCCAGGTGGTGTCAAACACACGATGTAGATGTATGTGGAGCTGGGAAGGCTTATAATATGGTAGCAAGAAGGGTCAACAATAACCAGTTTAGAGATGCAAAATTGAAAATACGCTCAACGACGGTACCGTGCTGGTCCTAGGCTAGACCGTACTAGAGACGCGAGCCTAGAACACCAACGAAGTCACGACGACATGTACTAATCAAGGGAAGAGCCACTATGATATATTTTTTCTATCTTTTTTGTTTTTTACGCTCTTTTTTCTGTGTTTTTTTCAGAAAATCACTACAATGGCGAGTGTCTCAAAACTCTTCCCAAGCACGAAAAACAGGATAGGCACGAATTTTTGTTGACATTTTTTTTATATTTCCGGAGCAATTCGGGGCTGCGACGACCAAACATTGCGGCAAAAATCACTATGATGGCGAGTGTCTCAAAACTCTCTAAAAAGCCTAATAAAACGATAGGGAAAAAATTCACCCCTCGAAATTTTGGCCTAAAAAGTGCTCTGGAAAGCGTGCCAGACTCTTCCCCCCCCCCCCCCCCCCGAAACCTACTCAGGTCAGGAAACGCGAAACCGAAGTCAAACAGATCTTGAAATTAACCTAAGACAAAAAGGATGTAAACTAGCATTGTGGCGGGTACATGGTGGTGGTATATGGGAGCAAGGATAATGGTGGCGTGGTGGTGGTATATGGCAGCAACGATGATGGTAGCGTGGAGGTGGTATATGGCAGCGATGAAAGACGGTGCGGCGGCGGCGTGAAAATCCTGTGAACAGAACTCGAAACTCTAAAAGGACTATACAGTAAGACCAGCAACTCGACACGATGATGTAACCGCAAATTCAACTAAGCAAACTACTGAAAAGACTATGCAAAGGCTCAGATTGGTTCGGATATCATGATTGATAACCCACAAGTATAGGGGATCACAACAGTTTTCGAGGGTAGAGTATTGAACCCAAATTTGTTGATTCGACACAATCGGAAGCAAAATAATATTTTTGAGTATTAGCACTTGAGTTGTCAAGTCAACCACACCTGAAAGACTTAGTATCTGCAGCAAAGTTTCAGTAGCAAAGTAGTGTGATAGCAACATGAGCAACAGTAACAGTAGTAGCAGTGACAGCAGTAGCGGTAACAGTAGCAGCAGTGACAACAGTAGCGGTAACAGTAGCAGTAGTGACAGCAGTAGCGACAAAGTAACGTAGCAAGGACCAGTAGGAAAAGCTCATAGGCATTGGATCGATGATGGATAATTATGCCGGATGACATTCATCATGCAATAGTTATAACATGGGGAGATATGTAACTAGCTCCAGTTCGTCAATGTAATATAGGCATGTATTCCGTATATAGTCATACGTGCTTATGAAAAGAACTTGCATGACATCTATTGTCCATCCCTCCCATGGCAGTGGGGTCCTAATGGAAACTACGGGATATTAAGGTTCTCCTTTTAACAGAGAACCGGAACAAAGAATTAGCACTTAGTGAATACATGAACTCCTCATACTATGGTCATCTCCGGGAGTGGTTCCGGCTATTGTCACTCCGGGGTTGCCAGGTCATAACACATAGTATGTGACTACAACTTGCAAGATAGGATCAAGAACACACATATATTGATGAGAACATAATAGGTTCAGATCTTAAATCATGGCACTCGGGACCTAGTGACAAGCATTAAGCATGGCAAAGTAGTAGCAACATCAATCTCAGAACATAGTGGATACTAGGGATCAATCCCATCAAAACTAACTCGATTACATGATAGATCTCATCCAACCCATCACCGTCCAGCAAGCCTACGATGAGATTACTCATGAACGGTGAAGAGCATCATGGAATTGGCGATGAAGGATGGTTGGCGATGACGACGGCGACGATCTCCCCTCTTCGGAGCCCAGAACGGACTCCAGATCTGCCCTCCACAGGAAGAACAAGTGGTGGCGGCGCCTCCGTATTGTAAAACGCGATGAAATCTTCTCCCTGATTTTTTTTCCAGGCGAAAGGGACTAAATAGAGCTGGAGTTGGAGGCGGCGAAGCCCCGAGGGCCCCACAAGCGTGCTAGGCGTGGCCAGGGGGGCGCGCCTCCTGGGCTTGTGGGCTCCTCGCTCCACGTCTCCGGTTGATTCTTGCGCCAGTATTTTTTACATATTCCACAAAAAATCCTCGTAAATTTCCAGGTCATTCCGAGAACTTTTATTTCTGCGCAAAAACAACACCATGGCAATTCTGCTAAAAACAGCGCTAGTCCGGGTTAGTTCCATTCAAATCATGCAAATTAGAGTCCAAAACAAGGGCAAAAGAGTTTGGAAAAGTAGATACGATGGAGACGTATCAACTCCCCCAAGCTTAAACCTTGCTTGTCCTTAAGCAATTCTGTTGACAAACTGAAAGAGACAAAAGAAAAACTTTTACGAACTCTGTTTGATCTTGTTGTTGTAATTATGTCTAACTCATATTCAGATTTTCAGCAAGATCATGAGCTAACCACATAAGCAATGACATTTAGGTCTCATGAAGTACTCATATCAATGGCATAATCAACTAGCGAGCAATAATAATATGTTTCAAATGTCAACACTTCAATCAAAACAATCATGAAGCAATATGAACAAATGGTATCTCGCTAGCTCTTTTTGAGACTGCAAAACATAAATGCAGAGCACCTTCAAAGACCAAGGGCTGACTGAACATTGTAATTCGTGGCAAAGAAGATCCAGTCACAGTCATACTCAATAACAATTAAAAGCAAAGCATACAAATGACGGAGGTGCTCTCTAATTGGTGCCTTTAAAAGAAGAGGATGACTCAACAGAAACATAAATAGATAGGCCCTTCGCAGAGGGAAGCATTGATTTGCGGAGGTGCCAGAGCTCAAGCTTTGAAGATAGAGGTAAATAATTTTGGGTGGCATGCTTTCATTGTCAACGTAATGATAAAGAGTTTTCACCATCTTCCATGCTACACATGCTATAGGCGATTCCCAAACAGAAAAGTAAAGTTTTGACTCCCCCACCACCGATCAATCACACTCCACGATTAGCCGAATCCTCGGGTGCCGTCCATACCAACAACAATCCAGGGGGAGTTTTGTTTGCAATTATCTTTTCGATTTGAGCATGGAACTGGGCATTCCAGTTACCGGCCCTTTCTCGTGAATGATAGTGAATAAACACGTATCGAGGATAACACGCCTAGCATGGAAGATACTGACCGCCCCTTGTCACCACACGAGCGGTTCGGACATGCAAAACAGATTATTATTTGAAGGTTTAGAGAGTGGCACATGCAAATTTACTTGGAACGGCAGGTAGATACCGCATATAGGTAGGTATGGTGGACTCATATGGAACAACATTGGGTTTATGGAAGTGGATGCACAAGCAGTATTCCCGCTTAGTACAAGTGAAGGCTAGCAAAAGACTGGGAAGTGACCAACTAGAGAACGACAACAGTCACCAATATGCATTGAAATTAACCAATATTGAGTGCAAGCATGAGTAGGACATAAATCACCATAAACATGAATATCGTAGAGGCTATGTTGATTTTGTTTCAACTACATGCGTAAACATGCGCCAAGTCAAGCCACTTGAATCATTCAAAGGAGGATACCATCCTATCTACTACATCATAATCGTCTTGAAATTCATGTTGGCGTCCAAGACAAACCATTATAAGCTCCTAGCTAATTAAGCATGGCATCAGAAACTATGATCTCTAAGTTGTCATTGCAAACATGTTTCTCTCACAACAAAGCTGAATTAGGAACGATGAGCTAGTCATATTTACAAAAACATAATAGATTGAGTTCATACCAGCTTTTCTAGGCTCAATCACTTCATCATATATCATCATTATTGCCTTTGAAGGGCACGACCGAATGATATGAATCATAATGAGAGTGTTCGTGCATTGGACTAAGCTCGAATCTGCAAGCAAACACAAAGGAGAAGACAAAGTAATATGGCTCTTTGACGGATAAACAAATATGCATGCGAGAGCCACTAAACATTGTAACCATGGTCTTCTACCTTGACCCAAAAAAAAGAAAACTATTTACATGGGAAAGATCCCAACAAGCAAAAGAAGAACGGGAAATCATTTTGGGTTTTCTCAATCTAAACAAACAAACGAGAAGAAAGCGAGAAAAAGAAATAAACTAGCATCGATGATACAGTGGCAAGGTGTGAACACCGACTAACAAAGTGAAAGCGTGAGCAAGAATATAAAGTCGGTGAGAAACACGTACTCCCCCAAGCTTAGGCTTTTGGCCTAAGTTGGTCTACTCACATGGCTGGTCCAGGCGATATCCAAAATCATAATGGGGGTTGTACAGGAACGCGGCAGCTACCGCCTGAATAGCTGCCTCACGGTGGCGAGCAGCCTTTGCCTCCCTCTCATACTCTTCTGCCTCTCCTCTGGTTATGTAATATCTCCGTTTTACCTGAAAGTCAAAGAAGGCGGGAGCAGGAAGGGTAATATGGAAAACACGCTGTCGGTTAAATATTAACCAGTATAGGAGGGATTCATTATCCCTCTCAAGGAACTGATAACGTGTCATAGCGGCGCGATCAAGGAAAGTTGTATGGAGCGGGGGATCTCCTTCGCGGATGGGTACTCCAAGAAAATTTGCTATGCGAGTGGCATAGATACCACCAAAGAAATCCCCTTCATTAGCATTATTATTCATCCTCCTTGCTATTATAGCTCCCATGTTGAAACTTCTATCACCCATTACTGCGCTCTTAAGAATACTAAGGTCGGGTGCGCAGAGGTGACAATGCTCAATCTTGTCTTAATGCATCTACATATGAAGAGGGCAAAGTAATGCAAGGCAGGAAAATAAATGCTCCCCATGGTAGCCTGTGTAATTTCTCTAGTTTCTCCAATAGTTATAATAGAGAAAAAATCCCTAACCGAAGATTTAGGAGGATCATTGAGACTACCCCAATCAGGTATCTCGCAAATTCTATTGAAATCCTCTAAATCCATGGTATACGATTTGTCATAGAGATCAAACAGTATGGATGTGTCACGGCCAGCTGGAAATCTGAATCTACGAACAAAAGAGGCAGTGAGAGAAGTATAATGTTCACATTTATTGGAGATGAATTCTTCAAGTCCGGTGTTGTGAACAAGTGTATCAAACTCGTCTTTGAAACCTGCATCAATCATGAATTCATCAGAAGGCCATTCACATGGTTGTACCTGTGCGTTCCTCGGTTGGTAAGGATCGGGCTCCCGAATCGCGAGACGGGGACCCCTCTTGCTTGAAGAACCACCATGATAGTTTTTCCTGAACATCTTCCCTTTTCTGAAATTCTTAGTGACTCAAAGGAAAAGTGAACAAGGCTCAACGAAACTCATAGCAACTACTCCTACAAGTGCCTAGAGGCCATACCGTGCATCAAAACTACTTGGGACAAACTAAAATTAACATCCAAAGCTCAAGAACAGGGTCACCAAGGCAGAAATAATACGCAATGAACAAGGCACTAGATCAAAAACTAATTGGAGCAATGGAGGAGTCACATACCAAGGAACAATTCCCCCAAAACAGTTTGGTGAATGGGGCTTTGCACAAGGAGATCGAAAATCGCAGCAAGAAGAGCAAGAAAACAGGTTTGAGCTGTGGAATGACTTTTTCTAGAGGTAGGAGAAGGAGATGGGATCTGGAATAAGTGGAGGGGGGCCACGTGGGCCACACTAGCCTGGTAGGCGCGGCCAGGAGGTGCCCGCGCCTCCTGGGTTGTGGCCCACTGGTGCATCCCCCTGACTAGCTCTCGATCTCAGAATTTTTCAAAAATTCCAGAAAAAATCATACTTGATTTTCAGGTCATTTGAAGAACTTTTATTTTCGGGACACTTTTCTAAGGGACGCAAAAAGCAGAAAACAAGAAAACTAAAGCTAAATCTATCATTTTCCTACTAAACAACCGAAAGTAAAAGTTCAGAATAGAGGGTTGTGACTCCTAGATTCATCCATCTCATGGTCATCAAAAGAAATCTGTCAATGAGGTTGATCAAGTCTCCTTGACAAACTTGTTTCGAATCGCATAAAAACGAAGAATTTTCGAATAGTCACTAGGTTACCTCAATGGGGATGTGCATATCCCCAACAAGCAAATCATACTTCATCTTAACAGTAGGTATAGGGCATTCAATGCTCCCAATAAGAATCGATGAAGTTTTTTCAATAGCATTGATGCAATGTACTCGATATTGTTTCTACGAAAAGTGCACTTTATGCTCATTACCATTGACATGGAAAGTGACATTGCCTTTGTTGCAATCAATAACAACCCCTGGAGTGTTTAAAAAGGGTCTTCCAAGGATGACCGCCATGGCATCATCCTCGGGAATATCCAGGATAAGAAAGTCCGTTAAGATAGTAACGTTAGCAACCACAAGAGGCACATCCTCACAAATGCTGATAGGGAAAGCAGTTGAATTGTTGGCCATTTGCAAGGAGATTTTAGTGGGTGTCAACTTATCCAATTCAAGTCTACGATAAAGAGAGAGAGGCATAATACTAACACCGGCTCCAAGTCGCATAAAGCAGTTCTAACGTAGTTTCCTTTAATGGAGCAAGGTATAGTGGGCACTCCGGGGTCACCTAGTTTCTAAGGAATTCCACCCTTGAAGGTGTAATTAGCGAGCATGGTGGAAATCTCAACCTCAGGTATCCTCCTCTTATTAGTCACAATATCCTTCATGTACTTAGCATAAGGAGACATTTTGAGCATATCTGTCAAACGCATTTGCAGAAAGACGGGTCTAATCATTTCAACAAATCGCTCAAAATCCTCATCATCCTTTTTCTTGGATGGTTTGGGAGGAAAGGGCATGGGTTTCTGAACCCATGGTTCTCTTTCTTTACCATGCTTCCTAGCAATAAAGTCGTTCTTATCATATCTCCTATTCTTAGGTTGTGGGTTATCAAGATCAACAGGTTCAATCTCCACATCCTTATCATTGCTAGGTTGAGCATCAACATGAACATCACTTTTGATATTATCATTAGGCATATGTTCATCACCAGATTGTGTTTCGACATCAGAAACAGTGACACCGTTTGGATTCTCAGGTGTAACGGCAATGGGGTTGCTAGCATGCAAGTTCCTATCATCTTTCTTTTTATTCCTGGGATGACTAGGTGCCTTGGTGCTAACTCCTTGAGAATCTTGTTCAATTCTCTTAGGATGACCCTTAGGATACAAAGGTTCCTGGGTCATTCTACCACCTCTAGTGACAACTCTGACAAAATTGTCATTCAACTCATTGAGCAAGTCATTTTGAGCCTTAAGTACTTGTTCTACTTGAGTAGTAACCATAGAGGCATGTTTACTCAAAAGCTTAAGATCATTGACATTTCTATCCACACAAGCACTTAAATGACTAAGCATACGAGCATTCTGTTCCAATTGTCTGCTAACATAATCATTGAAACTTTGTTGTTTGACAACAAAGTTACCAAATTCATCTAAACATAAGCTAGCAGGTTTATCAAAAGGAATATCACTCTCATTGAATCTACGAAGAGAATTTACCTCTACTACCTGTGTCGGGTTATCAAGACCGTGTATCTCTTCGATAGGTGGTAGATTTTTGACATCTTCGGATTTAATGCCCTTCTCTTTCATAGATTTCTTAGCTTCTTGCATATCTTCAGGACCGAGGAATAGGATACCTCTTTTCTTCAAAGTTGGCTTCGGAGGTGGTTCGGTAATAGTCCAAGCATTCTCATTGCACAAGATATTATTCAATAGAATCTAAGCTTGTTCCACAGTTCTTTCCCTCAAAACACAACCAGCACAACTACGTAGGTGGTCCCTAGAAGCATCGGTAAGTCCATTATAGAAGATATCAAGTATTTCATTTTTCTCAAGAGGGTGATCAGGCAACGCATTCAGTAGCTGGACAAGCCTCCCCCAAGCTTGTGGGGGACTCTCTTCTTCAATTTGCACAAAGTTATATAAATCCTGCAAAGCAACTTGTTTCTTATGGGCAGGAAAATATTTCTCAAAGAAGCAGTAGATCATATCCTGGGGACTACGCACACAACCAGGAGCAAGAGAAGTGAACCAAGTCTTAGCATCACCCTTTAGCGAGAAAGGAAACAACTTAAGGATATAGTAGTGGCGGATCTTTTCCTCACTCGTGAATAGGGTGGCTATATCGTGCAGCTTAGTAAGATGTGCTACAACCGTTTCAGACTCATAACCATGAAAAGGATCAGATTCGACCAAAGTTATTAACTCGGGATCGACAGAGAATTCATAATCCTTATCGGTCACAAAGATAGGCGAAGTAGCAAACTTAGGATCGTATTTCATTCTAGCGTTCACAGATTTTTTCTTTCCACTTGTGCAGTAATTTCTCAAGATCATAGCTATCCTTACAAGCAAGAAAGTCCTCAGCTACCTCTCCCTCCATAACATAACCCTCACGTATATCAGACAATTCATATCTAGGAGAGCTAGTTTAACAGGTGAAATAGCAGGTTCTACTTCAATAATCTTAGCAGTTTTAGAAGTATCATCACATTCAGCAGCAACTCTAGCAATTTGTGCATCAAGAAATGCACCTAGTGGCAAAGTAGTATCAAGCAAAGCATCATGGATAACTGAAGTAGCATCATCAAGCACAGGCGACATATCCGAATTTCTAGCAGGTGGTGGCGTCGCAAACTTACTCATAACTGAAGGTGAATCAAGTGCAGAGCTAGATGGCAGTTCCTTACCTGTCCTCGTAGTTGAGGGCAAGAGTTTAGTTTTTGGGTCTCTCGGATTCCTCATAGTGATCAACAGACGTAAATCCCAAGTGACTCGGGGAATAGTGCTAGGCCTCCCCGGCAACGGCGCCAGAAAATAGTCTTGATAACCCACAAGTATAGGGGATCACAATAGTTTTCGATGGTAGAGTATTCAACCCAAATTTGTTGATTCGACACAAGGGGAAGCAAAAGAATATTCTAGAGTATTAGCAGTTGAGTTGTCAATTCAACCACACCTGAAAGACTTAGTATCTGCAACAAAGTTTCAGTAGCAAAGTAGTGTGATAGCAACAGTAGCAACGGTAACAGTAGCAGCAGTGACAGCAGTAACGGTAACAGTAGCAGCAGTGACAGCAGTAGCGGTAATAGTAGCAGCAGTGACAGCAGTAGCGACAAAGTAACGTAGCAAGCACCAGTAGAAAAAGCTCGTAGGCATTGGATCGGTGATGGATAATTATGCCGGATGACATTCATCGTGCAACAGTTATAACATGGGGAGATATGTAACTAGCTCGAGTTTGTCAATGTAATGTAGGCATGTATTCCGTATATAGTCATACGTGCTTATGAAAAGAACTTGCATGACATCAATTGTCCATCCCTCCCATGGCAGTGGGGTCCTAATGGAAACTACGGGATATTAAGGTTCTCCTTTTAATAGAGAACGGGAACAAAGCATTAGCACTTAGTGAATACATGAACTCCTCATACTATGGTCATCTCCGGGAGTAGTTCCGGCTATTGTCACTCCTGGGTTGCCGGGTCATAACACATAGTAGGTGACTACAACTTGCAAGATAGGATCAAGAACACACATATATTGACAAGAACATAATAGGTTCAGATCTTAAATCATGGCACTCGGGCCCTAGTAACAAGCATTAAGCATGGCAAAGTAGTAGAAAAATCAATCTCAGAACCTAGTGGATACTAGGGATCAATCCCCATCAAAACTAACTGGATTACATGATAGATCTCATCCAACCCATCACCGTCCAGCAAGACTACGATGAGATTACTCACGAACGGTGAAGAGCATCATGGAATTGGCGATGAAGGATGGTTGGCGATGACGACAGCGACGATCTCACCTCTCCGGAGCCCAGAACGGACTCCAGATCTACCCTCCAAAGGAAGAATAGGTGGTGGCGGCGCCTCCGTATCGTAAAACGCGATGAACTCTTCTCCCTGATTTTTTTCAGGCGAAAGAGACTAAATAGAGCTGGAGTTGGAGGCGGCGGAGCCCCGAGGGTCCCAAAAGCGTGCTAGGCGCAGCCAGGGGCCCCGCGCCTCCTCGTCTTGTGGGCTCCTCGCTCCACGTCTCCGGTTGATTCTTGCACCAGTATTTTTTATATATTCCACAAAACATCCTCATAAATTTCTAGGTCATTCAGAGAACTTTGATTTCTGCACAAAAATAACACCAAGGCAATTCTGCTGAAAACAGCGTCAGTCCAGGTTAGTTACATTCAAATCATGCAAATTAGAGTCCAAAACAAGGGCAAAAGAGTTTGGAAAAGTAGATACGTTGGAGACGTATCAACTCCCCCAAGCTTAAAACCTTGCTTGTCCTCAAGCAACTCAGTTGACAAACTTAGAGAGGAAGAAAAACTTTGACAAACTCTGTTTGATCTTGTTGTTGCAACTATGTCTAACTCATAACTAGAATTTCAGCAAGATCGCAAGTTAACTACATAAACAAATGACACAAAGGTCTCACGGTAAACTAATATCAATGGCACAATCAGCTAACGAGCAAATAATGATGAGTTTCAAATACCAACACTTCAATCAAAACAAGCATGAAGCAATATGAATAGGTGGTATCTCGCTAGCTCTTTCTGAGACCACAAAACATAAATGCAGAGCACTTTCAGAGATCAAGGGCTGACTAAACATTGTAATTCATAGCAACGAACATCCAGTCATAGTCATACTCAATATCAATCAAAAGCAAAGCATAAAAATGACAGAGGTTCTCTCTAATTGGTGCTTATATAAGAAGAGGATGACTCAACAGGAAAATAAATAGACATGCCCTTTGCAGAGGGAAGCATTGATTTGCAGAGGTGCCAGAGCTCAAGCTTTGAAAACAGAGATAATAATTTTGGGTGGCATGCTTTCATTGTCAACGCAATGACCAAGAGTTCTCAATATCTTCCATGCTACTCATCCTATAAGCGGTTCCCAAACAGAAAAGTAAAGTTTTAACTCCCCCACCACCAATCAATCACACTCCACGGCTAGCCGAATCCTCGGGTACTACCCTTACTAAGATCAATCCGGGGGGGAGTCTTGCTTTACAGTTATGTTTTCGATTTAAGCGTGGAACTGGGCATTCCAATTACCGGCCCCTTTCTCGTGAATGATAGTGAATAAACACATGTCGAGGATAACACTCCTAGCATGGAAGATACCAATAGCCCCCTGTCACCACATGAGCGGTTCGCGCAAGCAAAACAGATTATTTCTTGAAGGTTTAGAGAGTGGAACATGAAAATTTACTTGGAACGGCAGGTAGATACCGCAAATAGGTAGGTATGGTGGACTCTCATGGAAAAACTTTTGGGTTTATGGGAGTGGATGCGCAAGCAGTATTCCGCTTAGTACAAGTGAAGGCTAGCAAAAGACTGGGAAGCGACCAACTAGAGAGCGACAACAGTCATCAAGATGCAATGAGTTTGACTAACATTGAATGCAAGCATGAACAGGATATAAATCACCATGAACACGAACATCATAGAGGCTATGTTGATTTTGTTTCAACTACATACATGAACATGCGCCAAGTCAAGCCACTTGAAACATTCAAAGGAGAATACCATCCTATAATACTACATCATAGTCATCTCAAAATCTATGTTGGCATTCAAGACAAACCATTATAAGCTCTCAGCTAAATAAGCATGGCATCAGAAACTATGATCTCTAAGTTGTCATTGCAAATATGGTTTTCTCACAACAAAGATGAATCTGGGTCGACAAGCTAGTCATATTTACAAAAACAAAATAGACAGAGTTCATACCAGCTTTTCAGTCTCAGTCACTTCATCATATATCATCATTATTGCCTTTCACTTGCACGATCGAACGATGTGAACAATAATACGCGCATTGGACTAAGCTGAATCTGCAGGCAAACACAAAGGAGAAGACAAAGTAATATGGCTCTTTGAAAGCTAAACAGGTAAGCATGCAAGAACCAATATCTTCTACCTTGACACAAAGAAAAAGAAAACTATTTACACGAGAAAGCTCCCAACAAGCAAAAGAAGAAAGAAAAATCTTTTTGGGTTTTCTCAAAAGGATACAAAACAAGAAAACAAGAAAACAAAAATAAACTAGCATGGATAATACAGTGGCAAAGTGTAAACACCGGCTAACAAAGGGAAAGCATAAGCATGAATGTAAAGTCGGTGAGAACACGTACTCCCCCAAGCTTAGGCTTTTGGCCTAGCTTGGTCTACTCCCATGGATGGTCCTGGCGAAACCCAAAGTCATAATGGGTGTTATACGGGAGTGCTGCAGCCACTGCCTGAATAGCTGCCTCACGAAGTCGAGCAGCAGTCGCCTCCCTCTCATACTCCTTTGCCTCTCCTATGGTTATGTAGTATCTTCGTTTTACCTGAAAGTCAAAGAAAGCAGGAGGAGGAAGGATAATATGGAAAACACGCTGCCGGTTAAATATCAAGCGGTATAGGAGGGATCCATGATCTCTCTCAAGGAACTGGTAGCGTGTTAGAGCGACACGATCACGGTAGGCTTTACGGAGAGGAGGGTCTTCTGGACGGATGGAAACTCCAAGAAAAGTTGCTAAGCGTGTAGCATAAACTCCACCAAAGAAATCCCCCTCACTGGCATTTTTATTCAGCCTCCTTGCTATTATAGCTCCCATATTGAAGCTCCTGTCACCTGTTACTGCTCTCTTAAGGATACTAAGGTCGGAAGTGCATAGGTGACAATGTGCACCCTTGCCGTTAATGCACCTACCTATGAAGAGGGCAAGGTAGTGCAAGGCAGGGAAATGGATGCTTCCTATGGTGGCTTGCGTGATATCTCTGGTTTCTCCAACAGTTATACTAGAGACAAAGTCTCTGACCGAAGACTTAGAAGGATCATTAATACTACCCCCATCAGGTATCTTGCAAATCCTATTGAAATCCTCCAAATCCACGGTATAGGATTTATCGTACAGATCAAACAGTATGGATGAGTCATGGCCAACTGAAAATTAAATCTACGCACGAAAGAGGCAGTGAGCATAGCATACTGTTCACATTTATCTGAGAGGAATTCTTCTAACCCGGCATTGCAGACAAGTGTATCAAACTCATCCTTGAAACCTGCTTCGATCATTGCAGACAAGTGTACTTGATATCGTTTCTTCGGAAAGTGCAGTGTGTGCTCATTACCGTTGACATGGAAAGTGACATTGCCCTTGTTGCAATCTATAACAGCCCCTGCCGTGTTTAAAAAGGGTCTTCCGAGGATGACAGCCATGGCCTCGTCCTCGGGAATATCCAAGATAACAAAGTCTGTTAAGATAGTGGTATTGGCAACCACAACAGGCACATCCTCGCAAATGCCGATAGGGAAAGCAGTTGATTTGTCGGCCATCTGCAGAGAAATTTCAGTGGGTGTCAACTTATCCAATTCAAGTCTACGATAAAGAGAGAGCGGCATAACACAAACACTGGCTCCAAGGTCACATAAGGCAGTTCTTACGTAGTTTCCTTTAATGGAACAAGGTATAGTGGGCACTCCGGGATCACCAAGTTTCTTAGGAGTTCCACCCTTGAAAGTGTAGTTGGCAAGCATGGTGGAGATCTCAAGATCTGGTATCTTCCGTTTATTAATCACGATATCTTTCATATACTTGGCATATGGAGACATCTTGAGCATATCAGTTAAATGCATCTGCAGAAAGATGGGTCTTATCATCTCAACGAAACGCTCAAAATCCTCATCATCCTTTTTCTTGGATGGCTTAGGAGGGAAGGGCATAGGTTTCTGAACCCATGGTTCCCTTTCTTTACCATGCTTCCTAGCAGTGAAGTCATTCTTGTCGTATTTCTTAGGTTGTGGGTTATCAGGATTAATCGTAGGTTCAATCTCCACATCCTCATCATTTCTAGGTTGAGCATTATTATGAACATCACTGTCCATATTGTCACCAGGTTCATGTTCATCACCAGATTGTGTTTCTGCATCAGACGTAGAAATATCATTAGGTTCTTCAGGTGTGATAGTATTTGGTGAACTGCCATGTAAGTTTCTATCATCCTTCTTCTTCTCCTTAGGATGACTGGGTGTATCAGCATTGATTCCTTGAGAATCTTGATCAATTCTCTTAGGATGACCTTCAGGATACAAAGGTTCCTGAGTCATTTTGCCTCCTCTAGTAATGACTCTGCCAGAGTTGTCATTTAATTCATTGAGCAAGTCATTCTGAGCTTTAAGTACTTGTTCTACCTGAGTAGTAATCATAGAGGCATGTTTACTCAGAAGCTTCAGATCATTGACATTTTTGTCTACATAAGCACTTAAATGGCTAAGCATACGAGTACTTTGTTCCAAATGTGTGCTAACATAATCATTGAGACTCTATTGTTTGGCAACAAAGTTGTCAAATTCATCAAAGCATAGGCTAGCAGGTTTGTCAAAAGGAATATCACTCTCATCAAACCTACGAAGAGAATTCACTTCTACTACCTGTATCGGGTTATCGAGACCATGGATCTCTTCGATAGGTGTTAGATTTTTGACATCTTCAGATCTAATGCCTTTCTCTTGCATAGATTTCTTGGCTTCTTGCATATCTTCGGGACTAAGGAATAGAATACCTATTTTATTCAGAGTTGGCTTAGGAGGTGGTTCGGGAATAGTCCAAGCATTATCGTTGATCAGGATGTTATTCAGTAGGGTCTGAGCTTGTTCTACAGTTCGTTCCCTAAAAACACAACCGGCACAACTATCTCGGTGGTCTCTAGAGGCATCAGTAAGTCCGTTATAGAGGATATCAAGTATCTCGTTCTTCTTAAGAGGGTGATCAGGCAAAGCACTCTGTAGCTGGATGAGCCTCCCCCAAGCCTGTGGGAGACTCTCTTCTTGGAGTTGAGCAAAGTTGTATATTTCCTGCAAGGCAGCTTGCTTCTTATGGGCAGGGAAATATTTCTCACAGAAGTAATAGACCATATCCTAGGGACTACTCACACATCCAGGAGCAAGAGAGGTGAACCAGGTTTTAGCGTCATCCTTTAGAGAGAAAGGAAACACCTTAAGGATATAGTAGTGAAGGATCTTCTCCTCATTAGTGAAAAGGGTGGCTATATTGTGTAATTTGGCAAGATGGGCTACGACCGCCTTAGACTCGTAACCATGAAAAGGATCAGATTCGACTAGAGAGATTATCTCAGGATCGACAGAGAATTCATAATCCTTATCGGTGATAAAGAAAGGTGAAGTGGCAAACTTCGGGTCATATTTCATCTTAGCTTTCAGAGATTTTTCCTTCCACTTGACAAGTAATTTCTTAGCGTCATAGGCATCCTTACACGCAAGAAAATCCCCAGCTATCTCTCCCTCCATAATGTAACCCTCAGATATATCAGGCAATTCATATCTAGGAGAGCTAGATCTAGCAGGAGCAAAAGCACGTTCTATCTCAATAGTATCGGCAGTATCAGAAGCATCACGAGCATTGGCAGTAACTCTAGCAATATGAGCATTGATACGTCTCAAACGTATCTACAATTTTTGATGGTTTCACGCTATTATCTTTTCTTCTTTGGATGTTTTATGTACCTTTTTATATCTTTTTGGGACTAACTTATTAATTCAGTGCCAAGTGTCAGTTCCTGTTTTTTCCATGTTTTTGACTCTTTTCATATCTGATTTCGGAACGGAGTCCAAACGGAAGAAAAACCCCGAAATGATTTTTGCCCGAACAAAAGAAGATCATGGGGCCTTTGGGCCAGGCCAGGTGGGCTCCAGGGAGCCCACAAGCCCCCACTCCGCCACCAGGGGGAGGCGGCGGTGGGCAGGCTTGTGGCCTCCCTGGCGGCCCCCTGACCTAGGTCTTTGGCCTATAAATTCCCAAATATTCCGCAAAAAATAAGGAGAGCCTCGAAAATACTTTTCCGCCGCCGCAAGCTTCCGTTTCCACGAGATCTCATCTGGAGACCCTTCCCGGCACCCTGCCGGAGGGGGCTTTGGAGTTGGAGGGCTTCTTCATCATCATCATCGCCCCTCCAATGACTCGTGAGTAGTTCACCTCAGACCTAAGGGTCCGTAGTTAGTAGCTAGATGGCTTCTTCTCTCTCTTGGATCTTCAATACAAAGTTCTCCATGATCTTCATGGAGATCTATCCCATGTAATCTTCTTTGGCGGTGTGTTTGTCGAGATCCGATGAATTGTGGATTTGTGATTACATTATCTATGATATATATTTGAGTCTTTGCTGATTTCTTATATGCATGATTTGATATCCTTGTAAGTCTCTCCGAGTCTTGGGTTTTGTTTGGCCAACTAGATCTATGATTCTTGCAATGGGAGAAGTGCTTGGTTTTGGGTTCTGCCATGTGGTGACCTTTCCCAGTGACAGTAGGGGCAGCAAGGCACACATCAAGTAGTTGCCATCAAGGGTAAAAAGATGGGGGTTTTATCATTGGTTTGAGATTATCCCTCTACATCGTGTCATCTTGCTTAAGGCGTTACTCTGTTCTTATGGACTTCATACACTAGATGCATGCTGGATAGCAGTCGATGTGTGGAGTAATAGTAGTAGATGCAGACAGTATCGTTCTACTTGTTTTGGACGTGATGCCTATAGAAATAATCATTGCATAGATATCGTCACGACTTTGCGCGGTTCTATCAATTGCTCGATAGTAATTTGTTCACCCACCGTCTAATTGCTTTCATGAGAGAAGCCACTAGTAAACACTACGGCCCCCGGGTCTATACACAACCATCGTTTACACCTCCGCTTTTACTTTGCTTTGTTACTTTGTTGCTTTTAGTTCTCACTTGGAAAACAATCTATAAGGGATTGACAACCCCTTCATAGCGTTGGGAGCAAGCTTTTGTGTTTATGCAGGATCTTGAGATACTCCTCCATCGGATTGATACCTTGGTTCTCAAATTGAGGGAAATACTTACCACCGTTGTGCTACATCACCCTTTCCGCTTTGAGGGAACACCAACGCAAGGCTCCAAGGCCTCGGGGTAAATCCTTTGCATATTTGCCTAGGAAGTCCCTTAAGGCGTAGCCGCAACTGAAGGATTCCTGGTGCCATCGACACGACAATTTCTGGCGCCATTGCCGGAGATCTTTTTGAGGTTGCTGAAGTATATCTGTCGCCGTTGCAAGGGAAGCACAACTGACATCAAGCATCAAGGAACACCCCTAGTGGAACATCAGGCAAAGTAGTATCTCTAGCAGTATCAAGCATAGCATCATCAGGCAAAATAGCATCTCTAGCAGTATCAAGCATAGCATCTCGAGCAATATCAGGCAAAGCAGTATCAGGCATAGTATCAAGCATAGCATCTCTAGCAGTGGCATCATAAGCATCATCAAGCATAGGCGACATATCAAGATTTCTAGCAGGAGGTGATGTCGCAAACTTACTCATAACTGAAGGTGAATCAAGTGCAGAGCTAGATGGCAATTCCTTACCTCCCCTCATAGTTGAGGGCAAGACTTTGGTCTTCGGATCCTTCAGATTCTACATAGTGATTAGCAGATATAAATCCCAAGTGACTCAGAGAATATAGCAATACCTCTCCGGCAACGGCGCCAGAAAAATGCTTGATGTCAGTTGTGCTTCCCCTTGCAACGACACCAGAAGAATGCTGCTAGCACTCTCCGGCAATCAAAACTAGAAGAATGTTGTTGACGGCCCACCAGCGCGTGGGATCGTAGCAGTTTTCGAGGGTAGAGTATTCAACCCAAATTTGTTGGTTCGCACGACGGGAGGTGAGAGAATACTCTCAAGTATTAGCAGCTCAATATGTCAGATTCAACCACACCTGAAAGATTAGTATCTGCAAGCAAAGTAGTAGTAGAAAAGTAGCGAGTAACGGCAGTGGCAAGGAACAGCAGTAGTGACAGTAGTAGCAAATAGCAACAGTAGCAAGCGACAGTAGTAGCAACAATAGCAGCAGAGCAAGACAAGTAACAATAGTAGCAACAGTAGTAACAGCAGTAGAGCAAAACAAGTAACAGCAGCAGCAACAGTAGTAACAACAGCAGAGCAAAACAAGTAACAACAGCAGTAGGACAAACTCGTAGGCAATGGGTCAGTGATTTGTTTGGATGATATTCATCATGCAACAGTTATAACACGGAGAGATATGTGGCTAGCTCCCGTTCGTCAATGTGATGTAGGCATGCATTTCGTGTGTCGTCATACGTGCTTAGGGAAAAGAACTTGCATGGCATCTACTGTCCATCCCTCCCGTGGCAGCGGGGTCCAAAAGGAAACTACGGGATGTTAAGGTTCTCCTTTTAATAAAGAACTGGACCAACGCATTAGCACTTAGTGAACACATGAACTCCTCAAACTATGGTCATCACCGGGAGTGGTTCCGGTTATTGTCACTCCGGGGTTGCCGGATCATAACACATAGTAGGTAACTACAACTTGCAAGATCGGATCTAAAACACACATATATTGGCGACAACATAATAATTTCAGATCTAAAATCATGGCACTCGGGCCGTAGTGACAAGCATTAAGCATCGCAAAGTAGTAGCAACATCAATCTCAGAACATAGTGGATACTAGGGATCAATCCCCATCAAAACTAACTCGATTACATGATAGATCTCATCCTACTCATCACCGCCCAACGAGCCTACGAATAGATTACTCATGAACGACGAAGAGCTTCATGGAATTGGAGAGGGAAGAAGGTTGATGATGACGATGGCGACGATTTCCCCACTCCGGAGCCCAAGATGGACTCCAGATCTGCCCTCCAGATGAAGAACAGGTTGTGGCGGCGCCTCCGTATCGCAAACGCGACGAAATCTTCTCTTTTTTTGGGATGAAAGGGAACTTATAGACCTGAGATTGGGGGCGGCAGAGCTGTGTGGGCCCCACAAGCCTGCCCACCGCCACCAGGGGGTGGTGGAGCCAGGGCTTGTGGCCCACTGGCCCACCCCCTCAAGTGGAACTTGGCGCAGATATTTTTCATATTTTCCAAAAATGCTCCCTGTAAATTTTCAGGACGTTTGGAGAACTTTGATTTCTGCACAAAAATAACACCAAGGCAATTCTGCTGAAAACAGCATCAGTCCAGGTTAGTTCCATTCAAATCATGCAAATTAGAGTCCAAAACAAGGGCAAAAGAGTTTGGAAAAGTAGATACGATGGAGACGTATCAAAGCTCCATTGTTCTCTCCCGCACGTGCACCTTCTTCTCCATGCTTGATCCCACTCCAGCGGTTATCCTTCTTGTCCATGTTAGGTCCTTCAATCATGAGCACAACAAAAGTATCTAACTTAGGCAGCATCATATGTTCATGAACATTAGAAGTATCCCCAAGAAACGGAAGTACCTGGTAATTCAATTGGCGTTCACTAGCTCTAGTAACTGGTCCAGTATGTATAGCAGCTGGGGCTGTGGGTGTAACAATGGTGTTGATGTCCTCATCATCCTCCCCTTCTTGAACTGAAGTCGTCCTCGACGGAAGCTCTTCTTCCTCACCCAAATATGGCTTCAAATCTGCAATGTTAAAAGTGGGACTAACCCCAAAATCTGCAGGCAACTGAAGTCTATATGCATTATCATTTATGTTTTTGGGGTTGCAATGTTAAAAGTGGGACTAAGCTTGGGGTTGCCCCGGAAGGCATCCCCTCTTTCGTCTCCATTCCATCGGTATGTCACTTGGAGCTACATTTTTTTCAACACATGATATGTGTTTTGCTTGGAGCGTCGTGTATTATAGTTTGGTTTTTTTAGTTTTCCAGAATAATTCTTATTGGACATGCCTATTTGAGAGAGACAAACATTCACCATGATTTGTTAGAATACTCTATATGCTTCACTTATATCTTTTGAGCTAAGTTGTTGCTCTAGTACTTCACTTATATCTTTTTGAGCACTGTGGTGTGTAGATTTTATAAAAATAATTGCAATCTCATTCTTCACTTATATATGTTTGATTTTCTAATGGGGGGCAATGGTAATTTGCATGGTTTATTACACTAGTACAAAAAGGATAGGTATTCAAGGTTGATATAATAAATTGTGGGTTAATGATATTGATGTGATAATATGAAAGGGCGTGACTACTTGATTGTTGGTTAGTAGAAATATCAATAGTTAAAGGGTGCTAACTTTTTGTTCATCTAAATATTTGTTATGGCATGGTGATGATGTGTGCGCATTCTTATTCCTTGTTGAAATCCTAGTGTTGTTTAGGTCGGGGCGTGCGATGGTTAACTCCTATCAACCTCCTCCCTAGGAGCATGCGAGTGGTACTTTGCTTCGAGAGAGCTAATAAAGTTTTGCAATAAATATATGAGTTCTTTATGACTAATGTGAATCCATGGATGTACTCACTCTCGCCTTTTCATATTTGCTAGCCTCATCGGTACCATGCATTGACCATTCTCATATCGAGGATCAGTGCAAACTTCGCCGATGCATCCAAACGCGCGACCTGATACACTTTGTTGCACATAATCCACCTTGTATCATCCTTAAAACAACCACCATACCTACCTATCATGTAATTTCCATAGCCATTCCGAGATATATAGCCATGCAACTTCCACCATGACTTGTGTGTTCATCATCATATTGCTTTGCATGATCATGCAGCTAACACAGTATTTGTGGCAAAGCCACCGTTTATCATTCTTTACATGTTATGGTAGATCATTGCACATCCTGGTACATTGCCAAAGATATTCATATAGAGTCATCTTATTTAGTAGTTTTTCACATCGAGTTGTAAGTAGATAGAAGTATGATGTTTATCATTATTAGAGCACTCTGTCAGTCAGGAAGGGATGATGGAGACAATGATCCCCCCACAAGTCGGGATGAGACTCGAGAAAAAAAAAGGAGAAAAATGAAAAGGAAAAAATGAGAGAAAAAAGAGAAGGGACAATGCTATTACCTTTTTTCCACACTTGTGCTTAGTCGAAGCACCATGTTTTTCATATAGAGAGTTTCATGTTTTGTCATTTTCATATGTTAGTGGGAATTTTTCATTATAGAACTTGGCTTGACTATTCTGATGACAGGCTTCCTAAAATGCCCAAGGTCTTCAAGTGCAATCAAGTTGGATGCACACTGATTCAGTTTATGTCTAGCTTTCATAGACATATAGCTCTAGTGCATCTCTTGCATGGCAATCCTTAGAGCAACTCCAACGAGCTGACCCATTTCGTCCGCCGCCATCCGTTTGGGTCCACGAGGACAAAAAGCTGGCCCAACGCACTGACCCAAACGGACGCATATCCGCTTTTTCTCCGCCTACCGACCCATTCCCGGCCCAATTTTGAGCCTGATTTGCATCAATGCAGACATAAAGCAGACGCGCGCGCCACGCACCTACTTCCCTCCCTGGCCCGCAATTCGGCGGCAAAGCAGCCTTTTCCCCTCCATTTTCCCCAAACCCTCCCTCTCGCTCCCGCGCCCCGCTCCCACCACCATGGACGACGACCTCGAGGCCGCCACTACCTATGCCTCCATGGCCTCGTCCATCACCGCCGCCGAAGCCAGAGGCAAGGCCCTGATACGTCCATTTTGCATCATGTTTTTATGTTGATATTTATCGCTTTATGGGCTGTTATTACACTTCAGGTACAATACTTATGCCTTTTCTCTCTTATTTTATAAGGTTTACATGAAGAGGGAGAATGCTGGCAGCTGGAATTCTGGTCTAAAAAAGGAGCAAGTTTGAGACACCTATTCTGCGCAACTCCAAAAGCCGTGAAAATCAACGTGGAATTATTTTGGATTTTAAAAAAAATACTAGGCGGAAGAAGTACCGGAGGGGAGCCACCAGGAGGCCACAAGCCTACCAGGCCCGGCCTACCCCCCTGGTCGGGCCTGGGTGGCTTGTGGGCCCCCTGTTTCCCCTCCGGCACTCAGCTTTTTCTATATGGAGGGTTTCGTCCCAGAAAAAATCATATGGAGGCTTTCAGGAGGAGGAGCCGCCGCCACGAGGCGGAACTTGAGCAAAACCAATCCAGAGCTCTCGCAGGGCCGTTCTGCCGGGGAAATTTCCCTCCCGGAGGGGGAAATCGTCGCCAACATCATCACCAACACTCCTCTCATCGGAGGGGACTCATCTCCATCAACATCTTCATCAGCACCATCTCATCTCCAAACCCTAGTTCATCTCTTGTAACCAATCTCCGTCTCGCGACTCCGATTGGTACTTGTAAGCTTGCTAGTAGTGTTAATTACTCTTTGTAGTTGATGCTAGTTGGATTACTTGGTGGAAGATTATATGTTCAAATCTTTGATGCTATTCAATACCTCTCTGGTCATGAACATAATTATGCTTTTTGAGTAGTCACTTTTGTTCCTGAGGACATGGGATAAGTCTTGTTATAAGTAGTCATGTGAATTTGGTATTCGTTCGATATTTTGATGCGTTGAATGTTCTTTTTCCTCTAGTGGTGTTATGTGAACGTCGACTACATTACACTTCACCATTATTTGGTCCTAGAGGAAAGCCTTGGGAATTAATAAGTAGATGATGGGTTGCTAGAGTGACAGAAGCTTAAACCCTAGTTTATGCGTTGCTTTGTAAGGGGCTGATTTGGATCCACTAGTTTAATGCTATGGTTAGACTTTGTCTTAATTCTTCTTTCGTAGTTGCGGATGCTTGCGAGAGGGGTTAATCATAAGTGGGATGTTTGTCCAAGTAAGGGCAGAACCGGTCCACCCACATATCAAACTATCAAAGTAGCGAACGTGAATCATATGAACTTGATGAAAACTAGCTTGACAGAAATTCCCATGTGTCCTCGGGAGCGCTTTACCTCATATAAGAGTTTGTCCAGGCTTGTCCCATGCTACAAAAGGGATTGGGACATCTTGATGCACCTTCGTTACTATTGTTACTTGCTACTTTCTACGAATCATCTTATCACACTACTATCTGTTACCGATAATTTCAGTGCTTGCAGAGAATACCTTGCTGAAAACCACTTGCGAGTTCCTTCTGCTCCTCGTTGGGTTCGACACTCTTACTTATCGAAAGCACTATGATAGATCCCCTCCACTTGTGGGTCACCAAGACTCTTTTCTGGCGCCGTTGCCGGGGAGTGAAGCGCCTTTGGTAAGTGAAATTTGGTAAGGAAACATTTATATAGTGTGCTGAAATTTATTGTCACTTGTCACTATGGAAACTAATCCTTTGAGGAGCTAGTTCGGGGTACCTTCACCTCAAACGGAAGCACAAGGAGTTTCTCCTCAACCTAATGCACCTACTGAAAATATTTGTTATGAAATTCCTTCGGGTATGCTAGAGAAACTGTTGGCTAATCCTTTTACAGGAGATGGAACATCACATCCCGACTTGCATCTAATCTATGTAGATGAAGTTTGTGGTTTATTTAAGCTTGCAGGTTTGCCCGAGGATGAGGTCAAGAAGAAGGTGTTTCCCTTATCTTTGGGGGATAAAGCATTGACATGGTATAGGCTATGTGATGATACTGGATCATGGAACTACAACCGATTGAAATTGGAATTTCATCAAAAGTTTTATCCTATGCATCTAGTACATCGTGATCGGAATTATATTTATAATTTTTGGCCTCGTGATAGGGAAAGCATCGCTCAAGCTTGGGGGAGTCTTAAGTCAATGTTATATTCATGCCCCAACCATGAGCTCTCGAGAGAAATTATTATTCAAAACTTCTATGCTCGGCTTTCTCATGATAATGGCACCATGCTTGACACTTCTTGTACCGGTTCTTTTATGAAGAGAGATATTGACTTCAAATGGAATTTATTGGAAAGAATTAAACACAACTCTGCAGATTGGGGGTTTGATGAAAGTAAGGAGTCAGGTATGAATCTTATGTTCGATTGCGTTAAATCCTTCGTTGAAACAAATACTTTTTGTGATTTTAGCGCCAAACATGGACTTGACTCTGAGATAGTAGCTTCATCATGTGAATCATTTGCTTCTCATATTAATCTCCCTAAAGAGAAGTGGTTTAAATATCATCCTCCCATAGAAATCAATGTAGTTAAACCCAATCCAGTTGAAGAGAAAGTCATTGCTTATAATGATCCTATTGTTCCTAGTGCTTACATTGAGAGACCACCTTTCCCTTTTAGCATAAAGGATCATTCTAAAGCTTCAATTGTGATACGTAGGGGCTATATTAAAACACCTACACCCTTTGAGCGAATTAGAGTTGAACCTAGCATTGCTATTATCAAAGATCTCCTGTCCGACAATGTTGATGGGCATGATATTCACTTCTGTGAAGATGCTGCTAGAATTGCTAAACCTCATACTAGAGACAAACATAGGCATGTTGTTGGCATGCCTGTTGTTTCTGTTAAGATTGGAGATCATTGTTATCATGGTTTATGTGACGTGGGTGCTAGTGTTAGTGCAATACCTCAATCTTTATATGATGAAATTAAAGACGAGATTGCACCTGTCGAGATGGAACCTATTGATGTCACTATTCAGCTTGCCAATAGAGATACCATGTGCCCTTTGGGAATTGTTAGAGATGTTGAAGTCTTGTGTGGTAAAATAAGTACCCTGCTGATTTTCTCGTTCTTGCTACCACACAAGATAGCTTTTGTCCCATCATATTTGGCAGACCTTTCCTCAATAGTGTCAATGCTCATATTGACTGTGAGAAGCAAACTGTCACTCTTGGCTTTGAAGGTGTGTCACATGAATTCAATTTCTCCAAGTTTGGTAGACAACCTCATGAAAAAGAATTGTCTAGTAAGGATGAAATTATTGCCCTAGCTTCTATTGTTGTGCCTCCTACTGATCCCTTAGAGCAATACTTGCTTGAGCATGAAAACGATATGCATATGGATGAAAGGAACGAGATAGATAGAGTTATCTTTGAACAACATCATATCCTTAAGAATAATTTGCCTGTTGAGTTGCTTGGAGATCCACCCCCACCAAGGGGTGATCCTATGATTGAGCTTAAATAGTTACCTGATACTCTTAAGTATGCTTATCTTGATGAAAAAGAGATATATCCTGTTATTATTAGTGCTAGGCTTTCAGAGCATGAAGAAAAGAAATTATTGAAAACTCTGAGCAAGCACTATGCTGCTATTGGATATACTCTTGGTGATCTTAAGGGCATTAGTCCCACTCTATGCCAGCACAAAATTAAAACCGATCCTAATTCCAAACCAGTTGCTGATCATCAACGGAGATTAAATCCTAAGATGAAAGAGGTAGTAAGAAAAGAAATACTAAAGCTCCTGGAAGCAGGTATTATCTATCCTGCTACTCATAGTGATTGGGTAAGTCCGGTGCATTACATCCCTAAGAAGGGAGGTATTACCGTTGTCCCTAATGACAAAGATGAACTGATCCCACAGAGGATTGTTACTGGCTATAGGATGGTAATTGATTTTAGGAAATTGAATAAGGCCACTAGGAAAGATCATTACCCTTTGCCTTTTATTGACCAAATGCTAGAAAAATTGTCCAAACACACACACTTATGCTTTCTAGACGGTTATTTTGGGTTCTCCCAAATACCTGTTGCACAATCTGATCAGGAGAAAACCACTTTTACCTGCCCTTTCGGTACCTTTGCTTACAGACGTATGCCTTTTGGCTTATGTAATGCACCTGCTACCTTTCAAAGATGTATGATGGCTATATTCTCTGACTTTTGTGAAAATATTGTTGAGGTTTTCATGGATGACTTCTCCGTTTACGGGTCTTCTTTTGATGATTGCCTCAGCAACCTTGATCGAGTTTTGCAGAGATGTAAAGATACCAACCTTGTCTTGAATTGGGGGAAGTGCCACTTTATGGTTAATGAAGGCATCATCTTAGGACATAAAATTTCTGAAAGAGGTATTAAAGTCGATAAGGCTAAGGTTGATGCGATCGAGAAAATGCCATGCCCTACAGACATTAAAGGTATAAGAAGTTTCCTTGGTCATGCTGGTTTCTATACAACGTTCATTAAATACTTCTCTAAGATTTCTAGGCCCCTTACCAGTCTCTTGCAAAAGGATATTCCTTTTGTTTTTGACGATGATTGTGAGGAAGCCTTCGAAACACTTAAGAAGGCCTTGATAACTGCACCTATTGTTCAACCACCTGATTGGAACTTACCTTTTGAAATTATGTGTGATGCTAGTGATTATGATGTTGGTGCTATTCTAGGACAAAGGGTTGATAAAAATTTGAATGTTATTCACTATGCTAGTAAAACTCTAGACAGTGCCCAAAGAAACTATGCTACTACTAAAAATTAATTTTTAGCAGTCGTGTTTGCATGTGAAAAGTTCAGGTCTTACATTGTTGATTCCAAGGTGACTATTCACACTGATCATGCTTCTATTAAGTATCTTATGGAAAAGAAAGATGCTAAACCTAGACTTATCAGATGGGTTCTCTTTCTACAAGAATTTGATTTGCATGTTGTTGATAGGAAGGGTGCTGAGAACCCCGTAGCAGATAACTTGTCTAGGTTGGAGAATGTTCTTGATGACCCACAACCTATTGATGATAGCTTTCCTGATGAGCAACTGAATGTCATCAATGCTTCACGTAGTACACCGTGGTATGCTGATTATGCAAATTATATTGTTGCTAAATATATACCACCCAGTTTCACATACCAGCAAAAGAAGAAATTCTTCTTTGATATGAGACATTACTTTTGGATGATCCTCACTTTTATAAAGAAGGAGTAGATGGTGTTATTAGACGTTGTGTACCTGAGCATGAACAGGGACAGATCCTACAGAAGTGTCACTCCGAGGCTTACGGAGGACAACTTGCGGGAGATAGAACTGCACACAAGGTATTGCAATCAGGTTTCTATTGTCCCACTCTCTTCAAGGATGCCCGTAAGTTTGTCTTGTCTTGTGATGAATGTCAAAGAATAGGTAATATCAATAAACGTTAGCAAATGCCTATGAATTATTCACTTGTCATTGAACCATTTGATGTTTGGGGTCTTGATTATATGGGACCTTTTCCAAAATCCAACGGGTATACTCATATCCTAGTTGCTGTTGATTATGTTACTAAGTGGGTAGAAGCTATCCCAACTAGTAGTGCTGATCACAACACCTCTATCAGGATGCTTAAAGAAGTTATTTTCCCTAGATTTGGAGTCCCTAGATATCTAATGACTGATGGTGGTTCACATTTCATTCATGGTGATTTCCGTAAAACGCTTGCTAAGTATGATGTCAACCATAGAATTGTGTCGCCCTGTCATCCTCAGTCCAGTGGTAAATTAGAGCTAAGCAATAGAGAGATTAAACTAATTCTGCAAAAAGACTGTTAATAGGTCTAGAAAGAATTGGTCTAAAAAGCTTGATGATGCATTGTGGGCTTATAGAACTGCTTATAAGAATCCCATGGGCATGTCTCCGTACAAAATGGTTTACGGTAAAGCATGTCATTTACCTCTTGAGCTAGAGCATAAGGCTTATTGGACAATCAAAGAGCTCAACTTTGATTTCAAACTTGCTGGTGAGAAGAGGTTATTTGATATTAGCTCACTTGATGAATGGAGAGCTCAGGCATATGAAAATGCCAAGTTGTTTAAAGAAAAAGTTAAGAGGTGGCATGATAAAAGGATACAGAAACGTGAGTTCAATGTAGGTGATTATGTCTTGCTATACAATTCTCGTTTGAGATTTTTTGCACGCAAGCTTCTCTCTAAGTGGGAAGGTCCTTACATTGTTGAGGAAGTATATCGTTCTGGTTCCATAAAGATCAACAACACGGAAGGTAATTTTCCGAGAGTTGTAAATGGGCAAAGAACAATCATTATATCTCAGGTACTCCCATAAATGTTGAAAGCAACATTATTAATACCATAACTCCGCAGGAGTACATAAGGGAAGTTTATCAGCCTGTTTCAGACTCCGAAAACGAAGAGGTATGTGATTCTGTAAGTAAACCGACTCCAAAACTTTTCCAGTAGCAATTTTTCTCCGTTTTGGAATTTTTAGAAAAATAGAAAATTTTAAAGTAGTGCGGAAAGCGCACGAGGAGGCAACAAGCCTGCTAGGCCCGGCCTACCCCCCCTGGCCGGGCCTGGGTGGCTTGTGGGCACCTCGTGTGCCTCTCGGACTCCGTTTTCTTGCGGAGTACTCCTTTTGGTCGGGAAAAATCATTATATATTCTACCGGAAGGTCTGAGCCTCGTATCACGCAAATATCCTCTGTTTTCGTTTCGAGCCTGTTTCTGCCGCAGATTTAGGGCAAGGATGTCGTCTCAGGAATCTGTCGGGGAGAACGATCTCCCTCGGGTCTATGAAGAAGTAAATTATGATCTGAAAAGAATGGAGGTCATGGAGGCCAAGGAAAGGCTGCTTGAAGAAACTAAGGGCAAAACTAAGGAGGAGAATCCGGCGTTGGACAAAGGGCAGTCTATGCTCAATGCTACTGCAACAAAAGACCTTCCAACGGCGCCAGAAATAGGTGTGTTGACAGCACCAGGAATCCTTCTGCTACGGCTACGCCTTAAGGGACTTCCTAGGAAAATATGCAAAGGATTTCCATCGTGGCCTTGGAGCCTTGCGTTGGTGTTCCCTTGAAGCGGAAAGGGTGATGTAGCACAGCGGTGGTAAGTATTTCCCTCAGTTTGAGAACCAAGGTACAGATCCAGTGAAGGAGTATCACAAGAGCGTGCACAAACACAAAAAACTTGCTCCCAACGCTATGAAGGGGTTGTCAATCCCTTATAGATTGTTCGCCAAGTGAGAACTGAAAGCAACAAAGTAACAAAGCAAAGTAAAAGCGAAAGTGGAAACGATAGGTGTGAATAGACCCGGGGGCCATAGTGTTTACTAGTGGCTTCTCTCATGAAAGCAAGTAGACGGTGGGTGACCAAATTACTGTCGAGAAATTGATAGAACCACGCAAAGTCGTGACGTCATCTATGGCAATTATTATATCTATAGGCATCACGTCCAAAACAAGTAGACCGATACTTTCTGCATCTACTACTATTACTCCACACGTCGACCGCTATCCAGCATGCATCTAGTGTATTAAGTCCAAAAGAACAGAGTAACGCCTTAAGCAAGATGACATGATGTAGATGGACAATCTCATATCTACGACAGAGCCCACCTTGTTACCCTTGATGGAAACTACAAGATGTGTGTCTTGCTGCCCCTACTGTCACTGGGAAAGGTCACCACATGGTAAGAACCCAAAACCAAGAACTCCTCTCATTGCAAGAATCATAGATCTAGTTGGCCAAACAAAACCCAAGACTCGGAGAGACTTACAGGTATATCAAATCATGCATATAAGAAATCAGCAAAGACTCAAATATATATCATAGATAATTTGATCACAAATCCACAATTCATCGGATCTCGACAAACACACCGCCAAAGAAGATTACATCGGATAGATCTCCAAGAAGATCATGGAGAACTTTGTATTGAAGATCCAAGAGAGAGAAGAAGCCATCTAGCTACTAACTACGGACCCGTAGGTCTGAAGTGAACTACTCACGAGTCATTGGAGGGGCGATGATGTCGATGTAGAAGCCCTCCAACTCCAAAGTCCCCTCCGGCAGGGCACCGGGAAGGGTCTCCAGATGGGATCTCGCGGAAACGGAAGCTTGCGGCGGCGGAAAAGTATTTTCGTGGATCCCTTCATTTTTAAGATTTTTAGGGAATATATAGGCGCGGGATCTAGGTCAGGGGGGCGCCAGGGAGGCCACAAGCCTGCCCACCGCCCCCCCCCCGGGTGGCGGAGTGGGGGCTTGTGGGCTCCCTGTAGCCCTCCTGGCTTGGCCCATAAGCCCCCTGATCTTCTTTCGTTCGGGAAAAAATCATTTCGGGGATTTTATTCCGTTTGGACTCCGTTCCAAAATCAGATCTGAAAAGAGCCAAAAACATAGTAAAAACAGGAACTGGCACTTGGCACTGAATTAATAAGTTAGTCCCAAAAAAGATATAAAAGGTACATAAAACATCCAAAGATGACAAGATACCAACATGAAACCATCAAAAATTATAGATACATTTGAGACGTATCACTCAACAAGCAAGAAGCTGAGGAAGAGCATTTTCTTCAACCCTACCTTCACCTTTTACCTCTATCCTTGATTGAACTCTTGAGGTTATGTGAAATAACTCGTGTTCGTAATACTTATCTCACCCGTGAAGTTGTTTTGTTGGAGAAACATATCATGGAGTTCCAAGGTATAAATCAAAGATTGATGGCCCTCTCGGAATCAAAAGACAGGACAACTCCACCACCATCACCTTCGAAGGAAGATAACTGAGCACGGGTATGGGCAATCCCGTTGGCTTGTGCCAAGCTTGGGGGAGTTTCCCCGGTATCTATCACCATCACATCTTTTGCTTTTACCTTTTTCTTAGTTCGATCCTTTTTGTTTTTATCTTTTTCTAGTAGAATAAAGCTCTTAGTATGTTCTAGGCTTGAGTTTTGCTTTGTGTCACCCCCAATGTAATCAAGTTCGTGAGTCATATAATAAAGAGTGTTTTAGTTAAGGGCCTTGCCTCATGCCATGATCCAAAGAAAAGAATAATAAAAGAACAATAGCATGAAAGATCATGTAATGATCTTATGGGAAGTGATGACTTCACATATAAGAAGAATGTTGATTGAAACTTGTTGCGGGTGCACAAACGTAGACCTTGGTCATTGTTGCAATTAATAGGAAGTAATAAAGAAGGAGAGGTTCACATATAAATATATCATCTTGGGCACCATCTATGATTGTGAATACTCATTAAACTATTACATGCTTAGAAGTAGATGTTGGACAAGGAAGACAACATAATGAATTATGTTTGCTTAGTTCCGAACAATGTTATATGACTAGAGATCCCTTAGCATGTGACGCTTGCTTCCACCTCATATCAGCGAAAACTTCTGCACTAAGTAGAGATACTACTTGTGCATCCATAAACCTTCAACCCAGTTTTGCCATGAGAGTCCACCATACCTACCTATGGATTGAAGAAGATCCTTCAAGTAAGTTGTCATCGGTGCAAGCAATAAAAATTGCTCCCTAAATATGTATGATATATTAGTGTGTGGAAAATAAGCTTTGTACAAACCTATGATGAGGAAGACATAAAAGCGACAGACTACATAATAAAGTTCTTTATCATAGGAGGCAATATAAAGTGACGTTCCTTCACACTAAGAGGTCACACATCCAAACCTCAAAAGTGCATGACAAGCTCTGCTTCCCTCTGCTAAGGGCCTATCTTGTACCATTACCTTTTTGTCCTTAAAAGAGTCATGGTGATCGACACCAATTCCTTCTTTCGCCTTTATCTTGCCTAATGTCTTGTGCTAGGGAAAGATCTATATTCATATGTCAACTTGGAAGTAAGTACTCATGAATTATTATTGTTGACATTACCCTTGAGGTAAGTCGTTGGGAGGTGAAACTATAAGCCCCTATCTTTCTTTGTGTCCAACTGAAACTTTGATCTCATGAGTACCACGTGAGTTTTAGCAATTGTAGAAGACGAAAGGATGATTGAGTATGTGGATTTGCTTTACAAGCTCTTATTTGACTCCTTCTGATGTTATGATAAATTGCAATTGCTTCAATGATTAAGCGCTATTGGTTTTTAATTCTCATTAAGGTTCTTGATCCATACTTTACATTGTGAAGGAAGTGTCACTTTAGCATAAGAGATTATATGACGATATTTTTGTTCTAATTATGATCATGATGCCTGCATGTCCGTACTTTGTTTGATCGACACCTCTATCTCTAAATATGTGGGCATATTTGTTGATCTTGGCTTCCGCTTGAGGACAAGCGAGGTCTAAGCTTGGGGGAGTTGATACGTCCATTTTGCATCATGCTTTTATGTTGATATTTATCGCTTTATGGCTGTTATTACACTTCACGGTACAATACTTATGCCTTTTCTCTCCTATTTTCTAAGGTTTACATGAAGAGGGAGAATGCCGGCAGCTGGAATTCTGGTCTGAAAAAGCAACTCCAAAAGCCGTGAAAATCAACGTGGAATTATTTTGGATTTTATAAAAAATACCGGGCGGAAGAAGTACCGGAGGGGGGCCACCAGGAGGCCACAAGCCTGCCAGGCCCGGCCTACCCCCCTGGCCGGGCCTGGGTGGCTTGTGGGCCCCCTGTTGCCCCTACGGCACTCATCTTTTGCTATATGGAGGGTTTCGTCCCAGAAAAAATCATAAGGAAGCTTTCGGGAGGATCCGCCGCCGCCACGAGGCGGGACTTGAGCAGAACCAATCTAGAGCTCCGGCAGGGCCGTCCTGCCGGGGAAATTTCCCTCCCGGAGGGGGAAATCGTCGCCATCGTCATCACCAACACTCCTCTCCTCGGAGGGGACTCATATACATCAACATCTTCATCATCACCATCTCATCTCCAAACCCTAGTTCATCTCTTGTAACCAATCTCCGTCTCGCGACTCCGATTGGTACTTGTAAGGTTGCTAGTAGTGTTAATTACTCTTTGTAGTTGATGCTAGTTGGATTACTTGGTGGAAGATTATATGTTCAGATATTTGATGCTATTCAATACCTCTCTGGTCATGAACATAATTATGCTTTGTGAGTAGTCACTTTGTTCCTGAGGACATGGGATAAGTCTTGCTATAAGTAGTCATGTGAATTTGGTATTCGTTCGATATTTTGATGCGTTGAATATTGTTTTTCCTCTAGTGGTGTTATGTGAACGTCGACTACATAAAACTTCACCATTATTTGGTCCTAGAGGAAGGCATTGGGAAGTAATAAGTAGATGATGGGTTGCTAGAGTGACAGAAGCTTAAACCCTAGTTTATGTGTTGCTTCGTAAGGGGCTGATTTGGATCCACTAGTTTAATGCTATGGTTAGACTTTGTCTTAATTATTCTTTCGTAGTTGTGGATGCTTGCGAGAGGGGTTAATCATAAGTGGTATGTTTGTCCAAGTAATGGCAGCACCCAAGCACCGGTCCACCCACATATCAAATTATCAAAGTAGCGAACGCGAATCATATGAACTTGATGAGAGCTAGCTTGACAGAAATTCGAGTGTGTCCTCGGGAGCGCTTTACCTCATATAAGAGTTTGTCCAGGCTTGTCCCTTGCTACAAAAGGGATTGGGCCATCTTGGTGCTCCTTCGTTACTATTGTTACTTGCTACTTGCTACGAATCATCTTATCACACTACTATCTGTTACCGATAATTTCAGTGCTTGCAGAGAATACCTTGCTGAAAACCACTTGTCAGTTCCTTCTGCTCCTTGGTGGGTTCGACACTCTTACTTATCGAAAGGACTACGATAGATCCCCTACACTTGTGGGTCATCAGGCCCCCCTACCCCCCCCCCCCCCCCCCGCAACCCGCCGTGCCGCCCAAGAAAAAGAAAAAAGAGTTGACGCCCAAGGAGTAGGCCGTGGAGTCGGCCAAGAGGAAGGGTCGGAGGCACGTGCAAGGTGCAAGGGGCGAGGCACATGCCGACACCACCATCGTCGTCGCCGCATAGTAGGAAGACACCAAAGCCCGGGTTAAGGTGGCCTTGTTGTACCTAGGGGTAAACCCTAGCCAACAAGGGCCTATCAAAGCCGTCGTTGCCACAGTCGCAGCCAGCACGGGCTCGTCAGCATATCCTCAGATGATTCTGCCGGAGTCGCCGCGTGCGTCTTGCATGCAACCGATTCCCGGCTTCCGCGTCTACCCGCAAGGCAACCGATTCTCCGAGGAATGCTTGCCGGATGTGAGCATCGTGGCCCCTTTCACGCTCGCGCTAGGCACCATCCACCTCAACATCGTGTTGTCGGCAGGCAGATCTTCGTCTAGAGGCATGAGGAAACGCCCGCGCAAGATGTCAGGCGACATGCTCACTGGCGCCCGCAATCTGTTGGACGGAATGCCAGCGGCCGTTGACAATGACATGACCAACCATTTCTTCGATATCATGATCTCCGAAGGTGGTGCGCCGGCGGCTCGAGCGTACTATCCCGATGAGACCCAAAGCGAGGACGGTCGATCGCCATTCACTCAAACCACCAATGATCCACATGGCGCCTTCATGCAAGATCAGGTCAGCCTAGACGGCTTCTCGCTCGACCATGAGTTCCTGGAGGACTACGGACTTGAGGAGGAGGAGGATGACATGGACATCGACGGGGAGCCTTTGTTTGAGGACAAGCTTTCCAAACAAACTGGTGCCGTGATGAAGCCGAAGCGCAAGAGCAAGCAGATGAAGGCATACACGCCGGCCGAGGATAAGCTACTTTGTGAGTGTTGGAGGGACATTGGGCAAGACCCGAAGGTCGGTGCCAAAAAAAAGTGGTCAGTCTTATGGACTCGTTTTCATCGTGAGTTCCATGAGCGCAAGAAGTTTCCCCGTATCAAATGCAAAGCAAGCGAGGATGGGTATCACTTTCAAAGCGTTGGAGGGTGATTCAACAAGAGTGCAACAAGTTTTGTGCCACCTATGAGCGCATCAAGGCACGCCCCATGAGAGGGCTCGGCATGCAAGACATGGTATGAGTGCCCTCTCATTCCCTTTTGGTGCCACGCATTTTTCCCGTGGATTACATGTCCATATGCTTGCTCGGTTTGGATTGTAGGTGTTCCAAGCTTTGGATGCATTCAAGGTTAAGCACGACGGAAAATCCTACCATCTCGCCCATTGTTGGACTATCATCAACGGGGAGGATAAGTTCAAGGCGCCATATGCCGCCCTCTTGGCGCGTTGGGGAAAAGAAGTTGTGCAGGACCAGGGTGACGGCGAGAAGGCCCGGCCGGAGGGGAATACCAACTCGAAGAAGGAGGACAAGCGGGACGCGGCATCGATCGCCTTGCTTGAAAAGGTGGAGGGCATGATAAGCAAGAAGTACTTGAGGGAGGAGAAGCGCCGGCAAGAAAAGTTAGAGAAAATGCACGCCTTCATGGAAATCCAAAGGAGGAGGCTCGAGATGGATGCGGAGAGGCAAGCCAGGATGCTTGAGCTGGAGGAGGCGAAGCAAGCCAAGATGCTCGAGATTGAGGCCACGAATGCCAAGACCAAGGCGAAATAAGTGGTCCTCGCAAGCATGAAGTCGGGTGTGGAGATCATGAAGGTTGATCTGAACACCGTGTTGCTGAGGAATAGGCTATGGTTCGAGAAGATGCAGGCCGAAATGCTCAAGTCCGACGACCTATGATCTGCGATAGAGATCACCGTCCCTTTTTATATGCCGACAAGTGTGCTCGCATGACCACGGTCCGACATGGAGTGGTATAATTCCTGCACTAGCATGTGTGCCGGTCGCTGGCAAGTGTGCGAGCATGAAATGTGTGGTGTTTTTTATAGGCTGGCATGTGTGCCGGGCGCTGGCAAGTGTGCCAGCATGAACTGTGTGGTGGTTTTTGTAGGCTGGCAATGTATGTCGTCCGCCGGCATGGCGCTGACATGAACTCTTGGGCATTGGCATGGAGGCCTTTTTAATCTAATTTGTGGACATAAAATGGGTCGCCCACATGGGGCGCACGACCAACCCAAAAAGAAAAGCGGGCGGACGCGGAGCGGGCGGCCGACCCAAACGGAAAAAGCGGACAAAATCGTCGTCCGTTTGGGTCGGCCGGTTGGAGTTGCTCTTACTCCTTGCATTGATATCGATTGATGGGAATCTCCATAGCCTGTTGTTCTGCCTAGTTGATGAAAGACTTTCTTCTCCACTTTTACTCCTTCAAAACCTACCATCATATTCTATTCCACCTATATGTTATGTTCATTGTTCACGCTCATGTATTGGGTGAGATATAAAATGTTGAAGCGCATTAAAAAGTATGATCCAATTACTTGGCTTAACACCATGGGGCTTGAAATTTGTATCTATGTGGTGAAGATGGAGCCATGCCATGTTAATATGATAAAATCAATGGGGAGTAAGCATTCTTTAGAGATTGTATATTTTGAAAGTTGATGATTATGTTACTTATTTTATGGACATAACTATGCTAATGTTTATTTATTCATCATTTCTCAATGATCATGCCTAAAAGAAGATTACGTGTTAGGTAGCATGTCACATCAAAAATTCTGCTTTTATCATTTACCTACTCGAGGACGAGCATGATTAAGCTTGGGGGTGTTGATACGTCTCCAACGTATCTATAATTTTTAAATGTTCCATGCTATTATATTATCAATTATAGATGTTTATATGCATTTATATGATGTTTTATATCATTTTTAGCACTAACCTAGTTACCTAGTGCCCGATGCCAGTTGTTATTTTCTGCGTGTTTTTGGATTTTCAGGAAAATAATACCAAACGAAGTCCAAACACAACGAAACTTTTTGACGATTTTTTCTGGACAAAAATAAGACCTAGAAGTTTCGGGGAAAGACCAAAGGACACATGGGGTGTCCCCAAGCCAACAGGGCATGCTAGGGGGTGTGGTCGTGCCCTATTGGCTTGGGGCCACCTCCGAGCTCCTCCAGCCCTAACTCCGCCTCTATAAATCCTATTCCGTTGGGAAAACACTAGAGACCCGCCGAAATACTTTTTCCACCGCCGCAAGCTTCTGTTCCATCGTGATCCCATCTCAAGCCCTATTCCTGTGTCGTGTCGGAGGGGGAATCGATCATGGAGGGCCTCTGCATCAACCTTGTTGCTCCCATGGTGATGTGTTAGTAGTTTACTATAGACTTATAGGTCCGCCGTTAGTACCTAGATGGCTATCTCTCTCTATGTTCTACAATGCCAAGATCACTGACATTCCCTTGGTGATTTATCTTATGTAATCACTATTTGCGGTGTGTTTGTTGGGATCCGATGAATTGTGGGTTTATGTTCAGATTCTTCCTGAAAGTATATTGATTTTTTCTGGTTATATATATATGCATGATTATGATAGCTTCGTATTTCTCTCTGATTTATCAGTTTGGTTTGGCAAACTAGAATGATTTATCATCTACGGGAGTGGTGCGTTGTAATGGGTTCAATCTTGCGGTGCTCAATTCCAGTGACAAAAAGGGACATGGGACATATTTGTATTTTTTCCATTAAGGATAAAACGACGGGGTTTATTCATTTAGTTTTGTATACATTGTCTAGATCATGTCATCTTGCTTAAAGCATGACTTTGTTTTACTCAATATCTAGATGCATGCTGGATAGCGGTCGATGAGTGGAGTAATAGTAGTAGATGCAGGCAGGAGATGGTCTACTTTCTTACGGACGTGATTCCTATATAAAAGATCATTGCCATGAATAAATATTGCATAACTATGCGCTTTTCTATTAATTGCCCAACAGTAATTTGTTTACCCACCGTAAGCTTTCTACGAGAGAGAAGCCTCTAGCGAAAATTATGGCCCGGAGTCTTCGCAGATATACTTAAAACACCCAAAATATTGATGAATTTTATTTACTATTATTTTCTTTTATATTTATATTATCTATCTATCACTACTTATCGTGTTGGGGATATACCCCACGGTATCATCCGACCATGATATGACCCGGTCACTCCGTGGGGGATCATAATCAGTGTCATTATGCGGGTCATAGTTAATCATGAAGTTTAAGGACCATGAGGCGGCTAGAACATGAGGTTGTCTCATTGCCCGATATCTGACGTGTCGGCTCGAGGAGGAAACTATAAGGAGGTTCCGTTACTTGAGAGACAAGTGAGTAGGAAGTAGACTAAGGCACAAGTTGTAATACGACCCAAACTCTATTGTGACCTCACGCCCGCAACCTGTATATAAATGAGAGCCCCTCAGGAAGAAAGACGAAAAAGAAACCCTCAAGAGCTAGGTTAGCGATTCCGCACCCTTGTATTCGCGATCATCATCAATAAACACACAAGCATGATGCAGGCTTTTACCTCCATCGGAGGGGCTGAACCTGGGTAAGCCCTCGTCTCTTGTTCCCGATCAACCCCATCCAAGCAACCACTTAGTTGCAATGTCTCCTAGACTTAGTACTATCGCTAGGACATCTTTTGTGAAAAAACAATGACAGATGGTGCCCACCATGGGGCCATCGCGCAATGGTGTTGAGTTCTTAGAGGGAGCTCTCCCAGGGATCAAGGGTTACACAATCGGTCGGATGACCAAGAGTCGTCACGACAAGCTCTACATCAAGGATTCTGGCTGGGGTCCCAAGATCGGCTCAATAAAATAAGGGTATCGGGTCCCCTTTGGCAAGATCTACATCTTCATCGGCAAAATCAAAGAATCAGGACCCGAGCTGGACATGTGCACCAACATCGTCGAGCCAGCTCGGCGCACCCAACCCAACCGGTCTCAAGCCGGTCGGGATCATGTCTTCGTCGACTTCACTCATGGAGTCAACCTCGCGGATAACTCCGTGGCCAGCAGATATACCCTCGTCTACTCCGATGGTGAGTCCTCGGTGGAAGACACTGAATCAATCCTCTCGCTCTTTGATGGTAGGTGATACGTCCATTTTGCATCATGTTTTTCATGTTGATATTTATCGCTTCTTTGGCTGTTATTTCACTTCACGGTACTATTCTTATGCCTTTTCTCTCTTATTTTGCAAGGTTTACATGAAGTGGGAGAATACCGGCAACTGGAATTTTGTCCTGAAAGTGGAGCAAAGTTGAGATACCTATTCTGCGCAACTCCAAACACCGTGAAAATCAACGCAGATTTTTTTCCCCAATATATAAAAAATACTAGGCCAAAGAAGTACCGGAGGAGGGCCAGGGGGTGGCCACAAGGCTGCACGGCACGACCACCCCCCCAGGCTGCGCCATGGGGGCTTGTGGGCACCCTGTTGGCCCACTTGCCCCCCTCTTTTGCTATATGGAGGGTTTGGTCCAGAAAAAAAATCAAAAGGGAGCTTTTTCGTGGTTTCGCCGCCGCCACGAGGCGGAACTTGAGCAGAACCAATCTAGAGCTCCGGCAGGACGATCCTGCCGGGGAAACTTCCCTCCCGGAGGGGAAAATCATCGCCATCGTCATCACCAACACTCCTCTCATCGGAGGGGACTCGTCACCATCAACATCTTCATCAGCACCATCTCATATCCAAACCCTAGTTCATCTCTTGTAACCAATCTCCGTCTCGCGACTCCGATTGGTACTTGTAAGGTTGCTAGTAGTGTTGATTACTCTTTGTACTTAATGCTAGTTGGATTATTTGGTGGAAGAGTTTATGTTCAGATCCTTGATGCTACTCATTACACCTCTGATCATGATTATGATTATGCTTTGTGAGTAGTTACTTTTGTTCCTGAGGGCATGGGATAAGTCATGCTAATAATAGTCATGTGAATTTGGTATTCGTTCGGTAATTTGATATGTTGTATGTTGTTTTTCCTCTAGTGGTGTTATGTGAACGTCGACTACATAACACTTCAACATTATTTGGGCCTAGAGGAAGGCATTGGGAAGTAGTAAGTAGATGATGGGTTGCTAGAGTGACAGAAGCTTAAACCCTAGTTTATGCGTTGCTTCGTAAGGGGCTGATTTGGATCCACTAGTTTAATGTTATGGTTAGACTTTGTCTTAATTCTTATTTCGTAGTTCTGGATGCTCGCGAGAGGGGTTCATCATAAGTGGGATGCTTGTCCTAGTAAGGGCAGTACCCAAGCGCCGGTCCACCCACATAACAAACTATCAAAGTAACGAACCCGAATCATATGAACATGATGAAACTAGCATGACAGAAATTCCCGTGTGTCCTCGGGAGCGTTTTTCCTCCTATAAGACTTTGTCCAGGCTTGTCCCTTGCTACAAAAGGTATTGGGCCACCTTGATGCACCGTTGCTACTTTTGTTACTTGTTGCTTGCTACGAATCATCTCACCACACAATCACTTGTTACCGACAATTTCACTGCGTGCACATTTTTCCTTGCTAAAAACCACTTGTCAAATCCTTCTGCTCCTCGTTGGGTTCGACACTCTTACTTATCGAAAGACTACGATTGATCCCCTATACTTTTGCGTCATCAAGACTCTTTTCTGGCGCCGTTGCCGGAGAGTGAAGCGCATTTGGTAAGTGGAACATGGTAAGGAAACATTCATATAGTGTGCTGAAATTTCTTGTCACTTGTCACTATGGATACTAATCCTTTGAGGGGCTTGTTCGGGATATCTTCACCTCGAACGGAAGCACAAAGATTTGCTCCTCAACCTGCTGCACCTACTGAAAATATTTGCTTTGAATTTCCTTCGGGTATGTGTCACGCCCAAGACGCGACCCTATCCTCAATTTGGCACGAAGGCCTCGTTAGGGATAGAAGCGCATCTCGTCGTGTCGCAAGAATGGATATCGTTACAAGTACATGTACTAAAAAGAAGAGATATATATAGAATTGGCTTACACTCGCCACAAGCTACATCAGAGTCACATCAGTACATTACATAATCATCAAGAGTAAGAGCAGGGTCCGACTACGGACGAAAACAAACAACAAAAGAAGAACGACGTCCATCCTTGCTATCCCAGGCTGCCGGCCTGGAACCCATCCTAGATCGATGAAGAAGAAGAAGAAGAAGCAACTCCAAATGAACAATCAACGTGCTCGCGTCAAGTAACCTTTACCTGTACCTGCAACTGGTGTTGTAGTAATCTGTAAGCCACAGGGGACTCAGCAATCTCATTTCCAAAGGTATCAAGACTAGCAAAGCTTAATGGGTGAGGTATGGTTAAGTGGTGAGGTTGCAGCAGCGGCTAAGCATTTATTTGGTGGCTAAACTTACGAGTACAAGAAGTAAGAGGGGGAAGATCTACGCATAACGGACGTGAGCTACTGATGATCAAGTGAATGATCCTGAACACCTACCTACGTCACACATAACCCCACCGTGTCCTCGATCGGAGAAGGAACTCACGAAAGAGACAGTCACGGTTACGCACTCAGTTGGCAAGTTTTATTTAAGTTAACTTCAAGTTATCTAGAACCAGTGTTAAACAAAGTTTCCACGTTGCCACATAACCGCGGGCACGACTTTCCGAAAAGATTTAACCCTACAGGGGTGCTCCAACTAGTCCATCACAAATTACCACAAGCCGCATAGAAATCCTCAATCACGAAGCTCGCGATCTCGTCGTATTCCCTAGTGGAAAACCTCAACTCTGAGATTACCCAAAGCATCACCGGAATCCCGATGCACAAGATATCTCGCCAAGGTAAAACTAATCCAGCAAGGCCGCCCGACGTGTCGACGATCCCGATAGGAGCCGCGTATCTCGTTCTCAGGACACGACGGATAAGCACAGCTTACGGTGGCCTGATAGAAATCTCCCGAGTTGCCCCGGGTTGGCCCCGCAAACGCCTCTAGTTTTGGACCAGCACCAACAGCACTGGCCCCCCTGTATTATGTAGAATTACTCTTTGGGTAGCGCTAACTCCCTATGCATTTCAATATTATCACATTATTATGTTGGGCAAATGTAGTACCAATGTTGGGCCTTGCCAGACCAGCTTTAATCTAAAACGAATTATCAAGGGGGTCCACATAACAACCCCAATCATGTTAGGAGCGCTCATTTATGGAACATAACACCGGTAGCCGAAACTAAGGGGGCAAAGGTGGAACAAAACACCAGGCTAGAAAGGTCGAGCCTTCCACCTTTTACCAAGTACATTAAATTAAATAGCATTAATATGATGATATGACAAGAAACTCATGCTAACACATGGAAGCATCTGCACCTGCAACTAGCAACGCTACACAGGGTTAAGCAAGCGGTAACATAGCCAATCAGTGGTTTGCTAGGTCGAACGGTTTGAAGGTTCTCATGGCATTGTTGAGAGGCTGATATTTAACATGTGGTAGGCAACGAGACACAATCGATAGGAGCGATAAAACTAGAAGGCAATGATAGTAATGGTATCTGGGGAAATGGTCATCTTGCCTGAGATCCCGCTTGGAAGAAGAATGCCTCCGTGAAGCATACGAACCGACGTAGTCGAACGGGTCCTCACAATCCGACACGCTTGCGGAACTCTATCGAGACGGAGGAAATCGGAAACAAGCATCAACACAGAGAATTCAACACACGATGCACAACACATATGATGCATGAGCAGCTGAATGCAAGCAAGTCACGGCATGACAATTCACACAAACAAACACTACACCTTAAGTGAAGTTCAATATGCAACGAGTTGCATATTAACGAAACTCCACGTTTATTTATTTAGTTCTATCCCGATTAGGTACATGGCAATATTAAATGTGGTTACACATGGCAAGAGGTGAAGCGCATTTAAACTACCTACCTAGACATTTTAAATGAGGTCGGAAATGACATATAACACCTCTAAGACGACCTCACATGTTAATTTACAATTCTGTCCAGATCTGAAATAACACATTTAATTGGTGGTCATACAGCAAAACAAATAGGTTCACGTGATTCTATGTGTCATTTCAAGCAATCTACACATAAAGAACATCTCCAACGGAGCTACGGATCAAAAGTTACAAGCACCGCAAGATATGATGGCATGAATGCAATATGTGTGCGACGGCGGTCACGAGAACTTCTAAACATACAAACAGCAAGAGAAAATGAAACTACACGAGATTCTAAGCAAGTTTCATGTAGGACACGATCAAATCGGAGCTACGGTTCAAAAACTACGGGCAAAACAAGAAATCACTACAATCTGCCAAAATCAGCCACATAGCATTTTCTACACCCCGCAACTACGGGCTACACTACTCCGATAAACTCAAGCAAGGCATGGCACGAAAGAGGGCAAGAAGCACTACTACAAACAACTAACAACAACTAGCATGGCATCATGGATCACTAGGAGAAGAAGTCACAAAATGGCATCTCAAACACGATTTCAGACTTAGTGAAAATTACACCTCATGAAAGTGCAGTTTTCGATCTGAAGCTATATTGACAGCAGCAAAACCAATAGCTACAGGACTTTAAATGGCATGAAAATTCACAGCATTCTAGAGAAACACAAGGACTACAACTTCCTCCATTGGACTAACCTCAAAAGAGCTACAGATCAAAAGATACGAGCAAGACAAGACAGCAACAAAATATAACAGATTCCAGACTTAAAAATATTTCAGTGCCTCCAAATCAGCACTATTTCTAGCAACTTGAGAACAAGCAAACCACACCTAAACATGCATTTCTATTGCAACCAAAAATACCAGGGGCTAGTCTAAACACCCAAGAACAACTCCCTAGTTGACAACTCCGTCAAACGAAGCACAGAATAAATCCTATGAATTAAACAAAAGGGCATCACGGCAAAATATCGCGCGAACTAACTTACTCAAAAGCTAAAACTAATTGCACAGAAAAGTCACATGGATTTTTCTACCCCGGAAACATATAAAATATGTGGGGTTCCACAACAATATAATGCCACACGAAAATGCGAGAAAATAACCTATACGCGGGAAAATAAACTACCGGCAATCCCTACACGCAAAAATCCCAATGACCGCTCTAAAATACATGGAAAAATGGTTCCTAAAACAAGGGCATTTTATCTACGGCATACGATCAATACGGACTTGTGCGAAAATTAAATACGGGACGAAACCTATTAGGACAGCACGCGTTTCTAGGCAAACAGTGGGTCAAACCTCATCAAACATTTATGCAAGTTGCAAAAATGGATACTACGGGAAATTCTACACCAAATCCGTATATAGATCCCCTCGATCCGACTTACGGAATAAAAGTTACGGGGGTTTTAAAATAGCTATTTTTCTGGAATTTATTAATTCCGGGGAAAAAAATAACCTGATTAATCTAATGGGCCGAATAGGTGGGCGTACGTAGCTAAAACGTCACCTAGGCGAAAAAGGAAAAAAATAGAGGCCGGGGAGAGCTCACCTTGGGCCGAGGGCGGCCGGGAGAGGAATCGGTTGGAGGAGGAGGCCAAGTGGGCCGGCTGCGGGAGCTGGGCCGTGGGGAGGCGCTCGTCGTGGAGGAGGGGTCGCGGGAGCCACCCTGGGCCGGCTCGAGGCCCAGACGGGAGGGAGGAGTTGGGCTGCGGCCCAACTGGCATAGCGAGGGGGCGAGGCGCTCCCGTCGGGCTCCTCCCGAGCGGGATCCAAAGGCGACGGCAGCGGCGGTTGCCGGCGACGACGTGGCGGGGCGCGGCACGGCGAGGAGGCAAAGCACCGGTGGCGGGGTTGGTGGGGAGTTCCGCGAGGGTAAGGGAGCACCGGAGGGCTTCGCTGCAGCAAGCTTCGGTCGGCGGGAGCGGCCGGCTCGTGCTCACCGGCGAGCGGCGGCCGGAGGCGGGGCCGACAGGGGATGGCGGGGCGAGGTCAACTGCGGCCGGCTGCTGCCTTGGCGGGGCGAGGGAGCACCGGCGGCGCGGGCAGGAGGAGCTCGCGACCTCCTCGATCCCGAGCTGGAGGCGGAGGCAGAACGGGGCGGCGGCCGGATGGGCCTCGGGAGGGCCGCACGCGGGCTCGGGAGGGCCCGGCGACGCTGGTGGGGAGAGAGGTTGTGGCTAGGGTTTCGGGGCTGACACGGATAACGAGGAAGACCTAGGGTTTGTTGTCTAAATAATAGGGGATCTATTTATAGACAAACGGGGGGCTAGGGTTATTCGAATTCGGCCCCGTTTTCGCCCACGCGGTCGGAATCGTACGAACTCGAACGCAGGGTAGGCTAAGTGAACGTGTAGAGTAGGCTAGCCGGGGAAGATAGGGAAATGGTGCGGCGCGGCAACGCGGTTTTAAAACAACGAAAAACGTTTGGCGGTAGACCGAATACGGTGCCGCTACGGTTGACCGCTCGGGTACCAGACGGACTCCGATTGCGACGAAATTTGACAGGCGGCCTACCTATATTAAAATAACACCGCACGTCAAATCTCACCCGAATCAGAGAAAGTTTTACGCACACTTTTAAAACAGGGTTTTGACGATGCTTGGCGCGTGCGTGTGCGGTCGGGCTCAGAACGGAGAACGACGCGAACCGGCAACTAACAACGGATGCAAGTTTTGAAAACTGGCGGCAACGGGATACCGATGCAATGCAGATGATGCGCATGATACGATGATGATGCGACAAAATAAAAATAGACACACGACGAAAACGGAATAGAAGGGGAATCTTCTCGAACGTCGATATCGGGTTGTCACAACTCTCCTACACTACAAGAGGATCACGCCCCTAGATCCAAGATTGAAACGGGGGAGAGGATGAGAAAGAACAAGAGGTAAAAACTTAGTCGCTTCTTTGACAAACGAGTGAAACCAACGATCCTTGAAGGTTGCAAGGTGATGAGGAATGAAATGAGAAAGAAGCAAGAATTAACAGAAATTTTCGGCAGCACTTCGGTAGGAAAATGGGACAAAAAAATTCGATAAGATGGAGGAAATAGATAATATTCACAACAAACAAGTAAATAGAACAAGGGAACACCATGATCTTGAAAGAACATCATAATAGACCCAAAAGAGCAACATCACAATGCCTCTGGACAAGAGAATAGGAACTAGCTCATACGGAAGAAGAGAATGAAGATAGAATGACAACTACTAACTCCAATGAACTTGGCAAGCATCCTTGCAAGAAGAATTGGACGAACTTGTTGGAAAAACAACAACGAAAAGAACAATATAGTAGTGGGCTTATGGAAACCTTTTCAAACTAATGAAGTGACAACCAGCCACTGACAGAAACAAGGGTTGATTGGGAGAAACAAGATATGAACAATTCCTTACTTCAAGATGATACATTGAGAACTTGGATTAATGACAAGCACCATAATAGAAACAAACCATAGGAAAAGCTTTAGGTGAAATCCAAACCAAGATAGCTCAATGAAGAAATCATGAGTTGAAAATATCTCATGATCATAGAATTGGTGGGTTTAATTATCTCATTCTTGAAAGGAAAAACTCTTCGAGGCTCCTACACTAACAAGAATGCTATAATACCACCTCAAAGGATAAAGGAAGAACAAATGCACTTGGAGATGCAAGAGAAGAAAACTTGAGGTTCTCTAATAAGAGTCTCGAAGAACACTTCAGAATGAATGAAATATTGATGAACCACCATGAAGGACCTCCGTATACAAAAGAATGATGCAAAGATATCAAGGAAGAAAATAATAAGATTATGACCTGACCAAGATTTATATGAGGCCTCACCAAGTGATACTTAAAAGAACTTGACACTCCGGAAAAGAAAGATAGGCACTTGAGAAAAGAATTGACATCATGAGCCCTCCGGAAGAAGAATTGAAATCTCTTGGAAGAAGGAAGAACAAGAATAAGAATTATGTTATGCTCATCCTTCATCAAGTTTAATTGATGACAAGCAACGGATCTAGCATAAAACTTATTCTACTTGAAAGAACCTTGAAGAAATAGAGACATAAGCACCACTTGAAGCATAATTGAAGGAAGCACCGGTAAGAATTCACAATTAAAAGGGAACACCACGAATTAATGGAGAAACAAGAGAATGAAGGGATCATAAGCCACCTGAGAGAAAGCTTGAACAAGGCACCGGATAATCGAGAGACGAACGAAGAGACAACAATTGAGAAGAATTGAAGAACGAATGCTGAAAGCTGAGAACGAAGAATCTTCTGAAATGATGGCCTTCGGGGGATCGAGAATGAAAACAACTCAGAAGTGCACCGGATAGGAAGAAAGGGATTACTCATGATTGGGACAATTAAGATGATGGCACCAAGCTGAAATGATGAATCTACTAGAGAATGGACCAAGATTTATGAGGAACACTCCTTCGAATCTTCAATGGAGAGAATGACGAGAAACAACACCACGAATAACTGAGACACTCCGGAATAAAGAAGAATGCAAGGTTGAGCCAAATATGAGAATTAATTCAAATTGATCTTGGAGAATGGCTATGACTGATGAAATTCATACTTACGTCATAGTTGAAAAAAATTAGAGATCTCCGGAAAGATTACAAAGCTATATAAGATCCTGGGAAAAACCTGTGGGTTATGGGCCCACTCAAAGAAACCATCGTTGACAAGATTGCTTAGAAGAGGGATATGCACCGGTATGAAGAGAACTAGATGAGGTTAGCACCTCGGAATAATTAAAAATAATTGAAAACAAGAAACTACTGAAATATCTTTAACACTCTGGATAGAAAGAGAGAGGAATTAATAACAAGAAGACTGATAAGAATTTCCAACATGGGAAAGAATTACAAGGACAAAAAGGATATGATGACACGGATAACTAAATTGAATTCACCGGTAAGGATGACAAGAATGAATAAATATGAACACGAAGCTCCTGGGAATCTTCACAATGAATCACCGAGTAAGAGAGAAAAGAACAAACAGTGGAAGCACAATGAAAAGAAAACTCTTGGATGAAAATTGAATCACTGAAGAAAAGGGTGGGAGGGCGGGGAAAAACAAAGACAACTTGGGGCAGATGAGATGAACTCCGGATGGGATAAGAGAAGGATCTTGCAAAATTGGAGAGGATTGAATTCACTTGAGGAGAAGCACACCGGTTGGAAACATGACGACTCCGGTCGACAAGAATTGATAAGACAATTGATTAAGCAAAAGGATTAGCACTCTCATATGAATATGAGACCACTACTTAGAAAAGATCTGAAATCACCACTTGACATCGAAGCAACTTGAATTACCATAGTTCAACAAAACAAAGGGTGAGGCTTATGAAACAAGCCAGAACAAACTCATGAGAGAGATTTCGTCCGATATTTTCGTGGACAGGAATCCACTAGATGTCGAACCCCAACCTAACATCATGCGTTTGTTGGCAGATTGTCCTATAAGCAATTACTTGAATTCCCACCTATGAATTCCCGAAATATTTGGTCATGCAATCTGGTACACGGATACAAGGAGTAATATCACACAACTCCTATACTAACCCGTCACATGTATCACATCCGTCAACACACAACCAGAATCTCGGACCTTCATCTACAACAGACCCTCGTGACCACAACGGTACAAGTATGGCAGTACTCCTGAACAATCTGCACCAGTACTGGGGACATCGGTGTTATCTCGCCACTAACAGTATTGAAGCAATTACGAACATCCTTCATTCTGAGATACTAAGAAATCTGAATGATAACGATGTGCTCAAGAATCCCCTGGAGCTCAACTCCCCTGAAACTCAAAGCAGATAGGAGGCACCAAGACAGAACTCCGTCACATCGGCATCATATAGATTCCAAAAATATCCGCGTGATCCTAAAAAAAAATTGAGTGGGAAGAGGAGTAGAGTAAATTGTTACGTCAAGATTCCTCACCAAAGCATAGAAGAGGAGAAAAAAGTATCCTACTCTCCGATATATAACCAGACTCAAAGCAGTTTTTCACTAGACTCGACTCGGCCAAGTTCGATCAATCAAGGGGGCTCCTAGGTCGGTACTGCTCTCATACCAACTTGTCACGCCCAAGATGCGACCCTATCCTCAATTTGGCACGAAGGCCTCGTCAGGGATAGAAGCGCATCTCGTCATGTCGCAAGAATGGATATCGTTACAAGTACATGTACTAAAAAGAAGAGATATATATAGAATTGGCTTACACTCGCCACAAGCTACATCAGAGTCACATCAGTACATTACATAATCATCAAGAGTAAGAGCAGGGTCCGACTACGGACAAAAACAAACGACAAAAGAAGAACGACGTCCATCCTTGCTATCCCAGGCTGCCGGCCTGGAACCCATCCTAGATCGATGAAGAAGAAGAAGAAGAAGCAACTCCAAATGAACAATCAACGCGCTCGTGTCAAGTAACCTTTACCTGTACCTGCAACTGGTGTTGTAGTAATCTGTGAGCCACAGGGGACTCAGCAATCTCATTTCCAAAGGTATCAAGACTAGCAAAGCTTAATGGGTGAGGTATGGTTAAGTGGTGAGGTTGCAGCAGCGGCTAAGCATTTATTTGGTGGCTAAACTTACGAGTACAAGAAGTAAGAGGGGGAAGATCTACGCATAACGGACGTGAGCTATTGATGATCAAGTGAATGATCCTGAACACCTACCCACGTCAGACATAACCCCATCGTGTCCTCGATCGGAGAAGGAACTCACGAAAGAGACAGTCATGGTTACGCACTCAGTTGGCAAGTTTTATTTAAGGTAACTTCAAGTTATCTAGAACCAGTGTTAAACAAAGTTTCCATGTTGCCACATAACCGCGGGCACGGCTTTCCGAAAAGATTTAACCCTACAGGGGTGCTCCAACTAGTCCATCACAAATTACCACAAGCCGCATAGAAATCCTCAATCACGAAGCTCGCGATCTCGTCGGATTCCCTAGTGGAAAACCTCAACTCTGAGATTACCCAAAGCATCACCGGAATCCCGATGCACAAGATATCTCGTCAAAGGTAAAACTAATCCAGCAAGGCCGCCCGGCGTGTCGACGATCCCGATTGGAGCCGCGTATCTCGTTCTCAGGACACAACGGATAAGCACAGCGTGCGGTGGCCTGATAGAAATCTCCCGAGTTGCCCTGGGTTGGCCCCGCAAACGGCTCTAGTTTTGGACCAGCACCAACAGCACTGGCCCCCCTGTATTATGTAGAATTACTCCTCGGGTAGCGCTAACTCCCTATGCATTTCAATATTATCAAGTTATTATGTTGGGCAAATGTAGTACCAATGTTTGGCCTTGCCAGACCAGCTTTAATCTAAAACGAATTATCAAGGGGGTCCCCATAACAACCCCGGTCATGTTAGGAGCGCTCATTTATGGAACATAACACCGGTAGCCGAAATTAAGGGGGCAAAGGTGGAACAGGACACCAGGCTAGAAAGGCTGAGCCTTCCACCTTTTACCAAGTATATAGGTGCATTAAATTAAATAGCATTAATATGGTGATATGACAAGAAACCCATGCTAACACATGGAAGCAACTGCACCTGCAACTAGCAACGCTACACAGGGTTAAGCAAGCGGTAACATAGCCAATCAGTGGTTTGCTAGGTCGAACAGGTTGAAGGTTGTCATGGCATTGTTGAGAGGCTGATATTTAACATGTGGTAGGCAACGAGACATAATCGATAGGAGCGATAAAACTAGCATGGCAATGATAGTAATGGTATCTGGGGAAATGGTCATCTTGCCTGAGATCCTGCTTGGAAGAAGAATGCATCCATGGAGCAGACGAACCGACGTAGTCGAACGGGTCCTCACAATCCGACACGCTTGCGGAACTCTATCGAGACGGAGGAAATCGGAAACAAGCATCACCACAGAGAATTCAACACATGATGCACAACACATATGATGCATGAGCAGCTGAATGCAAGCAAGTCACGGCATGACAATTCACACAAACAAACACTACACCTTAAGTGAAGTTCAATATGCAACGAGTTGCATATTAACGAAACTCCATGTTTATTTATTTAGTTCTATCCCGATTAGGTACACAACAATATTAAATGTAGTTACACATGGCAAGAGGTGAAGCGCAATTAAACTACCTACCTAGACATTTTAAATGAGGTCGGAAATGACATATAGCACCTCCGAGACGACCTCACATGTTAATTTACAATTCCGTCAAGATATGAACTAACACATTTAATTGGTTGTCATACAGCAAAACAAATAGGTTCACGTGATTCTACGCGTCATTTCAAGCAATCTACACATAAAGAACATCTCCAACGGAGCTACGGATCAAAAGTTACAAGCACCGCAAGATATGATGGCATGAATGCAATATGTGTGCAACGGCGGTCACAAGCACTCTAAACATACAAACAGCAAGAGAAAATGAAACTAGACGAGATTCTAAGCAAGTTTCATGTAGGACACGATCAAATCGGAGCTACGGTTCAAAAACTACGGGCAAAACAAGATATCACTACAATTTGCCAAAATCAGCCACATAGCATTTTCTACACCCCGCAACTACGGGCTACACTACTCCGATAAACTCAAGCAAGGCATGGCACGAAAGAGGGCAAGAAGCACTACTACAAACAACTAACAACAACTAGCATGTCATCATGGATCACTAGGAGAAGAAGTCACAAAATGGCATCTCACACACTATTTCACACTTAGTGAAAATTACACCTCATGAAAGTGCAGTTTTCGATCTGAAGCTATATTGACAGCAGCAAAACCAATAGCTACAGGACTCCAATGGCATGAAAATTCACAGCATGCTAGAGAAACACAAGGACTACAAGTTCCTCCATTGGACCAACCTCAAAAGAGCTACAGATCAAAAGATACAAGCAAGACAAGACAGCAACAAAATATAACAGATTCCACACTTAGAAATATTTCAGCACCTCCAAATCAGCACTATTTCTAGCAACTTGAGAAAAACCAAACCACACCTAAACATGCATTTCTATTGCAACTAAAAATACCAGGGGCTAGTCTAAACACCCAAGAACAACTCCCTAGTTGACAACTCCGTCAAACGAAGCACGGAATAAATCCTACGAATTAAACAAAAGGGCATCACGGCAAAATATCGCGCGAACTAACTTACTCAAAAGCTAAAACTAATTGCACAGAAAAATCACATGGATTTTTCTACCCCGGAAACATATAAAATATGTGGGGTTGCACAACAATATAATGCCACGCGAAAATGCGAGAAAATAACCTATACGCGGGAAAATAAACTACCGGCAATCCCTACACGCAAAAATACCAATGACCGCTCTAAAATACATGGAAAAATGGTTCCTAAAACAAGGGCATTTTATCTACGGCATACGATCAATACGGACTTGTGCGAAAATTAAATACGGGACGAAACCTATTAGAATAGCACGCGTTTCTAGGCAAACAGTGGGTCAAACCTCATCAAACATTTATGCAAGTTGAAAAAACAGATACTACGGGAAATTCTACACCAAGTCCGTATATAGATCCCCTCGATCCGACTTACGGAATAAAAGTTACGGGGGTTTTAAAATAGCTATTTTTCGGGAATTTATTAATTCCGGGGAAAAAATAACCTAATTAATCTAATGGGCCGAATAGGTGGGCGTACGTAGCTAAAACGTCACCTAGGCGAAAAAGGAAAAAAATAGAGGCCGGGGAGAGCTCACCTTGGGCCAAGGGCGGCCTGGAGAGGAATCGGTTGGAGGAGGAGGCCGAGTGGGCCGGCTGCGGGAGCTGGGCCGTGAGGAGGCGCTCGGCCTGGAGGAGGGGTCGCGAGAGCCACCCTGGGCCGGCTCGAGGCCCAGGCGGGAGGGAGGAGTTGGGCTGCGGCCCAACTGCCACGGCGAGGGGGCGAGGCGCTCCCGTCGGGCTCCTCCCGAGCGGGATCCGAAGGCGACGGCAGCGGCGGTTGCCGGCGACGACATGGCGGGGCGCGGCACGGCGAGGAGGCAAAGCATCGGCGACGGGGTTGGTAGGGAGTTCCGCGAGGGCGAGGGAGCACCGGAGGGCTTCGCTGCAGCAAGCTTCGGCCGGCAGGAGCGGCCGGCCGGAGGCGGGGCCGACGGGGGATGGCGGGGCGAGGTCAACTGTGGCCGGCTGCTGCCATGGCGGGGCGAGGGAGCACCGGCGGCGCCGGCAGGAGGAGCTCGCGACCTCCTCGATCCCGAGCTGGAGGCGGAGGCAGAACGGGGCGGCGGCCGGATGGGCCTCGGCGGGCCACGCGCGGGCTCGGGCGGGCCCGGCAGCGCTGGTGGGGAGAGAGGCTGCGGCTAGGGTTTCGTGGCTGACACGGATAACGAGGAAGACCTAGGGTTTGCTGTCTAAATAATAGGGGGATCTATTTATAGACAAACGGGGGGCTAGGGTTATCCGAATTCGGCCCCGTTTTTGCCCACGCGATCGGAATCGTACGAACTCGAATGAAGGGTAGGCTAATTGAACTTGTAGAGTAGGCTAGCCGGGGAAGAGAGGGAAACGGTGCGGCGCGGCAACGCGATTTTAAAACAACGAAAAACGTCCGACGGTAGACCGAATACGGTGCCGCTAAGGTCGACCGTTCGGGTACCAGACGGACTCCGATTGCGACGAAACTTGACAGGCGGCCTACCTATATTAAAATAACACCGCACGTCAAATCTCACTCGAATCAGAGAAAGTTTTAAGCACACTTTTAAAACAGGGTTTTGACGATGCCGCGGGCGCGTGCGTGTGCGGTCGGGCTCAGAACGGACAACGACGCGAACCGGCAACTAACAACGGATGCATGTTTCGAAAACTGGCGGCAACGGGATGCCGATGCAATGCAGATGATGTGCATGATGCGATGATGATGCGACAAAATAAAAATAGACACACGACGAAAACGGAATAGAAGGGGAATCTTCTGGAACGTCGGCATCGGGCTGTCACAGTATGCTTGAGAAACTGCTGGCTAATCCTTTTACAGGAGATGGAACATCACATCCAGACTTGCATTTGGTCTATGTAGATGAAGTTTGTGGTTTATTTAAGCTTGCAGGTGTGCCCGAGTATGAGGTCAAGAAGAAGGTCTTTCCTTTATCTTTGAAGGATAAGGCGTTGACATGGTATAGGCTATGTGATGATACTGGATCATGGGACTACAATCGGTTGAAATTGGAATTTCATCAAAAGTTTTATCCTATGCATTTAGTACATCGTGATCAGAATTATATTTATAATTTTTGGCCTCGTGGCAGAGAAAGCATCTCTCAAGCTTGGGGGAGGCTTAAATCAATGCTATATTCATGCCCCAATCATGAGCTCTCGAGAGAAATTATCATTCAGAACTTCTATGCTCGACTTTCTCATGATGATCGCACCATGCTTGATACTTCTTGTACCGGTTCTTTTATGAAGAGAGATATTGACTTCAAGTGGAATTTATTGGACAGAATTAAATGCAACTCTGAAGATTGAGAGCTTGAAGAAGGTAAGGAGTCAGGTATGAATTTCACTTTTGATTGCGTTAAATCCTTTGTTGAGACAAATACTTTTTGTGACTTTAGCGCTAAGTATGGACTTGATTCTGAGATAGTAGCTTCATTGTGTGAATCTTTTGCCGCTCATGTTGATCTCCTCAAAGAGAAGTCGTTTAAATTTCATCCTCCTTTAGAAGTCAATGTAGTTAAACCCACTCCAGTTGAAGAGAAGGTCATTGCCTATATATTGATCATGTGGTTCCCAGTGCTTACATTGAGAAACCACCTTTCCTTGTTAGGATAAAGGATCATTATAAAGCTTCAACTGTGATACGTAGAGGCTATATTAGAATACCTACACCCCCTGAGCAAATTAGAGTTGAACCTAGCATTGCTATTATCAAAGATCTTCTGTCTGAACAAGTTGAGGGACATAATATTCACTTCTGTGAAGATGCTGCTAGAATTGCTAAACCTCACGTTAGATACAAACATAGGCATGTTGTTGGCATGCGTGTGGTTTCTGTTAAGATAGGAGATCATTGTTATCATGGCTTATGTGACTTGGGTGCAAGTGTTAGTGCAATACCTCAATCCTTATACGATGAAGTCAAATATGAGATTGCACCTATTGAGATAGAACCTATAGATGTCACTATTCAGCTTGCCAATAGAGATACTATATGTCGTGTGGGAATTGTTAGGGATGTTGAAGTCTTGTGTGGTAAAACAAAGTATCCTGCTGATTTCCTCGTTCTTGCTACCGCTCAAGATAGCTTTTGTCCCATCATATTTGGTAGACCTTTTCTCAATACCGTCAATGCTCATATTCATTGTGAGCAGCAAATTGTCACTGTTGGCTTTGAAGGAGTGTCACATGAGTTCAATTTCTCTAAGTTTGGTAGACAACCTCATGAAAAGGAGTTGCCTAGTAGGGATGAAACTATTGTCCTAGCCTCTATTGTCGTGCCCCCTACTGATCCCTTAGAGCAATACTTGCTTGAGCATGAAAATGATATGCATATGGATGAAAGGGATGAAATAGACAGAGTTGTCTTAGAACAATATCCTATCCTTAAGAATAATCTGCCTCTTGAACTGCTTGGGGATCCGCCCCCACCAAAGGGTGATCCTGTGTTCGAGCTTAAACAGTTGCCTGATACTCTTAAGTATGTCTATCTTGATGAAAAGGAGATATATCCTATTATTATTAGTGCTAGCCTCTCAGAGCAGGAAGAAAAGAAGTTACTAAAAACTCTGAGGAAGCACAGTGCTGCTATAGGATAGACTCTTGATGATCTTAAGGTCATTAGTCCCACTCTATGTCAGCACAAGATCAAAACTGATCCTGAATTCAAACCAGTTGCTGATCATCAAAGGAGATTGAATCCTAAGATGAAAGAAGTAGTGAGAAAATAAATACTAAAGCTCCTGGAAGCGGGTATTATCTATCGTGTTGCTCATAGCGATTGGGTGAGTCCGGTGCATTGCGTTCCTAATAAGGGAGGCATCACCGTTGTCCCTAATGATAAGGATGAGTTGATCCCACAGAGGATTATTACTGGCTATAGGATGGTGATTGATTTTAGGAAGTTGAATAAGGCCACTAGGAAAGATCATTACCCTTTGCCTTTTATCGACCAAATGCTAGAAAGGCTGTCCAAACACACACACTTCTGCTTTCTAGACGGTTATTCTGGTTTCTCCCAAATACCATTTACACAACCTGATCAGGAGAAAACCACTTTCACCTGCCCTTTCGGTACCTTTGTTTATAGATGTATGCCTTTTGGCTTATGTAATGCACCTGCCACCTTTCAAAGATGTATGGTGGCTATATTCTCTGACTTCTGTGAAAAGATTGTCGAGGTTTTCATGGATGACTTCTCCGTTTACGGGTCTTCCTTTGATGATTGCCTTAGCAACCTTGATCGAGTCTTACAGAGATGTAAAGACACCAATCTTTTCTTGAATTGGGTGAAGTGCCACTTTATGGTTAATGAAGGTAACGTCTTAGGACATAAAATTTCTAAAAGAGGTATTGAAGTCGATAAGGCTAAGGTTCATGCAATCGAGAAAATGCCATACCCCACGGATATCAAAGGTATAAGAAGTTTCCTTGGTCATGTTGGTTTCTATAGAAGGTTCATCAAAGACTTCTCTAAGATTTCTATGCCTCTTACCAATCTCTTGCAAAAGGATATTCGTTTTGTTTTTGACAATGATTGTGAGGAAGCCTTCGAAATACTTAAGAGGGCTTTGATAACTGCACCTATTGTTCAACCACCTGATTGGAACTTGCCTTTAGAGATCATGTGTGACGCTAGTGATTATGCCGTTGGTGCTGTTCTAGGACAAAGAGTTGATAAGAAGTTGAATGTTATTCACTACACTAGTAAAACTCTAGACAGTGCCCACAGAAACTATGCTACTACAGAGAAGGAATTTTTAGCAGTCGTGTTTGCATGTGAAAAGTTTAGGTCTTACATAGTTGATTCCAAAGTCACTATTCACACTGATCATGCTGTTATTAAGTACCTCATGGAGAAGAAGGGCGCTAAACCTAGAGTTATCGGATGGGTTCTCTTGCTACAAGAATTTGATCTGCACGTTGTTGACAGAAAGGGTGCTGATAACCCAGTAGCAGATAACCTGTCTAGGTTGGATAACGTTCTTGATGACCCACAACCTATTGATGATAGCTTTCCCGATGAGCAACTGAATGTCATCAATGCTTCACGTAGTGCACCGTGGTATGCTGATGATGCAAACTATATCGTTGCCAAATACATACCACCTAGTTTCACGTACCAGCAAAAGAAGAAATTCTTCTTTGACTTGAGACATTACTTTTGGGATGATCCTCACCTTTATAAGGAAGGAGTAGATGGTGTTATTAGACATTGTGTACGTGAACATGAATAGGGACAGATCCTACAAATGTGACACTCCGAGGCCTACGGAGGACACCATGCAGGAGATAGAACTGCACACAAGGTACTGCAATCAGGTTTCTATTGGCCCACTCTCTTCAAGGATGCCCGTAAGTTTGTCTTGTCTTGTGACGAATGTCAAAGAATAGGTAATATTAGCAAATGTCAGGAAATGCCTATGAACTATTCACTTGTCATTGAACCATTGGATGTCTGGGGCTTTGATTATATGGGACCTTTTCCAAAATCCAATAGGTATACTCGCATCTTAGTTGTTGTTGATTACGTCACCAAGTGGGTAGAAGCTATCCCCACTAGTAGTGTTGATCACAACACCTCTATCAAGATGTTGAAAGAAGTTATCTTCCCTAGATTTGGAGTCCCTAGATATCTAATGACCGACGGTGGTTCACACTTCATTCATGGTGCTTTCCGTAAAACGCTTGCTAAGTACGATGTCAACCATATAATTGCGTCTCCCTATCACCCTCAGTCCAGTGGTCAAGTAGAGCTAAGTAATAGAGAGATTAAACTGATTCTGCAAAAGACTGTCAACGGGTCTAGAAAGAATTGGTCTAAGAAGCTCGATGACGCACTGTGGGCTTATAGAACTGCCTATCAGAATCCCATGGGCATGTCTCCGTAAAAAATGGTGTATGGGAAAGCATGTCATTTACCTCTTGAGCTAGATCATAAAGCATATTGGGCAATCAAAGAGCTCAACTTTGATTTCAAACTTGCCGGTGAAAAGAGGTTATTTGACATTAGCTCGCTTGATGAGTGGAGAACTCAAGCATATGAGAATGCCAAGCTTTTCAAAGAGAATGTTAATAGGTGGCATGATAAGAGGATACAAAAGCGTGAGTTCAATGTAGGTGATTATGTCTTGCTATATAACTCTCGTTTAAGATTCCTTGCAGGCAAGCTTCTCTCTAAATGGGAAGGTCCCTATGTTGTTGAGGAAGTATATCGTTCCGGTGCTATCAAGATCAACAACACGGAAGGTAATTGTCCGAGAGTGGTAAATGGACAGAGACTCAAGCATTATATCTCAGGTACTCCCATAAATGTTGAAAGCAATATCATCAATACCATAACTCCGGAAGAATACCTTAGGGACATTTATCAGCCTGTTTCAGACTCCGAAAACGAAGAGGTATGAGATTCGGTAAGAAAAGAGAGTCCAAAAAATTTCCAATAGGAAATTTTCTCCATTTTGGAATATTTGAAAAAATACAAAAATTGGAAGTAGTCCGAAAAGTGCGCGAGGAGTCGACAAGCCTGCACGGCGCGGGCCCACACCCTGGCCGCGCGTTTGGGCTTGTGGCCACCTCGTGCGCCTCCCGGACTCCGTTTTCGTGCAGGGGACTCCTTATGGTCTGGAAAAAATCATTATATATACTTTCGTTTGGTCTGACCCCGTATCACGCAGATTTCCTCTATTTTTTGTTTCGAGCCTGTTTTCTATCGCAGATCTAGGTCAAGATGTCTTCTCAAGAGTCTGTGGGGGAGAACAACCTCCATCAAATCTATGGAGAAGTTCATGCCGATCTGAAAAGGATGGAGGTCATGGAGGCTAAGGAGAGGCTACCTAAAGAAACCAAGGGCAAGGCTAAGGAGAAGGATCAGTCATAGGACGAAGTGCAATCTGTGCTCAACAAGGAAGAAGTTGAAGAAGTGGATTTCCTCCAACCCTACCTCCACCTACTATCTCCATCTTTGATTGAACTCCTGAGGTTTTGTGAAACAACTCGTGCTCGCAATACTTGTCTCACTCGTGAAGTTGTTTTGCTGGAGAAACATATCACAAATCTTTGATATGTCTCAAACGTATCTATGATTTTTTTTTCCCGAACGTAAGAAGTCCAAGGGATTTTGGGCCAAGCCAGGTGGGCTCCACGGAGCCCACAAGCCCCCACTCCGCCACTAGGGGGGAGGCGGCGGTGGGCAGGCTTGTGGCCTCCCTGGCCGCCCCCTGACCTAGGTCTTGCGCCTATATATTCCCAAATATTCCGCAAAAAATTAGGGGAGCCTCGAAAATACTTTTCCGCCGCCGCAAGCTTCTGTTTCCGCAAGATCTAATCTAGAGACCCTTCCCGGCACCCTGCCGGAGGGGACTTTGGAGGTGGAGGGCTTCTTCATCATCATCATCGCCCCTCCAATGACTCGTGAGTAGTTCGCTTCAGACCTACGGGTCCGTAGTTAGTAGCTAGATGGCTTCTTCTCTCTCTTGGATCTTCAATACAAAGTTGTCCATGAACTTCATGGAGATCTATCCGATGTAATCTTCTTTGGCGGTGTGTTTGTCGAGATCTAATGAATTGTGGACTTGTGATCAGATTATCTATGATATAAATTTGAGTCTTTGCTGATTTCTTATATGCATGATTTGATATACTTGTAAGTCTCTCCGAGTCTTGGGTTTTGTTTGGCCAACTAGATCTATGATTCTTGCAATGGGAGAAGTACTTGGTTTTGGGTTCTGCCATGTGGTGACCTTTCCCAGTGACAGTAGGGGCAGCAAGGCACACATCAAGCAGTTGCCATCAAGGGTAAAAAGATGGGGTTTTTATCATTGGTTTGAGATTATCCCTCTACATCATGTCATCTTACTTAAGGCGTTACTCTGTTCTTATGGACTTAATACACTAGATGCATGCTCGATAGCGGTCGACGTGTGGAGTAACAGTAGTAGATGCAGAAAGTATCGGTCTACTTGTTTTGTACGTGATGCCTATAGAAATAATCATTGCATAGATATCGTCACGACTCTACACAGTTCTGTCAATTGCTCGACAGTAATTTGTACACCCACCGTCTACTTGCTTTCATGAGAGACGCCACTAGTAAACACTACGGCCCCCGGGTCTATTCACATCCATCGTTTACATCTCCGCTTTTACTTTGCTTTGTTACTTTGTTGCTTTCAGTTCTCACTTGGCAAACAATCTATAAGGGATTGACAACCCCTTCATAGCGTTGGGTGCAAGCTTTTGTGTTTGTGCAGGATCTTGAGATACTCTTCCGCCGGATTGATACCTTGGTTCTCAAACTGAGGGAAATACTTACCGTCATTGTGCTACATCACCCTTTCCGCTTCGAGGGAACACCAACGCAAGGCTCCAAGGCCACGGGGGAAATCCTTTGCATACTTGCCTAGGAAGTCCCTTAAGGCGTAGCCGTAGCTGAAGGATTCCTGGTGCCGTCGACACAACTACTTCTGGCGCCGTTGCAAGGGATACACAGCAAAACAATCAGAAGTATTTCTGGCGCCGTTGAGGGGGATCTTTTTGAGATAGCAGAAGTATTTCTCGCGCCTTTGTCGGGGAGGCGAAATCAAGATCTATCCAAGTAGGTCTCAGAAACTCTTCTCTTGCATTTACTTTTGTTGCTAGTTGCCTCTCGTTTTCCTCTCCCCCACTTCACATTTGTCGTTTTCTTTCACCTCTCGCCTTTGTAGTTTTCTTTTGCCTTTTTGCTGTCTTCTTTTTCCTGTTTCACTCTCTCTTCCTTCTGTTTGTGTGTGAGATAGTCTATCAATGGCTAGACCCACCACTCCAAACGACACCCCTGAAAATGAAGTTACTCAATTTCAGGCAGAATGAGGAAGAAAATTTGAAGGATGCTTGGTACAGGATTTGCAATGCTCAAAGTAGATCTGCTCGTAAGCAATCCACTACCGTCCTCCTTCGCAGTTTCTATGTTGGAATTTCTCCTTGGAATAGGTATATGCTTGATACCATTGTAGGCGGGAACTTTTTGGGGAGTCATACTGTTAACTCCTATAGAGCTATCATTAATTTGGTAGGCTCACCCCCGCTCATGGTTAATGGAACTATCTTGACCTTGGAACACGTGATGCAAAGGCTTGACGCTATTGAAAAGAAAATTGCCACATTAGAACTTATTGAGGGTTTGGATAGAAAGATCCACAATCAATTTACTCAGTACGGATCCAAAGTGGGAAACTTTTTGAAAAATTTAAAGGAGAAGGAACTTATAATTAATGATTCTTCTACAATTGGCAAATTAGAAGATGTCATAACCAACTTGGGTTCCGCTTTTGCCGCTGTGCAAAATACTCCAAATCTTACTCTCAAAAAGACCGTCAAGCCTATTTTTGTTCCAAGAGCTAGTGGTGAGTCATCTAATAAAGATGAAAATCTTAAGATGATAAATGATCACGCTACCTATGGTTTGAGCACCAAAGATGACTATACGTGATTCCATCACTTTCGCCTAGCTAAGGGCGTTAAACAAAAGCGCTTGTTGGGAGGCAACCAACGAATTTATCCTTTTTCTTTCTGTTTTGTGTTTTCCGCACTTTCATAATTCTGTTATGATTGTGTTTTTTGTGTTTCTTTTTGCGTTTGTGCCAAGCAAAACCATTATGATTAGTCTTGAGGATGATCGTTTGGTCATGCTGGGAAAGACAGAAACTTTCTGCTCACGAAAAAAAATCATTTTTTTCTATAAGAGCTTTTGAGTTGATTCTTTTTGCTGCTGATTGCTACGCAAATTCTTCAGACTGTCGTAAATTTTCCAAATTTTTGAAGTACCAGAGGTATACGAAACATACATATTGCTACAGACTGGTCTGCTGTTAACAGATTCTGTTTTTGTTGTGTTGGTTTGCTTATTTTGATGAAACTATGGATAGTATCGGGGGGTATTAGCCATGGAAGATTGAAAGTACAGTAACCCAACATCAGCACAAGTAGAATTTAAGTTTGCTACAGTACCTAAGGAATTGGTGGTTTGCTTTCTTGTACTAATGTTATCATGAGTTTCTGCTTAAGTTTCGTGTTGTGAAGTTTTCAAGTTTTGGGTGAAGTTCTTATGGACAAAAAGATAAAGAGTGGCAAGAGCTCAAGCTTGGGGATGCCCAAGTCAGCCCAAGATATTCAAGGATGCCTTAAAAGCCTAAGCTTGGGGATGCCCCGGGAAGGCATCCCCTCTCTCGTCTTCAATCCATCGGTAACGTTACTTGGGGCTATATTTTTATTCACCACATGTTATGTGTTTTTGCTTGGAGCATCTTGTATCGTAGGAGTCTTTTTTTTTTTTTGTGTCACAATCATCCTTGCTGCACACCTAGAGAGAGAGACATGCACACACCGTGATTTTGCCGAGCTTCACTTATATCTTTTGGTAGACAATTCAGCTCACATGTGCTTCACTTATATCTTTTGAGCTAGATACTTTTGCTCTATGTGCTTCACTTATACCTTTTAGAGCACAGCGGTGCGTGGCTTGGTAGTTTATCTATGCTTTGAAAGTAGTATCAAAAGGGGTAGTTATCCAAAGGGATACGAAAACTTCCACCTTCATGTGCATTGAATAGTTAGAGAAGTTTGATTCATCTCAATTAGTTTTGAGTTGTGGTTATGGTAATATTGAAGTCATGCTAGTAAGGTGTTGTCGATCTAGAAATACTTGTGTTGAAGTTAGTGATTCCCGTAGCATGCACGTATGGTGAACCGCTATGTGATGAAATCTGAGCATGATTAGTATACTGATTGTCATCCTTTGCGTGGCGGTCGGGATCGCATAACGGTTTATACCTACCAACCCTTCCCCTAGGAGTATGCGTTGAATGCTTTGTTTCGATTACTAATAAAACTTTTGCAACAAGTATATGAGTTCTTCATGACTAATGTTGAGTCCATGGTTTAGATGCACTTTCACCTTCCACTATCACTATCTTCTTAGTATCGCGCAACTTTCGCCGGTGCAAAAAACCCACCATTAGCCTCCCTCAAAACAGCCACCATACCTACCTATTATGGCTTTTTCAAAGTCATTCTGAGATATATTGCCATGCAACTACCACCATGATATGTGCCAGCACGTCTACATTGCCTTTGCAGGATTGTAAGATAGCTAGCATGATGTTTCCATTGATGTCTATGCCATGCTAGATCATTGCCACGGTATACTACCGAAGGCATTCCATATAGAGTCATAATTGCTCTAAGTTTTGAGTTGAAAGTGTGATGATCATCATTATTGGAGCATTTTCCCATGTGAGGAAATAAAATAGGCCAAATAAGACCATAAAAAAGAGGCCAAAGAGCCCACCAAAATAAAATAAATATGAGAGAAAAAGAGAGAAGGGACAATGGTACCACTTTTTCCACACTTGTGCATATTGAGCACCATGATCTTCATAATTGAGAGTCTCTCATTTTGTCTCCACAATATAGCTGGTGAGAAATTCTCATTATATAACTTGGCTTGTATATTCCAATGATAGGCTTCCTCAAAATTGCCTTAGGTCTTCGTGAGCAAGCAAGTTGGATGCACACCCACTAGTTTTCTTTAAGAGCTTTCACATACTTGTAGCTCTAGTGCATCATTTGTATGGCAATCCCTACTCATTCACATTGATATCTATTGATGAGCATCTCCACAGCTCATTGATATGCCTAGTTAATGTGACTATCTTCTCCTTTTTTGTGTTGCAACCTCCACCACATTCCACACCATCTATAGTGCTATAACCATGGCTCACGCTCATGTATTGCGTGAGAGCTGAAAATGTCTGAGAAAGTAAAGGTGTGAAACAATTACTTGGCCAATACTGGGGTTGTGGATGATTTAAATTCGTTGTGCAATGATGATAGAGCATAGCCAGACTATATGCTTTTGTAGGGATAACTTTCTTTTGGCCTTGTTATTTTGAAAGTTCATGATTACTTTGCTAGTCTGCTTAAATTATTATTGTTTCCACGTCAATAGCAAACTATTGTTTTGAATCTAATGGATCTGAACATTCACGTCACATAAGAGGAATTACAAAGGACGCCTATGCTAGGTAGCATGAGAGCATCAAAAATTCATTCTTATCACTTCCCTACTCGAGGACGAGCAGGAGTTAAGCTTGGGGATGCTTGATACGTCTCAAACGTATCTATAATTTTTGATGGCTTCACGCTGTTATCTTGCCTTCTTTGTATGTTTTATGTACCTTCTTATATCTTTTTGGGACTAACTTATTAATTCAGTGCCAAGTGCCAGTTCCTGTTTTTCCGTGTTTTTGACTCTTTTTAGATCTGATTTTGGAACGGAGTCCAAACGGAAGAAAAACCCCGAAATGATTTTTTTCCGAACGGAAGAAGTCCACGGGGCTTTTGGGGCAAGCGAGGTGGGCTCCAGGGAGCCCACAAGCCCCCATTCCGCCACCAGGGGGGAGGCGGCGGTGGGCAGGCTTGTGGCCTCCCTGGCCGCCCCCTGACCTAGGTCTTGCGCCTATATATTCCCAAATATTCCGCAAAAAATCAGGGGATCCTCAAAAATACTTTTCCGCCGCCGCCAGCTTCCGTTTTTGCAAGATCTCATCTCGAGACCCTTCCCGGCACCCTGCCGGAGGGGACTTTGGAGGTGGAGGGCTTCTTCATCATCATCATCGCCCCTCCAATGACTCGTGAGTAGTTCACTTCAGACCTATGGGTCCGTAGTTAGTAGCTAGATGGCTTCTTCTCTCTCTTGGATCTTCAATACAAAGTTCTCCATGATCTTCATGGAGATCTATCCGATGTAATCTTCTTTGGCGGTGTGTTTGTCGAGATCTAATGAATTGTGGACTTGTGATCAGATTATCTATGATACAAATTTGAGTCTTTGCTGATTTCTTATATGCATGATTTGATATCCTTGTAAGTCTCTCCGAGTCTTGGGTTTTGTTTGGCCAACTAGATTTATGATTCTTGCAATGGGAGAAGTGCTTGGTTTTGGGTTCTGCCATGTGGTTACCTTTCCCAGTGACAGTAGGGGCAGCAAGGCACACATCAAGCAGTTGTCATCAAGGGTAAAAAGATGGGGTTTTTATCATTGGTTTGAGATTATCCCTCTACATCATGTCATCTTGCTTAAGGCGTTACTCTGTTCTTATGGACTTAATACACTAGATGCATGATGGGTAGCAGTCGACGTGTGGAGTAATAGTAGTAGATGCAGAAAGTATCGGTCTACTTGTTTCGGACGTGATGCCTATAGAAATAATCATTGCATAGATATCGTCACGACTGTGCACAGTTCTGTCAATTGCTCGACAGTAATTTGTACACCCACCGTCTACTTGCTTTCATGAGAGAAGCCACTAGTAAACACTAGGGGCCCCGGGTCTATTCACATCCATCGTTTACATCTCCGCTTTTACTTTGCTTTGTTACTTTGTTGCTTTCAGTTCTCACTTGGCAAACAATCTATAAGGGATTGACAACCCCTTCATAGCGTTGGGTGCAAGCTTTTGTGTTTGTGCAGGATCTTGAGATACTCTTCCGCCGGATTGATACCTTGGTTCTCAAACTGAGGGAAATAATTACCGTCGATGTGCTACATCACCCTTTCCGCTTCGAGGGAACACCAACGCAAGGCTCCAAGGCCACGGGGCAAATCCTTTGCATACTTGCCTAGGAAGTCCCTTAAGGCATAGCCGTAGCTGAAGGATTCCTCGTGCCGTCGACACAACTACTTCTGGCGCCGTCGCAAGGGATACACAGCAAAACAATCATAAGTATTTCTGGCGCCGTTGCCGGAGATCTTATTGAGATAGCAATCTCCAAAGTATAAATCAAAGACTGATGGCCCTCTTGGAGTCAAAGGTTGCAACAACTCCACCATCACCACCAAAGGAGGACAACTGAGCATTGGTATGGGCAATCCCCTTGGCTTGTGCCAAGCTTGGGGGAGTTGCCCCGGTATCGTATCACCATCACATCTTTTGCCTTTACCTTTGTTTTAGTTTTCCTTTTCAGTTTTCTCTTTTTCTAGTAGAGTAAAAGTCTTAGTGTTTTAGTTTCGAGTTTTGCTTTGTGCCACCCGCGATGTATTCTTGCCCGTGAGCCATATAATAAAGAGTGTCTTAGTTGAAGGGCTTTGCCTCTTGCCATGATCAAAAGAGTGAGAATAGAACAAAAGCATGAAAGATCATGTAGTGATCTTATGGGAAGTGATGGCTTCACATATAAAAAGAATGAGGATTGAAACTTGTTGAGGGTAGGCGAACGTAGACCTTGGTCATTGTTGAAATTAATAGGAAGTGATAAAGAAGGAGAGGTTCACATATAAATATATCATCTCTAACACCACCTATGATTGTGAACACTCACTAAATTATTGCATGCCTAGAAGTAGATGTTGGACAAGGAAGACAACGTAATGGATTGTGGTTGCTTGGTTCCGAACAATGTTATATGATTAGAGATCCCTTAGCATGTGACGATTGCTTCCACCTCACATTAGCCAAACCTCCCGCACTAAGTAGAGATACTACCTGTGCATCCATAAACCTTCAAACCAGTTTTGCCATGAGTGTCCACCATACCTACCTATGGATTGAATAAGATCCCTCAAGTAAGTTGTCATCGGTGCAAGTAATAAAAATTGCTCTCTAATATGTATGATCTATTAGTGTGTGGAAAATAAGCTTTGTACGAACCTGTGATGAGGAAGACATAAAAGCGACAAACTGCATAATAAAGTTCTTTATCACAGGGGGAAATATAAAGTGACGTTCCTCCGCACTAAGAGGACACGCATCCAAACCTCAAAAGTGCATGACAACCTCTGCTTCCCTCTGCAAAGGGCCTATCTTGTACCTTTACGTTTTGCCCGTGAAAGAGTCGTGGTGATCTTCACCAATTCCTTGTTTTGCCTTTGTCTTGGCTACCGTCACATGCTTGGGAAAGATCTATATTCATATGTCAACTTGGAGGTAGGCATTCATGAATTATTATTGTTGACATTACCCTTGAGGTAAGCAGTTGGGAGGCAAAACTATAAGCCCCTATCTTTCTCTGTGTCCAGCTGAAACTTTGATCTCATGAGTACCACGTGAGTTGTAGAAATTGTAGAGAACGAAAGAATGATTGAGTATGTGGATTTTCTTTACAAGCTCTTATTGACTCTTTGTGATGTTGTGATAAATTGCAATTGCTTCAATGACTAAAGGCTATCGGTTGTTACTTCTCGGTAAGGTTCTTGATCCATGCTTTACTTTGTGAAGGAATTATCACTTTAGCATGAGAGATTATATGTTGGTATTGCTGTTCTAATCTTGATCATGATGCATGCATGTTCGTATCTTGTTTTGTCGATACCTCTCTACCTAAACATGCGGACATATTTAGTGAGCTAGGCTTTCGCTTGAGGACAGGCGAGGTCTAAGCTTGGGGGAGTTGATACGTCCATTTTGCATCATGTTTTCATGTTGATATTTATCGCTTATTTGGCTGTTATTTCACTTCACGGTACTATTCTTATGCCTTTTCTCTCTTATTTTGCAAGGTTTACATGAAGAGGGAGAATACCGGCAACTAGAATTTTGGCCTGAAAGTGGAGCAAACTTGAGATACCTATTCTGCGAAACTCCAAACGCCGTGAAAATCAACGGAGATTTTTTCCCCAATATATAAAAAATACTGGGCCGAAGAAGTACCGGAGGAGGGCCAGGGGGTGGCCACAATTCTGCACGGCGCGGCCACCCCCCAAGTCGCGCCATGGGGGCTTGTGGGCACCTTGTTGGCCCACTTGCCCCCCTCTTTTGCTATATGGAGGGTTTCGTCTAGAAAAAAAAATCAGAAGGGAGCTTTTTCGTGGTTTCGCCGCCGCCACGAGGCGGAACTTGAGCAGAACCAATCTAGAGCTCCAGCAGGACGATCCTGCCAGGGAAACTTCCCTCCCGGAGGGGGAAATCATCGCCATCGTCATCACCAACACTCCTCTCATCGTAGGGGACTCGTCACCATCAACATCTTCATTAGCACCATCTCATCTCCAAACCCTAGTTCATATCTTGTAACCAATCTCCGTCTCGCGACTCCGATTGGTACTTGTAAGGTTGCTAGTAGTGTTGATTACTCTTTGTAGTTGATGCTAGTTGGATTATTTGGTAGAAGAGTTTATGTTCAGATCCTTGATGCTACTCATTACACCTCTGATCATGATTATGATTATGCTTTGTGAGTAGTTACTTTTGTTCCTGAGGACATGGGGTAAGTCATGCTAATAATAGTCATGTGAATTTGGTATTCGTTCGGTAATTTGATATCTTGTATGTTGTTTTTCCTCTAGTGGTGTTATGTGAACGTCGACTACATAACACTTCACCATTATTTGGGCCTAGAGGAAGGCATTGGGAAGTAGTAAGTAGATGATGGGTTGCTAGAGTGACAGAAGCTTAAACCCTAGTTTATGCGTTGCTTCGTAAGGGGCTGATTTGGATCCACTAGTTTAATGCTATGGTTAGACTTTGTCTTAATTCTTATTTCGTAGTTGCGGATGCTTGCGAGAGGGGTTAATCATAAGTGGGATGCTTGTCCAAGTAAGGGCAGTACCCAAGCGCCGGTCCACCCACATATCAAACTATCAAAGTAACGAACGTGAATCATATGAACATGATGAAACTAGCATGACAGAAATTCCCGTGTGTCCTAGGGAGCGTTTTTCCTCCTATAAGACTTTGTCCAGGCTTGTCCCTTGCTACAAAAGGGATTGGGACACTTTGCTGCACCGTTGCTACTTTTGTTACTTGTTGCTTGCTACGGATCATCTCACCACACAATCACTTGTTACCGACAATTCCAGTGTCTGCAGATTTTTCCTTGGTGAAAACCACTTGTCAGATCCTTCTGCTCCTCGTTGGGTTCGACACTCTTACTTATCGAAAGGACTACGATTGATCCCCTATACTTGTGGGTCATCAGTAGGCATGGGGGCTACTCCAACGATGAGACTACTCAAGATTCCCTCAAGCCGCTTCGCTTAGCCGATGTTTTCATGGCAGGGACAACAGTGGCCTTCAACTCCACGACGACTGATGCAGCAAGCGGGACCGGCACTTCGCCGTCGTCTCCATGCATGGACGGATCGGACAAAACGTTGGCTCAAGCTATTGCTGACTTGATGGCCACCATGACAAATCTTTTGGAAGTACCTATAACCATGGAGAATCATGCAGAATGTAACACAAAGATGTCCAAGCTTCATGAGCAGATGGTTAAGGTTCAGAAGGATATCAATGCTGAGAATATTCGCATGACGGAGGTGCAGATTCACATCCACAGCGAGTTTGAACACCTGAAGACAGAGGCATGACATCTGGGTTTTTCTCAGAACGCTTTAGAGGTGGTTCATCGAAGGAGACATTCAACCCGTCTGCCCCTAGATTACGAGCCTACATGCATGTTCAGCACACGCCCGCGGGATACGCCACGGGCTGGGACTAGTACGCCCAAGGCGCTGATTATACCCAGTTAAGCCGAGAAGTGCAGCCATGGACGCCTCAACCTCATCAGCCGGCTCGACAGCGTGAGCCGGCCCACCCTTCGGTTGCTCAGTTGTCACCTCATTGTTTCCAAATGCCAACGGGTCACTTTTCCAATCTTGTGGACAACATGCTGGCACGACTCACGACCTTGGAGTGCTTTCGATCACGGGAAACATCCCAATTGAGATTGAAGCCAGGAACACCATCGATATGTTGAAGATTGCGATCACCCAACACGCACTTTACTCCTATATTCCTGATCGGGTTCACTCTGCCCCTTATCATAGTCGCAGTAGAAGTCTACACACGGAGTCTCTCGCGGTCTCTGATAGTGAACACAGGTAGCATGCTCAGAATTCCGCATCCCGGTCAGCAATATCAAACATGTAGACAATCATCAATGCGGCTCGGGCCATGCGAGAGGCATAAGTGACGGGCCAGATGCCTCCCTCCACACCCTAGCCAGTTTCTTCCGGGATGGGTCTAAGCTCCAGAAATATCGGAATGACATGTCTCGAGCGGGCACTGTGCAATGAGAGTATGCCCAAGGATTTCAAGGGACCTCGCAAGGTACCTAATAAGATGGCTGATCTCGAGCTGAGTTCATGGATAGAGAGCTATGAGATAGCCATGGTCATGCTGGATGTTAGTGATCTAGTGTGTGCTAAGTACTTAACCATGATGTTCGAAGGAAAGGGTCGCACATGGTTGAAAAACCTACCTCCTAATTCAATAAATACTTGGGAAGAATTGAAGGATCACTTCATCAAAAACTTTCAAGGAACCTACAAACGCCCAATGATGATTTTTGATCTACAACATTGTATCCAACGTATGTGCCCATCACTAACTCGCTGAGTCACTGAGATTATTCACTCCTCTGACAATATAACAGCTGCCCAGACTGCCTTAATTTTGGAGAAGAACTGACACTTCCAGACTCTTGTTGAGAAGCTTGGGCACCTCAAGTAAAAGGTTCAAGACATGGGAGACCTTATGGGTGTCCTTACTAGGTACGCTGAGTCATAAAACACAAAACGTCCTCATTCATACGATGAAAAGTCTTGCAAAGGCAAGAAAAACAATGGTGGTAAGGGTCACTAGCACAACAACTCAGGGCATAACGGATATCATGGTAATCAAGGCAATGATGGTAAGCATAAGCATCCAGAGGGAGGATCAGACTTTGTCGCTAAGACCAACACTCGCTTCAAGGGTCATCGATGGAACAACAACTCCGGCAGGTCTTACAGTGGGAACAAGCCTCATAACCCTGAGGAAGTACATAAAGGTCCTTGTCCCAAAGATAGTTTCCCACACAAGCCGGTCAACCACTCGTGGGAGAACTGCATTATCATGCAAGAGTTTCGCAATCGAGCTTATCAGAATCACCACGGAGGTGGTGGCGGGGGACACCCGGGTCAACCCGGCGCCGGTGGGGATTTGGGACCGGCTTCTGAGGAGTCAGCTTGTCCGGTGGCTTCACAAGTCTTGGCTCCCATGGATCAGGCGGCTCGGGGAATGGTTTACAGGGTTCTGGTGATAATGGCGGTGGAAATCAACGTTCCAGCAAGGCAATCAGCAGCAGGGTAATCATGCCAGTTTTCAGAGCAACCCTAAGAAGTTGAACAATGAACAATATCACATGTTCACAACCAGCACTTACAAGCGTGACCACAAAGTTCAACATAGAGCCATCAATATGGTCGAATTTGCTATCCCCGCATACTTAAATTGGTTAGAACAACTCATGACATGGAGTAGAGATGATCATCCTCCCCGGGTTGATAATCCGGGTGATCTTCGCTCTGGTGGTGGCACCTCAAGTTGGTGGCCGTAAGCTCACAAAGGTACTCATGGTCGGGGCAAGCGGCATCAACATCTTATACTATGACATTTTCAGATGGATCAATCTGTCAAAAAAACAACTACAACCCTCCTCCATAGTTTTTATGCGATTGTTCCTCGGAAGTGAGCATATCCAGTTGTTCGAATCAAGCTATAAGTTTCTTTTGGTATGGAGCTCAATTATAGATGCGTGTCTGTGTTCTTTGAGGTGGTCAATATTGAGAGCCCTTATCACGCCCTCTTTGGATGACCGACTTATGCTCTCTTCATGGCATGACCTTGTTACGTCTATCCCAAGCTGAAGCTCCCTCGGCCAAAGGGAACAAAACAGTTGATGGCACCAAAAAATTGCTCAAGAATGTGAGGAAGGAGATGTCGCTTATGCTGAGTCGGGTTGCATAGGAGAAGCGCTGAAATTCTACATAGCCAATGTTGACCCGACAGACATGAGCCCCTGAAAAATCTCATTATGGAGTCTGACCCCCTGCTCAAATTCAAGCCATACAAGGATACAAAATATATTTATTTTACTCCATGAGATTCGTCCCAAATAGGAAAGCATGCTCATCGAGTTCATCCATGAGAATCGGGACATTTTTGCATGGAAACCTTCTGACATGCCTGGTGTACCGAGAGAACTCACTCAGCACCACCTCAATGTGGATCCAAATATGAAAAATGTCCGACAATACCTCCCTCTTTTTAACAAGGAGAGATGAAAGGCTATTGGTGAAGAAGTGGTCTGACTCTTATCTTTCGAGTTCATTGTTGAAGTTTTCCACCCTGAATGGTTGGCAAATCCAGTGCTTGTTCTAAAAAAAATGGCACGTGGCGCATGTGTGTCGATTACACACATCTTAAGAAAGCTTGTCCTAAGGACCCGTTCACTCTTCCTAGCATTGACGAGATCATCGACTCCATCACTGGTTGTGAGAGATTGTGTTTCCTAGATGCTTACTCTGACTATCATCAGATCAAGATGGACGTTGAGGATCAGGCTAAATTGGACTTTATCACACCTTTTGGTCTTTCTACTATGTCTCTATGCCTTTTGGACTTAAGAGCATGGGGGCTACTTATCAGTGTTCCATACATATTTTTTTCCACAAGCAGATCGGGCGCAATGTTCATGCTTACGTTGATGATATTGTGGTCAAGTAATAGAAGAAGGAGACTTTGTTCGATGACCTCAAGGATAATTTTGATAATCTTCGGGTTTACAAGATGAAGCTTAACCCGGCTAAATGCGCCTTTGGTGTCCCTACGGGCAAGTTACTTGGTTTTCTCGTATCGGAACAGGGTATCGAGGCTAACCCACACAAGATCAAAGTAGTGACCTCGCTCGTTAAGCCGACCAATGTCAATGATGTCTAGCATATGGTGGGTCACATCGTAGCCTTAAACCGGTTCATAAACCTCCTCGGTGAGAAGGCGATTCCACTGTACCGACTATTGAAAAAGACACACAATTTTGTCTAGACTGATGCTGCAAACAAAGCTTTCGAAGCTCTTAAGAATCAATTGGTTGAGACGCCATCCTTGCCGCCCCAATTGATAAAGAGCCTATGTTCCTGTACATCATCGCCAATAATAGAACAATGAGTGTAGCAGTTGTCATGAAATGGAAGTAGGCCAGGAAAGAATCCCAGTCCAGAGGCCAGTCTATTATGTCAGTGAAGTTTTGACCTTGTCCAAGAAATGATATCCACACTTCAAAAATAGGTATTTGGTGTTTTCATGGCTAGCCACAAATTGAAACACTATTTTGAGGAACACCCAATTACCATGGTTAGTTCAGCTCCTCTAGGAGACATCATCCAAAATCGGGAGGCTACTGGCCGGGTTGCTAAGTGGGCAATGGAGCTTGGACCACACCATGCGAAGTATGTGCCCGGGACAACTATCAAATCTTGGGCATTGGTGGACTTCGTTAATGATTAGACTGAATTACAAGTCCGCGAGGAGAAGCCTGATAACACATATTAGACGATACACTTCGATGGCTCTAGGCAATTGAAAGGCTGGGGGTTGGAATTATCATATCTTCTCCACGAGGTGACAAATTTTGCTATGTTTTATGGCTCATGTTCGCTTGTACTAACAATGCGGCTGAATATAAGGAACTCCTCCATGGGCTCTGCATGGCTAAGAAAATGAACTTAAGTCGGGTCAAATGTTTGGGTGACTCTGATTTGGCTGCTCAACAAGTATCTAGGACTTGGCATTCAAAGGACCCCCCTATGGTGGCTTAGTAGCACGTAGTCACCATCATCATATGTCATTTTCAGGGTTATAAGCTGATCATATTGAATGCGGGCTCAACGAAGCTACAGACGCTATGTCGCGTTTAGGCTCTCAGGGTAAGCCGGTTCCTGCCAATGTGTTCGTTGATGTCCTTCATATCCCTTCCGTCAAATTTCCATCATAGGAATAGGGATGGCAATGGGTACCCATTACCCACGTACCCTACGGGTAAAAACCCTATTAGGATAAGGGTATGGGACAAAAATTTACCCATGGGTATATAAATAGAAAAATCTAAAACCCACCGGGTAGAGTGGGTACGGGTATGGGATCATATAACCCATACCCATATACCCATGTACCCATATAAAATGTATGTAAACTCAAAATTATCTCTACAATCTACATTATGTCAATAATTTGTGAACTGAAAGTGTATGCCTATGTGTTATTGTTTATGACTATATGATGTTGTTTTATAGGAATGTCTTGTAGTTATAAGCTATCTTTGTAAACTATATGATACTATGAAGTTCAAAACTATAAGTTGTTTAAATTGATGTTCTGCAAATATGGGTAATTTTACCCATGGGTTCCCGTCTACCCGTCGGGTAACGGGTATGGGGAAAAAATTTATCCGTTGACGGGCATGGGTAAGGGTGATGGGTAATCTCAGACGGGACGGGTAAGGGTATGGGGAGGCTCCACCCGTACCCATACTGAAAGGATCGATATGGTTGACTAGAGGGGGGGTGAATAGGCAACTACCATTTTTTAGCTTTTCTAAATAAATATGGAGTAGCAATCATAAAGGTACACTAACATGGCACTAGGAGAACAACCTATATGATGCTACTTAGTAACGAGTAACGAAGCACGTAGGAGATACTCTACAACACCAACATATACAAAGTAAAGGTAAGAGATAACCACAAGTGGAACTGATGAAGACGAGGATGTGTTACCGAAGTTCCTTCCTACGTCTCCGTTGGAGCGGTGTGGAGGCACAATGCTCCCCAATAAGCCACTAGGGCCACCGTATTCTCCTCACGCCCTCGCACAATGCAAGGTACCGTGATTCCACTATAGGTGCTCTTGAAGGCGGCGACCGAACCTTTACAAACAAGGTTGGGGCAATCTCCACACAAAGCTTGGAGGCTCCCAACAAGACCACGGAGCTTCACCACAATGGAATGTGGCTCCGAGGTGACCTCAACCGTCTAGGGTGCTCAACCACCAAAGAGTAACAAGATCCGCAAGGGATTAGTAGGGGGAATCAAATATCCTTTGGTGGAAGTGTGGATCAAGGCCTTCTCAAGCAATCCCTAGAAAATCAACAAGATTGATTGGCTAGGGAGAGAGATCGGGCTAAAATGAGCTTGTGGAGCAACAATGGAGCTTAGAGAGGTCAAAGGTGAGCTCAAGGAAGAAGGGGATGCATTTATATAGTGGGTGGGGCAGATCCAGCCGTTACCCACCTGCCACATAAATGCACGAGCGGTACTAACGCTCCTCGAGCGGTACTACCGCTTCCTAGAGCGGTACTACCTCTCCAGGGAGCGGTACTACCGCTCAGCTCCTTACCAACCACGGTAGTACCGGGGGTACTACCGCGCCACCCCCTCCGTAGGAAAGTATGCGAGAAAAGGTCCGTCGGTGCGGTAGTAAAATAATACTACCGCAATGAGGGCGGTAGTACCGCCCTTGGAGCGGTACTAAAAAACTACTACCGTTCTTTGGGCGGTAGTACCGCTCCTGGAGCGGTAGTAAAAGTTTACTACCGCACCTGGGACGATAGTACCGCTCCTGGAGCGGTACTACCGCTTACCCCCTTTCACATAGGCAGGAAAAAAGCAATGGTGCTCCATTGAGGCTAAAATATGGGTGGGTGCATGAGGTGTGTGTGTGAAGATTCCACCCAAACCTTTCCGACGCGGAACCCCTCTTGGTACGAAGACTTTCCTATGACTCAAACTAGGAAGAGAAATGTAGAACAAAATCCGTCTTCGAGATCCTCCGAGGGGCGTCGAGTCATCTTGTGCCTAAAGGAGAATATTCTGAAATGCTGAGGACACAAGATTAGTCCGCACAACAATTGTCATCAATCACTAAAACCACTTAGGATAAATATGCCCTAACAATCTCCCCCTTTTTGGTGGATTGATGACAATGTTGGATTTGCACAAAGAAATAGAGATAGGCATATGCAAACTTCAACGATATCACGAGGGGGGGTAGTTTCCTATGGGTATGTGCATACCAACAACTAAGCACAGAGAGAACACTCCCCCTAGATTATATAGACTAAGCCATCCTTACTACATACGTACGAGAGATGAAGAATATTGAAGCATGGCAAAGCATGTGAGCAAAGGAATACTGGCACAAGATACTATGTCTCACAGGTTAAACAAAAATAATAATACTAATAATACTGAGATGGAAGATAAGCAAGATAAAACATATATCTCACAATAAGATAGGATCTGACGACTCAGTCTCAACCATAAAGCAAAAGTAGCGAACGAAAGCAACAAAGTTTTCTCAAACCAACAAACCATAAAAACTAGAGAACGAACGAGCAAATCCTACGCTCTCTCCCCCTTTGGCATCGAAACACCAAAAAGGCAGAGAGGAGCCCTAACACCCAGGTGGTAGAAACATCAGTCGGTGTCCTCCTCATCATGATACTCCTCATCGGAGCCATCCTCGGTGTCCTCCTACTCCTCAGATGCAGCCCACGGAAGATGGTGCTTCTCCATCCATGCCGCCTCGGGGGTGATCTCAGTCTCAGAACCGCTGGAGAAGGGAATGTCAAGCTTCCTCATGATCAACTTGTCGCGCTGGCGACTCTCCTTCTGAGCAACATGTGTGCGGTACTGGCCCTTGGCCTGCATACAGAACAGGGTCTTCATCCTGTCAGTGAGCCGTGTGGACCAAGACGGTGCCGCAGTTGTGTGGGAACCCTCACCCTGTGTAGGAGCCGCTGGAGGGGCCTCATCCTCAGCGCCTGGCAGATCGTCATCAGAATCTCTAGGGGCAGCCTGACGAGAAGAGGTGTTGGCCCATTTGTCTTTCTGACGCAGCTTGATGGGCTCATGGCGGACCCAATCAGGAGCAAGAAACTCAGCCCCGGGGAATAGCTTGATCCAGGTAGCCTTGATAAAATAGAAGAGGTATGGACCGTAGATTGGGACCTTACGGTTAATGACCGCAGAGTAGAGTTTAGTCCACATGATATGAGAAACATCAAGGGGCTGACACTGACGATTCCTCGCTTTCTGACACAAGAGGAGCATGTCTACCAGGTAGGAGTGCACTTGGTCCTTGTTGCCAACCCTGGGAAACAGTGTGTTGCGAAAGATCCGGTGCATCACATCCAAGAAGGGGTTCATCACATAGGATACCTCACCAGTGGGGGTGTGCTTCACAGAGAGGTACGGGAGCAGCTTCTCCTTGGGAGCGGCTTGGGCCTTGGCATGGGGGCGCAAGCCAACAGCAGTAGTGAGGCCCTCATCCCTGACCTGAAGAAGATCCATGAAGTCTTTCCATGTAGCAGTCAGCTGCATGCCATTTGTCATCCAAGTCATAGTGCGGGCATCATCATGGTGAAAGTGCACTGTAGCGAAGAAGTGAGCTACAATGGTAATATCAAAATCCTGGTAGAACGAGATGAGGTCTACAATCTGAAGTTGCTCCACCATAGCAAGGGCCTCCCCAAAATAAGTCATGTCCTTCCTCAAATGTTCAAGATCTATCCACTGCACCAGGACATAGAGGTTCTTCTTTGATTTGAGCACGTCTTCATAGATTAAGAACTGATCGCGAGTCCAAAACTGTTCACCGCCAGGGAACTCCTCCCTATTGCTGGCATATGGGTTGAGCTTGCGACGGTGTTGGAACTCGGCAAGCGGCATAGTGTTCCAGTTGACGGAGGGCTTCTTTGGAGCAGGCTTCTTGAACGAGCACTTGGGGGCATTGGAGCCTTCACACGGATCAGAGGAAGGTCGCTTGGAGCTGGCAGTGCGAGACAGGTTGGAACGATGGGAACCACCACCTAGGATACGCAAAACAACACACAAAACACGAAAGAAAGGAGAAACAAGTCAAGGCAATGAATAAGAGCGACCCAAAACCTCATAAAACACAATAGATCAGTGGGTGTGCACAAAGGGGAGCGGTAGTACCGCAGGTGGTGCTACCGCTTGTAGAGCGGTAGTAAAATTTTACTACCGCTCTGGGAGCGGTAGTAAAATTTTACTACCGCTCTACAAGCGGTAGCACCGCTCCTCGAGCGGTAGTACCGCACGGGACGGCCTAATCTCAGATCAAATCAATTTTGACAGGGAAAAAACTAGTGAAGTAGACATCGAAAACCATAGATCTGGATCCTAAGAAGGCCTAGGCACACACACACCTAAGCAAAGAATCATATTACCCAAAAAGCTACCATGAACTCCCAATCACGATGCCATGAGTCTATATGCCCTATCCCTAGAAGGAATCAACGAACAAAGCATAAGATTGCAGATGAGGGGCAGTACCGAAGTCCATGGCGCGTGGGGAAGAGTCCCACTGGTCGGAATCGGAGGACGATGGCCGGATAGGGAGATCCGGCGATGCCCTAGGACAGTTTTTGAGGAGAGGAGAGAGAGAAACAGAGAAGAACTCGGGGCATATGGGGAAAAAGAACGGCCTCCCGGCCCTTTAAATAGTCCCCTAGGCGAGGCGACGCGGTAGTACCGCAGTCATCGCGGTAGTACCGCTCTACGTGCGGTAGTACCACGCCCACAACGGTAGTAAAAAATTAGTACCGTGCTGGTGGCAGTAGTACCGCATGGCAAGCGGTAGTACCGCTCCCCCGGCGGTAGTAAAATTTTACTACCGTGCTGGGGGCGGTAGTACCGTGCATGAAGTCACAAAAATGGCCAAAAAGAGCTCTCTACTCCTTAGGTGCTTGATCAAGCCAAGAGAAACCAAAACACGAAAACAAGGACACACCGAAGAGAGAGAAACAACACAGAGACTCCAAGGGAGAGGGCGGTGGCCTAGGCCACCAATGTTTGAGACAAATGGTATGACACCGCGAAGAATTATCCTTGGGTTCATGATCATATCTCGTCTTTGAAGCACAAGTGCCATTTGGTGATGGCCAAAGTGAAAGACTTGATCGATTTATGCATAATGGGGGGAGGGAAAGTTCATTGAGAGAACAACACTCCCCCTATGTCCATGCCTACATCTAGCGCAAGATGTAATGTAGAGTGAGGTGCAGAGTGCCTAGTTTCAATCCACATTACTTGAATCAATGATATTTAGCTCATGCCTTAACTCCCGGAACCTCGCTTCATCTAGGGGCTTAGTGAAAATATCTGCAAGTTGCTCTTCAGTGTTGATGAAGTGAATCTCAATATCGCCTAGCTTGATATGTTCACGAATGAAGTGATGACGAATATCAATGTGCTTGGTCTTGCTGTGTTGAACTGGATTGAGAGAAATCTTGATAGCACTTTGATTGTCACATAGGAGAGGTACTTTGTCACAGGTGACACCGTAGTCCTTTAAAGTTTGCCTCATCCATAGTAACTGGGCACAACAACTTGCAGCTGCTACATACTCAGCTTCGGTGGAGGATAGTGATACACAGTTCTACTTCTTGGAAGACCAACTTACCAGTGAACGACCAAGGAATTGGCATCCTCCAGAGGTTGACTTCCTCTCCACACAGTCACCTGCCCAATCTGAGTCAGAATAGCCTACTAGGTTAAAGTTTGCTCATTTGGGATACCATAGACCAAAGTTTGGGGTATGAGCCAAATATCGAAAGATTCGTTTGACAGCCATGTAATGACTCTCCTTTGGTGCGGATTGAAACCGTGCACAAATCCCTACACTCAACATGATATCAGGTCTAGATGCACAAAGATAAAGGAGGGATCCAATCATGGAGCGATATACCTTTTGATCCACTGCTTTACCATTGGGATCACTGTCAAGCTTACATCGTGTTGGCATGGGAAACTTGACCGGCTTGACATCCTCTAGCTCAAACCTTTTGAGCATGTCTTGAGTGTACTTGGCTTGTTTAATGAAAGTCCCTTCTAAGCCTTGTTTGATCTCGAACCCGAGGAAGAACTTCAACTCACCCATCATCGACATCTCAAATTTCTCGGTCATCAGTGCAGCAAATTCTTCATTGAAAGATTCGTTAGGAGAACCAAAAATGATGTCATCAACATATAGTTGGCATATGAAAAAATCCCTTTGACCCTCTTAGTAAAAAGAGTGGGATCAATCTTCCCAATTTCAAACCCACGATCTTGTAATAACTCAGTAAGATACTCATACCACGCACGTGGGGCTTGTTTAAGGCCATAGAGTGCCTTATTAAGTTTGTACATATGATTGGGGAGCTTGGGATGTTCGAACCCCGGGGGTTGTTTGACATATACCAACTCATTTAAAGGACCATTAAGAAAAGCACTTTTCACATCCATTTGTTGTAATTTGAAATTATGATGAGAAGCAAATGCAAGCATCATGCGAATAGATTCTAAACGAGCAACAGGGGCAAAGGTTTCACCATAGTCGATACCCTCGACTTGGGAGTAGCCTTGAGCCACCAATCTTGCCTTCTTTCGAATCACAATCCCATTGGCATCTTGCTTGTTCTTGAAGATACATTTGGTCCCGATGACATTATGTTCCTCCGTTGGCCTTGGCACTAAATCCCAGACTTGATTGCGCTCGAAATTGTTGAGTTCTTCATGCATGGCCATAAGCCAATCCTCATCATCGAGCGCTTCCTGTACCTGTTGAGGTTCACAATACGAAACAAACGCGTGATGCTCACAATAATTCCAAATTTGTTAACAAGTGGATACTCCCTTTTTCAAACTACCAAGTACATTCTTCATAAGATATGACTTGACTCTCAGCTTGTTCGCAATCTTGGCTGCACGATGCTCCAAGAGTTCTTCATTGGATAACTGGGGAACATTGACTTGATTGCTTTGTGTGCCCTTGCGTTTTGATCTTCCCTTGGCACCATTACCCCGTTTAGGCGCCGCGGAAGGGAATTGTGAGACAGCATCCTGATCAACTTGATCTTCGTCTTGAGCAGGTTCACTAGTTTGTCCTTGTTCTTGTGGTTGCTCTTGATCTTGATCTTGTGCTTCTATTTGGTCCGGATCATGTGGTTGCACTTGATCTTGATCTTGAGCCGGTTCGGAACCTTGGGTGAGTGCTTGTACTTCATGGGGCACATCACCATCTTTAGGCACTTGGTCTTGATCTTGAGTATGTTCAACTTGTTGAGGGTCTTCTCTTTGTTCATCGGAAGCGTGTGGGACTTCTGAGGATGATGGCTCCACTTGAGTAGAGCATTGTCCTTCTCCTTCGGCCACAAGGGGTTCCTCAATGGGGAGTATTTGACCAATCCCCATTCTTCTTATGGCTTGGGGAGGAATTTCATCACCTACATCACATAGACCACTTTGCTCCACTTGGGAGCCATTATTTTCATCAAACTCCATGTTACAGGTCTCCTCAATGAGTCCGGTGGACTTGTTGAGGACACGGTAAGCATGAGAGCTTGTAGCATAACCAACAAAGATGCCCTCATGTGCTCTAGAATCAAATTTAGCTAAACGTGCACCTTTCTTGAGAATGAAACACTTACACTCGAATACCCGAAAGTACTTGAGATTGGGTTTGTTTCTGGTGAGAATCTCATATCGGGTCTTGTTCAAGCCTTTGCGGATATAGAGCCGATTTGACGCATGACATGATGTGTTGATGGCTTCGGCCCAAAAGTTATATGGAGATTTGTATTCCGCCATCATAGTTCTTGCAGCTTCTATCAGTGTCCGGTTCTTCCTTTACGCCACACCATTTTGTTAAGGGGTATATGGTGCCGAATATTGATGTTTTATTCCCTCATCACCTAGAAACTCATCCAAGGTGTAGTTCTTGAACTCTGTGCTGTTGTCACTTCTGATCATCAAAATATTTGCTTCATGTTGACGTTGAGCTTCATTAGCAAAGTTGATAACAGTCTGTTGAGTCTCACTCTTCCTCTTGAATAAATATACCCAAGTGTATCTTGAGTAATCATCAAGAATCACCAAGCAGTACTTTCTGCCCCCAAGACTATCAAATGATGGAGGACCGAAGAGATCCATATGAAGGAGCTCCAACGGTCTCTTGGTGTAAATGAGGATCATTGGATGATGAGCAGTCTCATGGATTTTCCCTTCAATGCAGGCACTGCAAGCACGATCTTTGGCAAAACTCACATTTGTTAGTCCACGAATATGGTTCCCTTTAAGGAGACTTTGCAAAGATCTCATATTGACATGGGCTAGTCGGCGATGCCAAAGCCAGCCCACATCAACTTTAGCCATTAGACATGTCGCAGTCTTAGTGGGTCGCTTTGAAAAGTTCACCACATAGAGACCATTTTCGACATGTCCAACATAGGCTACTTTAAGAGTCTTGCTCCACAAAAGGACCACAGTATCAAGATTAAAGAATGTGGAGAAGCCCATGATTGCAAGTTGACGAACCGAAAGTAAATTATAGGCAAGGGACTCAACAAGCATGACCTTCTCAATAGATAACTCTTGAGTGATGACCACCTTACCAAATCCCAATACCTTTGACAATGATGCATCGACGAATTGGACATGGGTGGGCATAGATGGAGAAGGATGCACATCCACCACTAAGTCCTTGCTTCCGGTCATATGATTTGTTGCTCCACTATCGAGCAACCATGACACCCCTCCGGAAGCAAACTCCTGCAAAGGATCAAGGCTTGGTTTTAGGTACCCATTTTTGAATGGGTCCTTTAACGTTAGAGACAAGGGTCTTAGGAACCCAAATAGCACATTCAATGTATTCATAGTAAGAACCAATAAATCTGGCATAAACATGCCCATCACCAGCACGACATAAAACATAGGAAGGATTTAGTTTGTCGGCCGTGTTGGTAGGAATGGTTTTGCCCTTCTTGATGCTCCCATTTTCCACCTTGTTCCTGTTCACCTCCTGAGTCCCTTCGCCCTCTTTGACAAAGATGTCCATGAGGGTGGGGGGTCTGTTGTTCCTATTCTTTCTTTTTCTCTTAGACTTAGATGTAAGTCCAAGCCCCTCCTTTCCTACCACACCCTTTTGATTGCTCAAAAGGTCGTTCAAGCTCTTCTTGCCTTGGATGCATGATACAAGGCCTTTCTCAAGTTTAGCCTTCAACTTGGCATTTTCCTCCACTAGATGTACATGCTCACAACAAGGGTTAGTTGTACAAGCATTATCAATTAAAACAAAAGGAGGACAAGTAGAGATTTCCTTGGTAAGCTTAGCTAGAAGTTGATCATGAGACTCTTTCAGGGAGAAATGACTACCTTTCAAGGCCTTGTGAGCCTTGTCAAGTGTGTCAAACTCCATTTTGAGTCTGTCATGGTCAACCCCAAGAGCATCCTTTTTAGACTTAAGCATACGAGTAAGAACAGTAGCATGATCTAGTTTCTTTTGCAATTTAGCGCAGTCATCGTTGTATGACTCCTCAGGAGCCAAACGAAGAGTGCGCTCTGTTTCTAGAGCAATAGAAAGTTCAGCAATCTCATCGGCATAGTCACGACTATGACCTTGCATCTCGGAGATGGTCTCCTCATGAGACTCGATGAGGTCATTAGCCTCACCCAATTGTTCCAAAAGGGCAACAAAGTGCCTCTTGGTTTCTCCTTTGATAGTACACAGAAATTTGTCAAGATCATGCTCATTAAGTTCTGCAACATCACTATCATCAACACAGTTCAACAATGAGGGAGCACTAGTGATGTTGGTCTTAATGTTGGGTGTTACCTGAGTGATACCTTTCGCCATGAGGCACTTGGCGATGTGATTATCGTTGGGGGCGTTGAAGAGGGACACCTTCTTGGAAGAAGGAGTGGCAATGGCGACAGTCGTAGTTGCCACCATATCATCATCATCATCATCATCGGAGGGGTACTCTTCAAGTGCCACCATACCCTTTGGATGGGGTTTCTTGACAAAGTTGTTCTTGCTTGGGAATGGCTTTGTTTTGTCCTTGCGAATGAGCTTGCCTCCGTTGTCTTCCCTCTTCTCATAAGGACATTCCGCCACGAAATGGCTCACATTACCACGGTTATAGCATGTCCTCACTCGTTGCTTGGGTTTGAACCCACTTGAGTTGTTCTTGGTGAAGTTGGGTCTTGAGTTCCTCTTGTTGCCCCAGAATTGCCTAGACGCAAGAGCCATGTGCTCGTGATAAGCATACTTAGTGTCTTCAGGGCAGCTCTCTTCTTCTTCTTCTTCCTCCTCTTCTTCTTCAGAAGCAGCCTTTGCCTTTAAAGCAAGGTTAGGTGAAGCTGTCTTTGACCGAACTCGAGCAAGTGCATTGTCAGCGGTCTCGTTCATGATTGACATTGCAATGAATTCATCCAACACCTCACTGGAAGACAACGAGTGAAAATCTGGTCGTTGGCGAATGACTGATGGCATGGCTTTGTTGAAAGGCATGATGGCCTTAAGAAACGTGCGCTTGACCCATGTGTCATCCACATCCTTGCTCCCATGATCCTTGAGAGCAACAACAATAGTAGTCACCCTCCGATAGAGATCACGAGGGTCCTCATCTTCCTTCATTACAAACTCATCAGCCTGATCAAGTATCACTTCATAGTTTGACCGTTGAATACTAGAGCTTCCCTTGTATAGCACCATAATGTGCTCCCAACAGTCCTTGGCCAGAGAGAAGGGGCGCAAGCGAGGAAGATCTTCAGGCGGTACTGCGTACTGTAAGATGAACAATGCGGAGTGATTATATTGATTGTCCGCTTCTTCTCTTGGAGTGAGGTTGCTTGGGTCATGAGGATAGAAGCCTTGCTAAATGATTCTCCACGAGTTTGTTGAGCTGTGATTCAAATGAGACTTAATAGAAAACACCCAGTTAGCAAAATCACCCTTAACAAGCTTAGGAGGAGGACAACGGGATTAAGACGCGGTGTGGGAACGGGTCCTCCATAGACCATGGGAGGTGGAACTTAGGCATAGGTTCCAGTCCCATCCTTTTCGTGAGATGAGGAAGGTCGCATACCTTTAGCCGCTTCCTTAGAGGAATTGGCCTCCGAATCGGTGATGGTGGGTTTAACCACTAACGCCGGTTCGGGTGGACTTTTAAATCCCTCAATTAACTCTTTAAGCATGGTCTTGACTTCGTTCGTCAAGGACGTCCTGAGGGCGGCCATAGCCGTATTCAAGTCGTCCCTTGTGACCGAAGTCAAGTCCATGGCCTCGGATTGCCCATGGGAACCTCCCTCTTCGCCTTCCATACTCTTCGGGTGGTGAAACCCTTAATAAAGAGACGAGGCTCTGATACCAATTGAAAGGATCGATATGGTTGACTAGAGGGGGGGTGAATAGGCAACTACCAATTTTTAGCTTTTCTAAATAAATATGGAGTAGCAATCATAAAGGTACACTAACATGGCACTAGGAGAACAACCTATATGATGCTACTTGGTAACGAGTAACGAAGCACGTAGGAGATACTCTACAACACCAACATATACAAAGTAAAGGTAAGAGATAACCACACGTGGAACCGATGAAGACGAGGATGTGTTACCGAAGTTCCTTCCCTTTGACAGGAAGTACGTCTCCGTTGGAGCGGTGTGGAGGCACAATGCTCCCCAACAAGCCACTAGGGCCACCGTATTCTCCTCACGCCCTCGCACAATGCAAGGTATCGTGATTCCACTATAGGTGCTCTTGAAGGCGGCGACCGAACCTTTACAAACAAGGTTGGGGAAATCTCCACACAAAGCTTGGAGGCTCCCAACAAGACCACGGAGCTTCACCACAATGGAATGTGGCTCCGAAGTGACCTCAACCGTCTAGGGTGCTCAACCACCCAAGAGTAACAAGATCCGCAAGGGATTAGTAGGGGGAATCAAATATCCTTTGGTGGAAGTGTGGATCAAGGCCTTCTCAAGCAATCCCTAGAAAAGCAACAAGATTGATTGGCTAGGGAGAGAGATCGGGCTAAAATGAGCTTGTGGAGCAACAATGGAGCTTAGAGAGGTCAAAGGTGAGCTCAAGGAAGAAGGAGATGCATTTATATAGTGGGTGGGGCAGATCCAACCGTTACCCACCTGCCACATAAATGCACGAGCGGTACTACCGCTCCAGGGAGCGGTACTACCGCTCAGCTCCTTACCAACCACGGTAGTACCGGGGGTACTACCGCGCCACCCCCTCCGTAGGAAAGTATGCGAGAAAAGGTCTGTCGGTGCGGTAGTAAAATAATACTACCGCACTGAGGGCGGTAGTACCGCCCTTGGAGCGGTAGTAAAAAACTACTTCCGTTCTTCGGGCGGTAGTACCGCTCCTGGAGCGGTAGTAAAAGTTTACTACCGCACCTGGGACGGTAGTACCGCTCCTGGAGCGGTAGTAAAAATTTACTACCGCTCTAAGAGCGGTACTACCGTTGTGCCAGCGGTACTACCGCTTACCCCTTTTCACATAGGCAGGAAAAAAGCAATGGTGCTCCATTGAGGCTAAAATATGGGTGGGTGCATGAGGTGTGTGTGTGAAGATTCCACCCAAACCTTTCCGACGCGGACCCTCTCTTGGTACGAAGACTTTCCTATGACTCAAACTAGGAAGAGAAATGTAGAACAAAATCCGTCTTCGAGATCCTCCGAGGGGCGTCGAGTCATCTTGTGCCTAAAGGAGAATATTCTGAAATGCTCAGGACACAAGATTAGTCCGCACAACAATTGTCATCAATCACTAAAACCACTTAGGAGAAATATGCCCTAACACATACCCTGCGGGTGCCATCCCTACATAGGAAGATATCACTATTCCTGACCTGGAGGCATAGCTAGTAGCGGCTCTTCACGCTATTCTTGATTGGAAAGTTCCCTATCTGGCTTATCTGGCTCGTGGTGAGCTCCGAGATGAGGAAATCATCGCCCCACTGATTATCACACATTCCAAGTCCATGACTATTGTAAATGGCGAGTTACACCGACGGAGTATTACTAGTGTGTTTCAACATTGTGTTACCCCTAAGGAAGGTCGTGAGATTCTCAATGAAATCCATGCATATGACTTTGGTCATCATGCCGGCTCAAGATCCCTGGTGGCCAAGGCCTTTCGGCACAATTTTTTTGGCTTACAGCTCATGCAGATGCCGAAGACATTGTACGAAAGTGCGATGGTTGTCAGAAATTTGCACCACATGCTCAATTGTCGGCTCAACAATTACGGATGATTCCAATCACTTGGCCGTTTGCTGCGTGAGGGCTAAACATGTTTGGCTCGTTCAAGCCGTCCAAGGATAAGAAAACCAACCTTCTGGTGGTGGATGCTAAGTCCACCAAGTGGGTTGAAGCAGTGCCAATCAATAATTATGATGCTGGGACAACCGTGAAGTTATTGGAAAAGTTGATTTTTTGTTTTGGGTATCCACATAGCATCATCACACATAATTGCATCAACTTATCCAAGGGAGCAATGGAACAATTCTGCAAACATGAGCATATCCGGCTTGATTTAGCATCAGTTGCACATCCACGATCTAATGGACAAGCCGAGCGAGCTAATGAGGAGATACTACGTGGAATCAAACCCAGGGTTATGTCTCATCTAGAATGAACCCCTGGCTGCTGAGTCGAGGAACTCCTCGTCTCCCTTTGGAGCATACAGACTACTCCCAGCAAATCCACACGCTACACGATGTTTTCTTGTTTATGGAGATGAAGCTATTTTGCCAAGTGATATGCGTCACGACCCCCCCCCCAGGGTTGCCGCTTATGTGCAAGATGATAATGAACAAGCTCATCAGGAATCTATGGATGCGTTGGAGGAAGAACACGATCTGGCAGCAACACGATAAGCTATCTATTAGGAAGACCTACGTTGTTATCATAGCCGTAGAGTTTGCAATTGGACTTTGTAGGAAGGTGACTTAGTGCTACCTTTGAATTCAAGACCAAACAAGCATCCATAAGCTTTCACCACCATGGAAAGGGCCCTTTGTCATTACCAAGAACCTCAACAACGGGTCATATTATCTTGTCAACATACGTGAACACAAAAAGTCACATACCTATAAGGAGGAGACCAACAGGCCTTGGAATTTTTCTCATCTTCGGCCTTATTACACTTAGAGCCACTAGCTCCAACTCATTCTGCATACCTATGTATATATATTTATATTCAATATAATAAAGTCAGCATCCCCGAAACTCGAGGTCTTTGTCGTTTCATCTCAAAAAATTGTGTACGAGTATTTGTTCTTTGATCATAGGTCAATTGGGGCTTCTAACTCATCGAGTTTAGCTATTAACACCCCTCTTGACCCAGCATATGCCATCATAAAAGCTTGGTTATACCTATCTGTTTGCTTGATGCTACTCCAAAAAGGTGACCCGGTGTACTCTGAATAAGTCAATCCATGTTGACCGTGAACTTGTTAAGGTTAAAACACCGGCTTAAGTCACGTAAGAGAAGGCTTACAAAAAGCGAGGATGAACCATAGGCTATCACGCTAGCTTCATTGAAGCAAGACCCGAGCCTCGAATGCCGGTCCTATGCCGAGCCTCCAAGCCGGCTTAATATTATGCAAATTCTATATTTCCATTGTTGATTATATATATATATATATATATATATATATATATATATATATATATATATATATATATATATATATATGGATTGACTATTCGTCACTCTGGGTGAGGAATAGTTATTCTTCACCCCCTCTATTTTCATATCAATGCATCGTAATTTTACGTTCCGTAAATTTTATCTTATTTCATATGTAAAAAAAGACCATAGTAAAATATATAGACACCATAAAAATATTTTATGTTATGTAAAATAACAAACATAAAAAATAGTGTAAAATATACATAAAATGCGTTTTTCTGGTCTTATGACCTATATTTTTGTTTTCTTATGTCAAACTTTACGTAGTGAACTAGTATAAATGTAAATATTTGCATTTTAAATGTAATTTAATTATAAAATGATTGTAAGATTACCTCGGGTGATGAATATATATATATATATATATATCGTAAAGTACCTCGGGTGAAGAATAACTTATTCATCACCCATGGTGCAGAATAAGTTATTATTCACACGAGATAATTTTATGATTGTTTTTAAATAATTTTTATTTAAAATACAAATAGTTACATTTATATTGATTTACGACGTAAAATTTGACACAAGAAAACAAATACATAGGCCACAAGACCACAAAGAATGCATTTTATGTATATTTTACGTTATGTTTTTATGTTTGTAATTTTACGAGACATAAAATATCTTTTAGGGTGATTGTATATTTACTTACGGTATTTTTTTTACGTATAAAATAATAAATTTTTTACAAAATATAAATTATATTGAATTAAAGTTAATATAGAAGGGGGTGAAGATAATTATTCCTCACCTAAGGTGACGAATAGTCAAACTCTAAGTTGTTCGTACAGTTCTAGTAAGTTATCCACTTTATCACCCATAAGTAAAAAAACTTTGTTTTTTATATGTCTAACTTTTAATAATAATTATAGCAGTCTAAACAATTCAAAAAGGAAGGTAATATTCTTATTCCTCAAGCACTTTTGCACTAAAACCCCTAACCTTTTTGAGCATCAATCCACTCTCTATGATTTTTTTTGCTTCATACATCACATATATACGAGATCAAAATCCTATGATGGCATGTAACTTTTCTACATGTTTGCTATGCTCCATAAATAAGGGGATACCACGCTTACGATCAACGATCAAACGTGGAGACACGCAAGTGCCGGGTTGCGGCCTTGTTGATCAAGCCGTCCTATAATATGCATGTGTCCGTGTTTTGTTCATACGTCATACGATACTAGAATCTTTGTTTGTACATCTTTTTTATGGATCTCGATCTAGACTCTCGTCAAAGTCGAACCTTTCCTAAGCTCTTTCATGAATATGCCACGTGACGGAGGAGCAGCAGACGCAACCGTTGAATGAGGTTAGTGATCTCACGACAATCCAACGAGATAATTCATTTGGGTATCCGTGCACTGATCGATTTCGAACACGGAGAGCATGGAAGCATGGCTAGCCGACATGGCTTCCATGGAGGAAGAGGTGTGCCGAGACCGACGATAAAGCCCAAACCTTGACCTTCTCTCCTACCTAGCCATGAGTCTCCACGTCCTTACCGCACCACTGCCACCCTCGCCCGCTACCAATCTATTGCGAGGTCCGTTCATAGCCACATCGGCTCAGCTCTGTCGGCGTTTCCTGATGAGTAGAGCGAGGAAAATGACCTTGCAGCGGGTGTTTAGAGCGGCTCGCTGACGTCTTGGCATGAATGCCACCAGACTGACAACGTCATCCCTCTGCCATGTGGCTGCAAGGTCGTACACAACCAGCAATAGCGTCCACCCGATTACAGCCCGCGTAGCGGTTTGGATTTGTCCATCCATCCAAATTTCAAGGTAAGCAAGACGTTAGTCTTCTACACGTAAAATTTTGAAAATATTCAACATTACCTTACTTTGGCATGGTTGAATGACAAGTGTATCGTGCGGTGGTTGAGCTTGTTGTGTTTGGGTTAATCATGTTTTTACATATTGTGATTAGATAAACATCACAATCATTATCAACGAAGACGCGAAACAGGATAAACGGTGACATGGATATCGCGATGTGCTGAAATGAAGGACGTGACCTTTGGGTCTTGATCCATGTTTACTGAGATAGAGGCCTGTATTTTTTTTCCCGTTGAGCTAGACTCTCAAGCGTCAAAAAGCCATCGTTCTCCAATAAACCGTGCACAGACAGCTGGGTCCCGCATCCCAGCCCCACCGGCCATTTGCCTCCGTTCGTTCATCTCCTCCGCCTCTCCACCGTCCCTCCTCCTTTCTCTTCCCTCCCTCATCTCGTGTCGGCTCGAAAGTCGAAACCCTAGACCAATTACCCTCCCCTCGCAGGTAGGAACAGGGACAGAGATGTATGCGGACCAGATCTCCACCGGCCGCAAGCGCTCCATCCACGACCGCCTTGACGCCGACCTCCCCTCCGGCCGCGGCGGCGCGGACTCCACCGGCCGGGCTCGTAACGCGCTGTCCAAGAGGTCAGCTTAAGCTCCGCTCCCACCCGCTCCTTCCATATCGTTGATACGGCTCCATCTGTAACCTTAGCTCAGGGCTTCTCGCTCTGTGCGCTCCTATGTGCTAAGGGATGGTGGAAATTAGGGCGTTATTTTAGGTTGCTCGGGCTGAAGGCGCCGCCCCTAGATTCCATGGCTTCGTTCATGTTAGAATTTAGGTGCTGGAGAGTAGGGACGAGCTTTGAGCTGCGTGACGTGTGTCGTTTGTCTGAGCGATGGGAATTGTGGTGTCAGATTCAATGATTCAGCACGGCATATATCATGAATTGATCTTTTGGATGCTATGTCATTATGCAGAATAACATGGGAATTGCAGCTTTAAGTTTCTGGGTAATCCTTCTTTTTGTTGTTGTCAAGCGCTTGCTTTACTGTTTTACCTGAGGATTTGTGATTCCATAAGGTTAGTATCATGGTGTGGACTATAGAATGAGCTTGGATAACGCTTATGTGAGCTATAGAAGCTAATGATGAAACCTTGGACACAGTGTTTTACTAAATCTAGCAGTAGCTTATGTAACTGAGGTATGAACTATTGTAGAATCAATCACCAATGCATTGCTATTGATTATTTGATAGATAGTTTGTTATTTCTAAACAAACCAGTCCTACATTCTAGTCTGAAAGTATTGAGGGTGAATAACATGTTGGTTCACTTCTATCCTCATGTATAAACTCGTCCTGTGTAAAGCTTGCTGCATGAGCCTTGATGTGTTTAAGCCTGCTTGTAAAAGAAAGATCAATGCTCTTTGCTAGCATGCATGGTTTCAGTTATTAAGGGATCTATAGTTCATGTGAGCATTGTACTGTTCATGTTTCCCCACTTCACTAGACTAGCAAATTTCACGAGTATTGATTATCTTGACGTATACTACCTGTAGGCAACGACAAACTGATGATAAATGGAAGCATGATCTTTACCGGGATGATGAATCAGCTTCAAGTAATCTATATGTTGATGTATCTTAAATTAAGTAAGGCAAGCTACCTTTTATTTTGGTCCCATTTTAACTTTATCTGTCTGCACTTAAGGATCAGCCGATCCACGGGATTTGCGATTCAAGCTTCAGAGGAAAAGCTCTCAACAAGGGTTTGCTGGCCAAAAGGGTTCCGGGGTACGTGATCTACGTGAGATGTTATCTGGAACAATGCACGCACAACCATCAAATGTTGACCCTCAAAAGAGGAAACCGGTATCAGAGGTCGTGAAAGTCACAAGGCGTGAAAATGCTGATGAAAGGCCTGTCCGCCAAAGTAAGAAAGTATCAAAACCATCATCATCCAAGAAGAGTTCTCAGCCAAAGGTATGGAATCTGTTGGTAATACACAGAGTTTTTGAGCTTCTTGCTTTCCACATGTGCCAGAGTTTGTCATTTGATGCTAGGCTTTATTTGGTGGTTGATTAGCTTGAAGGATCAATTGCTGGAACTGGCCTGTATAATTGGTGCCAAGCATGAAATTTATCGTAACTCTTTTGGATAATGTTATGTTGCTATTTTTGCTTAGCTTACTATGTTTTTCTATTCCATACAGAACATCATTAACACTTGATCCTGGTGATATATTTGTCTGCATTACATAGGTTTGAGCTTTTATTTATTAACGAGTTTGTGTGTGTGTGTGTTTTAGTTTAAGCTCTCTCATTAGCATTTCATTCCCAAAGAACAGTCACTCTTCCTACATACTCCCTCCGTTTCTAAATATAAGTCTTTTTAGAGGTTCCACTAGTGGACTACATACGGATGTATATAGACATACTTTAGAGTGTAGATTCAATCATTTTGCTCCGTATATAGACGCCTAGTAAAATCGCTTAAAAGACTTATATTTCGGAACGGAGGGAGTAGATTACTAGGATAGCCTGTTGTGTGTGTGTTTTAGTTTAAGCTCTCTCGTTAGCATTTCATTCCCAAAGAACAGCCTCTTTTCCTACATAGATAACTAGGATGGCCTATTGTGCATTTTCAGCATTTCCCTCGGATCACGTATGCTGACCTTGATAGAATTTTGAGAAATCCCATTAGCCACTGTCATGTAAGCATATGTACTTCTATAGCTGGATCCTGTGGAAGTTTGGTGCCTCCTGGAAGCAGGATTTGCTATAGGCGAATGTGCACCTGAACTTGTGTGTTTATATAGTCTGGTTTCCATAATACAAGCTTTTAATGAAGGGATAATGGTGCTTTACACTTTGTTATGCTTCCAAGAAAGCAACAATCACATTTGGCTCTATCATTTGTCAAGTGGTCATGCTACACTTCAGTATGAAGAACTCATGATGAGGGTCTGCTGAATCGTTCTGTTCAAAACCTCTGCCCTAGTTAACCGACAATGGGTTGCTGAATGTTGGATGTTGCCTTGGTAGTAGGTACCTTTTACCACAGGGTTATCTCCTTTAGTTGTCCCTTGGCAACGTATATTGAAATTACTCATCTTTGGCTTGGGAGTGTGTACAATTAACTATTACCACGTCTCTAGTTTGCTACAATTCTGGTGTTGTTATATATAGGTTAAGACTAGAGAGTTCAATGTGGAACACGTTATATAAAACTTCAAATGTACATGATGTAGCTCGTTAGTTAGCTTGCTTATTTGGGAATGTGTGGTATAACATTTTTTTCAAATATACTTTCTGGCTTGTTTTGCTTTCTGATCTAACATATTTTCTTTTGGAACTTATAGGCTGAAAGTCCACTCGACAGTTTTCTGAAATCACTTGGACTTGAGAAGTATTCTATTACCTTCCAGGCGGAGGAGGTTTGACTCTTTACCTAAACCGGTACTTTTTTTTTTCCGTCTTTTTGGTTGACAATTGTTGTTTTGCAGGTTGACATGGCGGCCCTACGTCACATGACTGAAAGTGATCTCAAGGCGTTGGGCATCCCAATGGTAAGAGCATCACATCATGCCCGATCTTTAATCTTGCAAAAATAGGCATTTCTAGGCTTGTCACATCTTTCATCTAAAGAGTAATTTCAGTATGGTTTGGCTTTACTTTGCATAAACTGTAGACTCAACTGTTAAACAAGCACACAGAAGTACTCCCTCCGTCCGGAAATACTTGTCCTAGGAATGGATGTATCTAGATGTATTTTAGTTCTAGATACATCCATTTGTATCATTTTTGTGACAAGTAATTCCGGACGGAGGGAGTAGTTAGAATTTATCATTTTGCTGAGGGACTGGACCGAACCTGCTTAACAGAACTACTACATGCACTTATATTTTTGTCCGGGGATATGGCATGTAAGTTAATGCTAATTTCAGTGTAAAGTAATTCTTTTGCCTCGAGTCGCGGAGGTCAAGCTTAAGGTGCATGTTCTTTCAGGGTCCTAGGAAGAAGATTACCCTTGCCTTGGAATCCAGAGCGTAGGACAATGGCCCTGGAGTACAATGTAGAAACACAGTGAGATGTGGTAGGTTTTTGCTCATCTGCAAGTTTGGCATATCTTGGAAAGCAGTGGTACAGGTACAACAATGTGGGGTCTATTGTAATGGCACGTTGCTGTAAGATTAGTAGATTTCTGTTATTTATCTGGTCTGCACGCTTTCCTGGCCTGACCAGCTGATTAACTGATGCGGCATCCGTGCTGTTGCAGCTGCCCTAATGTTCCTGCTGTATACTATTATTACATCGCCTTTTTTTCATTGGAAACTAGGCATTTTTAGAGTCACAGAGTTGAGATCCTTCAGTTGGTATTTCAGTGCTGGCGATGCTCAGTGGAAAGGTTTAAAATTTCTGCATTCTGTTTTCATGCTCGGCCCATGTTAGGATGTTTTTAATAGCTGCCATGTACTCCCTCCGTTCCTACCTAAATATAAGTTTTTTTTAGAGATTAAAATGTGGACATACAGAGCAAATTGGGTGAATCTACATTCTAAATACGTCTATATAGATCGATATGTAGTTCACATTGAAATCTCTAAAATGACTTATAATTAGGAATGGAGGGAGTACAGGAGTAGGGATGCAGGTGGCGCGGGACATCTCGCGACCAGCACAACGCCCCGTTGCATAGTAGCTTCGGGCATGTTCCACTGTAGCTCCGTCGCGCCAGCGTGCAGCACCACATCGTTGCACTACAGTTCCGTTTCCACACCGACGCCGCTCCATTGTAGCCTCGACAGAGCTCCACTCGAGCCCCTGCAGCGCTCAATTGCAGCTCCATCATAGCATCAAACCCCCAACGATGCTCCATTGCATCAACAACCTGGCTGAGATGCTTCGTTGTTGCGTCAACACAGCCAAGGCGGTGCTCCATGGTAGCGTCGGCTGCCGCCGGCAATGCTTTGCTGCAGCACCAACACCGATGCGGCGGAGCCCCATCGCAGCACCAGGGCCGTGGCATTCCATGTGGGTAGTCTTGTTAGCCGCCGCCGACCCCTTGCAGCCGGTGCCTCACCCTCGAGAAGCACGAGCGGACATCTCTCTTACATAAAAAAAGCGGTGGTGGCCAAAGGAGACGAGGGGGTGGCTGGTGCTTCTATGTGGTTGTTCGGTGGCAAGGATTTTTAAGAGAGAGGAAACGCTAGAATTTCCATGGTTGGATCTTGTAGCTTCCATGACTGAATTATGAGAAGGGAAAAAGAATGGGGAACGAGATGGGAAAGGATAAGGATGGGCGGGTGCCAGGTTACGCGGACGTAGCGGGAGTGCGCGTGCGGGAACACGTGTCATGAAAACCAGTCGGCTTAAGACGCGCTGGAATCAGTCGGTTGATTACCATCATTTTCCTTGGTAACCGTGTTGTGTCGTGCTAGTCCGTGGGTTGCGCCTCCAGGCTCACGCATGGTCCGGTTACTAAACGGATCGGCATGTTAGGCCGTTTAGCACGTTGGGCCACATATTTATAGTTTGTTGGACCTATTTATAAGCCTATTGGGCTGCATTTTGTGTATATATATATATTAAAAAAATCTAAATAAAAAAAATATAAAATAAATGGGTCATTCCGTGCTAGCCCGCATGCCAGCCTTCAGGCCGAGGCACGGCCCGAGGCGTGCCGTGTGTCGTGCCTGGTCCATAGCGGACGTGCCGGCATGCTCACGGGCTGCCCTGGGTGGCCCGACCCGTTTGGCCACGTATGTTGTATTGTAGCGACCTGACCAGACGGTGTTTTTTAATCATTTTTTAAGAACATGAACATTTTTTGAAAAGCACAAACAAAATTGAAAATCAAACATTGTTTTTGAAGTTTTCGAACATTTTTTTTGAGAAACCGAAGAAAATTTTGAAACCCAAACATCAAACATTTTTACTTTTTTTGAGCCAATTCGAAAAGTAGGATATTTTTTTGTAATTTCGATCAAGAAGATTTTTTATTGTCCGTGGACCGTATTTGAAATGTGAACATTTTTCAATTTTGTAAATAATTTTGAAAATGAAATATTTTATTAAAATTTTGAAGTTTGTTAAAATGGAAATAAACTTGAAAAAGTAAAAAATAAAAATAAAAACGAAAAGGAAACTGAAAAGAAAAGAAAAGAAAAAAGAAGAGTAAACCGAAAAACAAGAAACCCGAATGCACGGGCCTGTTCCTAGGCCTGGTTTGAGCCTACAAAAAACTGAGCTCCCTGGGTCCATTCACGCCATTGGGGGAGTCGCCAGAAAACCCTAGCGCGACCATGCGCCCTATATATATAACCAGCGCCGCCGCAATCAACAGCAGCCCTCCCCGTCTTGGGTAGAAGAATCTCTGCTCTTCCTCTCCCATCGCTTGCGTTTTGTTCGGATCTCTCTTACTCCTTTGCAGATTGTTGTTTCCTTCTTGGTTCCGCTGGTTCAGCGGCGCGCAGCCGGCTTCGGCGGTGGCCGAGCGCCTTCTGACCACCAGCCACACTCGAACCAGTCGATCATCTGACCGAGCGTCTCTTCGGGTTTTCCACACGGATTCGCTCTTGTCGAGATCTGACACATCCCACAGCCTTATCGATTTCTCTCGTCCTTCTCTCGTGAGTTGAGCTGGTGATGTGGTGCCAGGATGACCCCGGTTCCTTGGCCGCCTCCCATACCCAGCGAGACGAAGAAGAGGATTGTGTTTGATTTTCTCGGCGGCCGGTATTCCACGGGCGCACGCGGTTCATGTTCACATCCGCGTTCGCTCATGAACCGGCTGCCACATCCACCTTGCAACGCGATTTATTTTCCCTTTTTTGTTCGGTTATCTTTTGGTCCTGATTTTCTTGTATATTTTCAAAAAAGAAAAAAAAAGTATTTTGTGCTAACCAGGTGTAAGTCAAGTGGCAGTGGGATACCCTAACCGGATGAGCTGCCTCGGTTACACGCCTGGGAGATAGATGCGTGCCCTTCGTTACATGCGCCGCGTCTAACCAATCGCGGCTCGTGTACATCAGGGCTCCACATTTTAAGCCGGATCTTTCCCACTTCAGTTAGCACAACTCGTCGGGCGGAATGGTGATACCGTTGATGCTAGGGCAACTGCATAGAGCGGCGTTGGATCGATTAAATATTTCACGAAATTTCTCTTCAGTTTAGGAAGTCTGCATACATATAAATGATTGAATGGCTAAATAACTAAATTGTAACAAATGGGAACTTATTAAAGGGAATGCATGCGTCGCTGGGTGTTGCCATAGGCTCAATTAGATTCTTTTCCATTTAACGAGAGGCAGCTAATGATGGTATGCGTACATGTATAAATTATTTGAACCAAATCAAATTGTGGCAGCAGCCCACCAGAATTCTCCGTCGTCCGAAATGCACTGGCTGACAGACATTTAAAGACAGTTTAAGGGTTGTTATTGAAGATGCCTTTGATCATCGTTGTGGACATTTTGAAGATCGGCGTTTTCTACTTGGAATAGAGGTGAAATAAGAGAGCCCCTCGATCGAGCTGTTTGCAATATTAAATGGGGGCGGTGATTAATGAAGATCATGTTCATTCTGATCATTGTCCTTTGGTTCTGGACATTTTTAGGCGTTCAGAGGGCGTGTATAACAGTTTGAAGTAACGTGGTTAAAAGAAGAGATTGTTACTGAAATTGTGAAAGCTTGGAAAAAAAGCCAAATTAGCTGGTATCGGGCCATCACTAGTTGATCGCACATGAGTTGTGCATGTTGATTTGAGAACCTTTTGGATCAAGAGGAAATCTTTTGCATGGGATCGCAACCTTTTTCATAAAGCTACAACGGCTAGGAAAAAAATGAAATAATATAAAGCAACTTCTTATGATTCTGAAACTTGAAGAAAAGATGAAGAATCGAAGGATCACATAACAAATTATTTTTCAAAACTCGTCATGTCGGAAATTTTGCATCCGAGTCAAGAAGTTTTGTCTCTTGTTCGGGTGAGAGTGTCTACCGTAAGGCTTTGTTCGATATCGGGGATTTTAAGGGCTGGAATGATATTGCGATTGTGATGATCCCTAAGGTTAATGCACTAGAGAGGGTAACCCAGTTTAGGCCAATTAATCTATGTAATGTGGTTTATAAGTTAATTGCTAATATGGTGGCTTCTCGGTTGAAGTTTAGGCCAATCAATCTATGTAATGTGGTTTATAAGATAATTGATAAAATGGTGGCTTTTCGGCTGAAGTTTTTTCTTCCTGGTATTATTAGTCCTACGTAGAGTGCCTTTGTGCCCGGTAGATTGATAACAAATAACATTTTAAAGGCTTATGAGTGTTTTCACACCATCAAGAACAAAAGAGAAGGTAAAAAGGGATTGTGTGCTATTAAGCTTGATATGCATAAAGGTTACGACAAAGTTTGTTTTATATTCGACAGTCGAGACACATTGGGTAAATCTTATTATGCAATGTGTCTCGACTGTCGAATATAAGGTACGAAATAATGAGGATGAGAGTGAAAGTTCTACACCAACAAGGGGTTTCACGCAGGGTGATCCGTTGTCACCTTATCTTTTCTTATTATGTACACAAGGTTTGAATGCATTGCTAGCACATGCTGAGGAGAATGAAAATATTTTGGGAGTGAAAGTTTGTTGAGATGCCCAACCCATTACAAACCTTCTCTTTGCGGATGATTAGTTGGTTCTTATGAAAGCCAACAACCAGAGTGCGGTAGCTCTCAAATCAGTACTAGATTCATACCGTCGGGTTCAGCACAATAGGTTAGCGTTGAAAAATCTAGCATTTCAGTCCTAATACAAAGGTGGAAATTAGAAAACCAGTATGTACTACTCTGAATATTTTGACTCAGGCCCTAAATGATAAATATCTGGGCTTGCCAGCAAATGTGGGATTAGATAAAACAAACTGCTTTCAATTTCTGATTGAGCAAATAGTTAAAAAAATTAGTGGTTGGAAGGAAAAACTACTCGAAAGGAGATCCTGCTCAAGGTTGTTGTCCAAGCCATACCCATCTATGCAATGTTGGTCTTTAAAATTCCTAAAAAAAATCTATAAAGGATTTATTGTCGCGATAGCGCATTTCTGGTGGGAAGACGAGGATGAAAGGATCGATATGGTTGATTAGAGGGGGGGGGGTGAATAGACAACTACCAATTTTTAGCTATTCTTAACAAGTTATGGTTAGCAACATAAAGGTTCTCTAAAATGATAACTAGGTGAACAACCTATATGATGCTACCAACTATAACCGCTAAAGCAAGTAAGAATTACTCTACAACAATAACATACACAATGTAATGGTTAGAGATAACCAGAAGTGGAACCGATGAAGACGAGGATGTGTTACCGAAGTTCCTTCCCTTTGACAGGAAGTACGTCTTCGTTGGAGCGGTGTGGAGGCACAATGCTCCCCAATAAGCCACTAGGGCCACCGTATTCTCCTCACGCCCTCACACAATGCAAGGTGCCGTGATTCCACTATAGATGCCCTTGAAGGCGGCGGCCGAACCTTTGCAAACAAGGTTGGGGCTATCTCCACACAAAGCTTGGAGGCTCCCAACAAGACCACGGAGCTTCACCACAATGGAATGTGGCTCCGAGGTGACCTCAACCGTCTAGGATGCTCAAACACCCAAGAGTAACAAGATTCACAAGGGATTTGTGGGGGGGGGGGAATCAATTTTCTTTTGGTGGAAGTGTAGATCTTGGCCTTCTCAACCAATCCCTAGGAAATAAACAAGTTTGATTGGCTAGGGAGAGAGATCGGGCACATATGAGCTTAGGGAACAACAATGGAGTCTTGGAGGGTCAAAGGTAGGGTTCACGGAGTGGAAGAACCCTTTATATAGTGGGTGAACAAAACCAACCGTTACCCCCACTTACTGCACGAGCACAGCGGTACTACCCCTCAGGGGCAGCGGTACTACCGCTACCCCCAGCGGTACTACCGCAAGCCCTAGCGGTACTACCGCTTTACCCAAGGTAGTGCAAGAGCTACTACCGGGCCTACCACCGCTGAGAAAGTCTTTGCAAAAAGTCCGACGTAGCACAACCGCTACGAGAGCGGTACTACAGTCTTGGAGCGGTACTACTGCTAGCAGGGGGGGCGTTACTACCGCTTACTAGCGGTACTACCGCTATGCTAGCGGTACTACCGCTCACCTCTAGCGGTACTACCGCTAGAGCCTTTTTGCCAAGAGAGAGAGAAAGAACAAAGAGGGGAAGCTCCATAGCAGCAAGGGAAAAGCGATGGAGATAAAATGTGCGCGTGAGAGTTTGATTCCACCCAACTTTTCCGACACGGATCCCCTCTTAATAGTACGGCGTTCTTACGACTCAAAACCACCAAAGAGAACCATAGAAGCCACCGTGCTTCTAATCCACGGAGGGGAGCCGAAACATCTTGTGCCTTTGTCATGTATTATCTAAAATGCTCAATGCACACGATTAGTCCGTTGAGGTACTGTCATCAATCACCAAAATCACTTAGGGATAAATATGCCCTAACAATCTCCCCCTTTTTGGTGAATTGATGACAATACCGGATTTGCACAAAAGGAAAGTATATTGAATACAACTGCAAACCCAAAGTCCATGGTCTAGGGACTGGCTCCCCCTGGATGAGTGCATGATTTAGGTTAGTGCTATGAACAACAGTGCACTCAGTCCAAGGAGAAGACTCCCCCTAGAAATCATAGGCTAGTACTCCTTGCAATGACCTGATACAACATTAAGTGAGGAAGCAAGGTAAAGCATGTGAGCATGAAGATAATTAATAAAGGTAATGTAGGGATGTCATATGACTAAAACAAAGCCTCACAACCATGAAAGGTAATCGAACACGATAAGACCACCCAAGTTCAACACAGAAAGACTCAGAAAATGATAAAGCAAAGCAAATCCAAATCCCTACACTCTCTCCCCCTTTGGAATCAAGACACCAAAAAGGGCAGAGAGGACACCTATGACACAGGTGGTAGCTGAGGCATCCGCACCAGACTCTTCCGTAGCATCAGCGTCCTCGTCAAATGCCTCCTCCTCAGCGTCGGACTCATCCCACTGGTAGTCTCGTGCCTACATCCAGTCAGCCTCTGGAGTGATGATGTCCTTAGAGCCGCTCGAAATATGCACATCAAGCGTCCTCAAGACACGCTTGTGCCTCTCACGGTTCTCCTTTTGGGCCACATGAGTCTGATACTGCCCCTTGGCCTGCATGCAGAAGAGGGTCTTCATCTGGTCCTTCATCTTCACGGCCCAAGATGGCACAGCAGAGGAGCGGGTATGCGAGGCAGGGCCTCCCTGAGCAGTAGTAGTCTCCCTGTCAGTCTCCATGCGTTGAGCAGAACTTGAAGTTGAGGTGTTGGCCCACTTCTCCTTATGGCGCATCTTGATAGGATCATGGCTGACACACCCAGAGCCAGCAGGAAAGGGCACTTGCGGAAAGGACTCTGCCCACTTTTTCTTGATGAAAAAGAACAAGTAAGGCCCATAGATGGGGACCTTACGGTGAGAGATCGAACTCTTAAGCTCAGAGAACATCATATCAGATATGTCGAGTGGCCCAGTGTTCTTTGTCCTCCCCTCTTCACGCATCAGAAGCATGTCCACCAGATAGGAATGAACCCCGTCTTTGTTGCCAACACGAGGAAACAACGTGCTGTGAAAGATCCGGTGCATGATATCCAAGAGCGGGGGAAGCACATTCTTCCTCACATAGAGATGCTGTAGCTTGTTCTTGGGGGTGGCCCCAGGTTGGGCATGAGGACGCAAGCCAACAACAGTCTACGACCCCTCGTCAGGCACATTCAGAAGCTTCATGAACTCTACCCAAGTTCCAGACATTCTCTCGCCATTCGTCATCCAAGTCAAAGTACGATCATCATCACTATGAAAGTGGACAGTGACATAGAATTGATCCATAATCTCCGGATCAAAGTCATGATGGAAGGTGATGACGTTCTCAATACCAAGTTGCTCAATCAAAGAGAGGGCCTCTCCAAAATAATCAGTATACCTCTAGAGATGATGGAGATCAATCCACTACAGAGGGACATAGATCTTCTTGAATGACAGGATCACATCTTGATATATCAGGGCTTGCTGCTTTGTCCAGAACAACTCACAACCTCTCAGCTGAGCTCTCTCATTGACATAAGGATTGCTCCCACGGTGCCGCATAAATTCTTTAGGAGGCATAGTGCTATAGTCAATATTGGCCTCCTTTTCCTTCGATGCAGTCTTCTTGAAATGGTGCTTTGGAGGATTGGGATTGGAACTTACTGAACCTTCTGGGATGTCAGGATTGCGGAACCTCTTCGACTGGGTGTCACGGACCGTGTTAGAACGAAGGGAACCACCACCTGTGACACACAACACAAACACGCAGAAAAGGCGACAAAAAGAGTCATGGCAAGGTCCAGAACACAAAAGAAGAAGCACAAGATTCCAAATAAAAATAGCCATAGATGGTACATCGGTAGTACCGTTAGCTGTGAGGCGGTAGTACTGCGAGGCAAGCGGTAGTACCGCTACCCCCAGCGGTAGTACCGCCTGGGATGGAACGGTAGTACCGCGCGGGGCTGGATTTCTAGATGGGATCCACAGATTTTAAAACATGTAGAACTCTAGTGCATGTCAGATTGATTCAAGTAAAAACATTGGACCTAAAATCTCCTAAGATTTCTCCTCCATTCCATCCAAAAACTAAGCATACATCAAAACAATGAATCTAGTACATCAAGCTCCTAACCCTCTCTCTGTGGCGACCAAGACCATCACCGGAGGCCGGCTCTGGATCTCCCATTCCGTGCCACCCTCCACTTTTTCGTCCGGTGGGATCACTCCTCCCGTCACCCTCGTGCCATGGACTCCGGTACTGCCCTCGATCCCTTGTTTTTGTGGTTTTATTTTCTGAATCTTGATCTAAGGCATTGCATGAGGATTCCATGTTTATTTCATTTTTCTTGGCATGAGAGGGATGTGTGATGATACTGGTTGCAACCGAAGAGGTAGTCACTGTAATATTGGGGTCTAGGGCTCCGGCACTGCCGTCCCTCTTGTCGCGGACGTCTTCTGCCATCCGGGCGGTACTACCGCTGTGGCGAAAGTACCGCTCCTGCACCAACGGTACTACCTTCCGGGCATGAGAACCCAGTTTTTCCTGTGCTCTTGCCTATTCTTTTTTTTGATAGCTTCTTTGACTTATGCTGTCCTTTTACACCTCTTTTTCTTGTCAATCTTCTTGTGAGTTTCAGGTGATGGTAGATCTCCTCCGGCTGCTCATCGCATGGACCCTCGCCATGGCCCCAAGTGCCCATGCACTTCTAATGAGGCAGCGGCTCGCTCTAGTGTTCAACCACAAAGGCAGTTTGTGAAGAAGACTATGAGCAAGAAGAATGGTCCCAAAGAGCCCCAAGATTTGACTCAAGAAGACTTTGCGGTCCTTCGTAAGCAGGATCCCTATTGCGTTCGTGTTACATCCATTTTGCATCATGTTTTGTTACTATTATTTATAATGGTTTATGCATTTTACTACTTGGTGGAGTAATTCTAATGCTTTTTCTCTCATAATATGCACAGTTTACATCAAGAGGGAGAATGTCGATAGATGGAATTATGGACCTGAAAAAACTACATCAAAGATACCAATTCTACACATCTCCAAATGAGCTGAAACTTTATAGAGAATTAATTTGTAATAAATGAAAAATACCGGAGCAAAGAAGTGCCAAAGGGGGGCTACAAGGCGCCCACTAGGCACTAGGGCGCGTGAGCCCCCCTAGCACGACCTTGTGGTTAGTGAGCCCCTGGCCCACCTCTGGCGACCATCTTCTGGTATAAATTCTCTTTTAACCTGAAAAAAATCAGGAGATGACTTTTGAGATGAAGCGCCGCCGTCTTGAGGCGGAACCTGGGCAGGAGCACTTTTGCCCTCCGGCGTAGCGATTCCGTCGGAGGAACTTCCCTCCCGGAGGGGGAAATCAAAGCCATCGTCATCACCAACAACCCTCTCATCTTGGGGAAGCCAATCTTCATCAACATATTCATCAACACCATATCCTCTCCAAACCCTAGTTCATCTCTTGTGCTCAATCTTGTACTCGAACCTTGGATTGATACCTCGGGTGTGACTAGTAGTGTTAATTACATCTTGTAGTTGATGATTTATGGTTTATTTGGTGGAAGATCACATATTCAGATCCAATATGATATTTGATACCTCTCTGATCATGAGCATGTTTATCACCTGTGAGTAGTTACTCTTGTTCTTGAGGCCACGGGAGAAGTCATGTTGCAAGTGGTCATGTGAAGTTGATATTCGTTCGATAGTTTGATGATGTAAATGTTGTGATTCCCTTAGTGGTGTTATGTGAACGTCGACTACATAACACTTCACCATCTTTGGGCCTAAAGGTATGCATTGTGGAATAGTAATTAGATGGTCAGTTGCGATAGTGACAAAAACTTAAACCTGAGTTTATGCGCTATTCCATAAGGGGCTGATTTGGATCCCTATGTTTAATGCTATGGTAAGAATTTAATCTTAATACTTTTCACATAGTTGCGGATGCTTGTGTTAGGGTTAATCATAAGTGGGGGTTTTGTTGAACTAAGAACATCACCCCAAGCACCGGTCCACCCACATATCAAATTACCAAAGTACCGAATGGGAATTAACCCAACATGACGAAAGTGACTTGATGAAATTCCCGTGTGCCCTCAAGAACGCTTTGCCTATTATAAGAAATTGTCCCATCCCGTCCTTTGCCAAAAAAAAGGATTGGGCTACCTTGCTACACCTATTGTTACTATTGTTACTGGTCACTTCTTACAATTTTCTTGCTATCAAACAACTTGTTACCTCTATTTCAGTGTTTGCAGAAATTACCTTGCTGAAAACCGCTTGTCATTTCCTTCCCCTCCTCATTGGGTTTGACACTCTTACTTATCGAAAGGACTACAATTGATCCCCTATACTTCTGGGTCATCAAGACTCTTTTCTGGCACCATTGCCGGGGATTGAAGCGCCTTTGGTAAGCGGAATTTGGTAATGGAAAAATTACATTAGGTGCTGAAATTTACTATTACTAGTCACTATGGAAAGTAATCCTTTGAGGGGTTTGTTCGTGGTATCTTCACCTCGACCGAAAACACCAAGAGTTGTCCCTCAATGTGATGAACCTACTGAATTTATTTATTATTAAATTCCTTCGGGTATGATAGAGAAACTGCTAGCTAATCCTTATGTAGGAGATGGAACAAAACATCCCGATATGCACCTAATCTATGTGGATGATGTTTGTGGATTATTTAAGCTTGCAGGTTTATCTAGAGATGAAGTCAAGGAGAAGGTTTTCCCTTTATCTTTGAGGGGGAAAGCATTCTCATGGTATATGCTATGTGATGATACATTATCTTGGAACTGGAATCGATTGCAATTGGAGTTTCACCAAAAAAATTATCATATGCATCTTGTTCTTCGTGATCAGAATTTTATCTATAATTTTTGGACTCGTGGATGAGAAAGTATCACTCTAGCTTGGGGCAGGCTGAAGTCAATGTTATATTCATGTCCCAATCATGAGCTCCCGATAAAAATTATTATTCAGAATTTTTATGCTCGGTTATCTCATAATGATCAAACCATGCTCGATACTTCTTGTTCTGGTTCTTGTATGAAGAAGACTATTGAATTCAGGTGGGAACTTTTAGAAAGAATTAAACGCGACTCTGAAGATTGGGAACTCGAGAAGGTAAAGAGTCAGGTATAAAACTTGAGTTTGATTGTGTTAAATCTTTTATGAATACCGATGCTTTCAATGACTTTAACACTAAATATGGACTTGACTCTCAGATAGTAGCCTCATTATGTGAAACCTTTGGTGCTCATGTTGATCTCCCTAAAGAGAAATGGTTTAAATATCATCCACCTATTAAATAAAAAGTTGAAGAACCAATTAAAGTCAAGGATGAAACTATCATTTACAATGTTGACCCAGTTGTGCCTACTGCTTATATTGAGAAACCACCTTTCCCTATTAGGATAACGGAACATGCTAAAACTTCAACCGTGATTGACAGAAGTTATGTTAGAATAACCAAACCCTCTGAGCAAATCAAGGTAGAAACTAGTAATGCCATGGTTAAAGATCTCTTAGTAGATAATATTGACGGGCATGTTATTTGTTTTTGTGATGAAGCTGCTAGAATTGTCAAACCTGATACTAAAGATAAGAATAGACCTGTTGATGGCATGCCTGTCGTCTCAGTCAAAAAAGGAGATCATTGCCATCATGGTATATGTGATATGTCTGCTAGTGTTAGTGATATTACTTTCACCTTATATCAAGAAATTATGCACAAGATAGTGCTACGGCCACAACAGACCTTCCCCGGCAACGGCGCCAGAAATAGGCGTGTTGACGGGAGATTATTCTTGTCCAGAAATAGACCTTCACCTTATATCAAGAAATTATGCACAAGATAGTGCTACGCCTATAGGGACTTCCTTGGCAAATATGAAAGGATTCCCCCGCGGCCTTGGAGCCTTGCTTTGGTGTTCCCTTGAAGCAGAAAGGGTGATGTAGCACAGTGGCGGTAAGTATTTCCCTGAGTTTGAGAACCAAGGTATCAATCCAGAAGGAGGATCGCGTCAAGTCACAAGTACCTGCACGAACACAAAGAGCTTGCACCCAACGCTATGAAGGGGTTGTCAATCCCTTATAGATTGTTTGCAAAGTGAGAACTGAAAGCAAAAAGTAAACGAAGCAAAGTAAAAGTAAAAGTGTAGACGATAGTTGTGAATAGACCCGGGGGCCGTAGTGTTCACTAGTGGCTTCTCTCATGAAAGCAAGTAGACGGTGGGTGAACGAATTATTGTCGAGCAATTTATAGAACCGCGCAAAGTCATGACGTTATCTATGGCAATGATCATATCTATAGGCATCACGTCCAAAACAAGTAGACCGATACTTTGTTCATCTACTACTATTACTCCACACGTCGACCGCTATCCAGCATGCATCTAGTGTAATGAGTTCCTAAGAATAGAGTAACGCCTTAAGCAAGATGACATGATGTAGATGGACAATCTCAAATCTATGATGAAAGCCCATCTTGTTACCTTTGATGGCAACAACACGATGCGTGCCTTGCTGCCCTTTCTGTCACTGGGAAAGGTCACCGCACGGTATGAACCCAAAACCAAGCACTTCTCCCATTGCAAGAATCATAGATCTAGTTGGCCAAACAAAACCCAAGACTCGGAGAGACTTACAAGGATATCAAATCATGCATATAAGAAATCAGCAAAGACTCAAATATAAATCATAGATAATCTGATCACAAATCCACAATTCATCGGATCTCGACAAACACACCGCCAAAGAGGATTACATCGGATAGATGTCCATGAAGATCATGGAGAACTTTGTATTGAAGATCCGAGAGAGAGAAGAAGCCATCTAGATACTAACTACGGACTCGTAGGTCTGAACTGGACTACTCACGAGTCATTGGAGGGGCGATGATGTTGATGTAGAAGCCCTCCAGCTCCAAAGTCCCCTCCGGCAGGGCACCAGAAGGGTCTCCAGATGAGATCTCGCGGAAACGGAAGCTTGCGGCGGCAGAAAAGTGGTTTCGTGGACGCCCTGATTTTTTCTGGGATTTTAGGGAATTTATAGGCCAAAGAGCTAGGGCAGGGGAGCGCCAGGGAGGCCACAAGCCTAGTCGCCGCGGCCCCCTTGGCCGCGGCAACAGGGCTTGTGGGCTCCCTGTGGGCCTCCTGCGTTGGCCCTCAAGTCCCCCGATCTTCTTCTGTTCTGGAAAAATTTATTTCGGGGATTTTATTCCGTTTGGACTCCGTTCCAAAACCAGATCTGAAAAGAGTCAAAAACATAGAAAAAAACTGGAACTGGCACTTGGCACTGAATTAATAAGTTAGTCCCCAAAAAGATAAAAAAGGTATATAAAACATCCAAAGTTGACAAGATAACATCATGAAACCATCAAAAATTATAGATACGTTTGAGACGTATCAAGCATCCCCAAGCTTAACTTCTGCTCGTCCTCGAGTAGGGAAGTGATATAGAATGAATTTTTGATGCTTTCATGCTACCTAGTATAAATGTCCTTTGTAACTCCTCTTATGTGATGTGAATGTTCAGATCCATTAGATTCAAAACAATAGTTTTCTATTGACGTGGAGACAATAATACTTCAAGCAAACTAGCAAGGTAGTCATGAACTTTCAAAATAACAAGGCCAACAGAAAGTTATCCCTACAAAATCATATAGTCTAGCTATGCTCTATCATCCTTGCACAACGAATTTAAATCATGCACAACCTCGGTATTGGCCAAGTAATTGTTTTCACACCTTTACTTTCTCAAACCTTTTCAACTCTCACGCAATACATGAGCATGAGCCATGGTTTTAGCATTATAAGTGGAATGGAGTGTGGTGGAGGTTGCAAGGCAAACAAGGAGAAGATGCTCACATTGACTAGGCATATCAACGAGCTATGAAGATGCTCATCAATGGATATCAACGTGAATGAGTAGGGATTGCCATACAAATGATGCACTAGAGCTAAGAGTATGTGAAAGCTCTTATAGAAAACTAGTGGGTGTGCATCCAACTTGCTTGCTCACGAAGACCTAAGGCAATTTTGAGGAAGCCTATCATTGGAATATACAAGCCAAGTTATATAATGAAAAATTCCCACTAGCTATATGGTGGTGACAAAACGAGAGACTCTCAATCATGAAGATCATGGTGCTTAATAAGCACAAGTGTGGAAAGATAGTAGCATTGTCCCTTCTCTCTTTTTCTCTCATTTTTTTGGTGGGCTCTTTGGCCTTTTATTATTATTATTTTGTTGGGCATATTTGGCCTCTTTTGTAAATGGGCTTCGCTGGCCTCTTTTATTTCCTCACATGGGACAATGCTCCATCAATGATGATCATCACACTTACAACTCAAAACTTAGAGTAATGATGACTCTATATGGAATGCCTTCGGTAGTGTACCGTGACAATGATATAGCATGTCATAGACATCAATGGAAACATCATGCTAGCTATCTTATGATCATGCAATGGCAATGTAGAAGTGGTGGCACATGTCATGGTGGTAGTTGCATGGCAATATATCTCGGAATGGCTTTGAAGAAGCCATAGTAGGTAGGTATGGTGGCTGTTTTGAGGGAGGCTATATGGTGGGTTTTGTGCACCGACGAAAGTTGCACGACACTAAAGAAGATAGTGATGGTGGAAGGTGAAAGTGCATCTAAACCATGGACTCAACATTAGTCATGAAGAACTCACATACTTGTTGCAAAAGTTTTAGTAGTAATCGAAACAAAGCATTCAACGCATACTCCTAGGGGAAGGGTTGGTAGGTATAAACCATCGCGCGATCCCGACCGCCACACAAAGGATGGCAATCAATAGACTAATCATGCTCAGACTTCATCACATAGCAGTTCACCATACGTGCATGTACGACAATCACTAACTTCAACACAAGTATTTCTAGATCCACAACACCTTACTAATATAACTTCAATATTACCACAACCACAACTCAAAACTAATTGAGATGAATCAAACTTCTCTAACTATTCAATGCACATGAAGGTGGAAGTTTTCATATCCCTTTGGATAACTACCCCTTTTGATACTACTTTCATAGCATAGATCAACTACCAAGCCACGCACCGCCGTGCTCTAAAAGATATAAGTGAAGCACATAGAGCAAAATCAACGAGCTCAAAAGATATAAGTGAAGCACATGTGAGCTGAATTGTCTAACCAAAGGATATAAGTGAAGCTCGACAAAATCATGGTGAGTGCATGTCTCTCTCTCTAGGTGTGCAGCAAGGAAGATTGTGACACAACAAAAATAAAAGACTCCTACGATACAAGACGCTCCAAGCAAAACACATAACATGTGGTGAATAAAAATATAGCCCCAAGTACCGTTACCGATGGATTGAAGACGAAAGAGGGGATGCCTTCCCGGGGCATCCCCAAGCTTAGGCTTTTTCGGCATCCTTGAATCAACTTGGGGTGCCTTGGGGATCCCCAAGATTGAGCTCTTGCCACTCTTAATCTCTTTTTCCATAAGAACTTCACCCAAAACTTGAAAACTTCACAACACGAAACTTAAACAGAAACTCGTGATATCATTAGTATAAGAAAGCAAACCACCACTTCCTTAGGTACTGTAGCAAACTTAAATTCTACTTATGTTGATGTTGGGTTACTGTATTTTCAATCTTCCATGGCTAATATCCCCCGATACTATCCATAGTTTCATCAAAATAAGAAACCAACTCAACAAAAACAAAATCTGTTAACAGCAGACCAGTCTGTAGAAATCTGTATACTTTGTATACTTAGGGTACTTCAAAAATTCTGAAAACTTACGACAGTCTTAAGAATTTCCGTAGCAATCATCATAAAAAAGAATCAACTCAAAAGCTCTTACAGAAAAAATGATAATTCTTTTCGTGAGCAGAAAGTTTCTGTCTTTTCCAGCATGACAAAACGATCATCCCCAAGACTAATCATAACGATTTTACTTGGCACAAACGCAAAAGAAACACAAAAACACAATCATAACAGAATTATGAAAGTGTGAAAAACACAAAACAGAAAGAAAAAGGATAGATTCGTTGGGTTGCCTCTCAACAAGCGCTATTGTTTAACGCCCTTAGCTAGGCATAAGGCGATAGAATCTAAGTCTAACATACTTCCTATGCATAGGCATTTTATAGGAAAATAAATTGGCAAGACAACCAATAGTTACCAAATGCAAGGAAGAAGAAAGAGACAATAGCAATCTAAACATAATGAGAGGTGATTTAGTGATATGAAAGTTGCTACCATCATATTTTCCTCTCTCATAGCAATTACATGTGGGATCATATTCAAATTCAACAATATAGCTATCCCATAGGATATTCTTTTCATGATCCACATGCATGCAAAGTTGACGCTCTTCAAAAATAGTGGGATTATCATCAACTAAAGTCATGACTTCTCCAAATCCACTTTCAATAATATTGCAAATATCATATTCATCATGAGGCTTAAACAATTTTTCAAGATCATAAGAAAAATCATCGCCCCACTCATGATCATTGCAACAAGTAGTGGACAAAGCAAAATTAGCATCCCCAAGCTTAGGGTTTTGCATATTCTTAGCATGATTGTCACTAATAGAATTTATAGTGAAACCATTGCAATCATGCTTTTCATCCAAGGAGCCCTCGTGAATCTCTTCATAAATTTATTCCTCACAATTTTCAGATTCACGCATCTCAAGCAAAACTCCATAAAGATAGTCGAGTGCAATCAACTCACTAGCAATTGGATCAACATAATTGGATCTCTTAAAGAGATTAGCAAGTGGATGAGGATCCATATCACTAGATTTTCAGCAAGCGAAGATGCAAGCATATTGAAGGCACACGGCACACATGCAAACAGAAAGCAAGCGAGAGAAAACTGCGAACGAAAAAGGCAAATGAAAACGGCAAAGGAGAAAGGCAAATGAAAACGGAAAATGTGAAGTGGGGAGAGGAAAACGAGAGGCAACTGGCAAAAAAGGTAAATGCAAGAGATGAGTTTGTGACACCTACTTGGATAGATCTTGACTTGATCTCTCCCCGGCAACGGCGCCAGAAATACTTCTGCTACGGCAACAACAGACCTTCCCCGACAACGGCGCCACAAATAGGCGTGTTGACGGGATATTATTCTTGTCTTGATACTTTTCTGCTATGGGCTACGCCTATAGGGACTTCCTTGGCAAATATGCAAAGGATTCCCCCGCGGCCTTGGAGCCTTGCCTTGGTGTTCCCTTGAAGCGCAAAGGGTGATGTAGCACAGCGGCGGTAAGTATTTCCCTCAGTTTGAGACCCAAGGTATCGATCCAGAAGGAGGATCGCGTCAAGTCACAAGTACCTGCACAAACACAAAGAGCTTGCACCCAATGCTATGAAGGGGTTGTCAATCCGTTATAGATTGTTTGCAAAGTGAGAACTGAAAGCAAAAAGTAAATGAAGCAAAGTAAAAGTAAAAGTGTAGACGATAGTTGTGAATAGACACGGGGGCCGTAGTGTTCACTAGTGGCTTCTCTCATGAAAGCAAGTAGACGGTGGGTGAACGAATTACTGTCGAGCAATTGATAGAACCGCGCAAAGTCATGACGTTATCTATGACAATGATCATATCTATAGGCATCACGTCCAAAACAAGTAGACCAATACTTTCTGCATCTGCTACTATTACTCCACACGTCAACCACTATCCAGCATGCATCAAAACAGGAACTGGCACTTGGCACTGAATTAATAAGTTAGTCCCAAAAAAGATAAAAAAGGTATATAAAACATCCAAAGTTGACAAGATAACAACATGAAACCATCAAAAATTATAGATACGTTTGAGACGTATGAGATAGCACCCACTGAAATAGAAGACATAGATGATACTATTAAACTTGCTAACAGAGGCATCATCACACCACCTGGGATTGTTAGAGATGTTTAAGTATTGTGTGGAAAAGTAAAATACCCTACTGATTTTTTAGTACTTGGCTCACCGCAAGATTATTTTTGCCCCATAATATTTGGTAGACCCTTCTTGAACACTGTCATTGCTCAAATAGATTGCAAAAAGGAAACTGACACTGTTAATTTTGGTGGTATGCCTCATGAGTTTGATTTCTCCAAGTTTAGTAAACAACCTCATGATAAATAATTTCCTAGTAAAGATGAAGTAATTGGTATTGCTTCTATTGCCATTCCTCCTACTGATCCATTAGAACAATATTTGCTAGACCATGAAAATGATATGCATATGCGTGAAACAAATGAATTAGATAATATGTTCTTTGAGCAAAAGCTTATCCTTAAACACGAATTGCCTGCTGAAACTCTAGGAGGTCCTCCTCCACCCAAGGGTGATCCTGTGTTTGAATTAAAGCAATTACCTCACACTTCGAAATATGCTTATCTTGATGAAAATAAGACATATCGTGTTACTAGAAGTTCTAACCTTACAGAGCATGAAGAATAAAGATTGTTAAAAACTTTAAGGAAGCACCGAGCTTCTGTTGGGTATACTCTTGATGATCTTAAGGGCATTAGTCCCTCTCTCTGTCAGCACAAGATTAATATGGAACCATATGCTAAACCCGTTGTTGATCACCAACGAAGACTAAATCCCAAAATGAAAGAAGTGGTAATAAATGGGTAAGTCCCGTTCATTGTGTTCGTGAGAAAGGATGTATTACTGTTGTTCCTAATGATAAAAATGAACTCATTTCACAAAGAATTGTGACTAGATATAGAATGATAACTAATTTAGAAAATTAAACAAAGCTACTAGAAAAGATCATTATCCTTTACCTTTCATAGACCAAATGCTAGAAAGATAATTGAACCACACACACTTTTTCTTTCTAGATGGTTATTCTGGTTTCTCTCAAATACTTGTGTCACAACCTGATCAAGAGAAAACCACATTTACTTGTCCTTTTGGAACCTATGCTTATAGACGTATGCCTTTTGGATAATGCAATGCACCTGCTACCTTTCAAAGATGTATGACTGCTATATTCTTTGACTTTTGTGAAAAGATTGTTGAGGTTTTCATGGATGATTTTTCCATTTATGGAACTTATTTTGATGATTGATTCAGCAACCTTGGTCAAATTTTGTAGAGATGTGAGCAAACTAACCTTGTATTGAATTGGGAGAAGTGCCAGTTTATGGTAAATGAAGGTATTGTCTTGGGTCATAAAATTTTCGAACGAGGTATTGAGGTGGATAAGGCTAAAGTTGATGCAATTGAGAAGATGACATGTCCTAAAGATATTAAATGTGTCCGTAGTTTCCTTGGTCATGTTGGTTTCTATATTAGGTTTATTAAAGACTTCTCTAAAATTCTTAGGCCTCTTAGTAATTTATTATAAAAGGATGTTCCTTTCGTTTTTGATGATGATTGTGTAGAAGCCTTTGAAACACTTAAGAAAGCCTTAACTTCTACACCTATTGTTCAACCACCTGATTGGAACTTGCCTTTTGAAATTATCTGTGATGCTAGTGATTATGTTGTTGGTGTTGTTCTAGGATAAAGAGTTGATAAGAAATTAAATGTTATCCATTATGCTAGTAAAACTCTAGATAGTGCCAAAGAAATTATGCTACCACTGAAAAGAATTTTTACAGTTGTATTTGCTTGTGACAAATTCAGATTTTACATTATTGATTCTAAAGCAATTGTTCACACTGATCATGTTGCTATTAAATATCTTATGGAAAATAAAGATGCGAAGCCTATACTTATTAGGTGGGTTGTTTTTCTACAAGAATTTGATTTGCATATCATTGATAGGAAAGGAGCTAAGAACCCCGTAGCTGATAACTTGTGGAGGTTAGAAAATGTTCTTGATGACCCACTACCTATTGATGATAGCTCCTGATGAACAAATAGCTATGGTCAATGTTTCTTAGAACACACCGTGGTTTTCTAACTATGCTAGTTACATTGTTGCTAAATACATACCACCTAGTTTCACCTATCAGCAAAAGAAAAAGTCCTTCTTTGATTTGAGACAGTACTTTTGGGATGACCCACATCTTTATAAAGATGGAGTAGATGGTATTATTAGACGTTGTATACCTGAGCATGAACACGAACAAATCCTTCGGAAGTGTCACTCCTAGGCTTAGGGAGGACACCATGTAGGAGATAGAACTGCACACAAGGTATTAAAGTCTGGATTTTATTGGCATACTATTTTCAAAGATGCTCGTAAGTTTGTCCTCTCTTGTGATGAATGTCAAAGAATTGGTAATATTAGTATACGTCAGGAAATGCCTATGAGTCATTCACTTGTTATTGAACCATTTGATGTTTGGGGATTTGATTATATGGGACCTTTTCCTTCCTCTAATGGGTATAAACTTATTTTGGTTGTTGTTAATTATGTCACTGAATGGGTAGAAGCTATTCCAACCAATAGTGTTGATCATAACACCTCTATTAAAATGCTTAAGAAAGTTATTTTCTCACATTTTGGAGTCACTATATACTGAATGACTAATGGTGGTTCACACTTTATTCATGGTGATTTTCGTAAGTTGAGTGCTAGATATAATGTTAACCATAGAATTGCATCTCCCTATCATCCTTAGTCTAGTGGTCAAGTAGAATTAACCAATAGGGAAATAAAATTAATATTGCAAAAGACTGTCAATGGGTCCCGAAATAATTGGTGTAAGAAATTAGACGATGCATCGTGGGCCTACAGAACAACTTATTGAAATCCTATGGGTATGTGTCCTTATAAAACGGTTTATGGGAAAGCATGCCATTTACCTCTTGAGTTAGAACATAAAACTTATTGGGAAATTAAAGAACTCTACTATGATTTCAAACTTGCTGGTGAAAAGAGGTTATTTGATATTAACTCATTAGGTGAATGGAGAACCCAAGCTTATGAAAATGCCAAACTATTCAAAGAAAAAGTTAAAAGATGGCATGACAAAAGAATCCTGAAGCGAGAATAAAAAGTTGGTGAATATGTTCTATTGTACAATTCTTGTTTTAGATTTTTTCCAGGAAAACTTCTCTCCAAATTGGAAGGACCATATATCATCGAAGAAGTTTATTGGTGTGGAGATATTAAGATCAATAATCCTGAAGACATAAACCCGAAGGTGGTCAATGGACAAAGAATAAAGCACTATATTTTAGGTACACCAATTAATGTTGAAACAAATATTATCGAAACCATAACACCGGAGGAGCACATTAAGGAGACCTTCCAGAACACTCCATAACCCTTAAAAGGAAGAGGTGTGTGATATGGTAAGTAAACAGACTCAGAAAAATCCGCAAAAATATTTTCCGCCAGTTTTGGAATATTATAAAATTTACGTTATCTAGAAACACATGGGAAGGCAACTCACGTGCCCACTAGGAACCAGGGCGCGCCAGCCCCCCTGGCGTGGCCTGGTGGTTAGTTGGCCCCTTGGGCACCTTCCTAGCTCCGTTTTCTTGTGGGACACGTATTTCCTTGTGTAAAAATTCTCTGTATATATATCCCGATGATTTGACCCCGTACCACAGAGAAATCTGTTTTTCTTATTCCTTGTTGTTTTTTTGTCAGAACTATTAAGTCGGGCATCATGTCTTCTCCCTCCTCCAAACTCATAGAAGAGGGTGCTTGGGTGATGAAGATGGAACTAAAGGAGGAGGAACCAGTAGGGGCCACGAAGGAGAACAAGGGCAAGGAAGTCAAGGGGGGTCTAGCTCGAGAAGAAGGGTAGGCCATGTCACCAAAAGAAGAGGAGGAAGAAGATTACCTCCAACCCTACTATGAGCATCTCACCGTACTGCAATCGAAGCATTTAGAGTCTTCGAAACGGTTCATGTTCATAATAAATATCTTACTCATGATTTTTTTGTTAAAGGACCAAGTCATCAATCTCCGGAGCGTTATGCAACATCTGGAGAACCTCTTGAGGCTACACTCTGACACTACTTCATCATCTACACCATCACCTCCATCCTCATCACCAAAGAAGGAGATTTGAGTACACGAGTATGGGCACTCCCCTTGGCTTGTGCCAAGCTTGGGGGAGGTGCCCCGGTATCGTATCACCATCACTCTTATTAAATTTATCCATATTAGATTGATCTTTAGATATTTCGTGATTTAATCAAATAAAAGTTTAGTTTGATCCATCCTTTCGAGTGCTAGTTTCGTGATCTATCTATCTACGTAATCAAATGATATTTATACAATAAAGTTTAGTTTGAGTTTTGCTTCTTTACTTTCTTGCTGCAATCAAAATAAAAGAAAATAGTAATAAATATCATATGCCAATCTTATAGTAAGTAGGGACATCCCATAAGGAAAAATATAAGTGGTAAAATTTGTTGAAGGTTGACAAACATAGCATTGGTCGGTGATGCAACACATGAAAGAATTAATAAGGGAAGAGAAGATTTATATGCAAATACACGATCCTTGACATCTTTTATGATTATGAGCCCCCATTAATTATAGTATGCCAAAACTATTGACATTGGACAAGGAAGAAAACGTAATGATTTATGTTTGTTCACATTCACATAGAAGTTATATTATTATAGATCCTCTAACATGTGGTGCTTGCTCAATATATTTGCTAGCCAAAACTCCGCACTAAGTAGAGATACTACTTGTGCATGCAAAAGCTTAAACCCAAATCCATGTTTCAAGAGTCCACCATACCTACCTATGGATTGAGTAAGATCCTTCAAGTAAGTTGTCATCCATGCACAAAGCAATAAAAATTGCTTCTAAACATGTTTGGTCATTTAGTGCAAGGGAAATTAAGCATTGTACAAACTTGTGATGGCGATAATAAAAGCGATGGACTGCATAACAAAGGTTTCCATCACAAAGGGCAATATAATGTAACGTTCCTTTGCACTAAGGGATCTGGCATACAACCAATTAGCGCATGACAACCTCTGCTTACCTCTACGAAGGGACTATCTTTTACCTTTATGTATTACTTTTGTGCAAGAGTCGAAGTATTTTCCTCTACTCCCGTTTATCTTCTATTTGACAAGCATCATGTGGTAGAGAAAGATCTAGACATATATATCCAACTGAATGTGGGTGGTCATGAGTTATTATTGTTGACATAACCCTTGAGGTGAATACGTTGGGAGGCGGCACTATAAGCCACTATCTTTCTATGTGTTCGGGTGAAACCTTTTGCTCATATGTATGCGGTGAGCATTAGCAATCATAGAATACTAAATGATGGCTGAGTATATAGACTTGATTAAAAGCTCTGATGTGAACCTTCCTGAAACTGTGATGAATTCTGTTGCAAAATGGACCAGAAAGATAGTTTGTTAGTTTTCAGTAGAGTTTATGCTTCATACTTCGATGTTGTGATGAATTGATACTTGTTTATAAGAAGCCTTTATGATGAAAGTTATATGACGAAAATGTTGTGATGAAGTATTTTATAAAGTTTTATTTGCTGTTATAATAATGAGCATGATGCTGCTATGTCTGTATTTTGTTTTTATTGACACCTCTCTCTCAAAGCATGTGGTCATAATTTTTTGTTATCGGCTTTCGCTTGAGGACAAGCGATGTCCAAGCTTGGGGGAGTTGTTACGTCCATTTTGCATCATATTTTTTTACTATTATTTTAGTGTTTTTATGCATTTTCCACTTGGTGGAGTAATTCTGATGAATTTTCTCTCATAACATGCAAGGTTTACATCAAGAGGGAGAATGCCGGCAGATGGAATTATGGACCTGAAAAGGCTACATCAAAGATACCTATTCTTCACATCTCCAAATGAGCTGAAACTTTCTGGAGATTTATTTTGGAATAAATGAAAAATACTGGAGCAAAGAAGTACCAGAGGGGGGCTACCAGGCGCCCACTAGGCACCAGGGCACGCCAGCCCCCCTCGCGCAGCGTGGTGGTTAGTGGACCCCCTGATCCACCTCTTGCGACCATCTTCTCGTATAAATCTCTTTTAACCCGAAAAAAATCAGGAGAGGACTTTCGGTAGGAAGCGCCGCCGTGTCGAGGCGGAACGTGGACAGGAGCACTTTTGCCCTCCAGCGGAGCGATTCCACCGGAGGAACTTCCCTCCTGGAGGGGGAAATCGAAGCCATCGTCATCACCAACAACCCTCTCATCTTGGGGAGGCCAATCTTCATCAACATCTTCATCAACACCATCTCCTCTCAAAACCCTAGTTCATCTCTTGTGCTTAATCTTGTACTGGAACCTCGGATTGGTACGTGGGGTTTGACTAGTAGTGTTGATTACATCTTGTAGTTGATGCTTTATGGTTTATTTGGTGGAAGATCATATGTTCTGATACAATATGCTATTTAATACCTCTATGATCATGAGCATGTTTATCACTTGTGAGTAGTTACCTTTGTTCTTGAGGCCACGAGATAATTCATGTTGCAAGTAGTTATGTGAAGTTGATATTCGTTCGATATTTTGATGATGTGAATGTTGTGATTCCCTTAGTGGTGTTATGTGAATGTCGACTACATAACACTTCACCATCTTTGGGACTAAGGGAATGCATTGTGGAGTAGTAATTAGATGGTCGGTTACGAGAGTGAAAAAAACTTAAACCCCAGTTTATGCGCTATTCCTTATGGGGCTGATTTGGATCCCTATGTTTAATGCTATGCCTAGAATTTTATCTTAATACTTTTCTCGTAGTTGCGGATGCTTGCGGGATGGTTAATCTTTAAGCGGGAGGCTTATTCAAGTAAGAACAGCACCCAAGCACCGGTCCACCCGCATATCAAATGATCAAAGTACCGAACGCGAATTAACCCACCATGATGAAAGTGACTAGATGAAATTCACGTGTGCCCTCAAGAACGCTTTGCCTATTATGAGAAACTGTTCTTGTATATCCTTTGTCACAAAAGGATTGGGCTACCTTGCTGCACCTCTTGTTACTATTGCTACTGGTCACTTGTTAGAATTATCTTGCTATCAAACAACTTGTTGTGTATTTCAGTGCTTGCAAAAATTACCTTGCTGAAAACTGCTTGTCATTTCCTTCCGCTCCTCATTGGGTTTGTCACTCTTACTTATTGAAAGGACTACAATTGATCCCCTATACGGGTGGGTCATCAGTTCCTTAGGATGAGGCTCTTTTTGGGCGTCTGTTCTGGAACAAGGCCCAATCACTCAAATACACCAAGATAATCAAGAAAAGGACCAATCTCTTTGTGGATTCCAAGAGTATTGATACAGGGCACATGACCTCCAATCCTCGCACTGCATATTTTGCTGAAGCTCATGCTGTGTGTCAGCAGCGGTGTCTTGGTCCTATCATCAGCTTCAGTAAGGACTTTGACAGCGAGATTGTGGCTCAATTTTATGCCACCGTTCATTTTCACGAGAATGCTGAAGAAAGGCTCATGATAACCCACAAGTATAGGGGATCGCAACAGTTTTCGTGGGTAGAGTATTCAACCCAAATTTGTTGATTCGACACAAGGGGAAGCAAAATAATATTCTCGAGTATTGGCAGTTGAGTTGTCAATTCAACCACACCTGAAAGACTTAGTATCTGCAGCAAAGTTTGAGTAGCAAAGTAGTGACAGCAACAGTAGTGACAACAGCAGTAGTGACAGCAGCAGTAATGAGAGCAGTAACGACAAAGTAACGTAGCAAGGACCAGTAGGAAAACTCGTACGCATTGGATCGGTGATGGATAATTATGCCGGATGACATTCATCATGTAACAGTTATAACATGGGGTGATTTGTAACTAGCTCCAGTTCGTCAATGTAATGTAGGCATGCATTCCGTATATAGTCATACGTGCTTATGGAAAAGAACTTGCATGACATCTATTGTCCGTCCCTCCCATAACAGCGGGGTCCTAATGGAAACTAAGGGATTTTAAGGTCTCCTTTTAATAGAGAACCGGAACAAAACATTAGCACTTAGTGAATACATGAACTCCTCATACTATGGTCATCTCCGGGAGTGGTACCGGCTATTGTCACTCCGGGGTTGCCGGGTCATAACACATAGTAGGTGACTACAACTTGCAACATAGGATCAAGAACACACATATATTGACGAAAACATAATAGGTTCAGATCTGAAATCATGGCACTCGGTCCCTAGTGACAAGCATTAAGCATAGCCAAGTAGTAGCAACATCAATCTCAGAACATAGTGGATACTAGGGATCAAACCCCATCAAAACTAACTCGATTACATGATAGATCTCATCCAACCCATCACCGTCCAGCAAGCCTACGATGAGATTACTCACGAACGATGAAGAGCATCATGGAATTGGCGATGAAGGATGGTTGGTGTTGACGACGGCGTCAATTCCCCCTCTCCGAAGCCCAGAACGGACTCCAGATATGCCCTCCAGAGGAAGAACAAGTGGTGTCGGCGGCTCCGCATCATAAAACACGATGAAGTCTTCTCTCTGATTTTTTCCGGGCGAGAGAGAATATATAGAGCTAGAATTGGAGGTGGCGGAGCCCCGAGGGGCTCACAAGCTTGCCAGGCCGGTGCGCCTCCTGGGCTTGTGGGCTCCTGGCTCCACGTCTCCAGGTGATTCTTGCGCCAATATTTTTTATATATTCCACAAAAAATCCTCGTAAATTTCCAGGTCATTCCGAGAACTTTTATTTCTACGCAAAAACAACACCATGGCAATTTTGCTGAAAACAGTGTCAATCCGGGTTAGTTCCATTCAAATCATGCAAATTAGAGTCCAAACCAAGGGCAAAAGAGTTTGGAAAAGTAGATACGATGGAGACGTATTAGCTCATGACATGGATGACTGTCATGTGCTGCACTCCGACTGGAAGACCTTCATGACATCTTTGGGCTATGATAACCGAGGCGTGGATGATCCTATTGGCCTGAGGCCACACACTAAGGGTGTTGCTGCTATTCACAAGTCCAAGCTTATTCGTCACTCCGGAATTGTGAATACTGTCAAGGGTGATTGCAGTGAAATCATTCCTTTTCTGGACATCATGCACTAGATTTTCCACAACACTATGTTTCCTCGTGTTGGAAACAAGGACCAGGTGCATTTCTATCTTGTGAACCTATTACTTCTCTGTATTTGGGAGCAAGGACGCCATGCCACTTTGGATGTTTCCCATGTTATGTGGATGGAGTTGCATTCAACATTTTTTGACAAGAATAAAGTGCCAATCTATGGCCCATATCTGTACAAGCTGATTGAGGATACCTAGGATGGTATCTTTCCTACAGAGCCTTTGGTAACTGACCGCATGATTCATCATGGTGTTCTCGAGCTCCGTGTGAAGGAAAATTGGGGGATGCCACCTGGAGTTCCTGAGATTGCCCCCCACAAACTCGGATGATGAGCCCGAGCCTGACCATGAGTTTGTTCCCAGGTCTGAGACTGAATCATCATGGGCATCCAAGCTAAGGAAGAAGATGAAGGATCTCTTCTGCTTTTAGGCTAAGGGACAGTATAAGGCACATGTTGACGCTAAGAAGGCACACAGTCGCGACAAGCTGATCATGAGGAAGATTGGCCTTGATGTCCAAAGCGGGTCAGAGGACAAGATCACTGATTAGGAGGACTAGATCAAGGCACACTATCAGTGGACTGAGTCTGAGGAGGAGGTATGTGCTGCTTCTGATGAGTTAGAGGATGGTGATGGAGAGGAGGAGTGAGCTCACCATCACTTTTGCTTGTTTTCGTCTTCTTTGTCCCTTTTGGTGTCCCGATGCCAAAGTGGGAGAGAGTGTTTAGGATGGATTTGGTGAGTCACAAGTGTTTTATCGTTTATTTGATATGTCCTCTCGTGAACTCATTTTATTTGGTTGCTCTGATTTGTGTTACCGAGACTTATGTGAACTAAAGTATGGTGTAAGACATATGCTATCTTTCCTATTATGTTATGTCTACTTTAGTTATTATATGAGTTCATATTTCCTATACTTGCATACATGCTTAAATCATTTCCTATCTATGCAAGTATATGGCCGTGTCTATAAAATATAAGAGGAGTGTTGGTCCTAGTGTGTGATTTTTTGCATTCCAAAAACATATTCAAATAGAGCACACATCTAGGGGGAGCCTGTCTATATTTGTAGATTTTGGGATTGCCTAAGTCCTTCAATTTTATTCTTGTTATGGAAAATCCCGTATTGTCATCAACCCACCAAAAAGGGGGAGATTGTAAGAGCACAATTTATCCTAAGTAGTTTTGGTGGTCGATGACGATTCCCCTTGCGAACTAATCGTGTGCATTAAACTTTCAGTGAATTATTAGGTGGCATGAGACGCTTATTAGGTGGCACGAGACGCTTATTAGGTGGCACAAGAATTATTAGGTGATGATGCCCCTCAGTGGTTGAAAGAGAAGACCATGCTTAGTTATCGATTTAGTGTTTGTGGACTTGAGTCATAGTTAAACCCGTACTATCAAGAGGGGGTTCACGTATGGAAAGGTTGGGTGGAACTAACTCACGCACACTTGCACCCAATCAGATTCCCGCAACAATGGAGCCTCCTTTTTGCCTCTTGGTGCCCAGAAGTTGTATAAGTGGAAGTACTACTCTCAGAAGCGGTAGTACCGCTCCAGCGGTATTGCCACCCTCTAGGGGCGACCTCTCTTCCGCTACAGCGGTACTGCCGCCCTCGCCTACCGTTCTGTCTTCCGCTTATTTTATTCTTCTGGCATCGTTGGTCCCTATCGTCAACATTGAGCAGAAGCACCGCTTGGAGCTGGGCGGTAGTACCGCTCTGGCGGAACTACCGCCCCTCTGGCTGTGTTCTATTACCTGTGGTTCCCGGTACTTCCATGCAAGCAGAAGTACCGCCCCGTGCGCAGTACTAACACTTAGTTGCGACTTTGGGCCGAATAAAGGCCAGTTTTCTTCCCACTATAAATACAGGTCTTCTTCCCCAAAGAGACCTCACTTTTTCCCTCTCCAATCTCCATTGTTTCTCCTAAGCTCAAACTTGCCAGATCTCTCTCCCTAGCCATCGATTCTTGTTGATTCTCTAGGGTATGGAGGAGAAGGCCTTGATCCACACTTCCACCAAGAGAAAAGTTGTCCCCACCATTAATCCCTTGCGGATCTTATTACTCTTGGGTGTTTGAGCACCCCTAGATGGAAGAGGTCACCTCTAATCCATAGTGCATTGTGGTGAAGCTTCATGGTTTCGTTGGGAGCCACCAATTCAGTTGTGGACATTGCCCCAACATTGTTTGTAAAGGTTCAGTCACTGACTTCAAGGGCACCACTAGTGGAATCATGACGTCTTGCATTGTGTTAGAGCATGAGGATAATTGATACGTCTCCAACGTATCTATGATTTTTGATGGTTCCATGCTATTATCATGTTAACTTTGGATGTTTTGTATGCATGAATATGCTATTTTATATCTTTTTTGGGACTAACCTATTAACTCAGTGCCAAGTGCTAGTTCCTGTTTTTTTCGTGTTTTTGACCTTTTTCAGAGGAGAATATTAAACGGAGTCCAAACGGAATAAAACCTGCGGAATGATTTTTTTCCATAACAGAAGACACGCAGGAGACTTGAGAACCAAGGCAGGGGACCTCGGAGGAGGTCACAAGCCACCCATGCCCGACCTAGGGGGGCCTAGCAGGCTTGTGGGCCCTCTGTGGCTCCCGTGCCCTACTTCTTCCGCCTATAAATTCTCCAAAAATCTAAAAACACCAGAGAGAGCCACGAAAATACTTTTCCACCGCCTCAAGCTTCTGTCTCCGCAAGATCCTATCTGGGGCACGTTCTGGTGCCCTGCCGGAGGGGGGATTTGGACACGGAGGCCTTCTTCATCAACACCATTGCCTCTCCGATGATGCATGAGTAGTTCACCACAGACCTTTGGGTCCATAGATAGTAGCTAAATGGCTTCTTCTCTTTCTTGGATCTTCAATACAAAGTTCTCCATGATCTTCATGGAGATCTATCCGATGTAATCTTCTTTTGCGGTGTGTTTGTAGAGATACGATGAATTGTGGATTTATGATCAGATTATCTATGAATATTATTTGAGTCTCCTCTGATCTCTTATATGCATGATTTCGTATCCTTGTAATTCTCTTCGAGCTGTGGGTTTCATTTGTCCAACCTGATCTATAATTCTTGCAATGGGAGAAGTGCTTAGTTTTGGGTTCATACCGTGCGGTGTTCTCACCTAGTGACAGAAGGGGTAGCGAGGCACGCATCATGTTTTTGCCATCAAGGGTAAAAATATGGGGTTTATATCTATTGCATGAATTTATCCCTCTACATCATGTCATCTTGCTTAAGGCGTTACTCCGTTTGTTATGAACTTAATACACTAGATGCATGCTGGATAGTGGTCGGTGTGTGGAGTAATAGTAGTAGATGCAGAAAGTATCGGTCTACTTGTCTCGGACGTGATGCCTATATGTATGATCATTGCCTTAGATATCATCATGACTTTGCGCGATTCTATCAATTGCTCGACGGTAATTCGTTCACCCACCGTAATACTTGCTATCATGAGAGAAGCCTCTAGTGAACACTATGGCCCCCGGGTCTACTTCACATCATATTTTCAGCTCTACACTTTTACTTTGTTGCACTTTCGACCTTCAGATCTCACCTTGCAATTAATCGTGAAGGGATTGACAACCCCTTTATAGCGTTGGGTGCAAGTTTGTTTGTTTTTGCGCAGGTACATTGGAGACTTGTCTTGATACTCCTACTGGATTGATACCTTGGTTCTCAAACTGAGGGAAATACTTACTGCTACTGTGCTGCATCACCCTTTCTTCTTCAAGGGAAAAACCAACGCAAGCTCAAGAGGTAGCAATAATACGGTGGCCTTAGTGGCATCTTGGGGAGCATTGTGCTTCCACACTGCTCCAATGCGCATTACTTCCTCTTAAACGGAAGGAACTTCGGAAACACATCCTCATCTTCATCAGTTCCACTTGTGGTTATTTCTTACCCTTACTTGTATTAGCTACTTGTTTGTTTTTGTTGTTGCTAGAATCATATAGGTTGCTCACTTAGTTGCATATCTAGACAACCTATTTGTTGCTAAACTTAATTTATTAGATAAAATCTTAAAATTGTTAGTTTCTTATTCACCCCCTCTAGTCAACCATATCGATCATTTCACCTAGGCCTTAGGCCACATGCGTAGCCCAGGCTGGCCTATCCCAGCACCCGGTCACCCCCACCTTGCTACAATGGGGCGACCAAGGCCGCGTGTGCCCGTCTCCATCGAACCACCTCGTCGCATGCCGTTATAGCGCCACGAGGGTGGATAAGACCACCCCAGCCCATCACCCTCTCTTCGTGTGAACCCTAACCCTAGTTGCCCCCTCTCCCTTGCTTGATCTCGCCTCTGTATCGGTGCATCCAAGCGCCGCCGTCGCCATGCCTCTATCATAGGCCCAACAACCGGCCGCTTTTCACCGCCTCGATGTGTCTAGGATCTCCGGTGTGAACGTCTTTGTTGCCTACACCCTCGGATTGGAGATGAAAGGCCACCTCGACAATGCCCACGTCTTCTTCCTCCCCCACGAACACCGCAATGCCATCGTCGAAATTCACCGCCCCTGCTGCTCCTAAGACGCTGACGAGCCTCCATGTGCTCCCACAGTGAGGTTCTGAAAGGACCACGATGTCGCCTAGAGGGGGTTTGCATAGGCATTTTAAAAACTTATACGGATTTGGCTTTATACTAATGAGGAAATTAACTAAGAGGATACTTTTCAAGCAGAAATCCTAACTATACTAGGGTCAACTACGTGCACCAACAACTTGTTCTCCTAAGATGAACACAACAAGATTACTCACAAGCACAAGTAAGTTACACAAACTTACTTGAGAAATATCACAAGATATGTAAGTGTATGACACAAGTTAGCAAATCACACTAAACACAATATATATCAATAGTAACAAGTATGAATTGGGGGATATAAAGTGTAGGCTTAAATGATTAATATTTACACGAAAATAGCCAACACAATATAATAAGGACAAAAATATGTAGTGAATGTACGCTCAAGTAACCAAAGCAAAGCAAAAGTAAGGAGTTAGGGTTAGGGATAACCGAAGTCACAGAGATGAAGATGTATCACGATGTTCACTTCCTTGGAGGGAAGCTAGTCACCGTTAGAGAGGTGGATGTGACCTCGAAGACACACGAACGCCATGAAGGCTCACCCTATTCTACTTGAGACAACATCACGAAGGCGTTTCTCAACAACTAGTGGTAAGCCTTTGAGGTGGCCTCCAAACCCTCACAAACTTTCCAGGGGAAATCGCCATGGTTTCATTCCTCTCCGAAGAACTCCTACCGCCTAGGAGTCTCCAACCTCCAAGAGTATCAAGATCACGGGGACTGCTCAAAACTTTCTCAATTCACAAATAGCTTGGGTTGAGAGGAGAAGACGGAGATGATCTATCTTTTGATTGGAACAACACCCAACGGAAGTCACAGATGCTATTGGGATCTAAGATTTGGTATAAGAAAATGGGAGTGAGAGAGAAAGATGTTCATGGAATGTTTCAACTCACTTGGGCAACTCCCACTCGAGGTGGGACATGACTATATAGAGTGGTGGTAGAAAAGTGGCCGTTGGATACACTTATGTTGTGCACTTGTCGGACGTCCGGCAGTTCACGGTCATCCGGACATCCACGAGGGGTTGTACGTCCGGGAGTGGTCGGTCGTCCGAAGATGCAGAAGATATCAGGTTATACATTATTAGGTGGAGAAGTGATCAACATATGGAGTCCAGAGAACGTCGGCCGTCCAAAGATACAGAATGTATTAGGACACCACAGCATCTGGTGATAGGGTGAACAGCATACGGACGACCGAAAGGCATCGGCCGTCCAGGGCATGGTCATCCGGAGATGGTCGGAAGTCCGACAGTTTGAATCTGTTGCGTGGAAATGGATTTCCTACCATACCCGGACGTCCAGTCCTCGGACGACGGGAGGAGCCGAAAGTCCGAGGGTTTGAATATGTTGGCTGGCTTAGGATTTCCAAAGGATGTCGGTCATCCGGACGTCCGAGAACCATGGACGACCGGACAAGAGCAGACCAACAACAGGAAGATAGAGAAAGAGGAATTGCCTAGAGTTTTGAGCAAGTTTCTTGCGAGACCCAGTGATACCCTCTTAATAGTGTGGGATCCCTAAAACTCAAGAATCATAAAAGAGCTACACTACATAGCTACCGATAATCCATTCTTGAGTGTGTAAGTTTATTCGGTGATCATCACTCCACACCACTAACGTCAAAGGAACTAATACCTTTGAGTCAAGCCTTTCACTTGAGCTTGATGTTATTGTTTCTTCTTGGCTCAAGCTGAAGGCAAGACATTGATGAAGTCTTCAAGTAGCTCTCCCATACATAATGTGGAAAGCCTTGCTTTGTATTCATCTTCACTTGTCCATCATGTGAATCTCCACAAGGTTCAAGCATGTAATTCTTAGGAATGGTTATCTTGAACTTGCCCTTGTCAAACATGATCATGAACACTTGATGTCATCCTCTCATGGACACTTGGAATATCTCTATTGATGCGAGCCCACGAGAATTACCTAACCCTCATAGACATGGACAACACATAGTATGGGTTAGTACACAAAGTGCAATTGACAATTACTTATCATACCACAAGATCCCATGTGGTACATCATTTGCGCTTGCGTGATGACCAACTTTGAGTTAACTCTTTGATCTTCATCTTGGTCAACATTCATATTTGATCAATGATTAATCTTGATGTCTTGAAGGCCCTATTGATTTCTTGTTAGGCTTTATTGCTTTAAGAAATGATTACCAATATATCAATTCACCATGACCATATCAAGTTTCTCCATGTATCTCATATTGGCTATAACTTGCCCGTCTTCATGATACAACATATGAGCTCATCATGATCCTATTTTCAAGACATATGTATAATTCTTCTCTTTATTATTCTCTCAAGATCTTGATCCATCATGGTTCAAACCATAAGCCAAAGCATGAGAATGTCTGAGATCCTCAATGAACTCCACATAGATCATATCTTGTTCATCACATGGAATTCATCATGATCGTATCATATTTTATTCAATCACTGAGCTCATCCTTGGTGCATGCACAACAATATGTATATGACATTCATTTAGAATTCATTCGAGCTCCTTCTTGCATATTCATGGAACAAACATACTTCAATTCATCCATTATTCTTCATGTATTGCAAACAGAACATTCCTTTAAATGTATAACACAATGCAAACATTAGTCCATTAGGATTGTCATCAATTACCAAAACCACACATGGGAACTACATGCACTTTCAATCTCCCCCATTTTGGCAGTTGATGACAACCTCAACAAGAGGATTTGAATGATGAATTTTTTAACACAAGTATGCAATTTACCCAAGGATATATTGAATACTTGGGATGGTTTTGATAGCGTCAAGTGTCACAAAGATACTTGACTTTATCACACTTGGTGTACTAACATCAAAATACTACACAACATATAGAGCAAGCTCCCCCACAATGTATGCATGTGTGAACGAACTATGAATTTGCTTGCATATATTGGTTGACATAAATTAGTTTGAGTTTTCTCTATATATATTCATCCATGCGATAAACAATAAGCCATAGGCACTTTTAGATTATCTTAAATCCTCAGAGCTTCTCCCCCATTGGCAACAAATGCCAAAATGGGACAAGTCTCGAAGACAATGAGTTAGTATGCATATTACAAGATGTGAGTGAAATAAAATGCACATATTTAATGACAAGAAATTTTAGGACCTTAGGATCTAGAGATTGCAATAGATGTGATATGAAAATAAGCATTGGACATGTAAGGAAACATTCAAAGATCCAAACATATTTTGGACAAGATATAATTTAAATATCCAAATCGATCATTATGATAAGTATGGGTCCAAAATACATCCTAACGCATGAGTGCATAAGATTATATGCAAAACATACAAGCACTCACTTCGCAACCTCTTACCGTACCACCAATGAATAAATAAGGAAGGAACCAAGTGACTTGCAAGGATCAAGTGATATCGCAAAGATCGAAGCTTACTTATGTGCACAAATTTCTAAGTGGACAATAGTCGTCTATGCATCAACACTGAAACTTGCATACATAAAATAGTCACAATTGATAAGAACATGATATGCACAAGTAAATCCATTATCATACACATGTTATCCTAACATAAAAGCAAGGCACATGGCACAAAGACCATGGAACAAATTGATCTCATTTGTATAACCATGAATTCCTAAGAAGATACCAAATAATACGAACAATTATAGTGTTTTTGTAATTTTCATAAAAATTGTACATGAGAGAATATTTTAGGAATTGATATGCAATGAATTGCTTATTTGGCATGTCTTGGGATAAATGAACCAGGAATATGATTTTGTAGATCCCCATTAGATGATTTTACTCAATTGTCTAACCATTGCAATAGAGTGTTTTCAAGAACATGCAGGAAAACACAAATAGAATAAGTACTATTACACGAGGTTGACTCTACTTATATACATGCAGGAAGTAAATACTTGTTACCGAGAAAGCATTGGTATGGTGTAGTAATGACTGAGTCATATACTCTTGGCTCTTATTCCCTCGTGGTGACACCACCTTCTTTATGAATAAGCCAAGACAATAATGCTTCTCCAATGTACCTAGATCACTTTTAAGTACAATATGGTCCCAAACTTATTGGGCCTGAAGTAGTTAGTCTAACTACAATATATAGGGCAAAAACCACTCAATTATGTGCATATAGATATGAATTTCAATTTCATGCACATCTTAGCTTTCAAGAATATGACGGATTTACCATATATATATTGGATCAAAAATAAAGTAAACAAGGCATGAGAATTTACACATAGTAAATATGCCTACACAAGCCTACCAAAATCCAAAGAGATACAAATTGGACAAATGAACACATAAATGTTAATACTTCCAATAGCCTCACCAATCATTCATGTTGTCCAAAATAAATCAAAGTGACAAATCAAGATATGAGAGCACACCAGGTTCAAGACATGAACCAAGCAAAACAAATGAGCATATAATATATGCATTGCCCATATTCTTACATGCATATCTCACTTAAGTGGATATATTATAGTACAAATAATAAGATAATAACTCCCACAATACCATGAAACTAGTAATATGAACTCAAACAAAAGCATGGGAGATTATTGGAAGACAAATAAATTTCTTGACTAGTTATGAAATGCAAGTAGAAGCAAAGCTGATATAAAGATGACCTTGAAACTCTACCATACAAGGAATACCATGTGTAAGAGAACACAATGGTATTTAGAATTTTCATTCGGTGATAGATTCCAAATAAGCACAAGGTCATTTATACTCACACAAGCATGATATGAGAGTTTAGCAATAAGCACAATGCTTAGATACCATATTATTAACATGCCAATTAGCTAGATCATCATGTAGAGAAACAATTGTAAAGGCATGCATCATATATACCCTTCTTTTAAGTATGATCTAGAAGCTAAACCGTGAATAAACCTACAGTAGAATGTCATACTCACACACATCTAAGGAATTAAACAACAAAAGAATTATTATGCAAATAGAGACGCGTTGAGCATGGCAAGCCACAAAGATATAAAATAATCTCAATATTAGATTCTAAGTGGCATTAATAAAATGTTTATATTACCAAGGATTGTGATATGCACAAAGCATATCACTACCCCATAATGTGATAATCCATATATTTTCCACAAGAGGCAATTGAGATCCAACTAAAGATGATCAATGGATGAGGATTTGAACTTCAAATGAACTTGACATACCACATAGTAACTCAATAATCTTGCACAGTAAATATTAGGTGGTGTCCAATATATACACATTTTAGGTTTGTGATGTGCATAGAGCATAACGCTCCCCCATAATGTGATGGTCCATTAATATCTCAAAAGAGCCCAATAAGGTGCAACCAAGATGCAAGTAAAGATCAAGACTACACACATAACTGTATGACATGCATAACAACCTACACATGATAGATAACACAAATCAAGCATACTAGGAGGCACAACATATAAAAACACATGCTAGGTACCAAACCTAAACATGAGAGGGGCTAGTAACATTTAATGTAGACAATATATACAAGATACTGGTAGGAGAGGCATTGTAACGACAAATATGATCATAGTATTCTTGACTTGGCTTGAACCATATTAAATTGTGAAAATAATTTTTATTCATGAACTAGCCAAGTCTTCAATGCCCTCACACACCTATCAAGTTTGAGATTGATGGTCCCCAACCAAGTTGGGTCCTAAGAAGTTAGTAACAATAGGCTTGGCAACCCAAATGATCTTATCCACTTCCGGACCACTTTGAGCACCAACATACTTGGCAAACAAATTGCCAAAAATATCCTTACTAAGTGAATAATGATCATTGATAATTGGAGGCTTAGATATGTTACCAGTGGGGCATGTTGAAGCTATGTGCCCCTTCTTTCGACAGATATAACAACATGTACTCCCCTTTCTGTTCTTCTTCTGTACTTTCTCAACTCGGGAAGAAACTGTTGGAAATATGCCCTAGAGGCAATAATAAAATGGTTATTATCATATTTCCTTGTTCATGATAATCGTCTATTGTTCATGCTATAATTGTATTAACACGAAATAGTAATACATGTGTGAATAAATAGATCACAATGTGTCCCTAGCAAGCCTCTAGTTGGCTAGCTCGTTAGTCAATAGATGATCATGGTTTCCTGGTCATGGGCATTAGATGTCATTGATAACGGGATCACGTCATTGGGAGAATGATGTGATGGACAAGACCCAATCCTAAGCGTATCACTAGATCGTATTGTTCGTATGCTAAAGCTTTCCTAATGTCAAGTGTCTTTTCCTTCGACCGTGAGATTCTGCAACTCCTGGATTCCGTAGGAGTGCTTTGGGTGTATCAAACGTCACAATGTAACTGAGTGACTATAAAGGTGCACTTCGGGTACCTCTGAAAGTGTCTGTTGGGTTGGTACGAATCGAGATCGGGATTTGTCACTCCGAGTGACAGAGAGGTATCTCTGGGCCCACTCGGTAGAACTTCATCATGAGCTCAATGTGACTAAGGAGTTAGTCACACGATGACGTGCTACGGAACGAGTAAAGAGACTTACAAGTACCGAGATTGAACAAGGTATAGGTATACCGACGATCGAATCTCGGGCAAGTTCTATACCGACAGACAAAGGGAATTGTATACGGGATTGATTGAATCCTTGACATCGTGGTTCATCCGATGAGATCATCATGGAGCAAGTGGGATCCACCATGGGTATCCATACCCCGCTGATGGTTATTGGCCGGAGAGGTGTCTCGGTCATGTCTACCTGTCTCCCGAACCCGTAGGGTCTACACACTTAAGGTTCGATGACGCTAGGGTTATAGGGAATTGTTATACGAGGTTATCGAAAGTTGTTCGGAGTCCCGGATGAGATCCCGGACGTCACGAGGAACTCTGGAATGGTCCGGAGGCAAAGATTGATATATAGGACGGATGGTTTCGGACATCGAAAGTGTTTCGAGCGTCACCGGTAACGTACCGGGACCACCGGAGGTGGCCCCGGGGGTCCACCGGAAGGGGGAAACGACCCCGGGAGGCTACATGGGCCAAGTGCGGGAGGTGGAGAGGGGGGGAAACCCTAGGGGCAGGTGGGCCTAAGGCCCACCTAAAGGTGCGCCACCCCTCCCCCTTGCCCTGGCCGCCGCACCTCCCATCTGCGGGGGCTGCCGCACCACCTAGGGTGGGAACCCTAGGGGTGGCACCTCCCTCCGCTCCTCCTATATATAGTGGGCACTTTTGGGCTTTTGCAGACACAGTTTTCTCTCCCTCTCGGCGCAGCCCTGCTCTTCTTTCTCCTCCTCTCTGCCGGTGCTTGGTGAAGCCCTGCCGGGAGACCTCGTCTCTCCATCGACACCACGCCGTCGTGCTGCCGGAGATCTTCCCCAACCTCTACCTCCTCCTTGCTGGATCAAGGTGCGGGATACGTCACCGGGCTGCACGTGTGTTTAACGCGGAGGTGCCGTAGTTCGGCACTAGATCGGAATCACACCGCGATCTGAATCGCCGCGAGTACGACTCCATCAACCGCATTCCAGCAACGCTTCCGCTTAGCGATCTTCGAAGGTATGAAGATGCACTCACCCCTCTCTCGTTGATGGTATCTCCATAGGAAGATCTGAATATGCATAGAATTTTTTTTGAATTTATGGTACGTTAGCCAACAGTGGCATCCGAGCCAGGTTTTCTATGCGTAGATTCTATGCACGAGTAGAACACAAAAGGTTGTGGGCGATAATTTGTCAATTGCTTGCCGCTACTAGTCTTGTTCTTTTCCGGCGGTATTGTAGGATGAAGCGTCCCGGACCGACCTTACACGTATGCTTACGTGAGACTGGTTCCACCGATACACATGCACACCGTGCATAAAGGTGGCTAGCGGGTATCTGTCTCTCCCACTCTAGTCGGATTGGATTTGATGAAAAGGGTCCTTACGAAGGGTAAATAGCTTTGGTATATCATCGTTGTGGCTGTCACGTAGGTAAGAAGGCGTTATTGCTAGAAACCCAAATCAGCCACGTAAAACTTGCAACAACAATTAGAGGACGTCTAACTTGTTTTTGCAGGGTTTGACATGTGATGTGATATGGCCAAAGTTGTGATGTTGCATGAATGATGTATGAGATGATCATGTTATTGTAATAGGTTTCACGACTTGCATGTTGATGAGTATGACAACCGGCAGGAGCCATAGGAGTTGTCTTAATTTATTGTATGAGATGCAACGCCATGTGCTTACTACTTTTACTTCATTGCTAACGGTTAGCTATAGTAGTAGTGATAGTAGTAGTTGGCCTGACGACTTCACCGAGACACGATGATGGAGATCATGATGATGGAGATCATGGTGTCACACCGGTGACAATGATGATCATGTGATGCCTGAATATGGAGATCGAAAGAGCGAAGATGATAATGGCCATATCATGTCACTATATGATTGCACTGTGATGTTTATCATGTTTTTCATCTTATTGCTTAGAACGACGGTAGCATAATAAGATGACCCCTCTTAAAATTTCGAGAACGTATTCCCCTAAGTGTGCACCGTTGCGAAGGATCGTTGTCTCGAAGCACCACGTGATGATCGGGTGTGATAGACTCTAACGTTCGCATACAACGGGTGTAAGCCAGATTTACACACGCGAAACACCTAGGTTGACTCGACGAGCTTAGCATGTACAGACATGACCTTGAATACAAGAGACCGGAAGGTCGAACTTGTGTCGTATGGTTGAATACGATCAGCATGAAGTTGCTCACCATGATGACTAGTCTGTCTCACGTGATGATCGGACACGGGTTAGTCAACATGGATCATGTATCACTTAGATGACTAGAGGGATGTCGATTTAAGTGGGAGTTCATACTTAATTTGATTAAATGAACTTCATTGTCATGAACTTAGTCTAAAAGTTGTCTTTATAAATATTGTAGATGGCCAACGTCAACCTCAATTTCAACGCATTCCTAGAGAAAAACAAGCTGAAAGATGATGGTAGCAACTATGCGGACTGGGTTCGCAACTTGAAGCTCATCCTTGAAGCAGCTAAAAAGGCTTATGTCCTAGATGCGCCGCTAGGTGACCCTCCCGCTCCGCAGCAAACCAGGACATTCTGAACGTCTGGCAAACGCGGAGTGATGACTACTCTCTGGTTAGGTGTGGCATGTTATACAGTTTAGAAACGGGGCTCCAAAGGCGTTTTGAGCAACACGGTGCATATGAGATGTTCCAAGAGCTGAAGCTAGTTTTTCAAGCTCATGCCCGTGTCGATAGATATGAAGTCTCCGACAAGTTTTTTAGCTATAAGATGGAGGAGAACAGTTCTGTCAGTGAGCACATACTCAAAATGTCTGGGTTACACGGTCGTCGGACTTCACTTGGAGTCGAACTTCCGGATGATGCTATAATTGACAGAATCCTCCAGTCTCTCCCACCAAGCTACAAAGGTTTTGAGCTGAACTACAACATGCAAGGGATGGAGAAGACCATTCCCGAGTTGTATTCGATGCTCAAGTCTGCAGAAGTAGAAATCAAGAAAGAGCATCAAGTGTTGATGGTCAACAAGACCACTAGTTTCAAGAAGGGCAAGGGTAAGAAGAACTTCAAGAAATACGGCAAAGCCGTTGCCGCGCCTGGTAAGCCAGATGCCGGGAAGAAGAAAACTAATGGACCCAAGCCTGAGACTGAGTGCTGCTATTGCAAGGGAAAGGGTCACTGGAAGCGGAACTGCCCCAAATACTTAGCGGACAAGAAGGCCGGCAACGTTAAAGGTATATGTGATATACATGTTATTGATGTGTACCTTACGAGCGCTCGTAGTAGCTCCTGGGTATTTGATACCGGTGTTGTTGCTCACATTTGCAACTCAAAGCAGGAACTGCGGAATAAGCGGAGACTGGCCAAGGACGAGGTGACGATGCGCGTCGGGAATGGCTCCAAGGTCGATGTGATCGCCGTCGGCATGCTACCTCTACATCTACTGTCGGGATTAGTTTTAAACCTTAATAATTGTTATTTAGTACCAGCTTTGAGCATGAATATTGTATCAGGGTCTTGCTTAATGCAAGACGGCTACTCATTTAAGTCAGAGAATAATGGTTGTTCTATTTATATGAGTGATATGTTTTATGGTCATGCTCCACTGGTGAATGGTTTATTCTTGATGAATCTCGATCATGATGTTACGCATATTCATAGTGTGAGTACCAAAAGATGTAAAGTTGATAATGATAGTCCCACATACTTGTGGCACTGTCGCCTTGGTCATATCGGCGTTAAGCGCATGAAGAAGCTCCATACTGATGGACTATTAGAGTCTCCTGACTTCGAATCATTTGACACATGCGAACCGTGCCTCATGGGCAAGATGACTAAGACTCCATTCTCAGGAATAATGGAGAGAGCAACCGACTTATTGGAAATAATACATACTGATGTGTGTGGACCAATGAACATTAAAGCTCGCGGTGGCTATCATTATGTTCTCACTCTCACCGATGAATTGAGTAGATATGGGTATATCTACTTAATGAAGCACAAATCTGAGACATTTGAAAATTTAAAGGAATTTCAGAGTGAGGTCGAGAATCAACGTGACAGGAAAATTAAGTGTCTACGATCTGATCGTGGAGGAGAATATTTGAGTCACGAGTTTGGCACACACCTAAGGAAGTGTGGAATCGTTTCACAACTGACTCCGCCTGGCACACCGCAACGCAACGGAGTGTTTGAACGTCGTAGTCGCACTTTATTAGATATGGTACGATCTATTATGTCTCTTACCGACTTACCTCTATCATTTTGGGGATATGCATTAGAAACTGCAGCATTCACTTTAAATAGGGCACCGTCTAAATCCGTTGAGATGACACCATATGCACTATGGTTTGGCAAGAAACCTAAGTTGTCGTTTCTTAAAGTTTGGGGCTGCGATGCTTATGTGAAGAAACTTCAACCAGAAAAGCTCGAACCCAAAGCGGAGAAATGTGTATTCATAGGATACCCTAAGGAAACTATTGGGTACACCTTCTATCTTAGATCCGAAGGTAAAACCTTTGTTGCCAAGAACGGATCCTTTCTAGAGAAAGAGTTTCTCTCGAAAGAAGTAAGTGGGAGGAAGGTAGAACTTGATGAGGTAATTACACCCCCTCTCGAACAGGATAGTAGCGCAGTGCGGGAAGTTGTTCCTGTGGCGCCTACACCATATGAAGAGGAAGCTAATGATAATGATCATGAAGCTTCGGATCAAGTTACTACTGAGCCGTGAAGGTCCACAAGGGTACGCTCCGCACCAGAGTGGTACGGCAACCGTGTAATGGAAGTCATGTTGTTAGACAACGGTGAACCTTCGAACTATGAAGAAGCGATGGTGAGCCCGGATTCCAATAAATGGCTTGAAGCTATGAAATACGAGATAGGATCCATGTATGAGTACAAAGTATGGACTTTGGTGGACTTGCTCGATGACCGACGAGTCATAGAAAATAAATGGATCTTCAAGAAGAAGACTGATGCAAACGGTAATGTAACCGTTTATAAAGCTCGACTTGTCGCAAAGGGTTTTCGACAAATTGAAGGAATTGACTACGAAGAGACTTTCTATCCCGTAGCGAAGCTGAAATCAGTCCGAATCATGTTAGGAATTGCCGCCTTTTATGATTATGAAATTTGGCAAATGGACGTCAAAACAGCGTTCCTTAACGGGAACCTTGAGGAAGAGTTGTATATGATGCAACGAGAAGGTTTTGTCGACCCTAAGGGTGCTAACAAAGTGTGCAAGCTGCAACGCTCCATCTATGGGCTGGTGCAAGCATCTCGGAGTTGGAACATTCGCTTTAATGAGGTGATTAAAGCGTTTGGGTTCATACAGGTTTACGGAGAAGCCTGTCTGTACAAGAAAGTGAGTGCCAGCTCTGTAGCTTTCCTCATATTGTATGTGGATGACATATTATTGATGGGGAATAATATAGAGATGTTGGAGAGCATAAAGGCCTATTTGAACAAGAGTTTTTCAATGAAGGACCTTGGAGAAGCTGCATACATATTAGGCATCAAGATCTATAGAGATAGATCGAGACGCCTCATAGGTCTTTCGCAAAGTACATACCTTGACAAGATATTGAAGAAGTTCAATATGGACAACTCAAAGAAAGGGTTCTTGCCAGTTTTGCAAGGTATGAGATTGAGTAAGACTCGGTTGCCGACCACGGCACCAGATAGAGAGAAGATGAGTTCTGTCCGCTACGCTTCAGCCGTAGGCTCTCTTATGTATGCCATGTTGTGTACCAGACCTGATATAAACCTTGCCATAAGTTTGGTAGGGAGGTACCAAAGTGATCCCGATATGGAACATTGGACAGTGGTCAAGAATATCCTTAAGTACCTGAAAAGGACTAAGGAAATGTTTCTCGTTTATGGAGGTGACGAAGAGCTCGTCGTAAAGGGTTACGTCGACGCTAGCTTCGACACAGATCCGGATGACTAAGTCACAGACCGGATACGTATATGTTTTGAATGGTGGGGCAGTGAGTTGGTGCAGCAGCAAGCAAGAAGTCATGGCAGCATCTCCATGTGAAGCGGAGTACATAGCTGCTTCAGAAGCGGCTCATGAAGGAATTTGGATGAAGGTGCTCATCACCGACCTTGGAGTGGTTCCAAGTGCGTCGGGTCCAATGACACTCTTATGTGATAACACTGGGGCCATTGCCATAGCCAAGGAGCCCAGGTTTCACCGGAAGACGAAGCTCATCAAACGCCGCTACAACTCCATCCAGGACCATGTCCAGAGTGGAGTAATAGAGATTTGTAAAGTACACACGGATCTGAATGTTGCACACCCGTTGACTAAACCTCTTCCACGAGCAAAACATGATCAACACCATAATGCTATGGGTGTTCGATACATCACAATGTAACTAGATTATTGAGTCTAGTGCAAGTGGGAGACTGTTGGAAATATGCCCTAGAGGCAATAATAAAATGGTTATTATCATATTTCCATGTTCATGACAATCGTCTATTGTTCATGCTATAATTGTATTAACAGGAAACAGTAATACATGTTTGAATAAATAGATCACAATGTGTCCCTAGCAAGCCTCTAGTTGGCTAGCTCGTTAGTCAATAGATGATCATGGTTTCCTGGTCAGGGGCATTAGATGTCATTGATAACGGGATCACATCATTGGGAGAATGATGTGATGGACAAGACCCAATCCTAAGCGTAGCACTAGATCATATTGTTCGTATGCTAAAGCTTTTCTAATGTCAAGTGTCTTTTCCTTCGACCGTGAGATTGTGCAACTCCCTGATGCCGTAGGAGTTCTTTGGGTGTATCAAACGTCACAACGTAACTGAGTGACTATAAAGGTGCACTTCGGGTACCTCTGAAAGTGTCTGTTGGGTTGGTACGAATCGAGATTGGGATTTGTCACTCCGTGTGACGGAGAGGTATCTCTAGGACCACTCGGTAGAACATCATCATGAGCTCAATGTGACTAAGGAGTTGGTCACACGATGACGTGCTACGGAACGAGTAAATAGACTTACCAGTAACGAGATTGAACAAGGTATAGGTATACCGACGATCGAATCTCGGGCAAGTTCTATACCGACAGACAAAGGGAATTGTATACGGGATTGATTGAATCCTAGACATCGTGGTTCTTCCGATGAGATCATCGTGGAGCAAGTGGGATCCACCATGGGTATCCATACCCCGCTGATGGTTATTGGCCGGAGAGGTGTCTCGGTCATGTCTACCTGTCTCCCGAACCCGTAGGGTCTACACACTTAAGGTTCGATGACGCTAGGGTTATAGGGAATTGTTATACGAGGTTATAGAAAGTTGTTCGGAGTCCCGGATGAGATCCCGGACGTCACGAGGAACTCCGGAATGGTCCGGAGGTAAAGATTGATATATAGGACGGATGGTTTCGGACACCGAAAGTGTTTCGGGCGTCACCGGTAACGTACCGAGACCACCGGAGGTGCCCCGGGGGTCCACTGGAAGGGGGAAACGACCCCGGGAGGCTTGATGGGCCAAGTGCAGGAGGGAACCATCCCCTAGGTGGGCTGGTGCGTCCCCCACACTCAGCCCAAGGTGCAGGAGGTGGAGAGGGGGGAAACCCTAGGCGTAGGTGGGCCTAAGGCCCACCTAGGGGTGCGCCACCCCTCCCCTTTGCCCTAGCCGCCGCACCTCCCATCTGGGGGTGGGGGGCTGCCGCACCACCTAGGGTGGGAACCCTAGGGGTGGCACCCCCCTCCTCCTATATATAGTGGGCACTTTTCGGCTTTTGCAGACACTTTTTCTCTCTCTCTCTCGGCGCAGCACTGCTCTTCTTTCTCTTCCTCTGTGCCGGTGCTTGGCGAAGCCCTGCCGGGAGACCTCGTCTCTCCATCGACACCACGCCGTCGTGCTGCCAGAGATCTTCCCCAACCTCTACCTCCTCCTTGCTGGATCAAGGTGCGGGATACGTCACCGGGCTGCACGTGTGTTTAACGCAGAGGTGCCGTAGTTCGGCACTAGGTCGGAATCACACCGCGATCTGAATCACCGCGAGTACGACTCCATCAACCGCATTCTAGCAACGCTTCCGCTTAGAGATCTTCAAAGGTATGAAGATGCACTCACCCCTCTCTCGTTGCTGGTCTCTCCATAGGAAGATCTGAATATGCGTAGGAATTTTTTTGAATTTATGCTACGTTACCCAACAGAAACAACATGTTTCATCATGCATACTGGTCGTTCTAAAACATGAGGTTGAGCTTGAGATTGAGCTTGAGGCCTCTTCCCATGTAGCATATCTTTATAAGCCCTTATCTTTAATGGACAAGATCTCACGTGATGCCCAACCTTTTTGCACTTAAAGCAAGAAATGTTGGACTTGTTTGTGGCTTGGTCTTGTCCCCGTTTCTTGTTATTGGACTTCTTCTTATTGTAATGATAACTATGTCCATCATCACACTTTTCCAAGTCTTTCTTCAAACTAGTGACTTGGGCCTTGAGCTCATTAATTTCTTCTACATGGTTAGTTTCAACACTAGAAACAAGAGGACTAGTGGAAGTAGAAACTTCATGGTTAGAGCAACAAGACAATGCGAGCAATTTATCATGACTGGTAATAATATGAGAGGTGGATGAATTGCAAGGATTAGCACATGGCAATAAAGCATTTATAGTAGAAGTGCTAATGTTCACATGAGACTCACAACATTTTACCTTGATGGCCATAGTCTCAAGTGCTAACTTTAGCTCATTATAAGAGATTAGAAGATCCTCACGAGTGCTTGAGAGATTTTCATGACTTTCTTCCAATTTCCCATAATTGACGGTTAGTAAATCAAGTTGAGCACATAACTCAACATTCTCCTTCAAAGTTGATGCTTCAAATGAGGTAGAGTTAGATGCACAATTATCATCAACAATATGAGAGGAGTAAGTAGCAATTAGAGACTTCTCATGAGTAGATTGAAGCTCCTCATAAATCTTAGATATTTTGATGAGATCTCCCTTGTCATTATTGCATTCAAGGAGAAGGAGCTCAAAATCCTCTTTAAGTTTACCATGAGCAATTTCAATCTCTCATTTTGAAGATTTTAAGTCTCTACATGTTTGATGAGCCTTATCAAGTTCATGTTCAAGTTGTTCAATTTTAGCCCTATGAAGATTTTAAGTCTCTACATGTTTGATGAGCCTTATCAAGTTCATGTTCAAGTTGTTCAATTAAATAAATCATTACGTTTTTCAAAGTAAGCAAGAACATCTTGAAACCTTTGCTAAGCGTTATTTTTAGCCCTATGAAGGATTTTACCAATCTCATAGAGATTTTAAGTCAAGTCATCCTCATCATCCTCATTACAAATATCATCGTCATCACTAAGAGAAGATGATACCTCATAATTACCTCTTGCCATGAGGCACATGTGAACAAATGGAGTTGATGATGATTCTCTTGGAGAATAAGGTTCTTTATCAATCAAGAGTGTCTCCTTTTTCTTGATTTCCTCTAAATGGTTAGTCATAGGACTACTTGAGGAAACCAAAGCATTTTTATCATCGAAACATGGGAGATCAAGCATATCATCACAAACATTTGTCAAGGAATCCTTAGGAGATATGCATGGACTATCAACACAATAATTTACACTATATGTGGTGCTAGATATGTCCATGTCCATAGAGGATACAACACTAGCATCAACACAAGCAAGTTCATTAATAATGAGCTTAAGACCATCATCACAAGATATTTATTCACTCACCATGTCATTACCTTGTGGCACGCCACATGTTGGTGGAGTGGAAGATGTTGAAGTGTGCAAGTAATCGGAGGTGGAAGCAATGGATGTCTCTTCATGACAGAACAATGTGGAGACCTCGTGCAACAACTCCATCAACATAATATCGTCTTCATCAAGAATGGACCCACCATATATATCTTAGAGTTTGGTCCAAACTTCATGAGCCAACTTGTAGGTCGATATGGACTTAAACACTTCGGGGCTTATAGTTTGATGAATGGCAAGGGAGGAAGCACAATCAAGATGCAGGTCATCTACAGATGGAGATGGATCATCCTTTGCAAAAGAAATCCATACAAGAACAATTCATAAAGCATTTGGGCCCATGGCCCGAAGGTGATAAAGCATATGAATTCTCCACAAGTGATAATTTGTGCCATCAAAATCAAAGGTGTCATTGTGCACTAATCCATTAGTGGACATCGATACTCTCTAGGCGGTGAAGCCTAATAAGGAGAGACCTTCTCTGATACCAATTGAAAGGACCACGATGTCGCCTATAGGGGGGTGAATAGGCATTTTAAAAACTTCTACGCATTTGGCGTTATCCTAATGAACAAATAAACTAAGAGGATACTTTTCAAGCACAAAACCTAACTATACTAGGCTCAACTACGTGCACCAACAACTTGTTCTCCTAAGATGAAAACAACAAGATTACTCACAAGCACAAGTAAGCTACACAAACTTACTTGAGCAATATCACAAGATATGTAAGTGTATGACACAAGTTAGCAAATCACACTAAACACAATATATATCAATAGTAGCAAGTATGAATTGCGAGATATAAAGTGTAGGCCTAAATGATTAATCTTTACATGAAAATAGCCAACACAATATAATAAGGACAACAATATGTGATGAATGTACGCTCAAGTAACCAAAGTAAACCACAAGTAAGGAGTAAGGGTTAGGGACAATCGAAGTCATTGAGACGAGGATGTATCCCGATGTTCACTTCCTTGGAGGGAAGCTAGTCACCGTTAGAGAGGTGGATGTTACCACGAAGGCACACCAACGCCACGAAGGCTCACCCTATTCTCCTTGAGACAACACCACGAAGGCGTTTCTCAACCACTAGTGGTAAGCCTTTGAGGTGGCCTACAAACCCTCACAAATTTTCCAGGGGAAATCACAATGGTTTGATTCCTCTCTGAAGAACTCCTACCACCTAAGAGTCTCCATCCTCCAAGAGTAACAAGATCAGAGGGACTGCTCAAAACTTGTTAAAATCACAAATAGCTTGGGTTGAGAGGAGGAGAGGGAGACGATCTATCTTTTGATTGGAACAACACCAAGGGAACTCACATATGCTCTTGGGATCTAAGATTTGGTGTAAGCAAATGGGAGTGAGAGAGAAAGATGTTCATGGAATGTTTCAACTCACTTGGGCAACTCCCACTTGAGGTGGCAGAGGACTATATATAGTGGTGGTAGAAAGTGGCCGTTGGAACCACTTATGTTGTGCACTTGCCGGACGTCCGGTAGTTCACGGTCGTCCGGACAGCCACGAGGGGTCGGACGTCCGACAGTGGTCGGTCGTCCGAAGATGCAGAAGATATCAGGTTATCACAGTATTTGGTGGAGAGGTGATCGGCATACGGAGTCCAGAGGACGTCGGCCCTCCGAAGATACAGAAGGTATTAGGACAGCACAACATCTGATGATAGGGTGAACAGCATACAGACGACTGAAAGGCATTGGTCGTCCAGGGCATGGTCATTTGGAGATGGTTGAATGTCCGACAGTTTAATCTGTTGACTGGCAACGGATTCTCTACCATACCCGGGCGTTCGGTCCTCGGACGACCGGAAGAGCCGAAAGTCCGAGGGTTTGAATCTGTTCGCTCGCTCAGGATTTCCGAGGACGTCGGTCATCCGGCGTCTGGACGTGTGAGAACCCCCGGACGACCGCACAAGAGCAGACCAACAACAGGAAATAGAGAAAGAGGAATTGCCTAGAGTTTTGAGCAAGTTTCTTGCGAGACCCAGTGATCACCTCTTAATAGTGTGGGATCCCTAAAACTCAAGAATCATAAAAGAGCTACACTACATAGCTACCGACAATCCATTCTTGAGTGTATAAGTTTATTCGGTGATCATCACTCCACACCACTAACGTCGAAGGAACTAATACCTTTGAGTCAAGCCTTTCACTTGAGCTTGATATTATTGTTTCTTCTTGGTTCAAGATGAAGGAAAGACATTGATGAAGTATTAAAGTAGCTCTCCCATACACAATGTAGAAAGCCTTGATTTGTATTCATCTTCACTTGTCCATCATGTGCACATCCACAAGCTTCAAGCATGTAATTCTTAGGAATGGTTATCTTGAACTTGCCATTGTCAAACATGATCATGAACACTTGATGTCATCCTCTCATGGACACTTGGAATCTCTCTCTTGGTGCGAGCCCATGAGAATTACCTAACCCTCATAGACATGGACAACACATAGTATTGGTTAGTACACAAAGTGCAATTGGCAATTACTTACCATACCACAAGATCCCATGTGGTACATCATTTGCGCTTGTGTGATGACCAACTTTGAGTTAACTCTTTGATCTTCATCTTGGTCAACATTTATCTTTGATCCAAGATTAATCTTGATGTCTTGCTGGCCCTATTGATGTCTTGTTAGGCTTCGTTGCTTTAAGAAATGATTACCAATATCTCAATTCACCATGACCATATCAAGTTTCTCCATGTATCTCATATTGGCCTTAACTTGCATGTCTTAATGATATGACATATCAGCTCATCATGATCCTATTTCCAAGATATATGTAGAATTCTTCTCTTTAATTATTCTATCAAGATCTTGATCCATCAGGGTTCAAACCATAAGCCAAAGCATGAGAATGTCTGAGATCCTCAATGAAATCCACATAGATCACATCTTGTTCATCACATGGAATTCATCTTCATCGTATCATATTTGATTCAATCATTGAGCTCATCCTTGGTACAGGCACAACAATATGTATATGACATTCATTTAGAATTAATTTGAGCTCCTTCTTGCATATTCATGGAACAAACATACTTCAATTCATCCAATATTCTTCATGTATTGCAAATAGAACATTCCTTCAAATGTACAAGTCAATGCAAACATTAGTCCATTAGGATTGTCATTAATTACCAAAACCACACATGGGAACTACATGCACTTTCAGCTTCCAATTCCGTCCCCCCTCCCCGTGGCCTCGATCACGCTCGCTAGCCATAGCCCCACCATCACCGGAGCTCCTCGCTGCTATCGATCTCCTTGCCATCGATCACGTGCCCCTCGGGCGTAGACGAGCATGCCGGCACGCTCGTGGCCACATGTTGGAGCCGCCTGGTCTGTTAACTGGTTGAACCGGAGCCCCCATGCTCATTTCTTTCGAGCCCGAACTTCGGTCGCCGCCCTCGCCGCTCATTGTCGTTGTTGCAGCCCGTCCCAATCCCGGTTGCGGCCTTGAATGAACGCGCGTGAGCCCCCGCGTCCGAACGCACCTCTCCGCCGTTCATTTGGTCGCTGGAGGCCGAATCCCACGCGTTGTCGTCGTAGTCCTGGGGCTCACCGCAGGCGCGACACCACGTTTATATATCAGTGTGATGCCACATGGGTCCCCCTTGTCAAGCCGCTTAACTAAGCAAAATGGCCCACTAACATGTGGGGCCACATAGTTAGTGGTTTAGTTAGTTCAAATTAAAATGATTCGGCTAATTAATCCCTGACTAGCGGCCCAACCCCACCTATTAGTTAGTATAATTAAGATTGGTTAAAATCTATTAATTAATCCCTCCCTCACTGACAAAAGGGCGCCACTGGTTAGTTTGACGAGTCAACTCGTCCATAGTTGATTGCTCACTCAGTAGTCAACTCGGCCCCGCGTGTCAACCTGTGGTGCACCACTCCATGCACTCGACCAGGTGCACCTAGCAGTTTCACAATTAATTTTTGAATTAAAAATAATTTTAGAATATTATTAAAACTTTGAAAAAACGTATAAAATAATTTATAACTCGGATAAAAATCAATTATATATGGAAGTTGCTCACAAAAATCCAAGGAATCTGAATACGTTGTCCGTTCGCGTGTCACATGCCTCTAGTATAATGAACATGGAAATTTTGCCATAGGTTCATCTCTCAGATAAAAGCCTCAGAGCCGGGAAATATCGTCACATGCTTTCCCGATCCATCTGTAAGATGTAGTAATGCGTTAGATCACCCCTAGCACTGCATGTTGTCATGTCATGCATCGTGATGCATTGGTCTGCTTTATATTTATTGTTTCTTCCCCCTCTTCTCTCAGATATACATCAAGATTGATGCTTCTGCTATGTATGACTACGCCCCTGATGAGTAACAAGGCAAGCTACCCCCCTTGATCATTCTGATATTGCCCAATTCTTTCTCCCTCATGCTTGCATTAGAATTTTGCTATTGTATTTGTTTGTTCCTATTTTGATACATAGCCTGATTTTTTATGTTTTTGATGGTACGTGCATGTATATCCTACATGCTTAGTATAGGTTGGTTAGTGAACCATTAATGTCCCCCACACTTTGTCCCTATTGTACCCGCTTCAGCATTGATGACTCGATCCCCCTAATCGACGTCCTAAGCCCGACACATAACATCACCCCCTTAGTTGTACGACTATGCAGAGTTACTATCGAGTGCAGAGGATGACACCTCGTCAAGCATTCCTGATGTTGACTCTATAGCGTATCTAGTCGGTCGTGGACTTCGAGGGTGATTCCTCCTCACCACTCCCAATAACGACTCTATCATGCAATTCGTCAAGCATGACCCTCAAGGGTGATTCCTCCCGGTCGCCTTGACAGTTACATCAATTGGAGTCCATCAAGGGTGATTCCTTGGATTCCCCTTGATGACAAGGACACATGTTTACTTTTAGGTTTAAACTATTGCCCCTTTACTATTGTGATGGGACTGAAGGGTCACGCGGTACCACCCCGGTTGAGGTGGACCTATATTCCCGATAGTCTCTTGTGAGTAGGCTCGGCCCCGAGGGGTACCCGTGAAATAATTACGAGGCATGGTCGGGCAGGCAGGCCGTCTAGGAGAGGGATGGGCCTGGTCCTTACCACAAGTCCTCGAGACGGGGCAATAGGATCGGCAGGATCATCGATCGTCACCGCAGTTAACAAAACACTAATGGGTTTGGATATGTGATGTGAGTAGGCATCTTGCCTTTTCGCACTATCCATCACACGGGAATAAGTATGGGCACTCTTCATCGTACATCGCCCTAAAATTCTTCATATGCCACAATGAGCGGCACGCACGAGTGCGGCCTGCGTAAGCACCATATTTGTATTAAGAGGTGCCACGAGTGACATCAGCCATCTTCGTAAAGCGTAGGATTGCTGAGGGTGATGGGCCCAAGATCCCTGAACACTTAGGAGTAGATAGTCGTGTTGGCCTCTCTATTGAGCCTAGGTAGGACTACGACGTGTCGATCAGTTGAGGACGGGCAGGACCCAGGAAAGTGTGTCTGGCCGAAGTTAATCGAGTGTGTTGGCTAAGTTAGTGCACCCTGCAGGGAAGTATATATATTCGAATAACCGTGTCCACGATAATAGACGATCAGAAAGTATCGTGGTCTTCTATAACTAGAAATGGATACTTGTGATATCAAATTGAAATGTTGGCTCCGCGATGTCTTCCTCGCACGGAGCCGAGGGAGAATTTGTGGGCCTTGTTACAACATGTTTGTATATGTTACTAATCTGAACTCTTCTATGTTACGTCCATTTTGCATCATGTTTTATTATTGTTATTTATAATGTTTTTATGCATAATAATGATTTATGGAGTAATTATAATGCCTTTTGTCTCATAATATGCAAGGTTTACACAAAGAAAGAGATTGTCGGCAAATGGAATTCTGGACCTGGAAAAAGCTACGTCAAGCCACCTATTCTACACATATCCAAATAAGCTAAAACTTAATGGAGAATTTTTATCTAATATTTAAGAAATACTGGAGCAAATAACTACCGGAGGGGGACACCTGGTGAGCGCAAGACACCACGGCGCGCAAGGCCCCCCACGTGTGCCCTGGTGGGTTGTGCCCCCCTAGGCCAACTTCCCGTGCCCATCTTCTGGTATATAAGTCATTTTGAACTAGAAAAATATGAGGACAATAATTTTGGGATGGAATGCCACCGTCTTGAGGCGGAACTTGGGCAGGAGCACTTTTGCCCTCCGGCGGAGCGATTCCACCGGGGAACTTCCCTCCCGGAGGGGGAAATTGAAGCCATCGTCATCACCAACAACCCTCTCATCTTTAGGAGTCCAATCTTGATCAACATATTTAACATCACCATATCCTCTCAAATGCTAGTTCATCTCTTATGTTCAATCTTTGTACCAGAACCTTAGATTGGTACTTGTGGAGGACTATTAGTGTTGATTATATCTTGTAGTTGATTACTATATGGTTTGTTTGGTGGAAGACTATATGTTCAGATCCATTATGCTATCTAATACCCCTCTCATCTTGAGCATGTTTATCACTTGTGAGTAGTTACTTTTGTTCTTGAGGCCACAAGAGAAATCTTGTTGCAAATAATCATGTGAACTTGATATGGGTTTGATATTTTGATGATATGTATGTTGTGATTCCCTTAGTGGTGTCATGTGAACGTCGACTACATGACAATTCGCCATATTTGGGCCTAAGGGAATGCATTGTGAAGTAGTTATTAGATGATGGGTTGCTAGAGTGGCAGAAGCTTAAACCCTAGTTTATGCGCTACTTCGTAAGGGACCAATTTGGACCCTATTGTTTAATGTTATGGTTAGATTTTATCTTAATACTTGTGAGGGGGTTAATCATAAGTAGGAGATTTGTTCAAGTAATAACAACACCTAAGCACTGGCCCACCCACATATCAAATTATCAAAGTAGCGAACACAAATCAAACCAACATGGTGAAAGTGACTAGATGAAATTCCCGTGTGCCCTCAAGAACGCTTTGCCTATTATAAGAAACCATTTTGGCATGCCCTTTGCCAGAAAAGGATTGGGCTACCTTTCTGCACTTATTTTTACTATTGCTACTTGTTACTTGTAATAATTATCTTTCTATCAAACAATTTGTTACCGCTATTTCGGTGCTTGGAGAAATTACCTTGCTGAAAACCACTTGTCATTTCCTTCTGCTCCTCGTTGGGTTCGACACTCTTACTTATCAAAAGGACTATGATTGATCCCCTATACTTGTGGTTCATCAAGAATCTTTTCTGGTGTCGTTGTCGGAGAATGAAGTGCTCTTGGTAAGTGGGAATTGGTAAGGAAAAGTTATCACTGCGTGCTAAAATTTATTGTCACTTGCTACTATGGAAAACAATCCTTTGAGGGGTTTGTTCGAGGGATCTTCACCTTGATCGGAACCACAATTAGTTTCCCCTCAACCTCTTGCACCTACTAAAAATATTGGCTATGAAATTCCTTCGGGTATGATAGAGCAACTGCTAGCTAATCCTTATGCAGGAGATTGAACTGAACAACCTGATATGCACTTGATATATGTGGATGAAATTTGTGGATTATTTAAGCTTGCAGGTTTACCCAGAGATGAATTTAAAAACAAATCCATCATTTTATCTTTGGGGGGAAACGCATTGGCATGGTATAGGCTATGCGATGATATTGGATCATGGAGCAGGAATCGATTGAAATTGGAATTTCACCAAAACAATTATCCTATGCATCTAGTTCATCGTGATCAGAATTATATATATAATCTTTGGCCTCGTGAAGGAGAAAGTATCGCTCTAGCATGGTGGAGGCTTACGTGAATGTTATATTCCTGCCCCAATCATGAGCTCTCAAGGGAAATTATTATCGAGAACTATTATGCTCGGCTTTCTCGTAAGGATCAATCCATGCTTGATACTTCTTGTACTAGTTCTTTTATGAAGAAGACAATTGAATTCAGGTGGGATCTCTTATAAAGAATTAAACACAACTCTGAATATTGGGAACTCGACGAAGGTAAAGAGTGAGGTATTAATATTGAGTTTGATTGTGTTAGATCTTTTATGAATACCAATGTTTTTCAAAAGGTTAGCAATAAATATGGACTTGCCTCTGAGATAGTAGCCTATTTTTGTGAATCTTTTGCTACTCATGTTGATCTCCCTAATAAGAAGTGGTTTAAATATCACACCCCTATTAACGAAGAAATTAAAGAATCATAAATAGCTAAAGAGGAGACTATCATTTATAATGTTGATCCAGTTGTGCCTACTACTTACATAAAAAAAACCTTACCTTGTTAGGATAAAGGAACATGCTAAGGTTTCAACTATGGTTTGCAAAAGTAATATTAGAGCACCTAGACCACCAGAACAAATCAAAGTTGAACCTAGTGTTGCTATGGTTAAAGATCTCCTGGTAGACAATATTGATGGGCATGTTATTTACTTCTGTGATGAAGCTGCTAGAATTGCCAAACCTGATGAAAAAGATAAACATAGACCGGTTGTTGGCATGCGTGTTGTCTCATTTAAATTAGGATATCATTTTAATATTGGTTTATGTGATTTAGGTGCTAGCATAAGTTCAATTCCTTTTGCTTTACATCAAGAAATATGGATGACATAGCACCCGCTGAAATAGAAGACATAGATGCTACTATTAAACTTGCTAATAGAGATACCATCACACCACTTGGGACTGATATAGATGTTGAAGTCTTGTGCGAGAAAATGAAATACCCTACTAATTTTCTAGTTATCGGTTCCCCACGAGATGACTTGTGTCCCATTATCTTCGGTAGACCTTTCTGGAACACTGTCAATGCTACTCTAGACTGTCATAAGCAAATTGCCAGTGTTAACTTTTGTGATGAGTCTCATGAATTTCATTTTTCCTAGTTCAATAGAAAACCTCATAAGAATAAATTACCTAGTAAAGATGAAATAATTGGTCTTGCTTCTATTGTCGTGCCTCCTACTGATCCACTAGAACAATATTTGCTAGACCATGAAAATGAAATGCATATGCATGAAACAAATGAAATAGATAGAAGTTTCTTTGAACAACAACCTTTGCTTAAGCACAATTTGCCTATTGAAACTCTAGGAGGTCCCCCTCCACCTAAAGGTGTAGGATCGAAAGTATGTCTAGAGGGGGTGATTAGACTACTTGACAAGATAATTTTTTTTCCTTTTACCAATTTTACTTGAGAGGCAACTACGATAGTTATGACAAGTCAAATACACCCTACACATGCAGTTCTACTAGTATAGCAGCGGAAAGTAAACATGCAAGTGTAAATAGAGGAGTAAGGAAAGGAGATCAAATGAATAAGGTTGACATGCAATTTTTGGCATGGTTCCGATAGGTGGCGCTATCGTACGTCCATGTTAGTGGAGACTTCAACCCACAGAGGGTAACGGTTGCGGGAGTCCACGGAGGGCTCCACCCACGGAGGGTCCACAAAGAAGCAGCCTTGTCTATCCCACCACGGCTTCCGTCCATCGAGGACTAGCCTTACTCACGGTAGATCTTCACGAACTAGGAGATCTCCTTGCCCTTACAAACATCTTGGTTCAACTCCACAACATGAAGTAGAAGGCTCCCAAGCGACACATAACCAATCTAGGAGGCACCACCCTCCAAAAGGTAATAGATGGGGTATATCGATGAACTCCTTGCTCTTGTACTTCTAAAGACAGTCTCCTCAACACAAATATATCTCTCACACAGAATATGCATGGGTAGGTGAGGTTGATTTGGTGGAAAGCAGTTTGGAGAGGCTAGAGATCAAGATTCAAATGATTGGATTGGAATATCTTGGTCTCAACTATTGAGTAGGTGGTTCTCTCTCAGAAAATGGATATGGAAATGAAGTGTGTGTACTGAGTGCTTCTCCCACGAATGAGAGGTGGGTGAAGGGGTATATATAGGCAACAACCAAAATCCAAGTGTTACACACAAAAGAGCAAACTCGGTGACACCGAAGTGGACAACTCGGTGGTACCGATTATCACTAAAGTGGTGAACTTTTAAATCTCGGCGAGACCGATATATAGAACTCGGTGGCACCAAAAAGGTGAATAATGGTCATATGGCCAAACTCGGTGGCACCGATACTCAAACTCGAAAATTCCGATTTTGTGTATCTTGGAAACAGAATGTTGGTCACAGTGAACTCGGTAGCACTGATGCAGTTTCGGTTGCACCGATTTGGTGGGAATGGATAGGGTTCTGTCTTAGGTTCAAACTTGGTGGGTCCGATGTGGAAATGTTGGTTACACCGAATTTGTGTATGTGGAACTTGACAGAGTGGATATGTGGGGAAAATGACTGAGTGTTTTGGTGGCTAACTTTGAGCATTTGAGCAATTAGTTCATTTTACTACCTCACCCCCTTTTAATAGTATTGGCCTTCCTATGGACTCAAAAGTGATTTAGCACAAATATAAAATGAAGAGTATTCTAGCTTGAAGCTTGAGCCAATATTATTCCTTTCTTGCATCCAGGGGCATCTCCACATAAACCTTAAACCATAGCATCTTTTGAACTTTTCCGAAATATACTTGGAAAACACATTAGTCCAATGATGCATATGTTGTGATCAATTATCAAAACCACCCTAGGGAGAAATTGTGCTTTCAATCTCCCCCTTTGTGGTAATTGATGACAACATATAGATCAAAGCTTCGACAAAAGATATAATCAATGATTAGCATCGACGCTTTGAGAAGTATGTGAAAAGCAAGAGCTCCCCCTAAATTTGTGCATTTTTTAAAATTTGTGTTTGAATGCAAATGCACAATCGATTAGGATCATGGGTTACTCTTCCATGTTACATACATCTTGGTGGTGCATAAAAGTAAAAGTAATGCACATGACACCAACAAGATAAGTGAGTGATCATCACATGGATAGCTAAAAGTTGATATACTAGCATCACATAGGATAAAGCGTATGATCACACACAGATAGGATAAAGTCATCCAACAAACAAAGTTTTTAAAACCAAACGAGGGCAAATAAAGTCAAAAGCTCTCTCTCACACGAAGTCTATGATCTATACATTTCTCCCCCTTTGGAAACAAGTTACCAAAAAGTTCAAAAGTATAGAACTACTCGTCTCTAGACAGCTGATGATGGAGTCGATAGAAAGGCATCTACGAAGACTTATTCTGACGTGCCTGGAGCTGGAGAAGTTGATACTGAAGGAGCTTGAGCTGGAGTTGGTGTTGAAGGTGTTGATGCTTGTGCTGAAGATGTCTTTCTTGTCTCCGGAGCAGGAACATCAACTGACCGGGGCCTCGTGCTAAACTGCATAGTAGTGGGAGGAGGATACTCATCCTCATCATCATCATCTTCATCTTCATCCTCTGAGCGTGGAATCTCCATGGAGTCAACTTCATGTTGGAGCTGTGTGACAATGGTGGACAACTCAGTTACCTTCATATCCATGTTCTGGAATTTTGTCTCCACAACTCTCTCAAGGCTCTTCTGATTTTGCATGATCTCCTGAATGTTCTTCTCCATGCCTTGGACAATGCTTACTAGGAATGCCATTTGATCAGCTTGAGTTCTGAGATGTGGAACTGGAGGTGTCGTATTTCTAGCAGCTTCAGCCTCTGTTGCCTTTGCTGCCATTCTTGCTGCAACTGGGTTGGGATCATTGTCATCCATCACAACCTCATTATCTTAAAATTCAGGCTGAAGAGGTAGATGGGGACGATCAAGTTGATATGCATTCTTGCCTAGCTTGGCATTGATAAGCATCTGAATGTAAGGTGCATATCCACATGATCTCTTCTGATCCGCAGAAGTCCTTCGGATAGTCTCAGCTATCAAGTCCATCACTCGAAATCTGGTATGGGTATCAAGTAGGTGCAGTAGGTTGATTGAATATCCTCGCGTCATCTTCTCATCTCCTGACTTAGGCATGAGAGTGTATCGCAGTATAGTGTTTGTCGTGGGAATACCAGCTTGCAGAAAATATACTGAGCCAAACTAGTGACTGACCAAGTACTGATGTGGAATGGTCTTGTACATGTTGGCCATGGAGTTGTGATTCTGCTTAGCATCTGCATACACATCTACACTGCTTCTTCCTGCTTGGGAACACCAATGACAGCAGCCCATTTAGCAATTGTAGCGTCGTACTTCTGTCCATCGGTCATCCAAACTAAAGAATCGTCATAGAAATGAACTGTTGCATAGAATTGCATGATCATCTCGTCATTCCATGGTGTCATCTCCTTCCCAACAAAATTTTCTATGTCAACTAGCCTGAAGTTCTCTTGAACATGTGGAAAGAAATTATCATTCTCCTTGATGTATGCCCAGTCGACATACCTCATATCACTGACAACGGGACTCTTGTCATACAAGACTGTCTCATAAAAATCTTGTTGTTCCTTGATGTGAAACCTTGGATCAACAGCAGTTCTTCTTCTGACATCATATGGATCAGCAGCTCTCCACTTTCTTAATCCGGCATCCTTCCTCTTCTTCATGTCTACTACTACAGGATGAGCATCATTGTGGAGTGGAAGGTATGGTTTGAGCTTCCTGAGAACTGGAGCAGTCTTGTCTCCTTCTTCTTCTGCAGCATGGGCACTGGATGCAGGGCCTTCACTCTTAGTAGATGTACGTATATCTTCAGTGGTTTTCCTGGAAGCTACAGCCTTATTTGCTTTAACAACGGGCTTTGGAGCAGACTTCATTGCATCACCCATCAACTTCTTCTTCTTGGGAGGAACTCAGATCTCCTCAGGAGCTTCTTCCTCGGATTTTTCTGGGTCTTCAAACATAGAAGTCTTTCTGCCGACAAGATGGATAGTTCTCTTCCTAGGCCTCTTCACACCAGCCTTCGTTGCAGGTGCTTCCTTGGCAATAGCTTTGCCCTTCTGGGCATAATCAGGTGCTCTCAGATCAGCAGCACTTGCAGACATCTTCCTGACAACTTTCCTTGGAGGAGCCTTAGGAGGGGATGAAGTTTCTTCTGGCGAAAAGTCTGAGTCCTCCTCCTCAGAATTTAGCTTCCTCCTTTGCCTGGTGGCTGCCTTGGGCAAGCCATGAGAATTGTATGATCCAGGGTCACAAACTGTCCTCTCTAGACTAGTGCCAGCATCCATCTCGATACTCTGCTCTCTGAAATCATTTTGACTGTCATCTGAACCTGACATACTGACAGACACACTCAGCAGCAAACAGCAGATCCTATGAAGTGGATGTAGGAAAGACAGAATGGATGAGCATCACAAAATTTAGATATTTTATGAAAAATTGAAGTCTGAAACTCAAGGTATGATCTTCTGCAGGATGTTAATCGGTGGCACCGAGTTGGCATTTTCGGAGTCACCGAGAAAGCAGACTCGCTTAACAGAAACTTGGCAATCATTCTCGGTGGCACCGAAAATAGCTGCTCGGTCTCACCGAGTTGCTCCTCACGAACCTTAAAACAGGAATAGGTGGAACCGATTTTACAAACTCGGTCCCACCGAGTTGCATTCTGCGGTAGATCAGATCCGAAATTTCCTACTTCTCCTAATCTACTGATTTTATCTGGTGGACAGGAGGTTTGCACAAAGTGGAAAGAAGAATTAAAAGATCCAATGCGTGAGAAACAGACGAGGAACACAAAGGGGATCGAACCATACCCTAGCTCGGTGGCGGTTCGGCTACGGCGACGACAAAGGAGAAGATTTCATCGACGACGGCAAGTCCCAGCGGTTGCAGCGCTCGAGGTGTCAAGGCGATGGCGTGGGGTCTTGGGGGGAGGGGCAGCGAGGGTTTGGCGAACGAACCGTTTTGACGAAGTGAAATCAAAAGTATCGTCCGCAGGTATATATACCCATGCGTTGTCGGTGTCACCGAGATGGCAAAATCGGTGTCACCGAGTTCCTCAACTGTCAGTAGACAGGGAAACTCGGTGTAACCGAGTTGGTGATTCCGGTGGTACCGAGATGAGAAAACCTGATCAACTTTGGAAAATCGATGGCTCCGAGTTTGTGGAGTTGGTCACACCGAGTTTTTTAATGAGGTTTTGGAAGGCAACCTTTGACGATACTGAACTCCGAGTGCGCCTTCACACAGAGGGATCGACAAGTGCTTGTTCAAGTTTTGTGATGAAGCATGAATATAACTTGACATGAGATAGCATAGATAGCTAGAGAAGGGTCCTAGGCATTCTTGTCCATCCAATTGGCAAAAGATAAATCAAAAGCCATATAACAACAATTGGATGTCCTTGAATGATTAAATTCATGCAGACCAACATGCTCACGCAATAAGAATGATGATACAAACATGGTGAACATGCACAAACATCCTAGCAACTATCAAGCACTTGGGAGATGACAAGGTCATCTATATATGAGTATATTGACATGGGATCCAAGCAAGAATACTTGATCATAGGTCATACTCATCATTAAGCACAAGTAGGGTTACCACTTTTACATAAGCATTAATGTGTTCATATCCTTAGGAGATGCTTATACTCAAGTATTAGAGTAAAGACCCCCCTTGATATGATATCCCCACAAAGAGGGATCAACTAACCTTGGGTTTTGTCGTGGAAGACTTCAAGTAGGTTAGGTATTGGTGGATGCTCAAATTTGATGAAGATCGTTTTCATACTCTTCTCACCTACATGGGTTAGTCCCAAAGCAAAAAGGAACATATGCTAGTATATCTATGGACATGGAGTGAAGCACAAATGGGATGATGTCCAAAGATGCATTAATTATCTAGTTCCTTGCTTACCTTTGAGGGAATGTATGACTCCTTGAACTAATGCATAAGGTTGAGGCTGATTGCATATAGTTCTTGCCAAAATGAATAAGAGTGAATTTCATTGGCAGAGTCACCCCTCAAGAACTTCTAGTTCTTCCTCTTGGGAATCCACATCAAATTGATGGGAATCCTTGGAGTTGTTGTAGCACTTTTTGAGGTAGATCTAGTAGTATCCTTGGGAACCCACTCGACCTTGGCTTGGGGTTCTTCTTCAAATAGTTCAATGTCATCTTGAAGCTTTCCCTTTCCTTTGTGGTATTGTGGTGGAAGGTCATCTTGTGAGCTTGTTCCTTCAGAAGGAGTGGACTTGTCCTCTTGGGGTACAAACTTGGGAGTGGGATATGGACCTTCTTCCCAAACATCTTCGTTGTCATTGAAATAGCCAACACCTTGTTTCTTCTGATGTCCTCCTTGCTTGCGCACAATTTCCTCGAATTGCTTACTTCTGGCAAGAATCTTGAAGACATCTCTCTCTATAATCCCTTTCAATAAATCATTTTCTTGCTCAAGTGTAACTTGGCTAAGAGAATCGTTAGTGGAATCAATAGAGTTACTAGCAACAACATTATTGGATTTAGCTTTAGCATTGTTGTTACTAGATGAAGAAACATTCTTGCCTTTGTTACTAGTGTTCTTAGGCTTAACTTGTGGAACAAAATTAGAAAAGAGTAATCGTTTGGCTAGATAAGAAGATCTCTTCTTTTGAAGGTCATCATTCATTGCTTTTAAGAACTCATGCTCTTACTCCAAGTTGAGCTTCTCGAAGCGTAGCTTCTCATGGGTTCTTGCAAGCTCTCTATGATCTTATAGAGTAGTATCATGAGCTAACTTAAGAGTTTTTAATTCTTTAGTTAGTCGTTCAATCTCTTTCTTATCATCATCATTCGATGTCTCTTGACTAGCATGATAATTAGCAAGTTCATTTTCAGTGCAATCACTAATTTTATCTAGAAGCAAGTCATCTTCTCATAACAAGTCATGCTCAACACTATTGAAATCAAGATACTCGGAGTGTGATACCTTGGGGCCTTTATCCATGAAGCAGTTTCCGACTCCCTCATTTGGTGAATCAAATAAGTCGTAGGAGGGAAACAAGTGCAATGCCGGCAACACCTTCATCTTGACTATAGTCGGAGTGGGAGCGATAGCTTCTCTCGGAGTGGTGATCAGATTCGGAGCCAGAAACCCATTCACCAACATGAGCTTGATGTCTTCTTATTGAACTGCTCTTGGTGTATTTGTCCTTCTTCTCCGATTCCTTGGCTCTCCGTGAGTGTCTTCGTTCATAGTGATCTTCTCTACTCCTTCTCTCTCTATGAGGTGATTCGTCTCTTGAGCTTCGTCTTCGAGGTGACTCTTCTCTTCTTTTGTAGGGAGCCGAGCACTCATTTGAGTAGTGTCCGAGTTTCCCACAATTGTAGCAGTTTCGGTCATGACTAGACAAACGCTTCTCATCATGTCTTGAACTTGAGCTTCTATCTTTGCATCTACTCTTGTAGAACTTGTTAAATTTTCTGACCATGAGGCTTATCTCTTCATTGGTGACAAGATTGTATTTTGAAGTAGAGGGAGCATCGCATGAAGCTTTATAAGCACCGCTTGAGTTGTTGTGCAGCTCATCTTTGTCTTTGAGTGACATCTCATCAGCAACAATCCTACCAATGACTTCAGTTGGCTTGAGATCTTTGTAATTTGGCATGATTTGGATCAATGTGCACACCGTGTCATACTTGCCATCAAGAGCTCTAAGTATCTTCTTGATGATGAATTTGTCGGTCATCTCTTCACTTCCTAAGCCGCCAATCTGATTGATGATGAGAGCTAGCCTAGAGTACATTTCACTGACTCCTTCGCCATCCTTCATCCTGAACTTGTCAAGTTGACTTTGAAGCACATCCAACTTAGATTCTCTGACAGAATCAGTACCTTCATGCATATCAAACAAAGTATCCCAAATCTCTTTTGCATTCTCAAGATGACTGATTTTGTTGAATTCTTCGGGGCAAAGGCAGTTGAAGATGATATCGCGGGCTTGAGCATTAAGTTGCAACATCTTCAGTTCATCAGTTGTCGCATCACGATATGGTTCATGCCCTTCTCCAAAGAAGTTACCCTGCACACCAACATGAATAACAGCCCAAACATGAAGATTAAAGCCAAGAATGTGCATCTTAATTTTATGCTTCCAACTAGAAAAATTAGTGCCATCGTAGTAAGGACCTCTAAGATGATAATTTACCTCACTAGATGCGATACTCTCCTAGGTTGCTAAACCAATGAAATGGAGACCAAAGCTCTGATACCATTTGAAGGATCAAAAGTTTGTCTAGGGGGTGATTAGACTACTTGACAAGATAATTTTTTTGCATTTTCCCATTTTTACTAGAGAGGCAACTACGACAGTTATGGCAAGTCAAATACACCCTCCACATGCAGTTCTAATAGTATAGCAGCGGAAACTAAACATGCAAGTGTAAATAGAGGTGTAAGGAAGGGAGATCAAACGCATAAGGTTGACACAATGATTTTTGGCATGGTTCCGATAGGTGGCGCTATCGTACGTCCATGTTAGTGTAGACTTCAACCCACGGAGGGTAATGACTACGAGAGTCCATGGAGGGTTTCACCCACACAGGGTCCACAAAGAAGCGGCCTTGTCTATCCCACCACGGCTTCCGTCCACGGAGGACTAGCCTTACTCACGGTAGATCTTCATGAAGTAGGCGATCTCCTTGACCTTACAAACATCTTGGTTCAACTCCACAACACGAAGTAGGAGGCTCCCAAGCGACACCTGACCAATCTAGGAGGCACCACCTTCCAAAAGGTAATATATTTGGTAGATCAATGAAATCCTTGCTCTTGTGCTTCTAAAGATAGTCTTGTCAACACAAATCTCTCTCACTCAGAATATGCATGGGTAGGAGAGGTTGATTTGGTGGAAAGCAATCTGGGGAGGCTAGAGATCAAGATTCAAATGATTGGATTGGAATATCTTGGTCTCAACACATGAGTAGGTGGTTCTCTCTCAGAAAATGGATCTGGAAATGAATTGTGTGTTCTGAGTGCTTCTCCCACGAATAAGAGGTGGGTGAAGGGGTATATATAGGCAGCAGCCAAAATCCAACTGTTACACACAAAAGAGCAAACTCGGTGACACCGAAGTGGACAACTCGGTGGTACCGATTAGCACTAAAGTGGTGAACTTTTGAATCTCGGTGAGACCGATATATAGAACTCGGTGGCACCAAAAAGGTGAATAACGGTCAGATGGCCAAACTCGGTGGCACCGATACTCAAACTCGGAAATTCCGATTTTGTGTATCTTAGCAATAGAATGTTGGTCACACTAAACTCGGTAGCACCGAAGCAGTTTCGGTTGCACCGATTTGGTGGGAATGGCTAGGGTTCTGTCTTAGGTTCAAACTCGGTGGGTCCGATGTGGCAATGTTGGTTACACCTAATTTGTGTATGTGGAACTTGATAGAGTGGATATGTGGGGAAAATGACTGAGTGTTTTGGTGGCTAACTTTGAGCATTTGAGAAATCAGTTCATTTTACTACCTCACCCCCTTGTAATAGTATTGGCTTTCCTATGGACTCAAAAGTGATTTCTCACAAATATAAAATGAAGAGTCTTCTAGCTTGAAGCTTGAGCCAATATTATTCCTTTCTTGCATCTAGTGGCATCTCCACATAAACCTTAAGCCATAGCATCTGTTGAACTTTTCTAAAATATACTTGGAAAACACATTAGTCCAATGATACATATGTTGTGATCAATTATCAAAACCACCCTAGGGAGCAATTGTGCTTTCAAAAGGTGATGTTGTGTTTGATCTAAAACAATTTCCTGATACTTTGAAATATGCTTATCTTGATGAAAAGAAGATATATCATGTCTTTATTAGTGCTAACTTTTCAGAACACGAAGTAGAATGATTATTGAAAATTCTGGAGAAGCACCAAGCTGGTATTGGTTATACTCTTGATGGTCTTAAGAGCATTAGTCCCACTCTATGTCAGCACAATATTAATATGGAACCTGATGCTAAACCCATTGTTGATCACCAACGTTGTTTGAATCCTAAAATGAAGGAAGTGGTAAGAACTGAAATATTAAAGCTTCTGCAAGCAGGTATAATCTATCCCATAACTGATAGTAGATGGATAACTCCCGTTCATTGTGTCCCTAAGAAGGGAGGTATTATTGTTGTTCCTAAAGATAAAAATGAACTTATTCCACAAAGTATTGTCATGGGCTATAAAATGGTGATTGATTTAAGAAAATTAAACAAAGCAACTACAAAAGATCATTACCCTCTACCTTTTATCGATCAAATGCTAGAAAGGCTATCAAAAGACACACACTTTTTTTTCTTGATGGGTATCTTGGTTTCTCTCAAATACCTGTTTCACAACCTGATGAAGAGAAGACCACCTTTACTTGTCCTTTTGGAACTTATGCTTATAGACGCATGCCTTTTGGTTTCTGCAATGCACCTGCTACTTTTCAAACATGTATGACTGCTATATTCTCTGATTTTTGTGAAAAGATTGTTGAGGCCTTCATGGAAGATTTTTCCGTATATGGAAAGTCTTTTTATGATTGTTTAAGCAACCTTGATCGAGTTTTGCAGAGATGTGAGCAAACTAACCTTGTATCGAATTGGGAGAAGTGCCACTTTATGGTTAATGAAGGTATTGTCTTGGGTCATAAAATTTATGAACGAGGTATTGAGGTGGACACAGCTAAAGTTGATGCAATTGAGAAAATGCCATGTCCTAAAGATATTAAAGGTATCTGTAGTTTCCTTGGTCATGCTGGTTTCTATAGGAGGTTTATTAAAGACTTCTCTCAACTTCTAGGCATCTTCCAAATCTTTTACAGAAGGATGTTCCATTTGTTTTTTATGATGATTGTGTGGAAGCCTTTGAAACACTCAAGAAAGCCTTAACTTCTGCACCCATTGTTCAACCACCTGATTGGAACTTGCCTTTTGAAATTATGTGTGATGCTAGTGATTATGTTGTTGGTGTCGTTCTAGGACAAAGAGTTGATAAAAAATTAAATGTTATCCATTATGCTAGCAAAACCCGAGATAGTGCCCTAAGAAATTATGCTACTACTGAAAAAGAATTTTTAGCAGTTATGTTTGCTTGTGATAAATTCAGGTCTTTTATTGTTGATTCCAAAGTAATTGTTCACACTGATTATGCTGCTATAAAATATCTTATGGAAAATAAAGATGTTAAACCTAGACTCATTCAGTGGGTTCTCTTGCTACAAGAATTTGATTTACATATCACCGATAGGGAAGGAGCCGAAAACCCCGTGGCTGATAACTTGTCTAGGTTAGAAAATATTCTTGATGACCCGCTTTCTATTGATGATAGTTTTTCTGATGAACAACTAGCTACAATAAATGTTTCTCACAACACACCTTCGTATGCTGACTATGCTAATTACATTGTTGCTAAATACATAGCACCTAGTTTCACATATCAACAAAAGGAAAAAAAATTATTTTATGATTTAAGACATTACTTTTGAGATGAACCACATCTTTATAAAAAAAGGAGTAGATGGTATTATTAGACGTTGTGTACCTGAGCATGAACATGAACAAATCCTACGGAAATGTCATTCCAAAGCTTATGGAGGACATCATGCGGGAGATAGAACTGCTCACAAGGTATTGCAATCTGGTTTTTATTGGCCTCTTCTCTTCAAGGATGCCCATAATTTTGTTTTATCTTGTGATGAATGTCAAAGAATTGGTAATATCGGTAAGCGTCAAGAAATGTCTATGAATTATCCAATTGTTCTTGAACCATTTGATGTTTGGGTTTTTGATTATATGGGGCCTTTTCCTTCCTCTAATGGGTATACTCATATTTTGGTTGTTGTTGATTACGTTACTAAGTGGGTAGAGGCTATTCCAACTAGTAGTGTTGATCACAACACTTCCATTAAAATGCTTAAAGAAGTTATTTTCCCTAGCTTTGGAGTCCCAAGATATTTAATGACTGATGGTGGTTCACACTTTATTCATGGTGCTTTCCGTAAAATGCTTGCTAAGTATGATGTTAACCATAGAATTGCATCACCCTATCACCCATAATCTAGTGGTCAACTTGAACTTAGCAATAGAGACATAAAATTAATATTACAAAAAACTGTCAATAGGTCTCGCAAGAATTGGTCTAAGAAATTAGATGATGCACTTTGGGCCTACATGACAACTTATAAAAATCCTATGGGTATTTCTCCCTATAAAATCGTTTAAGAAAAGCTTGTCATTTGCCTCTTGAGTTAGAACACAAAGCATATTGAGCAATTAAAGAACTCAACTATGACTTCAAACTTGTCGGCGAAAAGAGGCTATTTGATATTAGCTCACTAGATGAATGGAGAACCCACGCTTATGAAAATGCTAAATTGTTCAAAGAAAAAGTTAAAACATGGCATGATAAAAGAATCCAAAGGCGGGAATTCAAATTGGTTGAATATGTTCTTTTGTACAACTCTCGTTTCAGATTCTTCGCACGAAAACTTCTCTCCAAATGGGAAGGACCATATATTATCGAATAGGTCTATCATTGTGGAGCTATCAAAATAAATAACACAGAATGTACTAACCTGAAGGTGGTCAATGGGCAAAGAATTAAACACTATATCTCAGGTACGCCTATTAATGTTGAAAGCGATATTATCCAAGCCATGACACCGGAGGAACATATAAAAGAAACCTTCCGGAACACTCCAGAATCATGAAAAAAGAGGAGGTACATGATACGGTAAGTAAACGGACTCCAAAAAACCTGCAAAAATATTTTCTCTCAGTTTTTGAATAGTGTACAAATTAGCAAAATAAGAAACAACTAGGAAGGCACCCGAGGAGGGCACAAGACACCAGGGCGCGCCTAGGCCCCCTGGTGCGCCCAGGTGGGTTGTGCCCACCTCAGGAACCTTCCTGACTCCGTTTTCCTCCCGTTCTGCTTGTTTCCCAAGATAAAAATTATTTATATACCTCCCGAACGTATTGGCCACCGCATCACAGAGAAATCTCATGTTCTTCTTTCTTGTTGTTTTCTGACAGATCTAGATCACAATGGCTGCTCTAAGCTCCTCCAAGGACAAGTTCTTTGAGAAGGTCATCAACTCGTATTTGCGGGAGGTGATGCAGCACCCTCAAGCCATTGAGTTGTGTGAGGGGGAGCTCCACATCCGAGACGTCCAGGGGACCAAGGAAAAGGGAACCGTGGAGGCCAGGTTCGAAGCTATGGAGCATGAGGTCTTCAAGTGCAAGGGGATGGTGGAACGTGGACTCAATGCCAATCACCTCATGATCGTGGATTACACCCATGATCTCAAGGTGGATGGAAAATCATGATCGTGGATTACACCCATGATCTCAAGGTGGATGGCAAATCCATGAAGGACATCGTCTTCACCTTCAACGAGCAAATCAACTTTCTACAAAGCCAAATCTATGATCTCCAAAACCAAGTCTTTGAATATGAGGCAAGGTTTTAAGGTATGAGTTTGGCTGCCAGTTGCAGGACTCGCGGAACCCACGCTTCCTCTTATGATGGTGAGACGCTTCCATGGAAACCGGAAGACAAACCTACTACCTCATCACCACCACCATCATCATCTTCACCATCAAAGGAGATTTGAGTATCAGGTATGGGCACTCCCTTTGGCTTGAGCCAAGCTTGGGTGAGGTGCCCCCGTATCGTATCACACCACCATCTTTGCCTTTATTTATCTTAGTTCGATTTTTAGTTATATTTTGATTTAATTGAATAAAAGTTTAGTTTAATCGTCTTTTTTGAGGGTTTGCTTAGTGGTGTGTCTATCTATCTATGTAATCGTGCATGAAACGTATAATGAAGTTTAGTTTGAGTTTTTTTCTTTACTTCCTTGTTGCAATAGAATAAAAGGAAATAAATGAAAAAGATCATATGGTAACACTACTAAGGAAAACCCTAGCAGTAGCACGAGTTTTTTAACTATCAGTAGTGCGGGTGCGCGAGCTACTGCTACGGCGCTACAACTAACTGTTTGCCCAACGCTACTCCTAAAGTTTAGCAGTAGCGCCCCTTAGACAGCGCTACCGCTAACCGAGTTATCAGTAGCATGATTTTCTAACCCGCCCCACTAGTAAACGCATATATTTATTTTTTATATATATGTTGTATTTACACACGGTTACACATACTCATATACACCATCAATAATTATTGTGCCAGCAACTACATTTAGATTAAAGTGGATGGATGTAAGTGATCATGTTGAATTAGAAGAAAATATGATGTTGCCAATCGCAACATCATATTTTCCTCTAATTCAACTTGGTCACTTGCATCCATCCACTTTAATCAAATATATGACATATAACTCATCGTCATCTTACTCATTTAACGACTCATCATCATCTTAATCATACTAAGTTAAAATCTCCTAAAATAGAAAAACATCATAATAATCATCATCTTAATCCTCTCTCCTAGAAAAACTTCTCTCTCATAGGACCTAGTCCTCTCTCCTAGGTAAAATGTCATAAAAAGAATAATACCCATGTCTCTGTGATGAAGCACAGAGATCCAACGGTCTCCAACTTGTTGCTTGCGATCCTTCTTTATTTATCTCCATGCTTCAATTTGGAGGCTTTTTTATTTGCACTCAGTCGAGTATGGAGCATCGAACTAAGCCCTCAGTGGGGTTTTAATTGCCATATGACCTTTGTTGTGCATCAATAGAGGCACTACATCATTTGGCAGTTGTTGTTGAAGAACATAATAATAACCTAGTTAGCAATGTAATCAACATCATTTATGGAACAGTAGACTGTACTTAATTAGCAAACTCTTACCAAGATATTTCGGCGAATGTCATCCGCCCTCAACCTATGCACTAATAGCATGTAAAATTTATAATTTGGGCCAGTTCCCAAATTATACGGAAAGTTCTCCCTACCAACCAGGACACCAACAAGAAAGTAGATAAGAACATCCTTCTCCTCCCAAGTTAGATGTGATCCTTAAGTGTAGCGTGTCATGTCAATTAATTTCCATAATTCACTCGAAGAAGTGAAATAAGCTATAAATTATAATTTAAAAAATTGTGTATATGGATGAACACCAACTATTTTTAAATATATAATGCAAATTACTTGACAAATATGGTTGACAAACTCACATGGAGGTAAAACAGGAAGCATATCGACATCCACCCAAATGTCGATGTTACCTCGCATATTATCTTCAGGATGAAGATCGAAGGTTATTTCCATACACTCCTAAAATCCATATGCCTTGCAAAGATCTTCCCAATTTGGGCACCCTATTTCTATGTTATAAACTGCATTCATTACTTTGATCAGAAATGTGTGACCATGTACAATCCTCATGTTAGCTCTCCTTGTCTCTGTACTCTCGTGGTCTAGCCTCTCCAACACATACCTTCTTGCATGGAAAGGGAGAAATTAGTCAAATTATATAAAACAGAAATTACACGTTGAAGCAAAGAAACAGAAGTCATGCTTAATTACGAAAAAACACTTGTCGCTGTTGCATACCACAGAAACTTCGAAGGTCTCATCAAGCTTGATGCTGAAGAACCTATGGTCTCGTAGGTGAAGCCTATCGCACAAACCCCGTTAGTCGTCGTAATATTCACACTCTCAATAATCATCGTCAAATGTTTCCTGTTTTAATGTGGTAATTTAACTTATAATTTTTGGAACATGTTTGTAAATGCGTAAACAACAACTGTCACACTATATCTAAATAATTGAACGTCTATATATAAACAGAATTTTGAAACATCTATAAACAGAATTGAACATCTATGATATTCACATTCCATAGAAAATATACAACCAAGTACATTGCATGGCTGCCTTATATATGTATTTGCATTCCATAGAAAATATATAACCATTTGTACTATATTCCATATAGAATCTAGCATCCACTCTAACCTCTCGGAAAAAATCCTTTGTTTCTCATGCTGTGTAATAAAACAAACTCAAAATCCTATGTTTTTCTATCCAGATTTAGTTAAGAAGCAAGGTTCATATCAGGGTATAGAAATTAAAGTGCCAAACTGAGACATGGCACCTATCAAGCAGGCTCTCACCGACCACTCAACGACGAGGATCGGGGATGGGCATCGTCGACGTCGAGACAAATTCCTATGAGAAATTTTTCTTATTGTTTAATGTTTTACTTTCTAGTTATCAATTATACAACAATCATCTCATTTGAATTTAGCTAGTGCCCACTACCTATTTTTCTCAACATGCAAGTATGACACCAAATATACAATAATAAAACACAATATATATATATATTGCAAATATTTCCGCAACAACGTTCGGGGCATCAGCTAGTCCCTAGCAAGAACCCTAGGCGTGGGGATGTCTCACCATAGGCTTGCGTCGGTGTCGGGGTCAGGGCAGGGGTCAAGCTCGCTGAGGTCGAGGTTGGGGTCAGGATCGGGGTCGAGGTCGAGTTCGGGGTCGGGGCTGGGGGCGAGGTCGCTGGGGAGGACCTGTGGCGACGGTGGCGCAGAGTGGAGAGGAGAGAGTGAGGAGGGGGAAATGTAGGGAGTGAGGGACGGGGCAACGGCGCAGAGTGGAGAGGAAGAGAGTGAGGAGGGGCAGAGTGAGGGAGTGAGGGGCGTGGCAGCAGCACATAGTGGAGAGGGAGGGAGTGAGGGGCGGCGGCGGCGGCGCACAATGTGGAGAAGGAGAGAGGGGTGTGCGGGGGCGACGAAGACGATAAGTGCACACCCCACTTAGCAGTAGCGTGAGTCGGAAACACACGCTACTCCTATTCTGTTAGTAGTAGCGCCTATATCCGGGGCGCGCTACTACTAAATCTAGTGTCGGAAACTGTGGGGCAATATTAGTAGTAGCGTGTTTCTTAAAACAACACTACTGCTAAGTATTTAGCATCAACGAGTCCAGTAGATGCGCGCTACTGATATGTAGCAGTAGCTGATGACCCACAAGTGTAGGGGACCTATCGTAGTCCTTTCGATAAGTAAGAGTGTCGAACCCAACGAGGAGCAGAAGGAACTGACAAGTGGTTTTCAGCAAGGTATTCTCTAAAAGCACTGAAATTATCGGTAACAGATAGTTGTGTGATAAGATAATTCGTAGCAAGTAGCAAGTAACAATAGTAACAGAGGTGCAGCAAGATGGCCCAACCCCTTTTGTAGCAAGGGACAAGCCTGGACAAACTCTTATATGAGGTGAAGCGCTCCCGAGGACACATAGGAATTTCTGTCAAGCTAGTTTTCATCATGTTCATATGATTCGCGTTCGCTACTTTGATAGTTTGATATGTGGGTGGACCGGTGCTTGGGTGCTGCCCTTACTTGGACAAACATCCCACTTATGATTAACCCCTCTCGCAAGCATCCGCAACTATGAAAGAAGAATTAAGACAAAGTCTAACCATAGCATTGAACTAGTGGATCCAAATCAGCCCCTTACGAAGCAACGCATAAACTAGGGTTTAAGCTTATGTCACTCTAGCAACCCATCATCTACTTATTACTTCCCAATGCCTTCCTCTAGGCCCAAATAATGGTGAAGTGTTATGTAGCCTACGTTCACATAACACCACTAGAAGAAAGACAACATACAACGCATCAAAATATCAAACGAATACCAAATTCACATGACTACTTATAGCAAGACTATCCCATGTCCTCTGGAACAAAAGTGACTACTCACAAAGCATAATTATGTTCATGACCAGAGAGGTATTGAATAGCATTAAGGATCTGAACATATGATCTTCCACCAAGTAATCCAACTAGCATCAACTACAAAGAGTAATTAACACTACTAGCAACCTTACAAGTACCAATCGGAGTCGCGAGACGGAGATTGGTTACGAGAGATGAACTAGGGTTTGGAGATGAGATGGCACTGATGAAGATGTTGATGGAGATGAGTCCCCTCCAATGAGAGGAGTGTTGGTGGTGACGATGGCGATGATTTCCCCCTCTGGGAGGGAAGTTTCCCCGGCAAGACGACCCTGCTGGAGCTCTAGATTGGTTCTGCTCAAGTTCCGACTCGTGGCGGCGGCGTCTCCTCCCGAAAGCCTCCCCTTGATTTTTTTCTGGGACGAAACCCTCCTTATAGTAAAATATGGGAGCCAGAGGGGCAACAGGGGGCCCACAAGCCACCCAGGCGCGGCCAGGGGCTAGGCCGCGCCTGGCAGGCTTGTGGCATCCTGGTGGCTCCCCTCCGATACTCCTTCCGCCCAGTATTTTTTATAAAATCCAAAATAATTCCTCGTTGATTTTCACTGCTTTTTGAGTTGTGCAGAATAGGTATCTCAAACTTGCTCCTTTTTCAGACCAGAATTCCAACTGCCGGCATTCTCCCTCTTCATGTAAACCTTATAAAATAAGAGAGAAAAGGCATAAGTATTGTACCGTAAAGTGTAATAACATCCCATAAAGCGATAAATATCAACATAAAAGCATGATGCAAAATGGACGTATCAGTAGCGCCCTCTTTTATCCAGCGCTAATGCTAATGTTCTGTGTATACGGTTTTCCCTAGTAGAGTAATCTTATGTTAAGTAATGAGATCACATAAGGAAAAGTGTAAGTAGTAAAATTTATTGGAGATTGACAAACATAGCATTGGTCAATGATGCAATTCATGAAAGAATTAATAAGGGAAGAGAATATTCACATGCAAATACACTATCTTGGACATCTTTTATGATTGTGAGCCTGCATCAAAATATTATAAGCCAAAATTGTTGACGTTGGACAAGGAAGACAACTTAATGACTTATGATTGTTCATATTCACATAGAATTTATATTGTCATAGATCCTTTAACATGTGGTTCTTGCCAATATATTTTCTAGCCAAAAAATTTCGCACTAAGTAGAGATACTACCTGTGCATCCAAAAACCCTTAAATCAAAATCTTTTCGGGAGTCCACCATACCTACCTATGGATTGAGTAAGATCTTTCAAGTAAGTTGTCATCTATGTAATAAGTCAATAAAAATTGCTTCTAAATGTGTTGGATCATTTAGTGTAAGAGAAAATTGAGCGTTGTATGAACTTGTGATCGCAAAATAATAAAGCCGACGGACTGCATAATAAAGGTTGATATCATAAGGGGCAATATAACGTGATGTTCTCTTGCACTAAGGGATGTGGCATACAAACAAAAAGTGCATGGCAACCTCTGCTTACCCCTGCGAAGGGCCTATCTTTTACTTTTATGCAAGAGTCAAAGTATTATTCCCTATTCCTTTTTATTCTGTCTTTTTGCAAGCATCATGTGGTGAGGAAATATCTAGGCACATATGTCCAGTTGGATATGGGTGAGCATGAATTATTATTGTTGACATCACCCTTGAGGTGAATATGTTGGGAGGAAAAACTAAAAGACCCTATCTTTCTATGTGTCAGGTTGAAATTTTTTGCTCATGTGTATGCGGTGAGGGTTAGCAATCATAGAAGATTATATGACGGTTGAGCATGTGGACTGTCCAAAAGGCTCCCATACGAGACCATTCCTGAAAATATGATGAATTGTAGTTGCAAAGTTGACTGAGAACATAGTTTGTTTGTTTTCAATAAAGTTTATGCTTCTACTTTGATTGTGATGAATTGTTACTTGTTCATGAGAAGTTATATGATAAAGTTATGTCATGAAGTTTTATGATAAAGCTTGTTGCTATTATAATAATATGCATGATGCTTCTGTGTCCATATTTTGTTTTTATCGACACCTCTCTCTCTAAGCATGTGGACATGTTTTTCAATTTTGGTTTTCGCTTGAGGACAAGCGAGGTCTAAGCTTGGGGGAGTTGACACATCCATTTTGCATCAGTTTTTTCTTACTATTATTTATAATGTTTTTATGCATGATAATGCTTTATGGAGTAATTCTAATTCCTTTTCTCTATAATATGCAAGGTTTACACAAAGATGGAGATTGCCGGTAGATGGAATTCTAGACCAGGAAAAAACTACGTCAAGCCACCTATCATGCACATCTCCAAATAAGCTGAAACTTCACAAAGATTTTTTACGGGATATTTTAGACATATTGGATAAAATAACTACCGAATGGGGGCCACCTGGTGAGCACAAGAAACCAGGGCGCGCGAGGCCCCCCAGGTGCGCCCTGGTGGGTTGTGCCCTCCTCGGCAAACCTCACGTGCTCCTCTTCTTTTATATAAGTCATTTTGACCTAGAAAAAAATGAGGAGAGGACTTTCAGGATGGAACGCCACCGTCTTGAGGCGGAACTTGGGCAGGAGTACTTTTGCCCTCCGATGGAGCAATTCCATCGGGGGAACTTCCCTCCCGGAGGGGGAAACCGAAGCCATCGTCATCACCAACAACCCTCTCATCTTTGGGAGGCCAATCTTCATCAACATCTTCAACATCAACATATCCTTTCAAACCCTAGTTCATCTCTTGTGTTCAATCTTTGTACCAGAACCTTAGATTGGTACTTCTGGACGACTCGTAGTGTTGATTATATCTTGTAGTTGTTTACTATATGGTTTATTTGGTGGAAGACTATATGTTCAGATCCATTATGCTATCTAATACCCCTCTGATCTTGAGCATGTTTATCACTTGTGAGTAGTTAGTTTTGTTCTTGAGGTCACGGGAGAAATCTTGTTGCAAGTAATCATGTGAACTTTGTTAGAGCATATTTCTCTGTATGTAGTTTTGGTAATTGATGACAATCCCTATGGACTAATGGTTGCCTTAAGTTATATTCGAAGGATTTGTCCATAGACACTTCTTGAAGTCCATCTGTTGGTTTCAAGGAGTTTATATGATGACCAAGGTGGTATTCAAGGTATTGTCCAAATATTGGTCATAAAGACACAAGTTGATCAAGACTAAGTCAAAGAGTAAATCAAGTTGATCAACACACAAAGCGTATAAGATGTACCAAGAGGGATCAAGTGATCCCATGGTAGGGTGTGTTTTCATGGGCTTGCACCAAGAGGAAGATCTCATTCAACCCATGAAGGGTGACATCAAGTGGTGATTGCCATGAAGATTGCGGTGTGCAAGTTCAAGTGGAGCATCACGGAGATATCATGCTTGAAGCTTGCCGTTCATTGTGGTGGCAATGGACTACTGAAGATGTGATGAAGAGTGGCTCACCCATAGTGGAGTATGGGGGAGCAATCATCTAGTCTTCATCGAGCCAACGCAATCAAGAAAGGTGGTCCATCTTGAGGAAGTCAAGATCGTCATCATCTAGCTCAAGGGGACTATGTGCAAGGTATAGGTTTCCCTTTATAGGTTTTTCTATTTTAGGATAGATTGTTGTACTGTCAAGGGGGCTCTCAAGTGAGTAGCTTGATCATATCGTTCGTTGAGAGCTCAAATCATTTGCATCCTTGCATCATCTTTCTTGGTTCTTGTTTGCTGTTTCTCTTTGTGAGTATTAGAGCTTATGGTCATCTTTATAACAAGCTTTAGTTCATCGAAAACGGAGTACATGTCCATCTTCTATAATGTTTTTTATGTTGGAATTTTTGTCGGTTCTTCATTCATAGAGGTTTCACATCTCGTTGTTGGATAGCTTTTGAGGCCTTGAATCTAACAAACTTGAGTTTGCTCAATTCGGAGCTCATTTGCAGAAGTTACGACAGATTTGGTATTACTTGTTTTCTTGATATGATTGTACCGCTCGCTCGTGTCTTCCAGTCTAACCACCACTCGAGGGGTGATACCCTGGGGTGCTTCCACTGAGTGATCCCTAGTGGTTGTACCGCTAGCCCCTGGGTGGTTGTACCGCCCATAGCTAGGTGACCCAGGGTGGCAGCCCACGACAGTTGAACTATCGCAACACCGAGCTTCAACCGGACACGGTTCTGTTGAGCTCTCGTTGTTGGGCGGAGGTGGACAAGTTGTGCTGCTATATTATATAGCCCGGTACTACTGGTGTTCCAGGCAGTTATACCGCTTGGGACTTTGTCGTGTCCAACACTCGAGTTGGGCGGTGGTTGGGCGGTTCTACCCGTGATGACCGGTTGTACCGCCTGCATTACCGGTTGTACCGCGCGTGTCTAACTCTACACATAACGTGCAGATTTGGGGGGACCCATTGAACGAGGTCTTCTTCCCCAATGGTTCCCTAACCCTTGAGCTCATTTTTGCCCCCCCCCATTGTTGACCTTCTTAGAGCTTGCTAACTCTCAATCCCTCCAATGGTTCTTGCTAATTCTTGAGGGAAAAGAGAGAGGACATCTAGATCCACATTTCCACCAATCACTTTCTCCTCTATGTGAGGGGAACCCCTTGGATCTTGATCTTGGAGTTCTTTGTGAGCTCCTTATTCTTACTCTCATATTCCTCCATAGCTTTTGTTGTTGTGGAGGGAATTGAGTGTGAGGGACTTGATCACTTGTGGAGGACTACAAGTGTTGATTGCATCTTGTTGCTGATTACTATATGATTTATTTGGTGGAAGACTATATGTTCAGATCCATTATGCTATTTATTACCCCCTGATCTTGAGCATGTTTATCACTTATGAGTAGTTACTTTTGTTCTTGAGGCTAGGAGAGAAATCTTGTTGCAAGTAATCATGTGAACTTTGTTAGAGCATATTTCTCCGTATGTGGTTTTGGTAATTGATGGCAATCCCAATGGACTAATGGTTTCCTTAAGTTATATTCGAAGGATTTGTCCATAGGCACTTCTTGAAGTCCATCTGTTAGTTTCAAGGATTTTCAATGATAACCAAGGTGGTATTCAAGGTATTGTCCAAACATTGGTCATAAACACACAAGGTTGATCAAGACTAAGTCAAAGAGTAAATCAAGTTGATCAACACTAAAGCGTATAAGATGTACCGAGAGGAATCAAGTGATCCCATGGTATGCTGTGTTTTCATGGGTTTGCGTCAATAGGGAGATCTCATTCATCCCGTGAAGGATGACATCAATTGGTGATCATCATCATGATTGCGGTGTGCAAATTCAAGTGGAGCATCATGGAGATATCATGCTTGAAGCTTGTTGTTCATTGTGGTGGCAATGGACTTGTGAAGATGTGGTGAAGAGTGGCTGACCCATAGTGGAGTATGGGGGAGCAATCATCTAGTCTTCATCGCGCCAATGCAATCACGAAACGTGGTCCAAATTGAGGAAGTCAAGATCATCATCGTCTAGCTCAAGTGGACTATGTGCAAGGTATAGGTTTCCCTTGATAGTTTTTTTCTATTTTTGGATAGATTGGTGTAGCTGTCAAGGGAGCTATCAAGTGAGTAGCTTGATCATATCGTTCGTTGAGATCTCAAACCATTTGCATCCTTGCATCATCTTTATGACAAGCTCGAGTTCATCAAAAACGGAGTTCATGTGCATCTTCTATGATGTTTTTGATGTTGGAGTTTTTTTCAATTCTTCATTCATAGAGGTTTCACATCTCGCTGTTGGATAGCTCTTGTGGCCGTGAATCCAACAAGCTTGAGTTTGCTCAATTCGAAGCTCATTTGCAGGAGTTATGGTAGTTCTAGTCTTACCTGTTTTCTTGATACGATCGTACCGCTCGCTCGTGTCATCCGGTCTAACCACCACTCCACGGGTGATACCCTGGGGGTGCTTCCACTGAGTGATCCCCAACGGTTGTACCGCTGCCCCCCGGGCGGTTGTATCGTCCATAGCTGGGTGACCCAGGGTGGCAGCCCAGGGCGGTTGAACCATCCCAGCACCGGGCTTCAATCGGACATGGTTCTGTTGAGCTCTCGTTGTTGGGCGGAGGTGGACCACTTGTACCGCTATATTATATATCCTGGTACTACCGGTGTTCCAGGCACTTATACCGCTTGGGACTTTGCAGTGTCCTACGCTCGAGTTGGGCGGTGGTTGGGCGGTTGTACCAGTCACGACCGGTTGTACCGCCCGCATCCCCGGTTGTACCACCCGTGTGTAATTCTGCACATAACGGGCAGATTTGTGGGGTCCTATTGAAGGGGGACTTCTTCCCCAATGGTTCCCTAACTGTTGAGCTCGTTTTTGCCCCCCATTGTTGACCTTCTTAGAGCTTGCTAACTCTCAATCCCTCCAGTGATTCTTGCTAGTTCTTGAGGGAGAAGAGAGAGGATATCTAGATCCACATTTCCACCAATCACTTTCTCCTCCATGTGAGGGGAACCCCTTCGATCTTTATCTTGGAGTTCTTTGTGAGCTCCTTGTTCTTCCTCTCATATTCCTACATAGCTTTTGTTGTTGTGGAGGAATTTGAGTGTAAGGGACTTGACTTCGATTTTGGTTATCGCTTGAGGACAAGTGAGTTGTAAGCTTGGGGGAGTTCATACGTCCATTTTGCATCATGTTTTATTACTATTATTTATAATGTTTTTATGCATAATAATGCTTTATGGAGTAATTCTAATGCCTTTTCTCTCATAATATGCAAGGTTTACACAAAGAGGGAGATTGTCGGTACATGGAATTCTGGACCTAAAAAAAGCTACGTCAAGCCACCTATTCTGCACATCTCCAAATAAGCTAAAACTTCACGGAGATTTTTATGTAATATTTAAGAAATACTGGAGCAAATAACTACCGGAGGGGCCCACGTGGTGAGCACAAGACACCAGGGCGCGTCAGGTCCCCCAGGTACGCCTTGGTGGGTTGTGCCCTCCTCGGCCCACCTCCGGTGCCCCTCTTTTCGCATATAAGTCATTTTGACCTCGAAAAAATGAGGAGAGCACTTTCAGGACGGAACGCCACCGTCTTGAGGCGGAACTTGGGCAGGAGCACTTTTGCCCTCCGGTAGAGCGATTCCGCCGGCAGAACTTCCCTCCCGAAGGGGGAAATTGAAGCCATCGTCATCACCAACAACCCTCTCATCTTTGGGAGGCCAATCTTCATCAACATCTTCAACAACACCATCTCCTCTCAAACCCTTAGTTCATCTCTTGTGTTCAGTCTTTGTACCATAACCTTAGATTGGTACTTGTGGAGGACTAATAGTGATGATTACATCTTGTAGTTGATTACTATATGGTTTATTTGGTGGAAGACTATATGTTCAGATCCATTATGCTATTTAATACCCCTCTGATCTTGAGCATGTTTATCACTTGTGAGTAGTTACTTTTGTTCTTGAGGCCAAGAGAGAAATCTTGTTGCAAGTAATCATGTGAACTTTGTTAGAGCATATTTCTCCGTATGTGGTTTTGGTAATTGATGGCAATTCCTATAGACTAATGGTTGCCTAAAGCTATATTCGAAGGATTTGTCCACATGCACTTCTTGAAGTCCATTTGTTGGTTTCAAGGAGCTTATATGATGACCAACGTGGTATTCAAGGTATTGTCCAAAGATTGGTCATAAGGACACAAGGTTGATCAAGACTGAGTCAAAGAGTAAATCAAGTTGATCAACACGAAAGCATACAATATGTACCGACAGGGATCAAGTGATCCCATGGTACGGTGTGTTGTCATGGGATTCCGTCAATACGAAGATCTACTGGTGTACCACGCGGTTATACCGCTTGGGACTTTGTCGTGTCGTGCGCTCGAGTTGGGCGGTGGTTGGGCAGTTGTACCGGTCATGACATGTTGTACTGCCCGCATCACCGGTTGTATCGCCCTTGTGTAATTCTACACATAATGGGCAGATTTATGGGGACCTATTTAAGGGGGTCTTCTTCCCCAATGGTTCCCTAACTCTTGAGCTTGTTTTTGCCCCCCATTGTTAACCTTCTTAGAGCTTGCTAACTCTCAATCCCTCCAATGATTCTTGCTAGTTCTTGAGGGAAAAGAGAGAGGATATCTAGATCCACATTTCCACCAATCACTTTCTCCTCTATGTGAGGGGAACCCCTTGGATCTTGATCTTGGAGTTCTTTGTGAGCTCCTTGTTCTTATTCTCATATTCCTCCATAGATTCCATTATTGTGGAGGGAATTGAGTGTGAGGGACTTGATCACTTTGTGTGTTCTTGGCATTGCATTAGTTGCATTGGTTTGAGTTCTCCACGGTGATACGTGGAAGTGAAGAGTGAGAATCTTATTACCCTTCGTACTTGGTACCCCTAGAAATAGTTCTTCGTGGATGCTTTGGCATCCTAGAAGCTTAGTGGTGCCTCGGAGCTCAATCATTGTGGTGTAAAGCTCCAGGCATGTGTCGGGGTCTCCAATTAAGTTGTGGAGATTGCCTCAAGCATTTGAGGTCACCTCGAAGCCATATGCCATTGTGGTGAAGCTTCGTAGTGTCGTTGGGAGCCTCCAATTAAGTTGTGGAGATTGCCCCAACCTTGTTTGTACGGGTTCAGTGACCACCCTCAAGGGTCCCTTAGTGGAATCACGACATCTTGCATTGCGTGAGGGCGTGAGGATATTACGGTGGCCTTAGTGGCATATTGCATTGCGTGAGGGCGTGAGGAGATTACGGTGTCCTTAGTGGCATCTTGCGGAGCATTGTGCCTCCACACCGCTCCAAGCGGAGATTAGCATCCGCGAGGGTGTGAACTTCGGAATACATCGTCGTCTTTGCATGCCTCGGTTATCTCTTACCCGAACCCTTTACTTATGCACTTTACTTGGTGATAGCCATATTGTTTCTTGTTATATATCTTGTTATCATTTAGTTGTTTATCTTTCTTAGCATAAGTTGTTCGTGCACATAGGTGAGCCTAGTTGTTCTAGGTTTGTGCTTGATAAGTTGAACTTAGTTTCATTCCGCATTTGTTCAAGCCTAAAGTGTAATTATTTTAAAGTGCCTATTCACCCCCCTCTAGGCGACATCCACGTCCTTTCATATACCTTATACCTCTCAACAAAATGGTGTAGGGGAAAGGAAGAACCAGACGTTCATGGACGCGACAAGGACCATGATGGCGGAGTTTAAATCTCCATATAACTTTTGGGCTAAAGCCATCAACACCACATGTCATGCATATAACTGGCTCTACCTACTTAAAGGCTTGAACAAGACTCCTTATGAAATTCTTACGAGTAACAAGCCCAACCTCAAGTACTTCCGGATGTTTGGTTGTAAGTGTTTCATTCTCGGGAAAAATGCTCGTTTGACTAAATTTGAACCTAGAGCTCAAAAGGGCATATTTGTTGGTTATGCTAAAAACTCCCATGCTTACTGTGTCCTCAACAAGTCCAACGGACTCATTGAGGAGACATGTAACATGGAGTTTGATGAAAATAATGGCTCCCAAGTGGATCAAAGTGGTCTTTGTGATGTAGGTGATGAAATTCCTCCCTAAGCCATAAGAAGAATGGGCGTGGGACACTTCCTACCCGTTGAGGAACCCCTTGTGGCCGAAGGAGAAGGACAATGTTCCACACAAGTGTAAGCATCACCGACGCAAGACCCACATGTTTCCGGAGAACAAAGTGAAGGCCATCAACCTTGTGATCAAGATCAAGAAGATCAACCACATGTTGGTGGTTCACCAAGTGATGTCCTTGATCAAGCTCACACCTTTGATCAAGATCAAGATCAAGATCAAGACCAAGTTCAATATCAAGACCAAGATCAAGATCAAGAGCAAGCTCACAATAGCAGTAAAGGTGACAAAAAGGTTCCTCCTCAACTTTCCATCGAGGAGATTCAAGAAAGACGTGCCGCCAAGAATATTGCCAAGCTTAAAAATAATCAACATGTGCTGGAGAATGTCTACAGTTTCTTAACAAGAGGGGTAACCACTCATAGACAATTAACAAACTTTAGTGCACATCATGCGTTTGTTTCTTGCATTGACCCCTTAAAGGTAGAAGAAGCACTCAAGGACATGGAGTGGCTTGAAGCCATGCATGATGAACTCAACAACTTTGAGCACAACAAACTATGGCGGTTGGTGCCAAGACCGAAGGGGGAACTCAACGTTATTAGAACCAAGTGGATCTTTAAGAACAAGCAGGATGCAAACGGTGTCATCATTCACAACAAGGCAAGATTGGTAGCACAAGGCTACTCCCAAGTCAAGAGACATCCACGCCCTTTCAAACTTGATATGTGTTTGATATTTTGATGATATGTATGTTGTGATTCCCTTAGTGGTGTCATGTGAACGTCGACTACATGACACTTCACCATATTTGGGCCTAAGGGAATGCATTGTGGAGTAGTTACTAGATGATGGGTTGATAGAGTGACAGAAGCTTAAACCCTAGTTTATGCGCTACTTCGTAAGGGACCGATTTGGACACATTTGTGTAATGCCAGGGTTAGATTTTCTCTTAATACTTTTCTCGTAGTTGCGGATGCTTGCGAAAGGGTTAATCATAAGTAGGAGGTTTGTTCAAGTAAGAACAACACCTAAGCATCGGTCCACCCACATATAAAATTATCAAGGTAGCGAACACAAACCAAACCAACATGGTGAAACTGACTAGATGAAATTCCCGTGTGCCCTCAAGACCGCTTTGCCTATTATACGAATCCGTTTTGGTAGGATTGGACTACCTTGCTGCACTTATTGTTACTATTGCTACTCATTACTTGTTACAATTATCCTGCTATCAAACAATTTGTTACCACTATTTCAGTGATTGCAGAAATTACCTTGTTGAAAACCACTTGTCATTTCCTTCTGCTCCTCGTTGGGTTCGACACTCTTACTTATCGAAAGGACTACAATTGATATCCTATACTTGTGGGTCATCATTCTAATGCTGCAAGACACCAAAGATGCTAGTCTTCGATAGGACTAGGTCTTTCCTCTCTATTCTGGCATTTCTGCGGTTCAGTCCAAAGATATAGCCCCATTCCTTTAAAACAAATGCATACTTAGCATATTTCTGATGTAAGTCTTGCGAGTACTTTGGATGAGTAGTTAGCATTGCTTTGCTCCCCCTTTTCCCTCTCGATATGTTGGTCACGAACAGATGACGGAGCACACGAGACAGTTGATCCCGCCGACGACTACTACTACCCCGACGAAACCTACTACTAGGTGGAGGTCGCTGATGACGACGAGTAGTTAGGAGGCTCCCACGCAGGAGGCCTTGTCTCTTCTATCGATGTTCCTTTTGTGTTAGCCTTCTTAAAGCAAAACTTGTTTGTTATGTCTGCACTCAGATAATGTTTGCTTTCGCTGACTCGTATGTACTTGAGCTTATGTGTTTGAGCTCTCGAGGCCCCTAGCTTGTAATATAAAGCTTGAATTATTTTATTTGTGTCTAGATCTATGTTGTGATATCTTCCCGTGAGTCCCTCACCTTGATCGTACGCATTTGCATGTATGATTAGCATACGATTAAGTTGGGGGTGTCACATCTTTGTAACTAGACAATACCCCATGCGTTGCGGCGGGATGTCCGTGTAGCACAGAGCTTAAAATAAAGGGCCACAAAGTATGAAAAGAAAGTGCAAAAGAATACAAGTAAGAAATATTTGAGTAGTAAATAATGGACTTACAATTTGTAAACTGAAGTGAAAATGAGAAGATGAAACCATGACTTGCCGGTGAGACGATGGAAGTGGAAACGATGCATACTAATAAAAAAGCAAGTTGAGGTGGCCACGGTAGGATCGAAAGTATGTCTAGAGCGGGGCGATTAGACTATTTGACAAGATAAAAATTCTGCCTTTCCCCAATTTTAGATGAGGGGCTGATTTGGCAGTTAAGGCAAGTCAAGTACACCATACACATGCAGTTCTAAGAGTGTAGTAGCGTAAAGTAAAACATGCAAGTGTAATGTACATGAGTAAGGTAGGGAGATCAAACGCATGAGGTTGACACGAGATTTTTGGCATGGTTCCGATAGGTGGCGCTATCGTACGTCCATGTTAGTGGAGACTTCAACCCACAGAGGGTAACGACTGTGAGAGTCCACGGAAGGCTCCACCCACGAAGGGTCCACAAAGAAGCGGACTTGTCTATTCCACCACGACTTCCGTCCATGGATGACTAGCCTTACTCATGGTAGATCTTCACGAGTAGGCGATCTCCATGCCCTCACAAACATATTGGTTCAACTCCACAACACGAAGTAGGAGGCTCCCAAGCGACACCTAACCAATCTAGGAGGCACCACCCTATAAAAGGTAATAGATGGGGTAGAACTATGAACTCCTTGCTCTTGTGCTTCTAAAGATAGTCTCCTCAACACAAAATCACTCTCTGACAGAATAGGCATGGGTAGGAGAGGTTGATTTGGTGGAAAGCAGTTTGGGGAGCCTAGAGATCAAGTTTCAAATGATTGGAATGAAATATCTTGGTCTCAACACATGTGTAGGTGATTCTCTCTCAGAAAATGGATCTGGATATGAAGTTTGTGTTCTTGGTGCTTCTCCCACGGGTTTCTTTTTCAGCTTGTGCCATTGTACCTCTTCTGATGACTTCTTCAAACAATACATCTGTTGCAACCAAGGAATCAATGGGAAATGTCTCAATACTTTCATCGGAATCTGTTTTTTCAGTTGAATCTTTCCATCTCGATGCACCACATACCGGACATTCGTCATGGTTGGTATACACTTATCCGAAAAGAACACAATTATTCAGGCACGCATGGATTGAAACATATCCTAGCCCCAATGCACGGATAAATTTCAGTGCTTCATCATAAGATTTGGGTATAGAGCACTTTGGGAATGCCTTGGCCAATAACGCAAGTATTGCATTAAATGAACATTCGGGATCTGATAAAAAGACTTGGTGTGGAGTAACTTCACGACAACTGAAAATCTTGAAGTTTCAGACCCTTCATAAAGTGAGCACTTTGCCTCTGATGACGAGTTGATGGATATACTTCTCACCCCTCGTTGGTTACCCCAAGTAGAAGGTAGAGATGTAGTCAGCAGCACATTTTCCTTACACGGGGACTGTAAGGTTTATCGAACGAGGAGGACTTCGAGGATCAAGAAATAGGTGTCTGCTACTCTGGCGCTAGCAGAAGACGTGGACCTTCACACACAACAAATAACTTTGCTCCCAACGAGTACACAGAGGTTGTCAATCTCTCTGGCCTTGTAGTTTGCAAAGGATCAAAACACAAGCAGTAATAGTGATAGTGATTGCAATGGAAAAGTAAATAAAAACAATAAATGGTGGAGGTGTAAACAATGGTGGTAATATGGACCGGAGTCACATGATGTTCACTAGTGATGTCTCTCTCCCAAAAGACGATAAACAACTATGCATGGGTAAACAAATTACAGCAGGGCAATTGACAGAATTATTAACGCACCACAATGTTGGAATTATGCCCTAGAGGCAATAATAAATATAGTTATTATTATAATTCATGTATCAAGATAATCGTTTATTATCCATGCTATAATTGTATTGAATGAAGACTCATTTACATGTGTGGATACATAGACAAAACACTGTCCCTAGCAAGCCTCTAGTTGGCTAGCCAGTTGATCAAAGATAGTCAGTGTCTTCTAATTATGAACAAGGTGTTGTTGCTTGATAACTGGATCACGTCATTTGGAGAATCACGTGATGGACTAGACCCAAACTAATAGACGTAGCATGTTGATCGTGTCATTTTGTTACTACTGTTTTCTGCGTGTCAAGTATTTATTCCTATGACCATGAGATCATATAACTCACTGACACCGGAGGAATACTTTGTGTGTATCAAACGTCGCAACGTAACTGGGTGACTATAAAGATGCTCTACAGGTATCTCCGAAGGTGTTAGTTGAGTTAGTATGGATCAAGACTGGGATTTGTCACTCCGTGTGACGGAGAGGTATCTCGGGGCCCACTCGATAATACAACATCACACACAAGCCTTGCAAGCAATGTGACTTAGTGTAAGTTGCGGGATCTTGTATTACGGAACGAGTAAAGAGACTTGCCGGTAAACGAGATTGAAATAGGTATGGGGATACTGACGATCAAATCTCGGGCAAGTAACATACCGAAGGACAAAGGGAATGACATACGGGATTATATGAATCCTTGGCACTGAGGTTCAAACGATAAGATCTTCGTAGAATATGTAGGATCCAATATGAGCATCCAGGTCCCGCTATTGGATATTGACCGAGGAGTCTCTCGGGTCATGTCTACGTAGTTCTCGAACCCGCAGGGTCTGCACACTTAAGGTTCGACGTTGTTTTATGCGTATTTGAGTTATATGGTTGGTTACCGAATGTTGTTCGGAGTCCCGGATGAGATCACGGACGTCACGAGGGTTTCCGGAATGGTCCGCAAACGAAGATTGATATATAGGATGACCTCATTTGATTACCGGAAGGTTTTCGGAGTTACCGGGAATGTGCGGGGAATGGCGAATGGGTTCCGGGAGTTCACCGGGGGGGCAACCCACCCCGGGGAAGCCCATAGGCCTTGAGGGTGGCGCACCAGCCCTTAGTGGGCTGGTGGGACAGCCCAAAAGGGCCCTATGCGCATTGGAAGAAAAATCAAAGAGAAAGAAAAAAAAGGAGGAGGTGGGAAGGGAAGGAAGGACTCCCACCCACCAAACCAAGTCCAACTCGGTTTGGGGGGAGACCTTCCCCCCTTGGCTCGGGTGACCCCCTTGGGGCTCCTTGAGCCCGAAGGCAAGGCCCGCCCTCTCCCACCTATATATACGGAGGTTTTAGGGCTGATTTGAGACGACTTTTTTCCACGGCAGCCCGACCACATACCTCCACGGTTTTTCCTCTAGATCGCGTTTCTGCGGAGCTCGGGCGGAGCCCTGCTGAGACAAGGTCATCACCAACCTCCGGAGCGTCGTCATGCTGCCGGAAAACTCTTCTACCTCTCCGTCTCTCTTGATGGATCAAGAAGGCCGAGATCATCATCGAGTTGTACGTGTGCTGAACGCGGAGGTGCCGTCCCTTCGGTACTAGATCGTGGGACTGATCGCGGGATAGTTCGCGGGGCGGATCGAGGGACGTGAGGACGTTCCACTACATCAACCGCGTTCACTAACGCTTCTGCTGTACAGTCTACAAGGGTACGTAGATCACTCATCCCCTCTCGTAGATGGACATCACCATGATAGGTCTTCGTGCGCGTAGGAAAATTTTTGTTTCCCATGCGACGTTCCCCAACAGTGGCATCATGAGCTAGGTTCATGCGTAGATGTCTTCTCGAGTAGAACACAAAAGCTTTTGTGGGCGGTAATGTGCATTTTTCTGCCCTCCTTAGTCTTTTCTTGATTCCGCGGTATTGTTGGATTGAAGCGGCTTGGACCGACATTACTCGTACGCTTACGAGAGACTGGTTTCATCGCTACGAGTAACCCCGTTGCTCAAAGATGACTGGCAAGTGTCGGTTTCGCCAACTTTAGTTGAATCGGATTTGACCGAGGAGGTCCTTGGATGAGGTTAAATAGCAACTCATATATCTCCGTTGTGGTGTTTGCGTAAGTAAGATGCGATCCTACTAGATACCCATGGTCACCACGTAAAACATGCAACAACAAAATTAGAGGACGTCTAACTTGTTTTTGCAGGGTATGCTTGTGATGTGATATGGCCAACGATGTGATGTGATATATTGGATGTATGAGATGATCATGTTGTAATAGATAATATCGACTTGCACGTCGATGGTACGGCAACCGGCAGGAGCCATAGGGTTGTCTTTATACTAATGTTTGTGCTTGCAGATGCGTTTACTGTTTTGCTAGGATGTAGCTTTAGTAGTAATAGCATGAGTACTACGACAACCTCGATGGCAACACGTTGATGGAGATCATGGTGTGGCGCCGGTGACAAGAAGATCGTGCCGGTGCTTTTGGTGATGGAGATCAAGAAGCACATGATGATGGCCATATCATGTCACTTATGAATTGCATGTGATGTTAATCCTTTTATGCACCTTATTTTGCTTAGAACGACGGTAGCATTATGAGGTGATCTCTCACTAAAATTTCAAGACGAAATTGTGTTCTCCCCGACTGTGCACCGTTGCTACAGTCCGTCGTTTCGAGACACCACGTGATGATCGGGTGTGATAGACTCAACGTTCACATACAACGGGTGCAAAACAGTTGCGCACGCGGAACACTCGGGTTAAGCTTGACGAGCCTAGCATGTGCAGACATGGCCTCGGAACACATGAGACTGAAAGGTCGATCATGAATCATATAGATGATATGATTAGCATAGGGATGCTTACCACTGAAACTATGCTCAACTCACGTGATGATCGGACTTGAGCTAGTGTAAGTGGATCATGAACCACTCAAATGACAAGAGAGATGTACTTTTTGAGTGGGAGTTTAGCGAATAATTTGATTAAGTTAAACTCTAATTATCTTGAACATAGTCTAATTCCACTTTGAATATATTTGTGTTGTAGATCATGACTCACGCGACAGTCACCCTGAATTTTAATACGTTCCTAGAGAAAGCTAAGTTGAAAGATGATGGAAGCAACTTTGTAGACTGGGCTCGTAATCTTAAGCTAAGCTTACAAGCTGAGAAGAAGGATTATGTCCTTAATGTTGCGCTAGGAGATGAACCACCCGCTACGGCTGATCAGGATGTTAAGAACGCTTGGTTAGCACGTAAGGAGGACTACTCAGTAGTTCAATGTGCAGTCTTGTATGGCTTAGAACCGGGACTTCAACGTCGCTTTGAGCGTCATGGAGCATTTGAGATGTTCCAGGAGTTGAAGTTTATCTTTCAGAAGAACGCCCGGATCGAGAGGTATGAGACCTCCGATAAATTCTATGCTTGCAAGATGGAGGAGAACTCGTCTGTGAGTGAACATGTGCTCAAAATGTCTGGGTACTCAAACCGTCTAGCTGAGCTGGGGATTGAACTCCCGCAAGAGGCTATCACTGACAGAATCCTTCAATCACTGCCGCCAAGCTATAAAGGCTTTGTGTTGAACTACAACATGCAAGGGATGAACAAGTCACCCGGCGAGTTGTTTGCGATGCTGAAAGTCGCAGAGTCTGAACTCCGTAAAGAGCACCAAGTGTTGATGGTGAATAAGACCACTAGTTTCAAGAGAAACGGCAAAGGCAAGAAGGGTAATTCAAAGAAGAGTGGCAAGCCTGTTGCCAATCCGACGAAGAAACCCAAAGTTGGACCTAAGCCTGAAACAGAGTGTTACTATTGCAAGGGTATGGGTCACTGGAAGCGCAATTGCCCCAAGTATCTGGCAGATAAGAAGGCGGCCAAAGAAAAATCAGGTATATTTGATATACATGTTATTGATGTGTACTTAACCGGCTCTCGTAGTAGTGCCTGGGTATTCGATACCGGTTCTGTTGCTCATATTTGCAACTCGAAACAGGAACTGCGGAATAGACGAAGGCTGGCGAAAGATGAAGTGACGATGCGCGTAGGAAACGGTTCCAAGGTTGATGCAATCGCCGTCGGCACAGTTTCACTTCAGTTACCATCAGGATTAGTTGTGAACTTGAATCATTGTTATTTAGTGCCTGCGTTGAGCATGAACATTATATCTGGATCTTGTTTATTGCGAGACGGTTACTCTTTTAAGTTAGAGAATAATGGTTGTTCTATTTCTATGAGTAACATCTTTTATGGTCATGCACCCAATGTGAGAGGATTGTTCATATTGAATCTTGATAGCAATACACACATACATAACATTGAGACCAAAAGAGTTAGAGTTAACAATGATAGCGCCATATTTTTGTGGCACTGCCGCTTAGGTCATATTGGTGTAAAGCGCATGAAGAAACTCCATGCCAATGGACTTTTGGAGTCACTTGACTTTGATTCACTTGACACGTGCGAACCATGCCTCATGGGCAAGATGACTAAAACTCCGTTCTCCGGAACAATGGAGCGTGCAAGTGACTTGTTGGAAATCATACATACCAATGTGTGTGGTCCGATGAGCATAGAGGCACGCGGCGGATATCGTTATTTTCTCACCTTCACTGACGATTTGAGTAGATATGGTTATGTCTACTTAATGAAGCACAAGTCTGAAACATTTGAAAAATTCAAGCAATTTCAGAGTGAAGTTGAAAATCATCGTAACAAGAAGATCAAGTTCCTACGGTCTGATCGTGGGGGTGAATATATGTGTTTCGAGTTTGGTGCTCACTTAAGACAATGTGGAATTGTTTCACAGTTGACACCGCCTGGAACACCACAGCGTAATGGTGTGTCCGAACGTTGTAATCGTACTTTATTAGAGATGGTGCGATCTATGATGTCTCTTACCGATTTGCCATTATCGTTTTGGGGTTATGCATTAGAAACAGCTGCATTCACTTTAAATAGGGCACCATCAAAATCCGTTGAGACGACACCATACGAACTGTGGTATGGCAAAAGGCCAAAGTTGTCGTTTCTTAAAGTTTGGGGATGTGATGCTTATGTCAAAAAGCTTCAGCCTGAAAAGCTGGAACCCAAAGCGGAAAAGTGCGTCTTCATAGGTTACCCAAAAGAGACAGTTGGGTACACCTTCTATCTCAAATCCGAGGGCAAAGTGTTTGTTGCTAAAAATGGCTTTTCTCGAGAAGGAGTTTCTCTCGAGAGAATTGAGTGGGAGGAAGATAGAACTTGACGAGGTTATCGAACCTCTCATCCCTCTGGATGGTGGCGCAGGGCAAGGGGAAACCTCTGTCCTTGCGACACCGGTTGAGGAGGAAGTTAATGATGATGATCATGAAACTCCGGTTCAAGTTTCTGTCGAACCACGCAGGTCGACAAGACCACGTGCTGCTCCAGAGTGGTACAGTAATCCCGTCTTGTCAATCATGTTGTTGGACAACAATGAACCTGCAAATTATGAAGAAGCAATGGTGGGCCCAGATTCCAACAAATGGCTAGAAGCCATGAAGTCCGAGATAGGATCCATGTATGAGAACAAAGTGTGGACTTTGGAGGTACTTCCTGAGGGCCGCAAGGCTATTCAGAACAAATGGATCTTTAAGAGGAAGACGGACGCTGACGGCAATGTGACCGTTTATAAAGCTCGACTTGTGGCAAAGGGTTTTTCACAAGTTCAAGGAGTTGACTACGATGAGACATTCTCACCCGTAGCGATGCTTAAGTCTGTCAGAATCATGTTAGCAATAGCTGCATTTTTCGATTATGAAATCTGGCAGATGGATGTCAAAACGGCGTTCCTTAACGGTTTCCTTAAGGAAGAATTGTATATGATGCAACCCGAAGGTTTTGTCGATCCTAAGAATGCTAACAAGGTGTGCAAGCTCCAGCGATCCATTTATGGACTGGTGCAAGCATCTCGGAGTTGGAACAAACGCTTTGATGAGGTGATCAAAGCATTTGGGTTTATACAAGTGGTTGGAGAATCTTGTATTTACAAGAAAGTGAGTGGGAGCTCTGTGGCGTTTCTAATATTATATGTGGATGACATATTGCTGATTGGAAACAACGTAGAGTTTTTGGAGAGCATAAAGGATTACTTGAATAAAAGTTTCTCTATGAAGGACCTAGGAGAAGCTGCTTACATTCTAGGCATTAAGATCTATAGGGATAGATCAAAACGCCTGATAGGACTTTCACAAAGCACATACCTTGATAAAGTTTTGAAGAGGTTCAAAATGGAACAGTCCAAGAAGGGGTTCTTGCCAGTTTTACAAGGTACGAGATTGAGTAAGACTCAGTGCCCAGTAACTGATGAAGATAGAGAGCATATGCGTTCCGTCCCCTATGCTTCAGCCATAGGTTCTATCATGTATGCAATGATGTGCACTAGACCGGACGTTATCCTGGCCATAAGTATGGCAGGTAGGTTCCAGAGTAATCCAGGAGTGGATCACTGGACAACGGTCAAGAATATCCTGAAGTACCTGAAAAGGACTAAGGAGATGTTTCTCGTGTATGGAGGTGATGAAGAGCTCGCCGTAAAAGGTTACGTCGATGCAAGCTTTGACACATATCCGGACGACTCTAAGTCGCAAACCGGATACGTATTTATTCTTAATGGGGGTGCGGTAAGCTGGTGCAGTTCCAAGCAAAGCGTCGTAGCAGATTCTACATGTGAAGCGGAGTACATGGCTGCCTCGGAGGCGGCTAAGGAGGGTGTCTGGATGAAGCAATTCAGGACGGATCTTGGAGTGGTGCCAAGCACACTGAATCCAATAACCTTGTTCTGTGACAACACGGGTGCCATTGCCTTAGCAAAGGAACCACGGTTTCACAAGAAGTCCAGACACATCAAACGACGCTTCAACCTCATCCGCGACTACGTCGAAGGGGAGGACGTGAATTATGCAAAGTGCACACGGATCTGAATGTAGCAGACCCGCTCACTAAACCTCTTCCACGGGCTAAGCATGATCAACACCAGAACTGTATGGGTGTTAGATTTATTACAATGTAATTCGCATGATGATGTGAGGACTAGATTATTGACTCTAGTGCAAGTGGGAGACTGTTGGAATTATGCCCTAGAGGCAATAATGAATATAGTTATTATTATAATTCATGTATCAAGATAATCATTTATTATCCATGCTATAATTGTATTGAATGAAGACTCATTTACATGTGTGGATACATAGACAAAACACTGTCCCTAGCAAGCCTCTAGTTGGCTAGCCAGTTGATCAAAGATAGTCAGTGTCTTCTAATTATGAACAAGGTGTTGTTTCTTGATAACTGGATCACGTCATTTGGAGAATCACGTGATGGACTAGACCCAAACTAATAGACGTAGCATGTTGATCGTGTCATTTTGTTGCTACTGTTTTCTGCGTGTCAAGTATTTATTCCTATGACCATGAGATCATATAACTCACTGACACCGGAGGAATACTTTGTGTGTATCAAACGTCGCAACGTAATTGGGTGACTATAAAGATGCTCTACAGGTATCTCCGAAGGTGTTAGTTGAGTTAGTATGGATCAAGACTGGGATTTGTCACTCCGTGTGACGGAGAGGTATCTCGGGGCCCACTGGATAATACAACATCACACACAAGCCTTGCAAGCAATGTGACTTAGTGTAAGTTGCGGGATCTTGTATTACGGAACGAGTAAAGAGACTTGCCGGTAAACGAGATTGAAATAGGTATGGGGATACTGGCGATCAAATCTCGGGCAAGTAACATACCGAAGGACAAAGGGAATGACATACGGGATTATATGAATCCTTGGCACTGAGGTTCAAACGATAAGATCTTCGTAGAATATGTAGGATCCAATATGAGCATCCAGGTCCCGCTATTGGATATTGATCGAGGAGTCTCTCGGTTCATGTCTACATAGTTCTCGAACCCGCAGGGTCTGCACACTTAAGGTTCGACGTTGTTTTATGCGTATTTGAGTTATATGGTTGGTTACCGAATGTTGTTCGGAGTCCCGGATGAGATCACGGACGTCACGAGGGTTTCCGGAATGGTCCGCAAACGAAGATTGATATATAGGATGACCTCATTTGATTACCGGAAGGTTTTCGGAGTTACCGGGAATGTGCGGGGAATGACGAATGGGTTCCGGGAGTTCACCGGGGGGGGCAACCCACCCCGGGGAAGCCCATAGACCTTGAGGGTGGCGCACCAGCCCTTAGTGGGCTGGTGGGACAGCCCAAAAGGGCCCTATGCGCATTGGAAGAAAAATCAAAGAGAAAGAAAAAAAAAGGAGGAGGTGGGAAGGGAAGGAAGGACTCCCACCCACCAAACCAAGTCCAACTCGGTTTGGGGGGGAGACCTTCCCCACTTGGCTCGGCCGACCCCCTTGGGGCTCCTTGAGCCCCAAGGCAAGGCCCCCCCTCTCCCACCTATATATACAGAGGTTTTAGGGCTGATTTGAGACGACTTTTTTCCACGACAGCCCGACCACATACCTCCACGGTTTTTCTTCTAGATCGCGTTTCTGTGGAGCTCGGGCGGAGCTCGGGCAGAGCCCTGCTGAGACAAGGTCATCACCAACCTCTGGAGCGCCGTCACGCTGCCGGAGAACTCTTCTACCTCTCCGTCTCTCTTGCTGGATCAAGAAGGCCGAGATCATCGTCGAGTTGTACGTGTGCTGAACGCGGAGGTGTCGTCCGTTCCGTACTAGATCGTGGGACTGATCGCGGGATAATTCGCGGGGCGGATCGAGGGACGTGAGGATGTTCCACTACATCAACCGCGTTCACTAACGCTTCTGCTGTACGGTCTACAAGGGTACGTAGATCACTCATCCCCTCTCGTAGATGGACATCACCATGATAGGTCTTCGTGTGCGTAGGAAATTTTTTGTTTCCCATGCGATGTTCCCCAACACACAATGCTAATCATGCCACTAGAAAGTTAGAGGCTCAAAAGTAATGGGCAGTACGCCAAGACAAGTAGACCGTTTATTCATCAGCATCTATGTACTAATCATCCACCTTGAGATATCTATCCAGAACATCTCGCTGGTATTTAGTTGTGAGCCCCACCCAAAGTGTAAACTCAAAGCAACGGACAACTACATTAGCGAACTTTGCGTAAGGTAAACAATACTTGCAACCGTGGTCACAAGCACCATTGTTTTCTCCCTAGTGGCAACAACACATCCCCTAGTCTCATGTTTCTGTCACTCAAGCTAGACATGAGGGGGCATGAACCCACAATCATGCATAACGCTCCCTCTTGGAGTTACAATCTACTACTCGGTCAAAGCAATAAAAAGCAACAGATAACATGCACGAATTACCTAAGAACACAATATAAAAGAATAACCAAATATATAACTCATCACAATCTGAACATAATCTCATAATCCATCGGATCCCAGCAAACCAAGCATAGCAATAGCTGGAAAATTACATAGATGCCTTGATCATGTAGGGCATCTCACAAGGGCTAATCATTGAAGCACAAGATTGGAGAGAAGACATCACATATCTACTGGTCATGGACTCATGGTCCAAGGAGGACTACTCACAACACGTCCGAGAAGCGTCCATGGTGGTAGAGAAGCTCCCGGAGGTCAATCCTCCCTTCGGCAGGGTGCTGGGAAGAGGTCTTCTCATGCTCCCGATCTTGGAAGTGCTGCGGCGGCGGAACGATGGAGAAATTTGTGATTCTGGGTATTGTGGAAGGGTTTCCTATCGGAGAGGTAAATATAGGTCGAAGAAGGGCATAGAGGAGGTGGGCCCCACCCAGGTGACCTGTGTGCGCGACCAGGGGTAGATCGCGCAGGGAGGCCGTCTGGGCACACCGTGGCTCCCCTCTGGCACATCCTCGTGCTTCTTGAAGCTTCCGTCACGCTGTTTTTTATATATTTTTCTCGGGATTTTTGGGACTCCGTAAATTGAGGTAAAAGTCCGTGCAAAAAAGACATCAGCACACAGAAACTGGTACTGGGTGCACTGAGTTAGTAGGTTAGTCCAAATATGTGAAAAAGGGTATAAAAGTGTAGCAAAACATATAACAATGTCACCCAAAAGATCATGGAACAAGCAGAAATTATAGATACGTTTTGGACATATCAACATCCCCAAGTTTAATTCTTGCTCGTCCTCGAGTAGGTAAATGATAACACAAATAATTTCTGTGGTGACATGCTAACACACATATATGAACTTCAAAGTAAAGCAAGTAGGATATGCAATTCAAGTCAAGACAATAACAAGCAAGAGTCTATATTTAGTATTGAAAATAGAAAAGTAAGAACATAAAGGTGCAAGAGCTCTCGCTGTCCATGACTCAAATGTGTCCAAATGGTGTTTACGTGCAAGAAGTGGGAGATGGGTTTAGAGCATAAAAATATTTTGTAGTTTAATTGAGAACTCAATCTACTAAGACTTCACACGTGGTCTCCTTCGGAATCTTATTTTGACTCCTCCCGAGACCACTAGTTAGGCACAAGTCAAAATGATCCTCTCCCTTTCGACTTTGAGCACTCATGCAATGGATCAGCGCAAGCAAGATATGTTGGCACTTAGGATGGCAAAGAGAATAATGATGGGGAAGGAATACAAAAAAGGTGTGAAAGGCTCACATCAGTGAGGACAACCATAGGCGAGAGAAAGCCAAATGATAGATATGATGTGAGGAGTAGGGATTGCCATGCAACGGATGCACATATGAGCTAAGGTAAGCTCTCCAATGGAACTAGTGGGGTGCATCCAACTTGCTTGCTCATGAATACCTAGAGCTCATTTGAGGAGGCTCATCATTGGAATATACAAGCCAAGTTCTATAGTGTAAGGGTCCCCACATAGTTATGCATGAATGATAATCTCTATGGAGTACAAATATAACAATGGAGTTTGAGTGTGGATCTTTCAAAAGGAATAGTAGTGTTGCCCCCTTCTCTCTTTTTTTCTTCTATTTTTCTCTTTTTTGTGGCCTCAAAAGGAATAGTAGTTTTGAGAAAGGATATAATGAGGCTTATGATGACACAATGTATCATGCCAAAGGTTTGGATGCACCGGCGAAGTTTGCACCAACTCTGATGGTGAGAAGGGGCAATGCACGGTGCCGAAGAGGCTAGCAAAATATAGATGGTGGAAGTGCCAACAATCGAATACTCGCATTAGTCCGAATAACTCATGCACTTATTATCGGTAACTCTCTATCTAGTTAGGAGATTCATAAAGAGACAAGTACCCCGAGGAGGAGTGTTTGGGGGTTTGGTTATCCTTGCGCATCCTCGACCCATGATAAAGTGAGGGTACTCTATATATTCCAACCCCTCCAAAGGTTAGCGATCCATCTAGTAGCTAGAGTTCCTGATGTTTGTTGTGTATCCCTTGCAACGGCACCAGAAATAGTTGTGTCGATGGCACCAGGAATCCTTCAGCTACGGCTACGCCTTAAGGGGCTTCCTAGGCAAGTATGCAAAGGATTTCCCCCGTGTCCTTGGAGCCTTGCGTTGGTGTTCCCTCGAAGCGGAAAGGGTGATGTAGCACAGCGACGGTAAGTATTTCCCTTAGTTTGAGAAACAAGGTATCAATCCGACGGAAGAGTATCTCAAGATCATGCACAAACACAAAAGCTTGCACCCAACGCTATGAAGGTGTTGTCAATCCCTTATAGATTTTTTGCCAAGTGAGAACTGAAAGCAACAATCTAACAAAGCAAAGTAAAAGCAGAGATGTAAACGATGGATGTGAATAGACCCGGGGGCCATAGTGTTTACTAGTGGCTTCTCTCATGAAAGCAAGTAGACGGTGGGTGAACAAATTACCGTCGAGCAATTGATAGAACCGCGCAAAGTCGTGACGATATCTATGCAATGATTATATCTATAGGCATCACGTCCGAAACAAGTAGACCGATACTTTCTGCATCTACTACTATTACTCCACACGTCGACCGCTATCCAGCATGCATCTAGTGTATTAAGTCCATAAGAATAGAGTAACGCCTTAAGCAAGATGACATGATGTAGAGGGATAATCTCAAACCAATGATAAAAACCCAATCTTTTTACCCTTGATGGCAACTACTTGATGTGTGCCTTGCTGCCCCTACTGTCACTGGGAAAGGTCACCACATGGCAGAACCCAAAACCAAGCACTTCTCCCATTGCAAGAATCATAGATCTAGTTGGCCAAACAAAACCCAAGACTCGGAGAGACTTACAAGGATATAAAATCATGCATATAAGAAATAAGCAAAGACTGAAATATATATCATAGATAATCTGATCAAAAATCCACAATTCATCGGATCTCGACAAACACACCGCCAAAGAAGATTACATCGTATAGATATCCATGAAGATCATGGAGAACTTTGTATTGAAGATCCAAGAGAGAGAAGAAGCCATCTAGCTACTAACTACGGACCCGTAGGTCTGAAGTGAACTACTCACGAGTCATTGGAGGGGCGAGGATGATGATGAAGAAGCCCTCCAACTCCAAAGTCCCCTCCGGCAGGGCGCCGGGAAGGGTCTCCAGATGAGATCTCGCGGAAACGGAAGCTTGCGGTGGCGGAAAAGTATTTTCGAGGCTCCCGTGATTTTTTGCGGAATATTTGGGAATTTATAGGCCAAAGACCTAGGTCAGGGGGCCGCCAGGGTGGCCACAAGCTTGCCCACCGCCGCCTCCCCCCTGGTGGCGTGGTGGGAGCTTGTGGGCTCCCTGGAGCCCACCTGGCTTGGCCCAAAGGCCCCCTGGTCTTCTTCCATTTGGAAAAAAATCATTTCGGGGTTTTTATTCCGTTTGGACTCCGTTCCAAAATCAGATCTGAAAAGAGTAAAAAACACGGAAAATACAGGAACTCGTACTTGGCACTGAATCAATAAGTTAGTCCCAAAAAAGATATAAAAGGTACATAAAACAACCAAAGAAGACAAGATAATAGCGTGAAACCATAAAAAATTATAGATACGTTTGAGACGTATCAAGCATCCCCAAGCTTAACTCCTGCTCGTCCTCGAGTAGGGAAGTGATAAGAATGAATTTTTGATGCTTTCATGCTACCTAGCATAGGTGTCCTTCGTAATTCATCTTATGTGGCGTGAATGTTCAGATCCATTAGATTCAAAACAATAGTTTGCTATTGACATGGAAACAATAATAATTCAAGCAAACTAGCAAAGTAATCATGAACTTCCAAAATAACAAGGCCAAAAGAAAGTTATCCCTACAAAAGCATATAGTCTGGCTATGCTCTATCATCATTGCACAATGAATTTAAATCATGCACAACCCCGGTATTAGCCAAGTAATTGTTTCACACCTTTACTTTCTCAAACATTTTCAACTCTCACGCAATACATGAGCGTGAGCCATTGTCATAGCACTATAGATGGTGTGGAATATAGTGGAGGTTGCAAGATAAAAAGGAGAAGATAGTCACATTAACTAGGCATATCAATGAGCTGCGGAGATGCTCATCAATAGATATAAATGTGAATGAGTAGGGATTGCCATACAATTGATGCACTAGAGCTACGAGTATGTGAAAGCTTTTAAAGAAAACTAGTGGGTGTGCATCCAACTTGCTTGCTCACGAAGACCTAAGGCAATTTTGAGGAAGCCTATCATTGGAATATACAAGCCAAGTTATATAATGAAAATTTCCCACTAGCTATATGGTGGTGACAAAACGAGAGACTCTCAATCATGAAGATCATGATGCTTAATATGCACAAGTGTGGAAAAAGGTGGTACCATTGTCCCTTCTCTCTTTTTCCCTCATTTGTTTTATTTTGGTGGGCTCTTTGGCCTCTTTTTTATTTTATTTTATTTTGGTGGGCTTCTTTGGCCTCTTTTATTTCCTCACATGGGACAATGCTCCATTAATTATGATCATCACACTTTCAACTCAAAACTTAGAGTAACGATGACTCTATAAGGAATGCCTTCGGTAGTGTACCGTGGCAATGATCTAGCATGGCATAGACATCAATGTAAACATCATGCTAGCTATCTTACGATCATGCAATGGCAATTTAGACGTGGTGTCACATGTCATGGTGGTAGTTGCATGGCAATATATCTTGGAATGACTTTGAAAAAGCCATAGTAGGTAGGTATGGTGGCTGTTTTGAGGGAGGCTAATGGTGGGTTTTGTGCACCGGCGAAAGTTGCACGGCACTAAAAAGATAGTGATGGTGGAAGGTGAAAGTGCATCTAAACCATGGACTCAACATTAGTCATGAAGAACTCATATACTTGTTGCAAAAGTTTTATTAGTAATCGAAACAAAGCATTCAACGCATACTCCTAGGGGAAGGGTTGGTAGGTATAAACCATCGCGAGATCACAACCGCCACGCAAAGGATGACAATCAATATACTAATCATGCTCAGATTTCATCACATAGCGGTTCACCATAAGTGCATGCTACGGGAATCACTAACTTCAACACAAGTATTTCTAGATCCACAACACCTTACTAGCATGACTTTAATATTACCATAACCACAACTCAAAACTAATTGATATGAATCAAACTTCTCTAACTATTCAATGCACATGAAGGTGGAAGTTTTCGTATCCCTTTGGATAACTACCCCTTTTGAGACTACTTTAAAAGCATAGATCAACTACCAATCCATGCACCGCTGTGCTCTAAAAGATATAAGTGAAGCACATAGAGCAAAAGTATCTAGCTCAAAAGATATAAGTGAAGCACATGTGAGCTGAACTGTCTACCAAAAGATATAAGTGAAGCTCGACAAAATCACGGTGTGTGCATGTCTCTCTCTCTCTCTAGATGTGCAGCAAGGATGATTGTGACACAACAAAAATAAAAGACTCCTACGATACAAGACGCTCCAAGCAAAAACACATAACATGTGGTGAATAAAAATATAGACCCAAGTAACGTTACCGATGGATTTAAGACGAGAGAGGGGATGCCTTCCCGGGGCATCCCCAAGCTTAGGCTTTTACGGCATCCTTGAATCTATTGGGGTGCCTTGGGCATCCCCAAGCTTGAGCTATTGCCACTCTTTATCTCTTTGTCCATAAGAACTTCACCCAAAAACTTGAAAACTTCACAACACGAAACTTAAACAGAAACTCGTGATAACATTAGTACGAGAAAGCAAACCACCACTTCCTGAGGTACTGCAGCAAACTTAAATTCTACTTGTTCTGATGTTGAGTTACTGTACTTTACATCTTCCATGGCTAATACCCCCCCCATACTATCCATAGTTCCATCAAAATAAGCAACCAACACAACAAAAACAGAATATGTTAACAGCAGACCAGTCTGTAGCAATCTGTATATTTCGTATACCTCTGGTCTTCACAAATTTTGAAAAATTACGGAATTCTGAAGAATTTGTGTAGCAATCAGCAGAAAAAAGAATCAACTCAAAAGCTATTACAGAAAAAAATGAAAATTATTTTCGTGAGCAGAAAGTTTCTATCTTTTCCAGCATGACCAAACGATCATCCCCAAGACTGATCATAACGGTTTTGCTTGGCACAAACGCAAAAAGAAACACAAAAGCACAATCATAACAGAATTATGAAAGTGTGCAAAACACAAAACAGAAAGAAAAAGGATAAATTCGTTGGGTTGCCTCCCAACAAGCGCTTTTGTTTAATGCCCTTAGCTAGGCGAAAGTGATGGAATCACGTATAGTCATCTTTGGTGCTCAAACCATAGGTAGCGTGATCATTCATCATCTTAAGATTTTCATATTTATTAGATGACTCACCACTAGCTCTAGGAACAAAAACAGGCTTGACGGTCTTTTTGAGAGTAAGATTTGGAGTATTTTGCACAGCGACAAAAGTGGAACCCAAGTTGGTTATGACATCTTCTAATTTGCCAATTCTAGAAGAATCATTAACTATAAGTTCCTTCTCCTTTAAATTTTTCAAAAAGTTTCCCACTTTGGATCCATACTGAGTAATTTGATTGTGGACCTTTCTATCCAAACCCTCAATAAGTTCAACTGTGGCAATTTTGTTTTCAATAGCGTCAAGCCTTTGCATCACGTGTTCCAAGGTCAAGATAGTTCCATTAACCATGAGCGGGGGTGAGCCTACCAAATTAATGATAGCTCTATAGGAGTCAACAGCATGGCTCCCCAAAAAGTTCCCGCCTACAATGGTATCAAGGATATACCTATTCCAAGGAGAAATTCCAACATAGAAACTACGAAGGAGGACGGTAGTGGATTGCTTACGAGTGGATCTACTTTGAGCATTGCAAATCATGTACCAAGCGTCCTTCAAATTTTCTTCCTCATTCTGCCTGAAATTGAGAACTTCATTTTCAGGGGTGTCGTTTGGAGTGGTGGGTCTAGCCATTGATGGACTATCTCACACACAAACAAGCAAGAAGAGAGAGTGAAACAGGCAAAAGAAGACAGCAAAAAGGCAAAAAGAAAACGGCGAAGGCGAAAGGCGAATGAAAACGGCAAATGTGAAGTGGGGGAGAGGAAAACGAGAGGCAACTGGCAACAAAAGTAAATGCAAGAGAAGAGTTTGTGAGACCTACTTGGATAGATCTTAATTTCTCCTCCCCGGCAACGGCGCCAGAAATACTTCTGATGTTTGTTGTGTATCCCTTGCAACGGTGCCAGAAATAGTTGTGTCGACGGCACCAAGAATCCTTCAGCTACGGCTACGCCTTAAGGGACTTCCTAGGCAAGTATGCAAAGTATTTCCCCCATGGCCTTGGAGCCTTGCATTGGTGTTCCCTTGAAGCGGAAAGGGTGATGTAGCACAGTGACTGTAAGTATTTCCCTCAGTTTGAGAACCAAGGTATCAATCTGGCGGAAGAGTATCTCAAGATCCTGCACAAACACAAAAGCTTGCACCCAACGCTATGAAGGGGTTGTCAATCCCTTATAGATTGTTTGCCAAGTGAGAACTGAAAGCAACAAAGTAACAAAGCAAAGTAAAAGCGGAGATGTAAACGATGGATGTGAATAGACCCGGGGGTCGTAGTGTTTACTAGTGGCTTCTCTCATGAAAGCAAGTAGACGGTGGGTGAACAAATTACCGTCGAGCAATTGATAGAACCGCGCAAAGTCGTGATGATATTTATGCAATGATTATATCTATAGGCATCACGTCCGAAACAAGTAGACCGATACTTTCTGCATCTACTACTATTACTCCACACGTCGACCGCTGTCCAGCATGCATCTAGTGTATTAAGTCCATAAGAATAGAGTAACGCCTTAAGCAAGATGACATGATGTAGAGGGATAATCTCAAACCAATGATAAAACCCCCATCTTTTTACCCTTGATGGCAACTACTTGATGTGTGCCTTGCTGCCCCTACTGTCACTGGGAAAGGTCACCACATGGCAGAACCCAAAACCAAGCACTTCTCCCGTTGCAAGAATCATAGATCCAGTTGGCCAAACAAAACCCAAGACTCGGAGAGACTTACAAGGATATCAAATCATGCATATAAGAAATCAGCAAAGACTCAAATATATATCATAGATAATCTAATCAAAAATCCACAATTCATCGGATCTCGAGAAACACACCGCCAAAGAAGATTACATCGGATAGATCTCCACGAAGATCATGGAGAACTTTGTATTGAAGATCCAAGAGAGAGAGAAGAAGCCATCTAGCTACTAACTACGGACCCGTAGGTCTGAAGTGAACTACTCACGAGTCACTAGAGGTGCGATGATGATGATGAAGAAGCCCTCCAACTCCAAAGTCCCCTCCGGCAGGGTGCCGGGAAGGGTCTCCAGATGAGATCTCGCGGAAACGGAAGCTTGCGGCGGCGGAAAAGTATTTTCGAGGCTCCCCTGATTTTTTGCGGAATATTTGGAATTTATAGGCCAAAGACCTAGGTCAGGGGGCGGACAGGGTGGCCACAAGCTTGCCCACCGCCGCCTCCCCCCTGGTGGCGTGGTGGGAGCTTGTGGGCTCCCCGGAGCCCACCTGGCTTGGCCCAAAGGCCCCCTGGTCTTCTTTCTTTCGGGAAAAAATCATTTCGGGGTTTTTATTCCGTTTGGACTCCGTTCCAAAATCAGATCTGAAAAGAGTCAAAAACATGGAAAATACAGGAACTGGCACTTGGCACTGAATCAATAAGTTAGTCCCAAAAAAGATATAAAAGGTACATAAAACAACCAAAGAAGACAAGATAACAGCGTGAAACCATAAAAAATTATAGATACGTTTGAGATGTATCAGTTCCCAACTTTTTTTTTTGAAAAAACACACGGATTTCCCAAAATACGACACCTGTCACTAATAGGCTCAAGCTCTTGGCACCAATAGTCCAAACGTTACTCAAAACAATACCTCAAAACTATTGCAAGTTACTACTATACTTAAATAGCAACCTCAATTACCTACTCATGCAAGACACACAACTCAGTGCAACGAGCCAACTCTCTAAACAAGATAAGCATGATAAATCAAGAGAGTTCCAAAAGCAGCCTAAATAAAAGCTCTTAAAAGATAAAGCATGAAAACTAAGATCTAAGCATGACAACATCTATGAAAAGATAAAGAACACACAAAAAGATAAGCATGAAAACCTATGTTGTGTTCTAGGGTGGAGTGGAGCGTGTTTCTCTCACAAAAAAATAAGGCTAGGTTCCAAATTGTTATGAACAACAAGCAAAACTAAAACAAACTAAAAAGTAAAGAGCGGGATGCTCCAAGCATAGCACATAACATATGAACTGATAAAAATATAGCATGGAGATGGACGAACCGATGATTGTTGATGGAGAAGGGGATGCACGGGGGCATCCCCAAGCTTAGACACTTGAGTCTCCTTGAATATTTCTTGGAGGGTGCATGGGGGCATCCCCAAGCTTGTGCACTCGACACTCCTAGATCTTCTTTCATCATCTTCCATCGCATACTTGAAAACTCCCTTCATACAAAACTCAACATAAGCTGGAAATAAAGATTTTCATGAAGAGCTACTGTTTCTCAAGATTGCCAAAAGGTTTTTGCAAAGGAAAAGCAAGCTTAATATTTGCAAAATGATGAAAACGCAAAACGCGGCAGAATATGTGAAAACAGAACAACAGGTAGTAAATAATTTTTTTAGGGGCACTTCTGCAAGTCAAATAAAAAACTCAGAATAGACGCCAGACATACAATTATATAGAGCATCCTATCAAAAAAATCAGATCAAAAAGATGATTTGGTGATTTTTGGTGATTTTTTCCGTCAAGCAGACAGAATGCGTTTCTGGACAGCATGTCACAACTTTTGAACTTTCTTGCAATCAGAGGCTAAAACTTGGCACAAAGCTTGAAAATAAAGATACAATGATGTTGCTACAGTAGTAACAAGCATCAAGACCACTAAAACTAAAAGTAAAAAACAAATTGGGTTGCCTCCCAACAAGCGCTTTCTTTTATGCCTTTGAGCTAGGCATGATGCAAAAAAGATCAAGTATTATCAACTCCATAAGAATAACTTGCCCGAATAATGGACTCATAAGGTAACTTAATTTCTTTCTAGGTAAGTGTTCCATTCCCTTTTTAAGGGTAAATTGGAATCTAATGGTCCCTTCTTTCATGTCAATGGTAGCACCAACGATGCAGAGAAAATGGCGTCCCAAAAATAATTGGACATGAGGGATCACACTCAATGTCCATAGTAAGAAAATCAACGGGAACATAATTATCATTGACAACGATAAGCACATCATCAATTCTCCCTAAAGGTTTCTTTATGGAAGAATCAACAAGACGAACACCAAAAGAACATTGATCAAAAGGTTTTAAATCAAGCATATCATACATTCTTTTAGGCATAACGGAGGCACTAGCTCCAACATCACATAAAGCAAAGAAAGAGATATTATTCAATTTAATCTTGACCATAGGATCCCAACCATCTTCTAGTTTTCTAGGAATAGAAGTCTCTAGCTTGATCTTCTCCTCCCTAGCTTTGATAAGAGCATTGGTAATATGCTCAGTGAAGGCAATATTGAGTGTACTAGTGTGGGGGTCTTTAGCCATTCTTTGCAAAAAAGTGATAACTTCGGAAAGACTACAATTATCAAAATCAAGATTACTACCATTAATTAAAGTGGTGGTGATGTCATCTAAGCTCATTCTTTTGGTAGTCTCTAAGTTCAAAGGACCTTCTTGTCCTAAAGTTGAGGTATTAGCATCACCATTAATAGGTCCATTGCGGCCAGGGATGTGATGGGTGCTAATAGTTCTGAGATCCTCAACAACTTGTATAGTAGCAATGGTAGTGTGTGTACGAAGGCTCTTAATCCTATCTCCCTCCTCTTTTTCTCTAGCCCATCTATTCTTAAGTTTGGCTAGCATTCTTATGTTCTCATTAATTTGGACTTGGATAGCATTCACAGGTGTGGTTTTCCTTTCCTCAAGGGGGGAAGTACTAATTTTAAGCATCTCTACATCATGAGTTATGTCGTCTACCTTAAAAGAGAGGCTATCTAATTTTTCGAATTTCTCTTCTACACTCTTCTTGAAGGCTTTTTGAGAAGTGATAAAGTCTTTAAGCATGCTCTTTAATTCAGAAGTGGAGTTTTTGGTGCTAGGATAAGTGTTGTTGTTCCCATAGTTGGTGGATGGAAATGGTCTAGGTTTGCTACCAAAATTACTCCTATAAGCATTATTATTAAAGTTGTTCCTAGAGATAAAATTAACATCAATTTTCTCTCTTTCTTGAGCAACCAAAGAATTTAAAGGAACATCATGAGGATCAATAGGAGCTTGCTTAGTAAGTAAATTCATGATCATGTCAACCTTATCATTAACGGAGGAGATCTCCTCAATAGAGTTTACCTTCCTACCTGTTGGAGCTCTCTCGGTGTGCCATTGAGAATAATTTGTCATCATCTCATCTAATAGATTCATGGCAGCACCAAGTGTAGTTGACATAAAGGTTCCTCCCACGATCGAGTCTAACAGATTCCGCGAGGTAAAGTTCAATCCTGCATAGAAAGTTTGGATAACCATCTAAGTAGTCAAACCATGTGTAGGGCAATTCTTAACAAGAGATTTCATACGTTCCCAAGCTTGGCCAACATGTTCATTATCCAGTTGCCTAAAATTCATAATGTTACTTCTTAACTGGATGATCTTAGCAGGTGGGTAATACTTCCCAATAAAAGCATCTTTGCACTTATCCCAAGAATCTATGCTATTCCTAGGAAGAGATTGAAGCCACACTTTAGCTCCTCCTCTCAAGGAGAAAGAAAAAAAAGCTTAAGTTTAACAATATCACCATCTACTTCTTTATATTTTTGCATATCACAAAGCTCAACAAAATTATTCAAGTGCAAAGCAGCATCATCTCCAACACCGGAGAATTGATATTTCATAACAAGGTTCAGTAAAGCAGGTTTAATCTCATAGGAGGTTGCCCCAGTGGCGGGAGCATCAATAGGAATGCAGATAAAGTCATTGTTGTTGTGACTAGTGAAGTCACACAACTTGTTGTTTTCAGTGGAACCCATAGCAGCAGCAACAAGCAAGAACAAAGCAACTATTTTTTTTTTTGGTTTTTGGTATAAGACTCTAAAGCAAAAACTAGAAAGAAAACTAACAAGACTAAAAGCAAAGGTAAAGATAGCGTGCAACTCCCCTATCTTGAAGACTGGAGTCCCCGGCAACGGCGCCAGAAATTTGCTTGATGACGAGTTGATGAATATACTTCTCGCCCCTCGTTGGTTACCCCAAGTGGAAGGTGGAGATGTTGTCAGCAGCAGATTTCCCTTACACGGGGACTCTAAGGTTTATCGAACCAGGATGACTCCGAGGATCAACAAGTAGGTTTCCGCTGCTCTGGCGCTAGCAGAAGACGTGGACCTTCACACACAACAAATAACTTTGCTCCCAATGAGTACAGAGAGGTTTTCAATCTCTCCGGCCTTGTAGTTTGCAAAGGATCAAAACACAAGCGGGAATAATGATAGTGATTGCAATGGAAAACTAAATAAAAACGACAAATGGTGGAGGTGTAAACAATTGTGGTAATATGGACCGGAGTCACATGATGTTCACTAGTGATGTCTCTCTCCCAAAAGACGATAAACAACTATGCATGGGTAAACAAATTAGAGATGGGCAATTGACAGAATTATAAACACACCACAATGTTAATCATGCTAGTAGAAAGTTAGAGGCTCAAAAGTAATGGGCAGTACGCCAAGACAAGTAGACCGTTTATTCATCAGCATCTACTTACTAATCATCCACCTTGAGATATCTATCCAGAACATCTCGCTGGTATTAAGTTGTGAGCCCCACCCAAAGTGTAAACTCAAAGCAACGGACAACTGCATTAACGAACTTTGCGTAAGGTAAACAATACTTGCAACCGTGGTCACAAGCACCATTTTTTTCTCCCTGGTGGCAACAACACATCCCCTGATCTCATGTTTCTGTCACTCAAGCTAGACATGAGGGGGCATGAACCCACAATCATGCATAACGCTCCCTCTTGGAGTTACAATCTACTACTTGGCCAAAGCAATAAAAAGCAACGGAGAACATGCATGAACTACCTAAGAACATAATATAAAGGGACAATTACACTTCTCCCCCTAACTTGATCCACCACGTGGGATTTGCCCCTAGTTTTCAGGTATACTAAAAAATACCCCTCTTCCGTCTGTGGCCCTTACAGAAATCCCCCTCCGGGTCGTTTCCGTCGGGTCAATGGTCTTTGACCGGTAACTGGGCATCTGTTGGACATTTTGGTCCCTGGTTCTTACATGTGGGACCGAATCAAAACATTATCCACTCACTCACTCTCTTATCCCTCACAACACACCTCTTCTCTCGTTCCCCTCTTGGCGACCGAAACCCTAAACCTAGGTCACCCTAAATCTCGCACCGGCGGTCTACTAGCTGCGGCGGATCTGTAGGACTACGGGCGTCGGGATGCGGTGGGAGTGGAGGTGATTATCCACCGTCTATTTCCCTCTACTATGGCGCTAAAGGAGGCAGTGTCGACAAGAGATGGCGGCTGCCGGTGATTGCGGTGGTGCCAAAGAAGCATCTAGGCAGAAGGCAGGAATGCAAATTCCAGCAGGGTAAGTTTCTTTGAATCTTGACCTGGATCTGTGTTCTGTTACTGTACATAGATTTACCCTGATTGAATGCGCTCTTAGTGGTTAGTACATGCTTGTATCATAGGATGAAACCAGAGAGAGCTTTTCGTTTCAACTGTAGAATGGAGACCACTATCATAGGCAATGGTGGCACAAAAGGAGACGGTACAGGCTTCACATTTCCTTTTGTGGTGGACAAAACATCAACATTTCTCCAATTTAGAGGTGCTATAAGTGATAAATATCCATGGGGTATTTTTGATGCTGTAGAATTTAGATATTGGGACATGCAGAATACTGTATGGGTGCCAGTTCAGAATGATGATGAGTTAGGGGTTATGTTTGCCACAAATGCTGAGAGCAATTCAGTTCAGCTGGAAATTAATGTCATACAAAGGAAAAGAGGGGAAACAAAGAGCAGAGTAGCAAGATCTTCACCCAATCCTTCACACCTTAGAAGCAATCAAACTAGTAGAAAGAAAGCAACAACTAGTAGAAGGAAAGCAGCAGCTAGTAGTTCACAGTCTCAAAGGTGTGAATCTAGAGGAAGGAAATCAGCAGCTGCAACTTCAGAGCCTGATAGCAGTCAGGCTAGAAGAGGAAATGGAACTCACAGCATAGTACAACAACCAGGAACCCCAAGTGCCAACTTGCCTAGTCAACCATGTCCTGAGTATAGCAAAGCAACAACAGATCCAATCATAGAAGAGGAATTTCCTGATGAAGTGCCCACAGATGATGAGGATGAAAGAATGCACCCAGAGTTTGTTGTTAGGAAACCACCCAATGAGGATGATGGTGAAGATTACATTCCACCCCCACAATTTGAGGAGACAAACTCTCATGAAAGAGAGGAGGACATGGACATGGGATATTCTGAGATAGAGGATGAGGGTAGGCCTGATGTGCAATATAACAGAGATGATCCTTCTTTAGCAAAAGGAACTATATTTTCAGATGTCATAGATTGTAGGAATGAACTTGCCACCTTTTCAATCAAGACCCAAAGTGAATTTATAATTGACAAGAGTGAGCCCAGTAGACTAACTGTTCACTGTGCTTACAAAAGGTGTAAGTGGAGGATGCATGCCTCCAGAATGAGAAATAACACACTTTTTCAGGTAATACACTGTAGGACTAATATAGTTAGTGTAAATAATAACTTACCTTAGTAATAATTCTGCATTCATAATTGTATGGACTGTTGCTGACTATTACTTGTTGCAGGTCAAAGTGAACAAGAGCTCACATATGCCCAAGTGTTACAAGGAGGCAAAGGCTCGCGTTTGCAAAGAGTAGGTGGGTGGCAGATGCTGTGAAGAACTGGGTGAGGGAGAACTCTAATATTTCAGTGCCAACTCTGCAGACAAACTTGAAAAAGAAGTATGGGGTGCAGCTCCCTTACATGAGAGTTTTTTATGGTAAGCAAATGGCACTGGATAACATCTATGGTAAATGGACGGATTCATTCCAACTCTTGTATACTTTCAAAGCTGAAGTAGAAAAGGCATCTCCTGGCAGTGTGGTTAATATTGATAGACACATTGTAGAGTTTAAACTCCATGGACAAAAAAGGTACAAAGAGTGCTTTAGGAGAGTTTTGTATCATTTAAGGCCTCTTGGCAAGGTTTTCTGGCTGGCTGTAGGCCATATCTAGCAGTAGATGCAACAACATTAAATGGAAGGTTTAGAGGACAGCTTGTTAGTGCTTGTGCTGTAGATGCATGCAACTGGATCTTTCCAGTTGCATATGGAGTGCTAGAGACAGAGAATATTGAGAGTTGGACTTGGTTTTTCCAAAACTTGAAAGGCCTAATAGGCCATCCAAAGGGATTGGTTATTCACATTGATGCATGCAAGGGACTTGAGTCAGCTGTAGAAGATGTGTTCCTAGGTGTAGAGCACAGGGAATGCATGAGGCATCTTGCAGCTAATTTTAGTAAAAAGTTTAGAAGAAAATTCTTTGATGAAAACTTGTGGCCCTGTTATTTGACCCACAACTTGAAAAAGCACAAGTACCATCCCACTCAGTTGTACAGCAAGCCAGGTGCGCAAGAGCACATAGAGGAGCACCACACTAAGTTATGGGCAAGGGTTCTTTTCAATGAAACTTGCAAGTTGGATTATGTTAACAATAATCTTGCAGAGTCTTTTAATTCAGAGATTAGAAAGTGGAAAGGGCTACACATTGTTGATCTGCTTGACAGAATAAGACAATACATAATGGAGAAATTTGACATATGCTCACAACTTGCCTGCAATGGAGGGGAAGCAACAGTGGGATGTAGTTGATACTGGGTTCAAACTGTGTGCTCCAGTTCAAAACGGACCCCCTGGTAGACCTAGAAAGACTAGGATTAGGGCAAAGTCAAAAGGAAAAGGACTTGGGGGCAGGAGAAAGAAATGCCCTAGATGTGGCAGACTTGGTCACCATGGCAATAAGTGCGAAGAGTCAATTGACCCAACTTTTGGAGAAGAGGATGAGCACTTGGGTGCTGACAATGCACCTGAACACAATGATGTACTATATGATACAGATGAACCTACAACAACAAATGAGGATGATGTAGTAGAAGAAACAGAAGCACAAGCAGATCCTGAAGATGATGCACCAGTTCCTGTAAGTGATGCACCAACTGTAGCAAGTGTTGCAGGAACTAGTGTGAGGTAACCTGCTATTATAACTACAACTAATTGATTTATCTATCAAATTACTTCATGATTAACTAATAAAAGCTTGTGTTGTTACTTTTCAGCCCAAGGAAAAATTACAAAAGGTGAGAAGAAAGAGGTGACAACCCACTTTCACCAAAGAAGAAGTTGAAAGGCGATACGCTCACGACTGGTGGTTCTGTAACTGGAAGTAACCAGCTTAGCATGTCAGCTTCTCCTAAGAAGGTGGCAGCTGATGCTAGGAGCATTAGGAGCAAGTCCAGACTCTCTTCTAATCCTGCATGCAACACTAGGAGCAAGAGGGGAAACTTGTTGTGATCATGTCATTTGTGTCATGTTCGAACTATGTAGCAGAAGCTTTGAACCATGTGTTTGTTTGAACTATTTAGTTGATGTTGCTGTGTGAACGATGTAATGGATCATGTTTTGTCATGTTACTTTTCAACCTACGTACAAGTATCTTAAGTGATGTTGTTGGTAGTCATACCTTCTTGTTGATCATGGCATTTTGTTGGTATTATTTGGAATTGATCCTGGTCATAACTTGTTGTTGTTCATCATTGTTGGTATCTTGAGTGACCACAATGATGCATTATCATTGATCATTTATGTTGTCGATCACTTCATCCGGCACGTATTACTTGTCGCTCAAATGGATGTTGATCATGTTTCGTTGGGACCATTTGATCGACGAGTAATATGGATTGGAGAGGTACAAACAAAAACAACAAGACAGAGAGAGATCACAAGATCCAACTGATGCTTTTCAATTACTTTGTCTTCCAAAAGATGCATAGCATCAAAGTTACACAACCAGGAACAACTCACATCATGGAAAAGTTCACAACATCAAGCTAATTTCTACTCAGTGCCAAACTAGCTTATTCTCACTGACTAATATGCGTTCTTTGAACCAAAGAAATATGATAGAATGCATATGCCAACAATTATCATCAGAAATGCCCATGTTTCCATCCGATCATTCTTCTTCTACAACTGTAACTTCAACTTCTTCTTTTTCTCTCTTAGATGTGTCACCCTCTTCTCTAAACGACGAGCTTTGATCCAACTTGCTTCTAGTCCATCATGTAGTGTCTCAAATGCATGCCCAACAAGATCTGGAGGAGTAGGGTCAACCCAAACAGCCCATTCACATTCATCGGGAAGTTGCAACATAAAAAATATCGTCAAAATGCGATCTTGGCACCAATTAGTTGCAAAGCAGATACAATCTACCAAATTACATCAAGTGGGCATCCAAGAAAACGTCTCCCCATGCTTGCTCCTCCCCATGCGACACGACGAGCGGGAACGAGCCCGTGCCCCGGGCATCGATGCTTGGAAAGCTTCTCAAGGCTGCAATAACTCGGATCCGGCATGTAGAACTCGGAGGAGAACTACACTATGCCGACCCCATCGACCTATGAGAGAGCAAATCCCTAATTTTAGCTCAAACCCTAACGAGAAATCCGCGGGCGCACACAAATCAGAGAAGAATAACCTACCTCCACGGCGACAGAAGAGCTTCCGGACGACATGCGTGAGGTGCACATCCATGCGGCCTCACTGTCTGAGCTCCAGAACAACGCCGTTCATGCGCCCCCAGTGAATCACCTTGCTCCATTCCGTGCGTGGTCGCAAGGTAGAAGAAATAGAGTGAGCGAGTGGATAACATTTTGATGCGGGCCCACATGTAAGAACCAGAGGACAAAATGTCCAACAGACGCCCAGTTACCGGTCAAAGACCATTGACCCGACGGAAATGGTCCGGAGGGGGATTTCTATAAGGGCCACAAACGGAAGAGGGGTATAGAGCACTTTGGGAATGCCTTGGCCAATAATGCAAGTATTGCAGTAAATGAACATTAGAGATCAGATAGAAAGACTTGATGTGGAGTAACTTCACGACAACTGAAAATCTTGAAGTTCCAAACCCTTCATAAAGTGAGCACTTTGCCTGTGATGACGAGTTGATGGATATACTTCTCGCCTCTCGTTGGTTACCCCAAGTGGAAGGTAGAGATGTAGTCAGCAGCAGATTTCCCTTACACGGGGACTGTAAGGTTTATCGAACGAGGAGGACTCCGAGGATCAACAAGTAGGTGTCCGCTGCTCTGGCGCTAGCAGAAGACGTGGACCTTCACACACAACAAATAACTTTGCTCCCAATGAGTACACAGAGGTTGTCAATCTCTATGGCCTTGTAGTTTGCAAAGGATCAAAACACAAGTAGTAATAGTGATAGTGATTGCAACGGAAAAGTAAATAAAAACAATAAATGGTGGAGGTGTAAATAATGGTGGTAATATGGACCGGAGTCACATGATGTTCACTAGTGATGTCTCTCTCCCAAAAGACGATAAACAACTATGCATGGGTAAACAAATTACAGCTGGGCAATTAACAGAATTATTAACGCACCGCAATGACAATCATGCCACTAGAAATTTAGAGGCTCAAAAGTAATGGGCAGTACGCTAAGACAAGTAGACTGTTTATTCATCAACATCTACTTACTAATCATCCACCTTGAGATATCTATCCAGAACATCTCGCTGGTATTAAGTTGCGAGCCCCACCCAAAGTGTAAACTCAAAGCAACGGGCAACTGCATTAGCGAACTTTGCATAAGGTAAACAATACTTGCAACCGTGGTCACAAGCACCGTTGTTTTCTCCCTTGTGGCAACAGCACATCCCCTAGTCTCATGTTTCTGTCACTCAAGCTAGACATGAGGGGGCATGAACCCACAATCATGCATAACGCTCCCTCTTGGAGTTACAATCTACTACTCGGCCAAAGCAATAAAAAGCAACGGAGAACATGCATGAATTACCTAAGAACATAATATAAAAGAATAACCAAATATATAACTCATCACAATTTGAACATAATCTCATAATCCATCGGATCCCAGCAAACCAAGCATAGCAATAGCAGGAAAATTACATAGATGCCTTGATCATGTAGGGCAGCTCACAAGGGCTAATCATTGAAGCACAAGATTGGAGAGAATCCATCACATATCTACTGGTCATGGACTCATGGTCCAAGGAGGACTACTCACGACACATCCGGGAAGCATCCCTGGCGGTGGAGAAGCTCCCGGAGGTCAATCCTCCCTCCGGCAGGGTGCCGGGAAGAGGTCTTCTAACGCTCCCGATCTCGGAAGTGTTGCGGCGGCGAAACGATGGAGAAATTCGCAATTCTCGATATTGTGGAAGGGTTTCCTATCGAAGAGGTAAATATAGGCCGAAGGAGGGCAGCAGAGGAAGTGGGACCCACCCAGGTGACCTGTGGGCGCGACCAGGGGGTAGGCCGCGCAGGGAGGCCGCCTGGGCAGGCCCTGGCTCCCGTGTGGCCCATCCTGGTGCTTCGTGAAGCTTCCGTCACGCTGATTTTGATATATTTTTCTCGGGATTTTTGGGACTCTGTAAATTGGGGTAAAAGTCCCTATAAAAAAGACATCAGCACACAGAAACGGGCACTGGGTGCACTGAGTTAGTAGGTTAGTCCAAATATGTGTAAAAAGGTATAAAAGTGTAGCAAAACATATAACAATGTCACCCAAAAGATCATGGAACAAGCAGAAATTATAGATATGTTTGGGACGTATCAGCCTCTTCTATCACTTTTGCAAACTTTGACTCTTGTCTACCCGGGTCCTCTTATCCATACAAATCCTCTATCATGTCATGAATTTTATCATCTTCATAAACATCCTCCTCCTCCAAACAAACATCCTTTTCAGCAACATCTACCATAATATCAGTAGCTCCATCCACAAGGTGTGCATCTGCATCTGCATCAACTTCAATATTTAATGGTTCTCCATGATGAATCCACCCATCATATGTGATAGACATTCCATAAATAAGAATATGATCCTCCACTTTCCCTTGAGGTTCTAGTTTACGATTCAGACATTTGCGGCATGGGCAAATAATTTGAGCATCCCCAGCATAGGTTTTACGAACGAAATTAATGAACTCTTTCACTCCGTTGAGGTATTCTTCGGAAAAGTTATAGCTTTTATCCAACTTTCGTCCATCTCCCAATGAACAAAAAAGGCTACAGTTTAGCAATTGAATTGCACAGACCTAAAGTATCTAGCACAAAAAGAACCTAATGGGAAAATACTAAAATCATATGCCCTAATTTTTTTAGATCATGATAGACTAATGAATAAATTGCCATGCCCATGCTAGAGAGAGTATATTTCTCTCATATCAGCTGATAGACAATCTAGAAAGGGAATATGCACTGCTACTTCTTGAAGAAAGGATGCATGATTGCTAGGCTCTAATCTATGACAAAGATATACTCCCTCTGTTCCTAAATATAAGACCTTTTAGAAATTCTACTATGGACTACATACGGAGCAAAATGAATGAACCTATACTCTAAAATATGTCTATATACATTCGTATGTAGCCCATAGCGTAATCTCTAAAAGGTCTTATATTTAGGAACGGAGGGAGTACAACTTATTTGCATTTACTAGCTATCCTTTTCACATTTGTGTGAAAGCTCCTGAATTTGCATATCCGTGGTATTCATAGATAGAACAAACCTAAGAAAACAGTAGCTTCAGAGCATAAACCTTCGGCTGCAGATTCTAGGCACGCACGGCACCACGACGCCACACTCACTCCCCGCTCGATGCAGATGCTGGTCAGGCACGGCACCCCCGCTGCCTGCCACGCGTAGTTGATGGTCGGTTGCGGCGCTCCCCGCTGCCTGCCCGGAGCAATTGTTGCTCGGCCGCGGCGGCACCCGCTGCGCACCCGTTGCCCTCACGGCGGCACCCGCGGCAGCACAGTTAATGGTCGGTCATGCTGCCGTCGGATATGGACTTGTGATCTAGGGTTCATTTCTAAGTCACGGACTTGACCAGTTTTTACCGTCCAGTTTTGGCCCACTTCAGAATGCACATATAGTTAAAATGCTTTCCAGCCGCTGCTATAACATGTGGACGATCAAAATGTCGACTGGTAGGCGCTTTGTATAACGAGCGAGAGGTTGACGGTTCGAGTCTTGTTGGGCGCTCTATTTTTATAAGTTTTATCAACCGTATGCAGCACAGGCCTCGGACTCTCCGGGACCCACTTGTCATTTAGTTCCACGATAGTCGTCTACGTGGCTAGTTAAAACTGACAAGTAGGCATACACTGTTGGAAATATGCCCTAGAGGCAATAATAAAATGGTTATTATCATATTTCCTTGTTCATGATAATCGTCTATTGTTCATGCTATAATTGTATTAACAGGAAACAGTAATACATGTGTGAATAAATAGATCACAATGTGTCCCTAGCAAGCCTCTAGTTGGCTAGCTCGTTAGTCAATAGATGATCATGGTTTCCTGATCATGGGCATTAGATGTCATTGATAACGGGATCACATCATTGGGAGAATGATGTGATGGACAAGACCCAATCCTAAGCATAGCACTAGATCGTATTGTTCGTATGCTAAAGCTTTTCTAATGTCAAGTGTCTTTTCCTTCGACCGTGAGATTGTGCAACTCCCGGATACCGTAGGAGTGCTTTGGGTGTATCAAACATCACAACGTAACTGGGTGAGTATAAAGGTGCACTACGGGTATCTCTGAAAGTGTTTGTTGGGTTGGTACGAATCGAGATCGGGATTTGTCAATCCGTGTGACGGAGAGGTATCTCTAGGCCCACTCGGTAGAACATCATCACGAGCTCAATGTGACTAAGGAGTTAGTCACACGATGACGTGCTACTGAACGAGTAAAGAGACTTACCGGTAACGAGATTGAACAAGGTATAGGTATACCGACGATCGAATCTCGGGCAAGTTCTATACCAATAGACAAAGGGAATTTTATACGGGATTGATTGAATCCTTGACATCGTGGTTCATCTGATGAGATCATCGTGGAGCAAGTGGGAGCCACCATGGGTATCCAGACCCCGCTGATGGTTATTGGCCAGATCTACACACTTAAGGTTCGATGACGCTAGGGTTATAGGAAATTGTTATACGAGGTTATAGAAAGTTGTTCGGACTCCCGGATGAGATCTCGGACGTCACGAGGAGCTCCGGAATGGTCCGGAGGTAAAGATTGATATATAGGACGTATGGTTTCGGACACCGGAAGTGTTTCGGGCATCACCTGTAACGTACCGGGACCACCGGGACCACCGGAGGTGGCCCCAGGGGTCCACCGTAGGGGGGCAACGACCTCGGGAGGCTAGATGGGCCAAGTGGGGGAGAGAACCAGCCCCTAGGTGGGCTGGTGCGCCCCCCACTCAGCCCATGGCGCGGGAAGAGGGGAGAGGGGGAAACCCTAGCGCACGTGGGCCTAAGGCCCACCAGAGGGGTGCGCCACCCTTCCTCCCCCCTTGGCCGCCGCACCAGCCCCATCTAGGGCTGCCGCCCCCCAGGAGAGGGAAACCCTCAAGGGGGCGCAGCCCCTCCCTCCCCTATATATATGGGCACTTTTGGCCATTGGGAGATAGACTTTTGCCTCTCCCTCGGCGCAGCCGTGCCCTTCTTCCTCCTCCTCTTTGCTGGTGCTTGGTGAAGCCCTGCCGGGAGACCTCGTCTCTCCATCGACACCACGCCGTCGTGCTGCTGGAGTTCTTCCCCAACCTCTCCCTCCTCCTTGCTGGATCAAGTTGCGGGAGACGTCACCGGGCTGCACGTGTGTTGAACGCGGAGGTGTCGTAGTTCGGCACTAGATCGGAATCACACCGCGATCTGATCGCCGCGAGTACGACTCCATCAACCGCGTTCAAAGGTATGAAGATGCTCTCACCCCTCTCTCGTTGCTGGTTTCTCCATAGGAAGATCTGAATATGCGTAGGAAAAAATTTGAATTTATGCTACGTTACCCCAACATACACCTACACAAAACTGCTGACTTGTCGTCTAGTCATCCCCATTAAATTTTTATGATGATATAGTTTGGTCATGATGAACATGAAATAAGCTAGTATGGATCATTCATATCGTTATGACCATTCTATACAATCAAATAATGACCTTTTGGCCTTGAATTGTCGTAACATTGTAGGGTTTGGACCCCTCCACACTCCCCACGACCAATTTGTGAATTTTGGTCATGGATCAATGACCAACTAAACCCCCGTCACTGATTTTTGTCATAATTGACGATATTTCTTGTAGTGGAGGTGGGTGAAGGGTATATATAGGCAGCACACAAAATCCAACCGTTACACCCAAAGTAGGAAACTCGGTGACACCAAAGTGGGAAACTCGATGGTACCGACAAGCACTAAAGGTCTGCACTTTGGAATCTCGGTGAGACCGATATATGAAACTCTGTGGCACCGAAAGAGTGACTACTGGTCAGATGAGCAAACTCGGTGACATCGATACTCAAACTCGAAAATTCTTATTTTGTGTGTCGAGGCAACCGAAAGTTGGTCACGCAAACTCGGTAGCACCGATTTGCTTTTTCGTTGCACCGATTTGGTGGCAGTGCCTAGGATTTCTGTCTGAGGTCAAACTCGGTGGGTCCGAAATATGAAAGTTGGTGACACCGAATTTGAGTATGTGGAATTTGACAAAATGGTATGTGGGAAAAATGACTAAGTATATTGGTGGCTAACTTTGAGCACTTGAGCAACCAGTTCATTTTAATACCTCACCCCCGTTTAATAGTATTGGCTTTCCTATGGACTCAAATGTGGTTTCTCACAAATAGAAAATGAAGAGTCTTCTAGATTGAAGCTTGAGACAATCCTAATCCTTTCTTGCATCAAGGGGCATCTCCACATAAGCCTTAGCCAAAACATCTTTTGAACTTTTCTAAATTATACTAGGATAAGATCATTAGTCCAATGATGCATATGTTGTGATCAATTATCAAAACTACCCTAGGGAGCAATTGTGCTTTCAGCCACACAGATTGCAACTGCAGAATTAATTAACTATTTTTTTGCTGACATGCACATTTAGTGATGTGGAATGTTGCGTGTTGAGATAATTAGTGGTAGTGGAAACTGGAATATTGATGTGACATCATGTTGACGTGGACGGTATGTATGTAGGCTTAGTGGGAGAGAAGACTTAAATGCATTGCTTAGTGGGACGTTAAGGTGGACACTTTGTATGTTGAGAGAATTGGGACCAACTTCTTAAGAATTTGAAATGTGGTGTGTAAGGTGGTCTTGAAGTGTTTCGTGAATAGATTGCATCAACTACTAGATGATATTATCTTTGTTAAACAAAATGCATTCATCTATGGGAGAATGATCACAAACAACATCGTGAGTGCATTCGAATGCACTCACCATATCTAGCAAGAGAAGTACCCTTCAAAGAGTTTTCGTGCATACAAATTAGACCTCTCAAAGCGTGTGATGGGGTTAACTGCAACTTCTTGGGGCAAGTGATGCAAATGTTGGGTTTCGCTCATTGATAGATTGACTGGAATATGACGTGTGTCACACCGGTGGGGTATTCCGTGAAAATTAATGGAACCCATTTGGATTCATTTGCACCATCGCATGGGCTACAACAAGGTGATCCATTTTCCCCATTTCCGTTTATGTTCGTTTTTTATGGTCTATTTGCAATGTCAACACACATGCTACAGTGTGAGGATATTGTGTTAGTTAGAGTTTGTTGATGTGCTCCAAGGATTTCTCATTTACATTTTTCCGATGGCACCATCCTGTTTTTTGAAGCCAATGGTGCCCAAGCAGAATAGGTGAAATCCTGCCTTGACCTTTATTCTAGTGCAAATGAGTAGTTGTTGAATTTCAACAAGTGTCCCCTTATGTTTGGAGAGGCATGCTCAAACAATATTCAAGATGAGGTACATGATACTCTGAACATTCCAAACATGGTCTTCAACGAGAAACACTTGGTTTTACCAACCCCTAATGGACGGATGTCCAAAGGTAGATTCCAAAATTTACAAGCTCAACTCTTTAAAAGGCTCATTTAGTTGGGAGATGGCCAGCTAACACAACCTGGTAGAGAGGTCCTAGTCAAATCAGTTGCACCGACCCTTCCCACTTACATCATGTGAGTTTTTAGATTGCCATTCTCCGTGTATAATGATTTAACTAGCATGGCCAGAAATTATTATTGCGGAGCTGCTTAAGGTAAACGTAGCAAAATATGAAACAACCAAAGAGCAAAGAGCGTGTTGGGTTTCATGATCATCACATATTCAATCAAGATGTTTTTAGCACGACAAGCGTGGAGGTTGTTGACAAAACCTAATAACATGTGTGCTCAAGTTTTAAATGCTAGATATTATTCCATTAGCAAGTTGGAGGACACTTTTGTTCCTGAGCAATGCTTAATCTTATTGGATTGTGTTCTCACACAAGCTTGATCTCCTTAAAAAGAGACCGATTTAGAGGGTTGATAATGAGAAGAATACCTGAGTTTGACGTGTCATTTGGTGACAATTGGATCCCGAGATATTTTCATACAAGCCAATTTCACAATAGGGGAGGTGTCGGACCCACATTGTGTCCCAACTTTTGAATGATAATGGTTCCTCGAAACGTGACTTGTTAAATCAATATTTTTTGTCCCTCGACATCTTGGAAATTGTAAAATACAGGTTTCCCCACGATTGGGTGATTTTGTCCACGCTCGGGATCCAAAAAAGTTGGGCATATAAAATCTGCTTATGATTTTGCCTTTGAGTAATCCTGTAACCAAATTGCTACTCATCTAGTTCAAACCTAGATGATTTTCATGATTTGAGGAGGTGTCCAAATAATGTTCAACTCTGGAAGTGCATGACCTCGGTATGATTTTTACCCTACCTGAAGGAGACCCACAATTTAGGCACTGAATGGCTCCTTCAAGTGTTATACCCCTTAAGAGATCTACATGTCGCATGTTACTCATGACACTTTGGAGGGCATGCCACAATAAGAATGAGGTAGTTCATGATAAGACACTTCCGCCAATGGAGGTCTCGAAAAGGTTCCCTTGTAGCTACATGGACTCTTTGCTTGCACTTGAGCAAAATTCTTCCGGTGATCCAATGAAAGGGAAGACCATTATCTCCTATGGCCCAGCGTGCAAACCCTTACATGCGATAATGACAACGGATGTTTCAGAAAAGTGGAGTCTACCTCGTGCGGGCTAGACGAAGCTAAGTACAAACGACTCCTGTATTGATGATGGCCGTGCTGGTGCGGGTATGATTCTCCGCGACAACATGCGCGACATTATTTTCTTCTTGTAGAGAGTTGTTCTCGCGCCAGGACGTGTTGAAAGCTGAATTAAGTGCTTGCATGGAGGGACTCTCTTTCTCACTCTCGAGCACACTGATCTACCTATACACATTGAGATGGATTCAATGTCAGTACTGAACATGATTAAAGATAAAGACATGGATAGACTTGTCTTTGCTTCTCTGATTGATGATTTTTTTCATTCGACTTTTATTACTCATGTTTCTCGTAGTCAAAATATGATTAGTAAATTCTTAGCTAAGTTTGCTAGAGTCGAAAAAGTAGAATAATTGTTTGGTTTGGATCTCGATTTGTGTAAAAAGATTGTAATATGACACTCCTCAAGAATTATAGTACTCCCTTCGTTTTTTATTTATTTTGCATATTAGATTTGTCTAAAGTCAAACTTTATATACTTTAACAAGTTTGTAGAAAAATACATTAACATATACAACACGAAATCTATACCGTTGGATCCATCACTACATATATTTTTACATCATATTTTCCTAATCCTAATAATAAAGTGAAAATTGCTTCCGTCGTCCTCTTTTTTTTCACTTCTCCCGTACGTGGTCTCTTTGCCCGAGTTCCTACGAGGTGGTACTAAAAAAGAAACTCCGTACGTTGTCTGCATGCAAAAAACTATTCATACGTCGTTCGTTCGTTTTTCATGATGTGAGGCCAAAACAAACGTCTAGCAGCTTGTCTACATGATCGTCCAAACATACACATTCTCTAAATCGACCTCGACAATGTCCACACCTGGACGATTTGAAGGTGTCGTCCAAACTCAACTGCATCCATGATTTCTTTCTATCTCCAGCGGCGACCCACCAGTCATGGTCCCTGTATATAGACTTTCTTATGCAAAACTGAAAGTGTATACGAGAGAATCTTTTTAGACCATTGTGAACCATATATGAACCAAATACAACGACAGATTTAAAAAATCAAAAAATTTCAACCATTTGTTGGTAGACTGTAAAATAAATCTAAAAAAATGCAAACGGTGTTTGGAATAGTGAACAAGATTTGAAATTTGAAAAATAATAATTAAAAGCATGGGGTAGATTTAGGTTTGAGATAGGTGTTGGCTGTGATGCGGTTGTGCCTTAGTGGGTTGGTTGGCCCGACTAATTTCTCTTTCCCATTATTTGTCCATGATTTATACTTAGGCCCGCAGAAGAAGTTTGTGTAGCCTTTAGGAGTCTTTTTGGTGGATCTTGAGAAAGTGAAAAATAATTTTGGACATTTTTTTGGGGCAAACTTGAAATGGGAAAGGCAAGGGATTTTGAAGAAGGTTGGAATGGGAATTGGAAAAGCAATTAAATATTCCCTCCGGTCTTAAATATATTTTTTCTTAAATATTTCAATATGAACCGCATACGAAACAAATGAAATGAATCTACACTCTAAAATACGTATCTATACATCCGTATGTAGTCCTTATTAAACTTTGTAAAAAAAGACTTATATCTAGAAACGGAGGGAGTAAAATACAAGAAAGGCTCAAATGATTTTATGAAATGTTCATAGATTTAATTTGATGGGGAATATTTAATGGCATGAGGAAATGCAAATGAAAAAATAAAATAAAACAACATTATAATAATGATTATGGAGGGACCAAATGAAAAGCTTTACACGAATTCAATAAGTTAAACTCAAATTCATTTGAATTTACTTCAAATGCATTTGAATTTGGTGTGAAATATTTAATGGAATAATGAAATGCAAATGCAAAAACAAAATAAAACAAAACAAAATTTACAATAGTGATTGAGGACAAAACTCAACTGTTACAAGTACAAAACATTATAATCATGTTCATGCTCATATGGAAGTAGTCATTTGTTTTCTTCCGTTGCAACGCAGAGACATTTAAAAATAATATTATTATACATGAATTCATCCACTTGATAAGATGACTGAATATGTGCATTGTGTTTTTGCATATGTTGTAGAAAGCTTGATCCATAACATATGTTATTTCGCAAGCATTCTACATGGTAATGAAAGTTATTATTTTCTTTCGTTGCAACGCACGAACATTTGTGTAGTATAAATTTATTATTGTAAATGTTTTTTTCATATATTTGATTAAACTTTATAAAGTTTGACTTCAGTCAAAACTAATATACTAAGTAAATAAAAAAGAGAGTATAAGTTTTATATTGAAAAAAAGACATAAACATAGATATAGAGATGGCAAATCTAGCAGGACATTTTTTAAATAAATGATTAGAGCCTAATAACTGGCGCAAACGATCAAATCCCCCCCTCGAAGCGTTGGTGTTCTCGCTCCCACCAACCGAGAAAACCTCGCCGTTTCTCCCACCACTTCTAAACCCCTGCTATCGTAGCTAGGGTTTGCGCATCCCATGTCTACCACGCCGGCGCTCCACGACGCGCTGCTCGACTTTACTTCGCGGGAGAACTGGGACAAGTTCTTTGCCCTCCGCGGCGATGGCGACAGCTTCGAGTGGTACGCGGAGTGGCCGCAAATCAAGGCCCCGCTCCTGTCGCTCCTCCTTGGGGAAGAGGGGACGGAGATCCTTGTCCCGGGGTGCGGAAGCTCGTCGCTCTCGGAGCAGCTGTACGACCTGGGGTTCCGCCGCATCACCAACGTCGACTTCTCCCGTGTCATCGTGGCCGACATGCTCCGCCGACACGCCCGTGTGCGCCCTCAGATGCGATGGCGCGTCATGGACATGACCAACATGCAGGTACGGTCTCCTGCGTCCATGAATTGCTGTTGTGCCGTGCCAATTTAGAGTTTTCTGTTCATCGGTGCTGGATTGGTGGGGGGGGGGGGGGGCTCACGGGGTGAGCTTTTTTTATAGTTGAAACATCTGCGCTCAGTTTGTTTACTGGCATTCAAAATTGCTAGGTTTGCACTCTGAACACTGATTGTGCTGGAGCTAGTATCAAAGTTTTTAATGCTCGATTGGACTTGATGTTGTAATAGAATACTATATTAGTTACTGAATGAAGAATGGATACACTTTTGTTTTATGTTATGAACATCGGTACCATAACTAGAATTAGATTTCATGCCCATTGAACCAGTTGGTTTAGGTTCCATGGAAGAGTATCCGTGGGTTGTCAGTGCATAGTCTTGGAACTGAACTGATATGTTGTCTCTCTGAGATAGCTTCCAGAAGATACTTATGGTTTTAGTTTGAAGTTTTGCAACATGACGGATTAAACTAAAAACAAAATGGAAATATTTACCCTGTTGAGATTCAGAATGACCTTGGTATTACATCCGCTGGGCAACATTTGTGATTCCTCTTAACATGTGAACTGAAGTCACTAATGCTATTTCCAATTGTACTTTTATTAAATTCCAATTGCTTTATTCTTCTCATTTCCCGTGCCGTTTGTAAGGGATTTTGTCGGCTTATGCTTTATTTAACAAACATTCTCGTGGAAACCGCCTCACATCCCAAATTCGCAGTTTCCAGATGGTTCTTTTGATTTCATACTTGATAAGGGAGGATTGGATGCTCTTATGGAGCCGGAGGTTGGCACAAAACTGGGGATGAAATATCTAGACGAGGTATTTCGGTTTTGAGTTCGTTTAAATTTACTCCCATTTACTTGCTGTAATCTAGTAGGATTGATGGAAATATCATTTTCTTCATGTCATGCCTGACTAAGCAAACACCTTTTGCAGGCCAAGAGGGTTTTGAAGTCAGGCGGGAAATTTGCGTGCTTTACTCTAGCAGAATCCCATGTTTTAGGTGAACTTCAATCACTTACCGAGAACAGGATGTTTCACAATTGCCACCTTGTACCTACTCTTTATTTTTTTGGCTTTTAACTTGACATATGCGTATGCGTGATTTTGAATTTGACATGGTTCCAATTTGGCATTTACACTCCTTTTACTGTGTTATTCTGTGAGTGACCATAGGGTTTAAGCTCTGTATTAGTACAAATAAAAAGGTCATGGGATTTTGAAAATGCCTTTACCAGCAAATCTAGGATATATTACAATGTATGATGTATCTGCAGCCAACATAGATACTTCTGAAGATATTGTCACTCCAATTTCACGAAGTTCCATGAATTGTAAATTACCAATTATAAAGTACAGATGGACCACTTTCTATGTAATCAACCGGTTAATATTGAAACACTTTGTTCAGACTCTTTTTTCTACTTTCTCTCTTGTAGACCTACTTTTGTCTGAGTTCAGGTTTGGATGGGATATGACTATTCAAGCTATAGCTAGTGAACCCTCTAGCAAGTCTGCCTTCCAGACCTTCATGGTGGTCATGGTAAAAGGGAAGATGGGTGTTGTACACACAATAAAATCACTAGTGGACCAGTCTGCTGAATACTGTAACATGCAGCAGGTACTGTTATGTTCTTCTGATATACTCCCTCTGTTCCATAATGCAGTGCGTCTAAATATTTTGAGAAGTCAAACTTTGACCAAGTTTATAGGGAAAACTATTTATATCTACAATACCAAATATATAGAATATGAAACTACTTATAATGAATCTAATGATATATGCTTGGCATTCTAGATGAAATGTTTTTCTCCAAAAACTTGGTCAAAGTTTGTGAGGTTTGACTTTTCAAAAAATCTATATGCGAATGGAGGGGGTCAGTATTATGAAATATAAATAATTAAGTACTTGTCAGGACTTACATTTTACTTGATGTTCTATGTTGGTGCTACAGGCAAATGCTGTAATTCATGCTCTGCAAAATGAGAACAAAATCCGGGAGTCACACAATTCTGGTGTTGATATACTTCTCTCGTTGCGAGATCTTCAGCTGGGTGCTATTGGAGATCTAAAGGTTATTGTCCCAGGACGAAGGAGGCAGTTAATTCTCGGTGAACAAGGAAGCTCACTGTTTTGCTACAAAGCTGTTTTAATGGATGCCAAGAATCAAACTGAAAAATTTGTATACCACTGTGGAGTTTTTATTGTGCCTAAGGTTTGTTATATACTGTCAATTTGCACCGGTGCCCTTATAGTATTTTTATTACCATTACTGTTTAACTGAATCCCTTAGCACTATCTTGCAATAAACCTTCAAAACTGAGAGACAGTAGAAATGTAAACTTTTTTGATCAAAATTTACGTGGGTCTGTTTGCAACTTTGGGGCTATTTTTTTTGTTACTTATTTAATCCTTTAATCTATGCGTTTTATGCCAATCTTACTATCGATGTGATCTTAATTGATGTGTTAGTTTTGTGTCCATATTCTTATTATAGCCTGGAAACGTGCTATGGTGGTACATACAAAGTAGCCTCAAATTAGAGTCCACACGATACACGAAGTTGCCTCAAACTAGAGTATACATGGACGATTAACATGTCGATGCCACACCATTCTATTTCTCTCTCTACTGTCACTGTAAATTCCGATTGCTGGAGATGAGAAATCGTCGTAGAAATATGTCAACAAACTCAAATTTCATTGTAGATGTGATGTGGATGCTGTAATCGTGTATTGGTCTTTAAATCCCAAGAGAAAGCTTAGAAGAGAGAAGAAATGGGGACATGTAGCTAATGCTTCTTTGTGCAGTTCGACATAAGGTTAGGATTCTGGAAGAGTTACAGAGTGCATAACAATAATAGTGCAACTAATGACTACTGAAGCAAGTTATTCCACCATTGCATAATGTGGTGCATATAGATTTTTTTAAGTCAAACTTTGACAATGTTTAGAGAGAAAAATATTTACAATTAGAATACCAAACACATATCATTGGATACATTGTGAATTGAATTTTAATATTGTTTATGTTTGGTATTGTAGATATAGATAGTTTTCACTTGGTCAAAGTCTGCTGAGTTTGACTTCTCATAAAATCTATATGCACTACATTATGGAATGGACAGAGTATTGTTTATGTAGACGAACGAAGTTCCATCTTGAGGACAGTTTTTCCAGCCTGGGAAGTGGATAAGTCAGCAGGCTAAACATGCATATTCAGTGTTTGAATGAGATTAATGCTGTCATTCTTATCATACTGCAATCATGAATCTGCTGGATGCAGCTATTTGTTGGAGCTACAGATGCTTATGTATATGTTGTTTGATTTGAGGGACTCCCTTATGCTAGATGTGTTGGTCCATCAACCAATTAACCCATGATTTTGGGGGCAGACCCCATCCCCCATTTTTCTTTTATCTCCGTGCTTATGAGGGTCGAGGTGGTTGACAGACTAACCCATTACATTTCTCAAACAAAGTATGTTGCTAGGTTTGATGAATGGTCCATTCCAGTCCTATTCCTCAAACCAAACTAACTGATACTGATTTATAAAATTCTAGCCCTGTTAATTTTTTTAGGAGTTGTTAGTTCGTTTAGTGGCATGGAGAACTTTGTGTGGTCTTCAATGTTCATTCTTGATGTAAGTTTTACAATTTATCTCCTCACATGAGGAATCTTATATTGTTTTAATAGACCTTAAGCAATGAGCAATCAGGACTGGGAACAGATCACTGAGACAAACTTTACTTAGTGGATTGGCCTCACAATTATATGGGACTAACCCCTGCATTATTAGGATCTTATTCATGCCAAAAAATTTCATGTACTCCCTCCGTAAAGAAATATAAGAGTGAGCTAAACGCTCTTATATTTCTTTACAGAGAGAGTAAATGAGAATTAAGAATTTTCCATCTTTAATATTCTTAACTTGGTTGAAGTCCTGTAGTCCACAGATGCACACCCAGCAATGCTTTGCTGAATATGTTTTAATTTCTTTATCATCATTTCCTGCTTTATCTCTGTAATGAAACCTATAAATGTGCTGGCATCGATTCCATTTCAATCAATTAAATTTCTGTCACTCTAGTATGTTTTTTTAATATAGTTTATTCCTCATTCTCATTAAGTCTCTGATTCATGGCTGCCGCTGTTTTTCCACCGCAAAAAAAAATGTTTTTTTATCTGTGTGAGAGTGGCATGTTGGTCAACTAATCTTAACAACTAGGCTTTGCTTAACCACAGTAGCTTTTATTTGATGTTCACCGCATGTTTCAATATTGTACCCAAGAAAATAGAGAAGTACTCAAATAGTTCATCACTTCTGTCCATTCGTGATTGCTAACGAAAATACCTTCTTTCAGGCACGAGCTCAGGAATGGTTATTTGCTTCAGAGGAAGGGCAGTGGCTTGTTGTTGAAAGTGCAAAGGCTGCTCGTCTAATCATGGTATGCAGACTGCGTGTTTATCTCTTTGCTATCTAGGATATGTTGCTTCATTTTCATGGCTTATATTTGTGCTGTGCTAGGTATTCCTTGATAGCAGACATGCAAGTGCTGACATTGATGTTATCAAGGTGATGTTTCTCATTATTGTGCGATTGCCAAAGGCTCCTATTTTTATATGTCAGGTTGTAACATAATATTTTTGCTATTCGCAGAAGGATTTATCTCCTCTTGTTATGGATATAGAACCTGAATATCCTGAAGAGACAGACCCTATGCCGTATGTGTCAATGCTTTCTTTTTTAAATTCTGTCAGTACTTTCTACTACAAGTAGGCCTTTATCGTGTGCAGAAAATAATTAATACATCAAATCAAATAACTAAGTCAAACATTGCATTATGTATTCGGGCGAAAGAGTTTCCTGTCATTGGCCCATAGAAAAATTGATTTTATTTTAAAAATATTATGCTGATGCCAAATAACTTTGATATGTTTATTCTGCTCATTACCCTATTTAGGAAAAGATATATCATCGTTATTATTACTAGCAACACGGCCCGTGCGTTGCAACGGGAGAAAAAAAATCATAATCTTCAATTGCCATGGCCATATTTTGCTGCATCACCAAGATACAGCAAAATCATGAAAATCATATATTCGGGCGAAAGAGTTTCCTGTCATTGGCTCATTTTTCTGAAATCGTGAACAATTTTTGAAAATCATGAAAAAAATAACTCATGAATATATTTGAAATAGTGGTTGTTTTTCAAATTCACAAACTTTTTTACAGATTTTTTGATTTTTTTCTGAAATGAAGAACATTTTATACTATTTGCAAACATTTTTTTTAAATTGTGAATATTTCCTAAACCATTTTTCTTGAATCGGTGAACATATTTAAAATCGTGGTTGTTTTTTAAATTTGCGAACATTTTTACAGATTTTTGAATTTTTCTGAAATGATGAACATTTTATACTATTTGCAAACATTTTCTTTTAAATCATGAACATTTCTTAAACCATTTTTCTTGAATCGGCGAACAATTTTTAAAATTCATGATTTTTTTTGAATAAGTGAATATTTTATAAATTAATAAACTATTTTGTAAGTTACGGACATTTTTTTTTTCAATTCATGAACATTTTTTGAATTGGCAAAATTTTGTTCAATTTCATTAATATTTTGTAATATCCAAACTTTTACAAAAATCATGAACGTTTTTTGACTTCTGGAATATTTGTTTTCAAAATTGCGATTTTTTTGAATGTGCGAATATTTTCTAAAAATAGCGAACATTTTCTGAATCCACAGACATTTATGAATTGTTGAACATTTTATTTCAAAATTCTCATTTATTTATTTAGATCTTTTTTGTATTCTCCAATTATTTAAAGTAGAAAAAACGAAGATGGAAAAGGAAAACGAAAAATAAAGGCCGCCCGGACGTGGGCCGGCCCAAAAAATTTATAAGTCATGACTCACTGGACGACTCCGGACCGCCGTGACAGGGAGTATGCTCCACGCGCGCTCATCCCCTTGCCGCTGCCATCGGCGGCTTCCTAGTCGCTTCCTAGTATGCTCAATGGCGTTCCTTCCTTTTGCTGCTGGTTCCCTTTTCACTTGATCTCGTGGCACCTCCTGTCCTCCACGCGTTGATGTTCCTGTTCGCTTTCATCTGGTGACCCAGACGCTCGTGGCGGCATTCTGGTAGATCGGTCGGTTAATCGTGCGTGTGCCTCGGGCCAGGTCAGGAGTCTTGCCCTAGTATTGTTTGGTCACGGCTAGTCCATCAGATCTAACGGTAGCCGGGTCTTGCTAAGCTGTTGGCATCCGAATTGAACGGTGATCTGAGGCGTGCATCGTCACAGATCCTTCGAGGTGTTGATCTGGAAGGCGGCGGCGGAGAATAAACAAACACCTAAACTGAGAGCGAACCCTTATATAGTAGAAATAAAAAAAATCTAAACAAGCGTGCACGAGAGCTAGCTACGTCGGCTGATTTTTTTTAGAAATGACAACACGTGGCTGCCATCTTCATGTAGCTAGCTAACACGTTCGCACATTCTAGAAGTTATCCATCGCAAGAAAGCTACAAGTTATCCATCCAGAGCTTCTCGATTTCCATGAGCACATTCACAGACGCCGCTGCCGTCGTGTGCATCCATCGCCGCCAGCAGATCCCCGCACGCATCGCCTCATCCCCACCCTCCCGCGCGTCGTCAGACCACCCGGACCCTCTCGCCTCCCCTGGGCGCCGCAGGGATCCCCGCGACATCACCACCATGCTCAAATATTCTCTCCTTGGCCACAATCCATATGTTTTGATATAGTACTTTATTAGTCAAAGCGCAAAACATTGTAAAACACAAATATCTGATATTGCTCCTAAAAGATGGGATTTAGACATCACAGCGCAAATCATTGCAATGCATTATCCCACTATAATTTCTACAGTGATATGGATAAAGATGAAGTGAGCATGGCAGCTTCTTCCAACACATCAAGAGCACTCGGTTTTAACCTCTAAACAGAGCCACGTAGCAGTGAACTTATCCCAAAGGAAGCATTCACAAATGTCAAAAGATGATCTGCTTGCGCTCATCAGCGTTCGATGGATATCTCGATGGGGACTTCACCTTGGGATCCAAGTCATCACAGCACAGACATACCTTCCTGTCGTGCAGAAATATCTCTGCCATATTAACCGCATGTTCCATGACACACCTGATGAATCGCACAAAGATGTCGTCAGGTTGGAAGCCATAGATGGTGAGCTTAACCAGATTCTTGTGCTTGAAATCAGGGGCATGTGGCTTCCACTCCATGTCTGCCTTTTTACAGTAGCCATTTCTCTTCCGAAACTCTTTGTCTCTCATCAACATGTGGCACGAATGATCCCATACTGTGATGCACAACTCTTTGAGGGACGGTGCAGCTTCAAGAATAAACATTGTCCAAGCTAAATCACATTCTTCAGGAAGTTTGTCCAGAATCACATGTTGCAGTTTGCTGAGCACAGGCCTCAGTAGCTTCGGGCTTTCTGGCAGAACCCAAATCTGGGAAAGAAAAAACAATTTGCAAACTGAGTGCAAGTTGCATATAAATCACATTGTCAACTTAAACCAGTATTGTTATTACATATATAACCTTGCTAGTCTCACGCTCACTCCGTCCCAGGAATTCCTGCAGCTTAGCCTGGAACAGGAGAATACAAATGTGAGACGTGCCAAATACTGAATTCCATTCACGATGAAACCTTCTTAAGAGGTAAAAAGGTGAAATAAGAAGCAGGCAACCGCATGCACCCAGGTTATAAAATCAGTTTAGTTTGTACGAGGATATACAACAAAAGTTTACAAAATTCAACAATGCAACAGTCCTGCATTTCATTACAGCCCTTCAATGGCAAGTTAAGTGTAAGTCTTGAATGAGAGAGTAATAATCACCTGCAGTTTCGGTACCCTGGTAGCTCCTCCTATTAGCTCTACAGCATAGATGTCACTAATTTTCATGCCTGACTGCGCAAGCACATCTTTAATTGGAGTGAGAGCCTGCTCCCATAAATCTTCACAAAGCTCTTCAAATTTTTCACGAGTTATGGTGCTCCTGTAACAAACAGTATGTCGATCAACACATAAAACCTTGAAATAATTTCCTAATCATGATTTAAGATTACAGGTTCACTCCATGCCGAGAAAAAGTAAGGGATTTGGCTATAGCTCTGACCGATGAACATCATGTGGAAGCGTAGTTGACCTGCAGTAGTATGGGGGAGATCTCGATGGGAGGAGGAAGAGGGTCACCCCGGTCGGCGATGAAGCTCCGGCTGGTGCTCTCCCCGACGGACAGCGAGCTGTGGCCGGCGAGGACCGCTCCTTGACGGGTGTCAGCTCCTTGAGGGCGAGCTGGTGGCGGCGGATCTGGGAGTCGAAGGTGGTTGGGGAGGAGGCGGCGGATCTGGGAGGCGAAGGTGGTTGGGGAGGAGGCGGCGGCGGGAGGCGACGGTTGTTGGGGAGGAGGCGGCGGATCCGGGAGGCGACGGTGGCTGGGGTCTTCAGATCCAGGTCGAGGGCGGCGCGCGTCACCATTGCCGGCGTGGGTGGTTTGGTGGCCCGGGAGCCGCGTGTGGTGGGCGCGGCGGCCCGCGGGGGCCGTGGCCAACAGCCGCCGGGAGCACGGGAGGAGCCAGCAGCGGCGGAGGGGTTGTGGGGAGAGAGGGGGAAAAGGAGGGACGGGTTAGTTCGGATAAAATATAGGGTTTTTTGTGCAAAACGTAAAATAACGGTTCGACTTGACTTACAGAAGGACTGCGGGTTGAATCCTCGAAAACGGAGGGGCTTTTTCGCAAAATTGCCACGACGGACGACCAGAAACCCTATTTGCTTTATTATTAGGGATATATATATATATATATATATATATTAGGTATTTAGGTAGAGATTCCATGCTTTTTTGCTTATGACAACCCACACCAATTGGATCCCTTAATTACCGGCACACCCTTTTCTTTTGCTCAGCCGTGTGCATTCTAGCTACCATAGGTTAGATTAATTTTATATTTGTCAATGCTCAAAAATAACACGGAGTAAATGATGTGGTTGTCCCTGTTCTGGTTTTTATTTTTTTTATCAAATGGGTAACTCTCTGTAACTAGTTACTCCCTCCGTTCCTAAATATAAGTCTTTAAAGAGGTTTCACTAGTGGATTACATACGGATGTATATAGACATACTTTAGAATGTAGATTCACTCATTTTGCTTCGTATGTAGACTCCTAATGAAATATCTTAAAAGACTTATATTTAGGAATGGAGGGAGTATATTATAGTTGCAGATGTACATTATGATGCAGTCTCTCAATTATGTTCGTCTTTGTTCTGAACATTGACCTGAAATTCAGCAAAATCTGCACTATTATGTTTGGTTTCTTGTTACATTTGATAGTAATATGTGCAAGCAAGCTTGTAAGTGTGTGGTCTACAATTAATGCACTGACACATGACAACCGAATATCCCATTGTGCATTGATCACTACTGAACTTCTCTCATTTGGCTCTTTTCTAACTATGTATTGTAACACCTTATTCAATTGGCTTTGTTCTAACTATTTTTGTTACTTAATTTTTTTTATCTTGGGGTGTTGGTGCATCAAACCTATGCAGATTCATGATGGCTAGTGATGGTGTGAAACAAAGAGATATTCTGCAGGAGGTATTGTTAATGTCTACAAAAAACTCTACCTCGAAAAAAACTGTTCAATTTTATCAGGAAATCTAGTCCAGTGGCAATGACTCTTGCCCTTTCTTCTTAGGGTCAACATTACCAAATTAGCTTAAGTTTGGTGGAAAGGTCTATCTTGGACAGCTGAACCCCCAACTACACAATATACCAAGTGTTTTTTACCCTCAGTTTCATAACCTGACCATTTTGAATCCTAACATGGTTTTGAGGGTTATGCCATTGCTGTGATGTATGATGTAGATGGTTTGGCCAAAGTGGTGCAAAGATGGCTAACAGTGTAGATTATTATAATGATTCCACTAATTTTGAGTTCAGAGAATGGCTGAACAACTGAAAAACTGTTGGAAAATTTGACGATAAATTTTTGGAGGCCCAATCAGATATTTTTCTTCAGAAATCCGCGTTTGGGGGTGGGTGAGTGTCCTGTCATGTTTAGTTTGAATTTTTTAGTAAGCTGAACTTTTAGATTAAATCATTGGAAATCATATAATAATCCACATTGTTAGGATGTGCCACTTTCACGAAACCGGCATATGCCTCGACATCACATTGACATTTGAAGTTATTTGGCCTTGAAACCTGAAGATCTAGAATTGGATTGGATTTGTTTCTAGATATATTTCATGGTCCGAATTGGATTTGTTTCTCGATAAATTGGTTTTTTACTAATGATTGTACCGTTCTAATATTCTCCCATCAAGTTCATTACTGCTAGATCGTAACAGTCAAAACCACTTCAACTCATCCAACATATGTTCAGCTGCAGCCTTATCCTTTATAGATTCACGGGCACATAGTGAATGTCTTTACATGATTACAATTGTCAAATAAATTGGTGCAAGCGTACAATTCCATGTGGGGTTTAGACCTTTGAAGTTGAAGTATGTCACTTGAGCAAACTGTTTCAAGCTGTGAGCTGATAAGATTTCGCGTTTAACCAGAAGTCCAGGACCAGTTTAGGTGCTTGTCATGCTAAAGCTTTTTTGTTCTAGTGTTGTCGTCTAACGTCTAGTTCTGAACATCTTGTTCAGTTGTTGCTTGATAAGAACCTTTGGTTTCACCTTTATTCGTCGGCTTGTCATATTGTCTTCTGGACTACTTTGGTTGCAGTTTACCGTTGATGACTAGTATACCTCCTGCGCTGGACTCTCACTGATCATAGTAGCTCACATTGTTATGAACTTCAGTTCATAGGGGTAAATACTGGCTTGAGAGAGGCCGGATGGCAAAACTCGAAGGGCCCAGGATGCATTGAGAGAATTTTTTTGTACTTGTACCAAGGTTGAGTAGGAAATTAATAGGAAAATAGCTCTATCTTTAGCAATTAATAATTGATACTCCAAATAACTGGATTGTATCCTAGGAAAACTCATCAGATGTTTTGGAAACTAGAAGACTGACGATGAAGTCTCGTACATATTGGTCATGGTGACCACTGCCTTGATGCTGTATGAACAGTGCCATGCTGTCGTGCACAGGATCAGTATTGTAGCTCCAGGATTCAGAAGGCCTTACCTCATGAATCGAGGTTTCCTAAACATTTGATTGGTTTACCAGGCTATGGATTGGTTATTTGTAATATCACTTAGTTTCTTAAGATATGGTTTGGTTGACTGCTATTATATCCTCTTTGAGCACGAGCATAGTAAAAGTGTCACATGCAACCCAAAAATGATGAATTAGCCAGCTCGAATTCATTCTCACCTATTGTCCCTCCCTTCAAGCTGTTATTGCATGGTAACTACTATCAGAAACCTATCAAAAAAATAACTACTCCCAGAAACCAAGGTTTATGTTACCCTCTCCAAAAAGTTGAACAGACATGCTTCCTTCCATAGATGGTATCTTATATGTACAATATATATATATAGTGCTTGGTGCGTTGTTCAATTTCTTTCGGTGATTTTATCCAACTGATCTTCCCAGGACACTGGATCGAGTTAACACAGAATGAGATTGTCATCATTTGGCTGGATTAAATTTACTGTCAGATATTTGTAAACTTGTGTAATTGCTTGGGAGGACCTATCTAATGAATTTTCTTGGAGTATATATCCTAAGAACCAGATGCTGATTCCCTGGAAACATACATTAGGTTCCCTATCTTGACTGTTCCTGCACTGATTCGGAAAGCTGTGTGGATATAATCTGTTTGTGGATGGCTTGATTCAGTTTGGGGTCTGGAGCAAGTGTCTCTGCCTCCTATGAAGAATCAACCTCGTCCTAGCTGGCCTTGGAGAGTTTGACATGTATTTGATTCTGTATAGATAGGACTGTAATAGTTAGGGAGGCAACTGAAACTGGACTAATACGTCTATATGCTTTTATTTGAATTTTCAAAGCCGCTTGATTCTCTAATTTGCTGTAATGTTGGATCACACACATCCAATACCTTGGCTGACCTCCTTGTGTCCATTTGAAGGTAACATCAGAAATAACAGGTCCTATGGTTGTGGAAGATGTTCTTTATGAAAATGTTGATGGAGACCAAAGCTGCTTGTCTGAAAAAATGTTCCGACGACTTATTTTTAAAAGAAGTTCTGGCTTAGTGCAATCTGAAGCATTGTTAATCAGAGAATCACCAAGTGACGAGACGGACAGTAAGACCAAGAACTCATCTGCATCATCAAAAAAGAAGAGCCAGAAAAAGGGATTCACTGGTATATTCCTATTTAATGTTAACCTAGATGTCCAATGTTACTGCTATGGTGTGGTTGTTTGCTTTCCTTGTTGGCAGGAATAATCCATGCCCTTGATGGCTTTGGTTTGAGCTTACTTTTCTCGGCATTAGGTCTCTTCTTGGTGTTATGTCTATGTATTCTGATAGTGTTGTTGCGGATTTTTGATTTTCTTAACATGTACAATAGGTTTCCAATCAAAACACTTATATTTGTTGACAACCTTTTCGCATTTTAAATACAGTTAATTTCTACTCCCTCTGTACCTAAATACTTGTAGTAGTTCTCCCCAACTACAAGTAGGTAGTTGGGGAGAACTAATCTAGTTCTCCCCTGATTAGTTCTCCCCAACTACAAGTATTTAGGTACAAAGGGAGAAGATCAATGAAGAGAGCATTTCACGCATGGCATTATTCTGTATAAGTTGCGCTCTGAATTCTTTCCAGTTGCTGTAACTTTTTTGTTCTACATGTTTACTTTGGGAATATTGGTCTAGTTATTCATCTGATACTAGTTGATGCATGTTGATCTGGGTACTTGCGGAGTTTTTTTTTTTGACAAAGTAGTTCTGAACCTTTCAAAAATGGCATAACTCCGAATTCTTTATGATTTTACTCCATTCCATTTTCTCTTATAATGCTTGTTGATCCTACTAGTTGTTCTCAACTGAGATGCATGATTGATGTGCCTATCCTCTCCTTTTTTCTGTCAATGAGAGAAAAAACTGACCGGTTCCCTAGCATTCTGTTTTGCTGTTGGAAGCAGGGTTCAAAACCCTGAGAGTAAAAAAGGTTACCACAGGTATCTGTTTTTCCTAGAGGTTGCCTGGGAAACAAATCATGAATTGCAAACATTTTGTCAGATTTTTGATTCAAATAAGTGAAAATTGTTTTTGGAACCATTCGTATTCTAATTTGACCTTTATTCTTTTGAAATCAAACTGCCTGGGAAAAACTAGTTTCTGCTGTAACTGTCCAGAATTGATAGCGTCTGTGGTATTGGACTGTTTGTGAATCTAGAATTTCAAACCCTGGTTGCATAACTGTCGTTACCTCATTTTTATATTTTTACACCTACTGACATTATTGGTCTTCACCTATGCAATAAGACAATCAAAATTAGGCACGACTTTAATGCTTATCTTACTGTAAGTCCACAATTGGTTGGTCTTTTGTAATATGTAGGATCCAAGGACAGTCTGAGGGTCGACCATAGCTATCTTGGTAGCTCTTATCACAGTAGTATCATATGCGGGCTTTCTTTAGTTGCATCTGCTCTGAGTGCTGCGGCATCATCTGGAGAAAGGGTAAGTAATATGATATCATTATGCATGAAGAATATAGCTTTTATGACTCCTGCAATTCATTTTGTAGGTCAGTACCACTATTGTAGGCCTTGGGGCCGGGAGTTTACCAATGTTTCTTCGTGGATGCCTCCCTCATCTTAATATTGAGGTAAAGAGAAACATTTCCTATTCTTGGTCGATTGATTGAACTGGACGATCATGCTTCCCAAAATTTACAGGTTGTTGAGTTGGACCCCATGATGGAGGAGGTAGCAACGAAATATTTTGGCTTTTCAATGGATGAGCAACTGAAGGTGTATTTTGAACTATGCGAAATAAGTACACGTTACATTTCAGACACTTTCTTTTCTTTGAAACATACATAGTGTTCTTAGTGATGTTCTTATTATTGATACGACCATAAAAGCGTAGCAAGGTCTATTGCAACTGTTAATGTGTGAAAGCTGATCGTACGTTCTCTATGATGATTTTCGGAAGCAGCATTTCCCTATTGATAAAGCATGATGGACGCTCGTTTTTCTTGTACTCAAAGTAATGTAATACTGCATTCCTCCTCTAGGAATTCATGTTTAGGAGTTTAGTAGTACCTGTGCTAACTACTAAGCATGATAATGAGCTATTTGTAGCAATGGGCCTCATTACATTTTCCTTGTATTAGGTGCATTTGGGCGATGGAATCAAATTCATTGAGGAAAATGCCCATTCTGAACCAAGTGGCAAAGACAGCGATGCAGTTAGAATTCTTATTGTTGATGTTGATTCATCTGATCTAAGGTGCAGTCTCTTAACTTTTCCATGTTGTCATCCGCCGTTGAATTGCTGTTCTTTCTGCCAAACAGTTCACATCAATAGACTCTAACTCAAAGTCCTGGTTACAGTTCTGGGTTGTCTTGCCCCCCAGCAAACTTCGTCGAAGATGCTTTCCTTATGTCAGCAAAAAAGTTCCTTTCAGCTGGGGGCCTACTCATCATCAATCTAGTCGCACGATCATCTGCAGTCAGGGAAATGGTCATTTCACGGCTGAAAGCGGTAAGATGGGTATAGGGCACGCATGTGTTCCTAACTGGATAAGTGTAAGTACACCTATTAGATTTAACGGTTTTCTTTTTTATCTAGGTATTTGAAACCCTATACTCACTGCAACTCGAAGAAGATGTGAACGAAGTTCTGTTTGCGTCCCCAAGCAAAAGATACCTGGAAGTCGATCGCCATGATGAGGCTGCAACTAAACTGAACGCTATGCTGAAATTCTCGGTGGACGTGGAATCAGATATGAAGAATTTGCAGAGGCTGCAGTAGTATAGGCTTCTGTGTTGTGAGGCACCATCCATTACTCCAGGCGCTCTGATACGAAGAATCCGCAGAGGATGAGGTAGCCAGTAGGTGCGGGCTTCCGTATTGCAGAGGATGCAGTGTATGTGGAATCTATCTTTTCCAAGCATGATGAATTGCAATTTGTTTTCTTTATTATTATACCCCAAAGGCGGATCAGCATAGTGGGCCAGAAATCAAAGACAATGGCCTCCCTTAGACCGGTCAATGACTAATGAAAAGAATCGGGGGGAGCGGATCATGTTGCCAGAACACTCCTGTGAACAAGAGAAGAGGGATCTCGCATTTTGGTTTAGGTCTATTGAAAATGACGACGCTAGGGACCGCAAGCTCGGTTCCCCCACGACAAAGTTAAACCAAGCTGCTGCCAACTTGGAGAAGATAGGCTCAGTTTAGAAAGTCGAAATAATTTTTTAATGAGCTGGCAGGAGCGACCATTTCATCAAGACAAACCTATAGTGATGCTTTGTGACGGAAAATGCCCAAACCCACAGAAAACCCCCACGCTGACTCCTGATCTGTTTTTTTTGTTCTTTTATAAAGCAACAATTGTTGCGTGTCGTTTCAATTAAGAAGAGAGTTTCAAAATTCAAAAAAGAAGAAGAAAAGAGTTTCATATACTTACAAGCTAAGGTAACAATAGGAGGCCCTCAAGACCATAGATCCCTATCCTATTTTTTTGGAGCGATGGCTGCTATTCATGGACTAGGTGTGCCTACTACTCCCTTCGTTCCTAAATATAAGTCTTTGTAGAGATTTCATTAGTAGACTACATACGGATGTATATAGACATACTTTAGAATATAGATTCAATCATTTTGTTTCGTATGTAGACCCTTAGTGAAATCGCTTAAAAGACTTATATTTATCTTGGAATCAATATCAGAAATGTAGTTCATCCAATGATATTGGAAGTGCGTTATATCGATCGGAGAGGGGAGGGGTGAGGGTGTGTGATTGGGCGATTTTTATAAATTCGTCATTGAGAAATTACTAGATGAAGAATTATCATAGTGACGAAAATGAAACATTGGATAAAATACTCAAATGCATGCGAAACATGGGAGTAGAAAAGTTCATGATGAAGTGAAGTATACACAAAGTACAAGTAGCGAGTAATCAGGATAAACAGGCGAAAGACAAGGTAACTGAAAAATTTGGATTGAGTAAATTGAAAAAGTTTTAAGTCAAAGTCTTCCAACAGTATGGATCAAATTCATCAACAAATAAATGAGGAAATGAAAGGGTTGAAGAAATTGAATCAGTTGCTCGGTGAAGATAATGATTTGGTCTATCAGTTTCAACTGTTGTGACAGTAATACGTCTGGATTCGAGCGACTTGGTATTTAAATCAAAGGACACACAACCCCAGGACACATAGAGGGTGCTTGGATCCAAGGGACTAAAATTAGTCTGACTAAAACTAGTCTCTTTAAGAGGCTAAAGTTCCAAGCACCCCTGACTAAAGAGAGGCTAAAACTAGTCTTGAGGCTAATTTTTTTTTAGTCAGGGGTACCCCTACTAAAATGTGCATTAGTCCTCTCTCTCCTCATTTAACCCCTCAGACGAGTTCTGGATTGGATGGTTTGCAGGATAATAAATGCTCATTAATTTAATTTAGTCTCTTTAGTATTTGCATCCAAGCATGGGTGAGGCTAGCAAGTTTTAGTCTCACTACTTTTAGTCATGGGACTAAAACGTATCCAAGCACCCTCATAGTCCTTACCGTATTCTCCTTAAGCTAGTCACACATACTTCGTTCAATCACTCGTGATAAGTCTTCAAGGTAGATTTCCAAACATTCATAAACTTGGTCACCCGACGATCCACAATCATTCTTAGATACTCTGACCATGACGCCTAACCGTCTGGAAGATGCACAATCTTCAAAAATAACAAGCATCAGTTCGACCGGCGATCAACAATCACTCTTGAATGCTCTAGGTCATGACGCCTAACCGTCTAGAAGATGCACAATCTTTAAAGGTAAGAAGCATCAGTACCACACAGAACAATCTCTTCAGTGATGCTCAAGCACTGTGGCTTTGGGTGTTGGGGTTTTTCCTCGCATATAATTCTTTCAAAGTCGTCGGAGGAAGGGTTGCTCTAAATGACATTTATCAATCTGTCTAGGAGCAGCCAACCAACTAGTGGTTGTAGGGAACACTATTTACAGCTAGGGTGTAACCCGACATGATAAGACATAAATACCCCTAATGATATGGCCGTTGTAAGGATAAGATCCTTTGGACAGCTGACGCTAAACACAATAACGATCATTAATTTATTGAATTCTTCAGGGCCATCAATTTCCTCATGGTAGACAATTCGCACTGGAAAAAAAATCCTAACTCTTCAGTGAGACCAATTTCCTCAAAGACCAGAAGAACTTCGTTTGTGTTACTGAAGAATTTGACTGCACTGTTAGAGATTTCCAAAGACTTCACTCGAAGGATTGGATATGTATAGGTTTTGAGATGAGCATCAGTTATTTTTTTCCTTAGTATTACCTCAACCTTCTTTAACAGTACAATATTTCCTATGACTCAATAAAAGAAAAAGAAATTATGAAACAAAGTCTTCAAGTTTCAAAGTCCTCGCATCAATATCTTCAAGGTCACGCAAAATTCCTCACTTTCAAAGTCTTCAATAAGAGCGTCAAAGTCTTCAAATGAGGGCATACATTTTTAGGGGTTGTCTTTCGTCGGTTAAATCAAATTCCTCACGGTCTATATTACCTGTGTACACTCACAAACATATTAGTCCCTTAACCCATTTATCTTTAATACTTTAAAACCACTAAGAAGGTACTAGATGCACTTACAGATAAACCACAAGAACATGCTCTTGTTACCCCAACAGAGACACTAACACCGCCACACATACCAACACTTACGCCTACTCCTCATGGTGAGCTTCCTGTTGCTGCTTTGCTCTGATCCACAACTTGTGCTCGTCCACCACCCACTGCACCGACGATGATTTGTTGTCAGACTCGGGCATTTCTTTCCAGGCATAGTTTTTGAAGGCCAACAACCTTTTCTTTCATCTGATTGATTCTTCTATCCATGGAGCACCACCATTCTCTCATCGTTTCATTTAGAATTGGTGTCAGCCGTGTAAGGCCAAAACACCCTGTTGATTTAAACAACACTCTTGAGGATCTAAATTGAAGGCCATGTCCTTTTACACTTTGTCCATATGTTTTCAAAGGCGAGGTGTGCAACCTCATCATAAGTCATTCTTGTGCCATTGAAGTGTGACGACCTGTTCTTTCTAAACATCTCATATGTTGGCTTTTGGCCAAGTTTTCTTAAAAACTGGCCAATTCTCTTTTTTTATATGAAAAGACAGAGCTCTTGCCGGTTGCTAAAAAAATCACATGGTGTAGATGAAGCTATGCTTGTAGTAACTTTGCCCTTTAGCCATATACCCGAACGCAACATTGGGCCACACATGAATTGTGCGAAGGCACCACCAATGGATGGTCATCATCCCCCAACTGAGCGAGTTGCCGGGCCTTGGAGGTGAAAGGGGTGCCTAGATGATCTGTTGCAAGAATTATGTGCATGCAGAGCATCAAAAGAGTGCGATTCGGATCTCTAGGAGTGCTTTTCATATATTTTTTGTTGAGAAGTTGGAGTAGGTTCCATTTTTTTGAAAGATCCAGCTGCTGGCTGGCTTGTATTGATTTATAGCAGATAGCAAATGGGAATACAAAAGGTGGTTTTTGATCAGAGGATCAAGGAAATAAAAAGAAGACTAAAAAGGAGATACAACATCCTTGCTAAGTAATATTTTCACGGAGGGTCCCCAAAGGGGTGCTCCAGAAAAACTGCTCCTGCTTGGCGCCAAAACTCAAGAGTTCTTCTGATGGATGTGTTAATGTTTGTGAGTGCCACTACCTTGTTTCTGAAGGTACATTCATTCCTCTCCCTCCAAAGCTCGGATATAATCAGGATGATCATGGTTTTGATGGCTTTTTTGTGTTCAGATCTTGCAGTACTTATCATTTCAGCCATGATGGTTGCCAGCTTGGTCTTACTTTGCCACTTGCTTGGGTGGAGGGAGCTACAACTGTTGCCTGCTGCAACGGTAGTCCACACTGCCAGTGATACCGCGCACTGCCAAAACAAATGTACAGAGGATTCCAAATTTCGGAGGCATAATTGGCAGAAGTATCTGTTCGGCCACCCCCTTCTGTGTAGCCGGTCGTTGCACCATAGTCTGTTCTTAAGAAGCAACCATGTGAAAATCTTCAGCCTAGCAGGTGCCCAAGTGCTCGAAATTAGATTCCTGAAATCTGATTTCATGAAGCCCTAAAACTGGGCCTTGTATGCAGAAGTGGCTGTGTACACTCCTGATGTCTCGTGTGTCCACTTAATGGTGTCTCTTACTTGGTCTTGCATCTGAATATTTCTTGTTTAAATCCACCTGTGCAGTCTAATCGCCTCATCCCACAAATGTTGTGTGTCCCCGTGAGTGAGATCTGTTATCCAAGTATTGTTTGCTAGTGACCGATCTGTTCTTTCTTCGAGAGTGCCTAAAAAGCGTTGGGAAAGCTGTCTTTAGGTTCCCTGAGCCGGTCCACGAGCAGTGCTAGAAGGAGGCCGTTGCACCATTGCCCAGTGTGACCAAGGTGGAGGCGCTGAACAAGGCCATGTCGCCGTCGTCGCATGGCAGTTGCATACCATTCCATGGCGTGTCCGGACTTGTCCGGGAAAGCCAAAGCCAGCGTAGCCGGAGTGCTCTACTCAAGCGGTTCATGTCCAATATTCCCACGCCTCCATTTTCAATTGGGGAGCAGACTACAGGCCAGCTGACTTTGCACTTTCCTCCATTGAGTTCCTCTTCTTGTGCCCATAGAAAACGCCGTCTAACCGTGTCTACTTCACCTAAAAACTTCTTCGACACTCGGAGCACAGATAAGGCAAAGGTCGGCAACGCGGTTAGTACACTGCGGACCAAAACCCGTCTGTCAGTGATAGTCATGAGTTTGCCCTTCCACCCCGCAAGTCTTGCCCTAATCCAGTCCCATATGAATTGGATGTGGACCAGGCACAATCTAGATAGGGTTAGCAGGAGGCCCAGATATTTCACCGGAAAACCCACTGTCTCCCCACCAAAATTGAGTAGAACCTCGTGCAGGTTGATCGCCTCACAACGGATAGCGGAGACAGTTGATTTTGAGGGGTTCACCTACAGTCCAGTTGCCTGTCCAAAGTCGCGGAGGATGTCGAGTAGGCCGTTGACCTCCGCTCTATCAGGCTTGGCAAAAATTACCGCGTCATCAGAATAAAGGCTAACTCAAAGAGAGATGTCTCTGCCAGGTAGGGGGGCAAGCATGTCTAATTATGTCGCTTTCTGTAGCAGCCTGTGGAGGGGGTCGATGGCGATGATGAAGAGGAGGGTCGAGAGCGGGTCTCCCCGTCGCAGGTCCTTACGGTGGCGAATCTGCTGTCCTACAGTCCCATTTAGCAGAAAGGATGACGACGCCGTGCTGAGAAGAAGCGCAATCCAATCTCGCCAGCGTGCCGGAAAACCAAGCATTTGTAGGAGCTCCAGTAGGTATTCCCAAGAGACGTTGTCGAAGGCTCGGGCGATGTCTAACTTAAACAACAGTGCGAGTGTCTTTTTTCGGTGGAGAGATCTGACCGCATTCTGTACATACAGGAAACTATCCTGCGTACACTTGGAGCGCAAGAAGGCCAATTGCACACGCGAGATGATGTTGTGGATCACCGTAGTTAGCCGCATGGAGAACACCTTGGCTATAAGCTTTGCAAATGAGTGTATCAGACTGACTGGCCTGAAGTCTTGGACCTTTGTAGCGCCATCTTTTTTGGGAAGGAGAACCACCATGGCAGTGTTTAGTTTGCTGAAGCCACCTCCTGCCATGTGGTAGAACTTGTTGAAAGCTTGTAGTACATCTGTCTTGATCAGCGGCCAACAACTTCTGAAGAAAGTCCGAGTGAAGCCGTCGGGGCCCGGGGCCTTCTCTGATGGGGAAGCCTTGATCGCCTCCCAGATTTCATCTTCAGAGAAAGGGTTGTCGAGGCCTCTTCCTTGAACCGAGGGCATGTCCAAGAGTCGCTAGTTGATGCCTAGCGGACGAATAGCCTTGGACCCCAAACTGTCGTTGAAATGTTGATATATGGCCGCTTCTTTTTCCTCGTGCGCCGTGGCGATCGCATTGCCCAACTGGAGGTTGTGGATGTAGTTCTTTCGCCTACGCGATCTCATTTTTGCATGAAAGAATTTTGTTCCCGCATCTCCTACTCGTAGCCAAGTGAGGCGATAAGCTTGGCTCGTGCGGGCACGCTCGACCGCCGCGAGGCCCACAAGGCGAAGCTTTAGCAGCTTCCTAAGGTTGTATTCTGCATCAGTCAGCCGACGGGTCTCCTGCGCTACATCTATGTGAAGCACAATTTCAGTAGCTATATAAAATTGTAGCTTTGCACTGCGGAAAAAGGATTTGCTTCAAATTTTCAGGTCTCGCGCCGTGCGCATCATTTTTGTATGGAGATGCTGAAAGGCGCATGTGGATTGCACCGGTCTGTTCCAGGCATTTTCTATTGTGTCGTGGAAGCGAGAGAAGCTAGGCCATAAGCTCTCGAACTTGAAGAGTGCAGGGCGAGGTGCAGCGCTGGTGTCGGCAAGGACCGGCGGGCAGTGATCGGACGTAGCCGTGGAGGCCGCCATTAGTGAAGCAGAGGGGAAGTTGGATTCCCAGGCTTGGTTACAGAAGAATTTATCTATGCTGACTAGGGTGGGATCTTGACACTCGTTGCTCCAAGTGTATCGGCGGTTTTTGCATTTAATGTCATTCAAGCCAGCCGCGTCGATGGCTGTTCTAAGCCTACCCGTAAGTCTACGTTTTAGGTTGAGGTTGTTTTTGTCGCGCGCTTCCTAGATGAGGTTGAAGTCTCCGTTGAATAACCATGGTTCTGCTGTAGGCGGAGCCGAGCGAGACAATTCCAGGAGGAAATTTTCCTTTCTGGCGTCGTCAGCAGGCCCGTAAACAGAGGAGAGCCAGAAACTTTGGGGCCGCCCAAGCAGGGTGACCCTTGCCGTGATTGCGAAAACGCCAACGACATGGGAGGCAACAGTGGTGAGGTTTATGTTCCAGAGGATCGCTGCCCCGCCACTGGCGCCGATTGCCGGCAGTGCAATGCAGTCAATGAGGGACGCGCCCCCAATCTCACAAACTAGGCTAGGAGACCAATCAACAATTTTCGTCCCCTGCAAGCACAGGACAGCTACGCGGTGCGTTGTGGCTATCTCGCAGACGGAGGCTCGTTTGGCAGGGTGGTTGAGGCCACGGACGTTCCAACACATGATTGTAGGCAGTTTGTCACACATGAAGAAAACATATGTAGCTCTGTTGACTGAAAATACTAATTGGCCTCAGGCCCATGAGGTACACCTCCATCTTAACAGGGGCACGCCGGCGTCCACCAACAAGCCCCAAGACATGCCGACGTCTAGCTAAACACATCCTACTACTACACATTGGAAACAAACCTAACTCAGACCGATTCATCGTCGGCCGCCACCGGAGGGGGAAACTGAAAATAGCTAACATGACTAAACTACGGCCTCCTCGCATCTCATCGGGTCCGGCCATGCGTGCCATGATCCACAGGGCCTCGTTGTCGAGGCGCGTGAGCTTCGCAATAACCGCAATGTCGCTATCAGTCAATGGCTCGTCGAAACGGCACAGGAGAGCTTTGGCAACCTCTGTAGTCATCTTCTCCCGTGGGCCAAGCAGGCCCAGCTCCTTGACGATGCGGAGGGACGCGCGCTGTGCCACCGAAACGGTGGATGCATTGGCCACATGTCGAGCGCTGTGTCGTGATGGCACAGAGGGCGCACGACTCTTTGGAGGGGCAGACACCCGGCGGATGGGCAAAGAGGCGACGAGCGGAGGCATGTTGTTGCGGAAAAGGCGGCGCGGACCAGAGGGCGCACGGCTCTTCCGAGGAAATGCTTGTATGCTGAGTTGGTAGAATGTCCCATCTTTTGGTGAAATCAGTCTGACTCTCGTGGAGTAAAGCAGTTGGCCACGAGCTTTCATACAAAATGTCGGACATCCTATGGATGAGCATGACGGATTGATAATCGCGGATTCGCCGGCTCCAACGGCCTCAACCATTTTGAGACAAAGGATGATGCTGACGGAGTTAATGACTTGATTATGAAGACGAGAGAAATGAAGCCCCGGTAAACAATGCAAACAAAGATTGCCACGTCAAACAAAAACCTGGGTGATACTGACTTTTTTTTTTTGCAGGGAGGGGAACATATAATTTTCTTAAGACAAAAATTGTTTTGGATGATTTTGACCAGTCAAAAACACTCGCAAGTTTAATATCTTGCTGCCTCTTTGCAAACTGAAAGGGTTGGATCAACGTCGGTTTTCTCACAGTATAAACTATCCTGATCTAGGGAACCACTTTGAACTAAGACCATGACAGCAACCAACAATTATGAAAACGGAGGTAGCATAAAGCATAAAGTATCCCTGTACGATGAATCGGCTCCTAGGACGTACCCACGATCGAAAGAAGCGTGGCATACCTCATGGCAGCTGACTTGGGTGGATGCTTTGATATGAACATGTAGGGTCGGTCGTTCAAAGCTTGGAAATACGGTCAGCATACACCAGTTTGGTCCGGTTCTAGACTGAATGAAGAAAAGAAAATGCTACTGGAGTATGTGCAAACCCTTGTGCTCGACCAAGTAGCTAGTCAGAATAATAACTCTCATCTAAGAGTATCACCAAGTAGCTAGTCAGAATAATAACTCTCATCTAAGAGTATCTCCAACGAACATATCAAAAAACGCCATTTTAACAAGTACAGAACGGTTTCGCGTGCTCCAGCAAAAATAAAAAAGTCAGGCACGCGAAAGATGGATGCACGTGCGGGAAAAAGCGGACGGGCGCGCGTGCCTAGAAAATGCAGCACCTGCCACGCGTCCTTCTACCGAATCAGTCGCCCCCTCGTCTCGTCACGCGCCCTCCCTTGCCTCGTCACGCGCCCCTCTGCCTCTTTTTTCGCCTCGCCGCCGTCACGTCACCATGCCACCGCGCCGCCGGATAACTTTGGGCTACTCGCCGTCCGCGCGCGCCCCTCTGGGACGTTCTACGTCGAGATCCGATCCGGTGACACACGCCTCGGCATCGACATGTTCGAGACCGTCAACGAGGCCGCCCGTGCGTACGACGCGGCGGCATGTCGCCTCAACAGGCATCGAAGGAAGATGAATTTCTTCGAGATGATGACGATGGAGTGGGCGCAGAACGTCACGTCTCGTCCACGGGTTGTCACCGACGAGGACCGTTGCAGAAACCGAAGGCGGGGGCGCCGCCTCAGCATTGCTGAGATGGAGGAGCATGCCATAGCGGAGTGGCGCCGACAGTTTTCGCAGGACATCCTCGACGAGCGCGAATTCTTCGCGCGAAGGAGGGCGGAGCAAGCCACCTATCGTGAAGATAGGCGTACGTGGAAGCAAGCCGCACTCTTTCAGATGGAGCTGAAGGAAGCGTCGACTTGGTCCTCCCATGATGAACGTTGTGCTGACGGCTTCATCACGACAGAGGAACCGGACACCGGCGCGTCGGAGTCCGACGACGACGATGAAGAGTAGTTTTTTATCCTTTTTTATCTATGTTATGTAGTTTTTTTATCTATCTAGGCTATCTGTGCAATTATGTTATGTATCTTTTAAAATATTCTATGCGCTAAATTTTGCTTGGTGCACGCTCTAAACTAAATTTCTAGAACAAGTACAATTGTATAACCAGCTGCTGGCTATAAGCCATTGTCATGTCATCTATAACCATCTTATAGCCAACATGTACAATAGTTCATTGCAAAAGTGTACTACTTCTTTATTATATGGTCCACCTTTCATACTCACAAAATGCGTAGGAGCACGTGATAGAGCTGGCTCTTAGCTAAGAGCCCGCTTACCTTCTCTCTCCTCTTCTCTTTCCTCTAACTAAATAAAAATATATTAGTTTATTCCTTATAGCCAGCTGACTCAACTTTATTGTACTTGCTCTTAGAGCAAGTATAATAAGGTACAGTCAGCAGGCTGTAAGAATTAAAATACTATATTTTTAATGAGTTGGATGAGAGAGAAGAGGAGAGAGAAGGGAAGCGGACTCTTCGTGAAGAGCCAGCTCTAGCACGTGCTCCTAGATGCTTTGTGAGAATGTATGGTGGGCCATTTATGATAAAAGTAGTACTTTTTTATATCTAACTATTGTACAAGTTAGCTATAAGATGGCTTATACACAGCAGTTGGCTATACTATTAACCATGCTCTTATGCGGCACGCGTTGGACTCTTGTTGGATATGCTCCAAACAAAGCTGCCGATGACCATTTTGTCGTCCGGTAGAAACGCACGCGCACACACCATAGAATCTTCCGACCTGGTGCGACTATATACACGTATGAATGGATACTGTTTAAGCCAAGAGATCAGAAGGTCGACCGCGAATGGCAAATAAAAGACGGGGATCATGTGGATGCGCCGCTGCTGGCGACTTGACTTTGATTGTGCACGTCCGTACGTCCGTACGAAAATATGTAAGGCGTGCGATCATGCACGCATGCCAGACCAAGGCGGGTGATCATCCTGGATACATGATTGTCTTATATTGTAATTGGGGGCGAAAACGAGTTAATTGAAACATCAACATTAAAGATTAAGGTTGTAGAAACCACAAGTTTACGGAATTGTTGCTAAAAACATTAATTTTCAGGCTTTTTTTTTTGTTGCAAAAAACACTTGTCGATGACTTAGACCATTTTAAGCACGATTATGACAGTCGGGTCCCGTTGAACAGGGTCTAGTGGCATGACATAATGAATCACAAAATAGACAAAATAACAAAGACCAAAGTGTAAAAAGACCACTTGTCGCCGGCTGCCTCGAGGAAGAACCAGCGGCACCCTCGTCGTTGACTTGGCCGTCCGGCCGAGATGCTGGGCATGGCGGTGGTCGTCCGTGCTCGTGCTCCCCAGGCGCGTCGGTGACCAGAGAAGGAGCGGCGGCAGACACGAGCAGGCGCGGCGGCGGCACTCGCGACGGTAAACGTCCGTGCTCGACTGCTCGTGCTCCTTAGGCCCATCGCCGGGCGAGGAAGGAGCAACGACGGGCGCGAGAAGGTGTGGCGACATGCACGGCAACAGCGGCGGCGGCGGTCTCGAACAGTGGCGGCAGGCATGAGCGCGCGGCGACAGGCACGGCGGCAGGCACGAGCGCGTGGCGACAGGCGCAACCAGCCGCAGCAACAGGCGGGCGCAAGCGCGCGGGAGCATGCACAACGGCGTGTGCGAGCGTGTGGCGGCGGGCTCGAGTTGTCGCGGCAGAGGGCGCGTGCTGGTGTCGTCCGACGCTCACCGGAGGAATCCCACCAGACCGATGGGAGAAGGACCCGATTGTTTTTTTTTCTAGGATTAAGGACCCGATTGCTTTTTTCCACATGTATTTTTGCAAAATAAAATCGTGACCGGATGTAATTGGCTTTTGTTTTTGCCACATCACCCTGTTCAGCGGGACCCACCTGTCATAATCACGCTTAAAATGGTCTAAGTCATCAACTAGTGTTTTTTGCAAAAAAATTAGCCTCAGAATTAGTGTTTTTGGACACAATTTCGTAGATTTGTGATTTCTGCAATCCTAACCTTCAATGTTGATGTTTTCTGTAATTAACTCATGCGAAAAAAGATATGATATAGAAGGGGAGTGTTGTAATACTTTATCCTACCATTTTTGTACGTCAATTTTTTTGTACTTTCCATCCAATCTTCGTTCCCTTTTTCTCGGTCCGTGCTTCACTTCGTTCGGGTTTTATACATTACTAGCAAAAGGCCCGTGCATTGCAACGGAAAAAAAATATCACACGCTTTTAGTTTTTGTAATCATTTTGATTTATTAAAATAATAAGCTAACTAACTAATGTAGTAAGTCCTATCTTATTTTGTTGAAAAATCAACCCGTCCATTGTCAATTCCATCATGATGAGAAATTGAGCGGGACAAGCAAAGAAAACAAAGAGGCCACCTGAATTGATCAATGGACTGTTATCTTATTTCACTCATGGGGTAGAGAATGTGGAATCAGATGACAAACTGAAGGTGGTGTTCCATTCTCTCTCTCTACAACAATGCAATCTTACATTAAATACATTCATTCATCAGCAAACAAATTCCCACAAATTTTTTTTCTTGCCGGTGCTTGGCACACGGTTGGAGGCATGGGGAGGGGATCTCACCAGATGATGAGTTCCTGCCAGAGGAGGGGATACATTGAGGGGAGCAAGGGTTAGACGCCTCTATCTGGCCATAAGGAGTCGTCGTTGACGCGCCATAACCTCGGAGTTCCCCGTGTGAGCCATGGAGGCCCGCCTCCACCTGCAAGTACTTCGCTCCGTCGTGCCTTATCCGCGCGCCACCGCCGTTCTGCATCTAGCGGACGCATCATCCCAAGTCGCTGTAGCTATCGTATTGATTTGATCCAGAAGCTGTGCCCGAGCGCCGAAACGGGGGCAGCAAGCAGGGAGAGGTACGACCGCGGAGGCGGGTGGGTTGAGATCGACAGCAGTGGTGGTTGAGGTCGGCCGCGGCGGCGAGTGGTGTGGCAGCGGCCTGGGCACAGGCCAGGGTGGACCAGGGTCGACGCGATGCGCTCGAGCGTCGCAACGGGGGCAGTGAGCGGGGAGAGGTACAGCCGCGGAGGCGGGTGGGTTGAGATCGGCAGCGGTGGAGGTTGAGGTCGGCCGCGGCGGCGAGTGGTGTGGCGGCGGCCTGGGCACAGGCCAGGGTGGCCTAGGGTCGACGGGAGGAGACGATGCGTACGGGTATAATTTTTGCAGCGAATCGTTTTTTCCTTTTGCGTTGCAGATAAATGATGGAGTGCGGGTTGAATAACAAAAATTACACGGGCTTTTTAAAAAAAATATCGTGGTGGGTTTTTCGACGGAAGCAATAGCCGCTTTATTATTAGGTATAGACTAGCAAAAGGACCCGTGCGTTGCAACGAAAGAAAAACAATTATAATCTCCAATGGTGCTGCTCATATTATGTCTTTAAAATTTTAGGACATTTCTTAAAATGCATGAACATTTTTTAAATTAGCAAACACTTTTTTTCAATTGAACTCAAAAAATAACACACAATTTTTTTCAAAATTATGGACTTTTATTGTTTTCGCCAACATTGTTCTCAAAATTATGAACATTTTTCTGAATATGCGAATATTTTTACAAAAATCCTGAGCATTTTTTGAATTCACAAACGTTTTATATTTTCTTCACATTTTTATTTCAAAATTCCCAGTTTTATAAATTGCAAAAGTTTTTCAAAGTTCTAAATTATTTAAACTAAAAATGCAACAGAAAAATGAAAATCAAAAATGAGAATAAAAACAGAGGCACGAACTGTTTTTAAGATTTTTACACGGACTTTTGTTTAAAATCGTTGACTTTTTTATTTTATGGACATTTTCTCAAAGTATTAACATTTTTTATATGCAAACATTTTTCAAAACTCCCGAGTAGTTTTTGAATTCACAAAAAAATATGTTTTTTTGAATATTTTATTTCATAATTCTCAGTTTCTTAAAATTGAGAAAAGTTGTTTGAAGTTCTAAATTATTTAAAGTAGAAAAACAAAATGGAACTGAAAATAAAAATAAAAAACTAAACAAAAGAACAGGCGCCCACGCATGGCCCGGCCAAACAGGTGTGCTGCATCTTTTTCCAACACCGAGAGCGTAATATAGGAGGTGCCTACATGGGCCGGCCCAGTTTGGAGATTTTTCTGTTTGAAACGTTTTTTATGACTTATAGGTGACATTGGTGGGTAATTTTAGTCAACTTTAAGGGTAATTTGAATGACGTACGGAAGAAGCACTATTTGCTTTATTATTAGGTATAGACTAGCAAAAGGGCCCGTACGTTGCAACGGGAGAAAAATAATTATAATCTTCAAGGATGCTGATCATATTACGTCCTTAAAATTTTAGGACATTTCTTGAAATGCATGAACATTTTTTGAATTAGCAAACATTTTTTCAATTGCACTCAAAAAATAATACACAAACTTTTTTCTCAAAATCATGGACTTTTATTGTTTTCACCAACATTGTTCTCAAAATTATGAACATTTTTCTGAATATGGGAATGCTTTTACAAATATCCCGAGCATTTTTTGAATTCACAAATATTTTATGTTTTCTTCAAAATTCTATTTCAAAATTCTCAGTTTTATAAGTTGCAAAAGTTTTTCAAAAGTCGATATTATTTAAATTTAAAAAAATGGAACAGAAAATGAAAATAAAAAATGAGACTAAAAAGAGAGGCACGAAATGTTTTTAAGATTTTTACACGGACTTTTGTTTAAAATTATCGACTTTTTCATTTTACAGACATTTTCTAAAAATTTAAGCATTTTTTGTATATGCAAACATTTTTTAAAACTCGTGATTAGTTTTTTGAATTCTCAAAAAAATGTTTTTTTAATATTTTATTTCAAAGTTCTCAGTTTCTTAAATTTAAGAAAAGTTATTTGAAGTTCTAAATTATTTAAAGTAGAAAAAATGGAACTGAAAAGTAAAAAAAAAGCTAAACCAAAAGAACAGGCGGCCACGCATGGGCCGGCCCAAATAGGTGTGCTGCATCTTTTTGCAATGCGGAGGGCGTAATATAGGAGGTGCCTACATGGGTCTGCCCAGTCCGGAGATTTTTCTGTTTGAAACGTTTTCAATGACTTATAAGTGGTAATTGTGGGTAATTTTCATCAACTTTATGGGCAATGTTAATGACGGACGACAGAAGCACTAATTGCTTTATTAGTAGGTAAAGATTCATGTCCACCTTCTTCTTCGCCATTTGATGTGTTGCTGTGTCATGTTCCAATACTTTTGTTTGTCCCATCATATGTTTTTGCCCTTCCACTCCTTTCATGTTATTGTTCGTCAATTCACTTTATATCCGTCCAACTATCATTGTCCTCCTGTTCTCTCACATTCTAAATTCTTGCCATGATTCTCCAGATTGCAAATTCATTGACTCTTTATTCCACTTCCTTATTGTGGTATGACACATTATGCCATCTTGCACGTAATCGTCGTTCTATTTTAACCTTTTATAGTTACATATACCACTGCAATTAAATTCTTCCACCCGCATTGTCTTCTTTCATTTGATTATATTCTTACTCATAAATTATTAGATCTTGTTTTCTTAAGTTACATTGTATGATACTTGTTTTTCTTATTTTCTATTTTATACCGCTTTAACTCTTAATTTTTGTCCGTTGAAACTTGCCAAACCGAAAGAATCATGTCTGATTTCTTCGTTTCACGCCTCTTATGACAGACCGATGAGACTAAATCAAAATATAAGCTAGCAAGGTGGCACATAATCTGCACACCGAAGGGACAAAAGGGTTTGGGTATAAAAAACGTTGAGATAAAAAACACATGCTTACTTAACAAATGGTTATACAGATTAGAGGACGAGACTTTCTCTAGAGGACGAGGACGTTTGGATATAGTTATTGCGTAACAAATACCTACACTTCAAGAGCCTCTCCGAAGTAACGACACAACTGAATGACTCACCTTTTTGGAAGGGGTTAAGAGCATCTCCAACAGTCACATCAAAAACAGGCCCGCGTGCTAAAACGCCGTTTTAGCGTGCGCAGGAGTGTTTCGCGCGCTCCAGCGAAAACGGGAAAGTCAGGCGCACGGAAAATGGATGCGCGTGCGGTGAAAAAGCGGCGAGCGCACGCTAGATTTGGGGCGCGGCGTCCAGCGCGCCTATAAAATGCAGCGCCCGCCACGCGCCCTTCCACCGAATTAGTCGCCCCCTCGTCTTGCCACACGCCCTCCCTCGCCTCGCCACGCGCCCGTCTGCCTCTTTTCTGGCCTCGTCGCCGGGGAACTTTGGGCTACCGCGACGTCCGCGCGTGCCCCTCTGGCACGTTCTACACCGAGATCCGATTCGGCGACATGCGCCTCGGCCTCGGCATGTTCGAGACCGCCCACGAGGCCGCCCGTGCGTACGATGCGGCGGTGGCGGCGTGGCGCTTCAAGAGGCCTCGATGGGAGATGAATTTCCCCGTGGTGATGACGATGGAGTGGGCGCAGAGTGTTGCGCCTCGTCCACGAGTTGTCACCAAAGAGGAACGTCATCGGAACCGGAGGCGGGAGCGCCACCTCAGCATTGCTGAGATGGACGAGCATGCCATGGCGGAGTGGCGCCGATAGTTACCGCATGGCATCCTCAACGAGCGCGAATTCTTCGCGCAAAGGAAGGCGGAGAGGGTGGAGAGTGTTGGCTAACGTAGTATAAATTCAAAATTTTCCTACGCCATATTCAGATCTTCCTATGGAGAGACCAGCAACGAGAGAGGGGTGAGTGCATCTTCATACCTTTGAAGATCGCTAAGCGGAAATGTTGCTAGAACACGGTTGATGGAGTCGTACTCACGGCGATTCAGATCGCGGTGTAATTCCGATCTAGTGCCGAACCACGGCACCTCCGCGTTCAACACACGTGCAGCCCGGTGACGTCTCCCGCACCTTGATCCAGCAAGGAGGAGGGAGAGGTTGGGGAAGATCTCCGGCAGCACGATGGCGTGTTGTCGATCGAGAGACGAGGTCTCCCGGCAGGGCTTCGCCAAGCACCGTGGGAGAGGAGGAAGAAAAAGAGCAGGGCTGCGCCGAGAGAGAGAGAGATGGAAAACCGTATCTCCAAAGGCCAAAACCCCCACTATATATAGGGGGAAGGGAGGGTTGGCGCCCCCTTTAGGGTTTCCCCCCTTGAGGGGGGGGGGGTCGGCTGCCCTAGATGGGAGAGGGGGGCAGCGGCCAGGGAGGAGGGGGGGTGGCACACCCCTAGGTGGGCCTTAGGCCCACCAGCGCCTAGGGTTTCCCCTCCCTCCCTCTCTGGTGCGCCTGGGCTGAGTGTGTGTGTGTGGGGGGGGGGCACCAGCCCACCTAGGGGTTGGTTCCCTCCCGCACTTGGCCCATGTAGCCTTCCGGGGCTTGTGGCCCCTCCCGGTGGGCCTCCGGAACCCTTCCGGTGGTCCCGACACTTTGTCGGTGGTGCCCGAAACATTTCTGGCGTCCAAACCCATCCATCCTATATATCAATCTTTACCTCCGGACCATTCCGGAGCTCCTCTTGATGTCCGGGATCTCATTCGGGACTCCGAACAACCTTCGGTAACCTTGTATAACAATTCCCTATAACCCTACCGTCATCGAACCTTAAGTGTGTAGACCCTACGGGTTCGGGAATCATGCAGGCATGACCGAGACACTCTCCGACCAATAACCATCAGCGAGATCTGGATACCCATGGTGTCTCCCACATGTTCCATGATGATCTCATCGGATGAACCACGATGTCAAGGATTCAATCAATCCCGTATACAATTCCCTTTGTCTGTCGGTATAGAACTTGCCCGAGATTCGATCGTCGGTATACCTATACCTTGTTCAATCTCGTTACCGGTAAGTCTCTTTACTCGTTCCGTAGCACATCATCCCTCGACTAACTCCTTAGTCACACTGAGCTCATTATGATGATGTTCTACCGAGTGGGCCCAGAGATACCTCTCCGTCACACGGAGTGACAAATCCCGATCTCGATTTGTACCAGCCCAATAGACACTTTCGGAGATACCCGTAGTGCACCTTTATAGTCACCCAGTTACGTTGTGACGTTTGACACACCCAAAGCACTCCTGCGGTATCCGGGAGTTACACAATCTCACGGTCGAAGGAAAAGATACTTGACATTAGAAAAGCTTTAAGATACGAACAATACGATCTAGTGCTATGCTTAGGAATGGGTCTTGTCCATCACATCATTCTTCCAATGATGTGATCCCGTTATCAATGACATCGAATGTCCATGATCAGGAAACCATGATCATCTATTGATCAACGAGCTAGCCAATCTAGATGCTTGCTAGGGACACATTGTGATCTATTTATTCACACATGTATTACTGTTTCGTGTTAATACAATTATAGCATGAACAATAGACGATTATCATGAACAAGGAAATATGATAATAACCATTTTATTATTGCCTCTAGGGCATATTTCCAACAGTCTCCCACTTGCACTAGAGTCAATAATCTAGTTACATTGTGATGTATCGAACACCCATAGTATTGTGGTGTTGATCATGTTTTGCTCGAGGAAGAGGTTTAGTCAACGGGTCTGCAATATTCAGATCTGTGTGAACTTTACAAGTATCTATTACTCCACTCTGGACATGGTCTTGGATGGAGTTGTAGCGGCGTTTGATGTGCTTGGTCTTCCGGTGAAACCTGGGCTCCTTGGCTATGGCAATGGCCCCAGTGTTATCACAGAAGAGTGTCATCGGACCCGACGCGCTTGGGACCACTCCAAGATCGGTGATGAGCTCCTTCATCCAAATCCCTTCATGAGCCGCTTCTGAAGCAGCTATGTACTCCGCTTCACATGTAGATGCTGCCACGACTTCTTGCTTGCTGCTGCACCAGCTCATTGCCCCGCCATTCAAAACATACACGTATCCGGTCTGTGACTTAGAGTCATCCGGATATGTGTTGAAGCTAGCATCGACGTAACCCTTTACGACGAGCTCTTCATCACCTCCATAAACGAGAAACATCTCCTTAGTCCTCTTCAGGTACTTAAGGATATTCTTGACCGCTGTCCAGTGTTCCATACCGGGATCACTTTGGTACCTCCCTACCAAACTTATGGCAAGGTTTATATCAGGTCTGGTACACAACATGGCATACATTAGAGAGCCTACGGCTGAAGCATAGGGGACATTACTCATCTTCTTTCTATCTACTGCCGTGGTCGGTGACTGAGCCTTACTCAATCTCATACCTTGCAAAACTGGCAAGAACCCCTTCTTTGAGTTTTCCATATTGAACTTCTTCAATATCTTGTCAAGGTATGTACTTTGCGAAAGACCTATGAGGCGTCTCGATCTATCTCTATAGATCTTGATGCCTAATATGTATGCAGCTTCTCCAAGGCCCTTCATTGAAAAACTCTTGTTCAAATAGGCCTTTATGCTCTCCAACAACTCTATATTATTCCCCATCAATAATATGTCATCCACATATAGTATGAGGAAAGCTACAGAGCTCCCACTCACTTTCTTGTACAGACAGGCTTCTCCATAAACCTGTATGAACCCAAACGCTTTAATCACCTCATTAAAGCGAATGTTCAAACTCCGAGATGCTTGCACCAACCCATAGATGGAGCGCTGGAGCTTGCATACCTTGTTAGCACTCTTAGGGTCAACAAAACCTTCTGGTTGCATCATATACAACTCTTCCTTAAGATACCCGTTAAGGAACGCTGGTTTGACGTCCATTTGCCAAATTTCATAATCATGAAAAGCGGCAATTGCTAACATGATTCGGACTGACTTCAACTTCTCTACGGGAGAGAAAGTCTCATCGTAGTCAACTCCTTGAATTTGTTGAAAACCCTTTGCGACAAGTCGAGCTTTGTAAACGGTCACATTACGGTTTGCATCAGTCTTCTTCTTAAAGATCGATTTATTTTGTATGGCTTGCCGATCATGGGGCAAGTCCACCAAAGCCCATACTTTGTTCTCATACATGGATCCTATCTCGGATTTCATAGCCTCAAGCCATTTGTTGGAATCCGGGCCCGCCATTGCTTCTTCATAGTTTGAAGATTCACCGTTGTCTAACAACATGATTTTCATCACAGGGTTGCCATACCACTCTGGTGCGGATCGTACCCTTGTGGACCTTCGTGGTTCAGTAGTAACTTGATCCGAAGCTTCATGATCATCATCATTATCTTCCTCTTCAGTTGGCGTAGGGGCCACAGGAACAATTTCCCGCGCCGTGCTACTCTCCGTTTCGAGAGGGGGTGTAATTAACTCATCAAGTTCTACTTTCCTCCCACTTACTTCTTTCGAGAGAAACTCTTTCTCTAGAAAGGATCCTTTCTTGGCAACAAAGGTTTTACCTTCGGATCTAATATAGAAGGTATACCCAATAGTTTCCTTAGGGTATCCTATGAATATGCATTTCTCCGCTTTGGGTTCGAGATTTTCTGGTTGAAGTTTCTTCACATAAGCATCGCAGCCCCAAACTTTGAGAAATGACAGCTTAGGTTTCTTGCCAAACCATAACTCATACGGCGTCGTCTCAACGGATTTAGATGGTGCCCTATTTAAAGAGAATGCTGCAGTTTCTAATGCGTATCCCCAAAATGATAGCGGTAAGTCGGTAAGAGACATCATAGATCGTACCATATCTAATAAAGTGCGATTACGACGTTCAGACACTCTGTTGCGGTGCGGTGTGCCAGGCGGCGTCAGTTGTGTAACAATTCCACACTTCCTTAGGTGTGTGCCAAACTCGTGACTCAAATATTCTCCTCCACGATCAGATCGTAGACACTTAATTTTTCTGTCACGTTGATTCTCCACCTCACTCTGAAATTCCTTGAACTTTTCAAACGTCTCAGATTTGTGCTTCTTCAAGTAGATATACCCATACCTACTCAAATCATCGGTGAGAGTGAGAACATAACGGTAGCCACCGCGAGCTTCAACGTTCATTGGACCACACACATGAGTATGTATTATTTCCAATAAGTCGGTCACTCTCTCCATTATTCCTGAGAATGGAGTCTTAGTCATCTTGCCCATGAGGCACAGTTCGCATGTGTCAAATGATTCAAAGTCAAGAGACTCTAATAGTCCATCAGTATGGAGCTTCTTCATGCGCTTAACATCGATATGACCAAGGCGGCAGTGCCACAAGTATGTGGGACTATCATTATCAACTTTACATCTTTTGGTACTCACACTATGAATATGTGTAACGTCACGATCGAGATTCATCAAGAATAAACCATTCACAAGCGGAGCATGACCATAAAACATATCACTCATATAAATAGAACAACCATTATTCTCTCACATAAATGAGTAGCCGTCTTGCATTAAGCAAGACTCTGATACAATATTCATGCTCAAAGATGGTACTAAATAACAATTATTAAGGTTTAAAACTAATCCCGACGGTAGATGTAGAGGCAGCGTGCCGACGGCGATCACATCGACCTTGGAGCCATTCCCGACGCGCATCGTCACCTCGTCCTTGGCCACTCTCCGCTTATTCCGCAGTTCCTTCTTTGAGTTGCAAATGTGAGCAACAACACCAGTATCAAATACCCAGGAGCTACTACGAGCGCTGGTAAGGTACACATCGATAACATGTATATCACATATACCTTTAACGTTGCCGGCCTTCTTGTCCACTAAGTATTTGGGGCAGTTCCGCTTCCAGTGACCTTTTCCCTTGCAATAGAAGCACTCAGTCTCAGGCTTGGGTCCATTCTTTTTTTCTTCCCGGTATCTGGCTTACCGGGCGCGGCATCGGCTTTGTCGTCTTTCTTGAAGTTCTTCTTACCCTTGCCCTTCTTAAAACTGGTGGTCTTATTGACCATCAACACTTGATGCTCTTTCTTGATTTCTACTTCTGCAGATATCAGCATCGAGTACAACTCGGGAATGGTCTTTTCCATCCCTTACATGTTGTAGTTCAGCACAAAATCCTTGTAGCTTGGTGGGAGAGACTGGAGGATTCTGTCAATTATAGCGTCATCCAGAAGTTCGACTCCAAGCGAAGTTAGACGACCGTGTAACCCAGACATTTTGAGTATATGCTCACTAACAGAACTGTTCTCCTCCATCTTACAGCTAAAGAACTTGTCGGAAACTTCATATCTCTCGACACATGCATGAGCTTGAAAAACTAGTTTCAGCTCCTAGAACATCTCATATGCTCCGTGTTGCTCAAAACGCCATTGGAGCCCCGTTTCCAAACTGTATAACATGCCACACCTAACCAGAGAGTAGTCATCACTCCGCGTCTGCGAGACGTTCTGAATGTCCTGGGCCGCTGCGGGAGCAGGAGGGTCACCTAGTGGTGCATTAAGGACATAAGCCTTTTTAGCTGCTTCGAGGATGAGCTTCAAGTTGCGGACCCAGTCCTCATAGTTGCTACCATCATCTTTCAGCTTGTTCTTCTCTAGGAATGCGTTGAAATTGAGGTTGACAGGTGCGTTGGCCATTGGATCTACAATATTTGTAAAGACAACATTTAGGCTAAGTTCATGACAATTAAGTCCATTTAATCAAATTAAGTGTGAACTCCCACTTAAATCGACATCCCTCTAGTCATCTAAGTGATACATGATCCATGTTGATTAACCCGTGTCCGATCATCACGTGAGACGGACTAGTCGTCATGGTGAGCAACTACATCCTGATCGTATTCAATCATACGACTCATGTTCGACCTTTCGGTCTCTTGTATTCGAGGTCATGTATGTACATGCTAAGCTTGTCGAGTCAACCTAAGTGTTTCGCGTGTGTAAATCTGGCTTACACCCGTTCTATGCAAACGTTAGAATCTATCACACCCGATCATCACGTGGTGCTTCGAGACAACGATCCTTCGCAACGGTGTACACTTAGGGGAATACATTCTCGAAATTTTATTAGGGATCGTCTTATTATGCTACCGTCGTTCTAAGCAATAAGATGAAAAACATGATAAACATCACATGCAATCATATAGTGACATGATATGGCCATTATCATCTTTGCTCTTTCGATCTCCATCTTCGGTCATCGCATGATCATCATTTTCACCGGCGTGACACCATGATCTCCATCATCGTGTCTCCACGAAGTCGTCACGCCAACTACTACTACTACTACTACTACTACTACTACTACTACTACTACTACTACTACTACTACTACTACTACTACTACTACACTAACCGTTAGCAATGAAGTAAAAGTAGTAAACACATGGCGTTGCATCTCATACAATAAATTAACACAACTCCTATGGCTCCTGTCGGTTGTCATACTCAACGACATGCAACTCGTGAATCCTATTAAAATAACTTGATCATCTCATACATCACACATGTAACATCACAACTTTGGCCATATCACATCACACGTCAAACCCTTCAAAAACAAGTTAGACGTACTCTAATTGTTGTTGCAAGTTTTACGTGGCTGATTTGGGTTTCTAGCAAGAACGCCTTCTTACGTACGTGACAACCACAACGATGATATGCCAAAGCTATTTACCCTTCATAAGGACCCTTTTCATCAAATCCAATCCGACTAGAGTGGGAGAGACAGACACCCGCTAGCCACCTTTATGCACGGTGTGCATGTTGGCCGGTGGAACCTGTCTCACGTAAGCGTACGTGTAAGGTCGGTCCGAGCCGCTTCATCCCACAATACCGCCGGAAAAGAATAAGACTAGTAGCAGCAAGCAATTGACAAATCAGTGCCCACAACCTTTTGTGTTCTACTCGTGCATAGAATCTACGCATAGAAAACCTGGCTCGGATGCCACCGTTGGGTAACGTAGCATAAATTCAAAATTTTCCTACGCCATATTCAGACCTTCCTATGGAGAGACCAGAAACGAGAGAGGGGTGAGTGCATCTTCATACCTTTTAAGATCGCTAAGCGGAAGCGCTGCTAGAACGCGGTTGATGGAGTCGTACTCGCGGCGATTCAGATCGCGGTGTAATTCCGATCTAGTGCCGAACCACGGCACCTCCGCGTTCAACACAGGTGCAGCCCGGTGACGTCTCCCGCACCTTGATCCAGCAAGGACGAGTGAGAAGTTGGGGAAGATCTCCGGCAGCACGACGGCGTGGTGTCGATGGAGAGACGAGGTCTCCCGGCAGGGCTTCGCCAAGCACCGTGGGAGAGGAGGAATAAGAAGAGCAGGGCTGCGCCAAGAGAGAGATGGAAAACTGTATCTCCAAAGGCCAAAACCCCAGTATATATAGGGGGAAGGGAGGGGTGGCGCCCCCTTTAGGGTTTCCCCCCTTGAGGGGGGGGGGGGGGCAGCCCTAGATGGGAGAGGGGGGCGGCGGCCAGGGAGGAGAGGGGGTGGCGCACCCCTAGGTGGGCCTTAGGCCCACCAGCGCCTAGGGTTTCCCCTCCCTCCCTCTCTGGTGCGCCTGGGCTGAGTGTGGGGGGGGGAGGAAGGGGGGCGCACCAGCCCACCTAGGGGCTGGTTCCCTCCCGCACTTGGCCCATGTAGACTTCCAGGGCTTGTGGCCCCTCCCGGTGGGCCTCCGGAACCCTTCCGATGGTCCCAACACTTTGCCGGTGGTGCCCAAAACATTTCCGGCGTCCAAACCCATCCATCCTATATATCAATCTTTATCTCCGGACCATTCCGGAGCTCCTCGTGACGTCCGAGATCTCATCCGGGACTCCGAACAACCTTCGGTAACCTTGTATAACAATTCCCTATAACCCTAGCATCATCGAACCTTAAGTGTGTGGACCCTACGCGTTCGGGAATCATGCAGACATGACCGAGACACTCTCCGGCCAATAACCATCAGCGGGATCTGGATACCCATAGTGGCTCCCACATGTTCCATGATTATCTCATGGGACGAACCAGGATGTCAAGGATTCAGTCAATCCCGTATACAATTCCCTTTGTTTGTATGTATAGAACTTGCCCGAGATTCGATCGTCGGTATACCTATACCTTGTTCAATCTCGTTACTGGTAAGTCTCTTTAGTCGTTCCATAGCACATCATCCCGTGACTAACTCCTTAGTCACACTGAGCTCATTATGATGATGTTCTACCGAGTGGGCCCAGAGATACCTCTCCGTCACACGGAGTGACAAATCCCGATCTCGATTCGTACCAACCCAACAGACACTTTTGGAGATACCCGTAGTGCACCTTTATAGTCACCCAGTTATGTTGTGACGTTTGATACACCCAAAGCACTCCTACGGTATCCGGGAGTTGCACAATCTCACGGTCGAAGGAAAAGATACAAACAATACGATCTAGTGCTATGCTTAGGAATGGGTCTTGTCCATCACATCATTCTCCCAATGATGTGATCCCATTATCAATGACATCCAATGTCCATGATCAGGAAACCATGATCATCTATTGATCAACGAGCTAGCCAATCTAGAGGCTTGCTAGGGACATATTGTGATCTATTTATTCACACATGTATTACTGTTTCCTGTCAATACAATTATAGCATGAAAAATAGACGAATATCATGAACAAGGAAATATGATAATAACCATTTTATTATTGCCTCTAGGGCATATTTCCAACAAAGAGGAGGGCAGAGCAAGCCGCCTATCGTGAAGATAGGCGTACGCGGAAGCAAGCCGCACTCTTCCAGATGGAGCTGAAGGAAGGTTACTATATCACATAAAACGACAATTCGTGCATGCATTGTATTTTTTCAATTTTTTTAATTAGTTATGCTAATTTGAATGTTGGTCAAACCTCAGAAAACCCCATTGATCGTCTCAAAACCACGCTAACCCTAGCATTGAACTACATTCGTTCGATCATACCCTAGCGCCGAACTACATCCATTCGATCATACCCTAGCGCCGAAGTAATGCCGTTCGATCATACCCTAGCGCCGAACTATAGCCGTTCGATCATACCCTAGCGGTGCTGAAGGAAATTCCGTGTCCAAGCGCTGCCGCTGACTAGTGGGTCCGGCTGCCCCAATGACACGTGGGTCCATAAGCTCGCTCACCATTGCCTCTTCTTTCCCCCAACAAACAGAGCACTCATTCTTCTTCTTCTCCCGGTGCTCGCTCACCATTTCCTCCCCTTCCCCCCACCCATTCTTCTTCTTCTTCTCGAGCTACGCAGTGTGCAGAAACGCCGGCCAATGAGAGATCTCGAGCTCTACATCAACCTCCAACCCCTCATGGCCATGGTATGGTGAAGTGACGCTGACGTGATGTACGGATTGCCCACGCATCAGGCCACTGGTACGTCGTGTTACTCGGAAAAAGGAGAATGGGAACAAAGGGCGCGAGTTTGTGACATGCGAGAGCATGCCAGAGGTGGGGAAGGTAAGATCTCTCCAGATTTGTCCAGATTTGTTTCTGTTGCTCATATTTGGGATTTAGGATTCATGTTTACCTTTTTAGGACCTGCCTCCATTCAACCATTTTGAGTGGATGGATGAATACATTGAGATGCTTCAAATGGAGGGCTTAATTGATTCGACAGGGGCAGCAAAGATGGTGCTCGATCCGCGGTTAGCTCGGAAGACGACATGGGCTGCTGAGATTTTGCTCTATGACAGCGTCACTCGGACGATGGGGGATGCAGAACTCAAAGGGGAACTGAAGAAGTTGAACAATCACTTAAGGCAGATGAATGATCTGACGAAGCAGGCTAATCTGGTAGCTGCAACATTTTATTTGTGTATAGTTCCTCTAGGATTTGTTTACTTTCTTATCATAAGTCATTAGAGATTATTAAATGTAACTTATTGTGACTAATGTGATGGATCAATTATTTGTGTAGCTTAATCCATGTAAGCTTAATGTGATGGATCATATGCTAAGTATTGTTATTAGATGTAACTAACTCACCCAAGAATCTAACTCTAACCTCTAATCGAGTTAGAGTATCCAAACATGGCCTAATTAATGCGAGTGTATTTCCCTCGTTTTTTGGGGCCTATTTTTCTTGGCTTCATACACTCTCTTTGTCTCGGACCGAAATGACCATAGTTTTCTTGAGTCGATCGTGCACAATGCCGAGTAGACATCCTTTATCTGGTTAACCCTCCTATTTAACTTGTAAAAGAATAGAAAATCATTTCATTACTGTCAGTAAATGCTAAAATTTTGCGAATGAAATTTGTATTACTCAAGTGGTACAACCACGGTTCGTATTACAAAGATCAATAGCCTCTCACAAGCGAGAGTTAAGCAATACGATAGTTCTACTCTCAGTTCTAGCAAACTTAGCCAAATAATCACTAACAATATTTTGGGTATGAAGAACATGAGTAAATTTATTTTACGTAGATTACTAAGAAGCTTGATTTCCTCCACAATGGGCATTTTGGTAAATACTATTAAACTCATATAATGCATGCAATATAGTTAAAAAGCTCAAAAAATAGGGATTTTGACACTAAACAAATAAACTTTGTTGAAATATAGTTAAGAAGCTCAAAAATAGGGATTTTAACTAGTACGAAGGTAAAAAAACGTACAAATATATAGAAACAACGTACGCATTTAACTAACTTCATTTCGATTCACAGAAAGTTCGATTAAAACCAAAATAAACAACGTATATATATATAAACTCTATTTATCACCCAGGGTGCAGAATAGTTTATTTTTCACCCGAGATAATCTTACGATCAATTTACAAATAAATTACATTTGAAACACAAATAGTTACATTTATATTGAATCACTACGTAAAATTTGACAAAAGAAAAACAATAACATAGGTCACAAGATCAGAAAAAAATTGAATTTATTGTATTTTTTGCACTTTTTTTGTATGTTCGTAATTTTACGTGACATAAAATATTTTTATGTTGATTATATTTTTTTACGGTCTCTTTTTACATATGAAATAAGGCAAAATTTGCGGAATGTAAAATTACAATGCATTGTAATAGCGCGACCCTACGCTATATATAAACAAAACGCGATCCCTATACTAGTTTGACCGCCGCTCCCATCGTCGCCTTGCCGCCTTGCCGACGCGCCCGTCGCCGCCATCGCGTACTCCTCGTCGCTGTTGGATACTGGCGGCGCCTCCTCCTGCGTCGGAGGCGCCTGGTCCAGCGGCAGTGGAGCCGCCTGCTCCTCTGCCGGTGGATCCGCCATCTCCAGCGGCAGTGGAGCCGCCTGCTCCTCTGCCGGTGGATCAGTCACCTCTAGGGGCAGCGTAGCCGTCTGCCTTGCACCGGTGGAGGCGGTGGACACGGCCCCGGCCCGACGAACACGAAGTAGATCCGCCGATGCCCCTCGGGCACGACAAAGAGTTCACTCCAAAGTCACAAATAGCGGAGAACAAACGAAGAAATTATTTTAGGGTACGAAACCACCTCAAAGTTATCTTTTCTGATCAATCTTATGAGCTATCCCTATAAGTGTCACGAACAGCCCTAGAGTTCGTACTAAAATAACACCTTAAGATACACATCAACCAAAACCCTAATGTCACCTAGATACCCCAATGTCCCCACAATTACCCATGGGCATGATTATACGACATGCATCACATAATTTCAGATTCATCATGTTCAATCCAACACAAAGAACTTCAAAGAGTGCCCCAAAGTTTCTACCGGAAAGTCAAGACGAAAACATGTGCCAACCCCGATGCATACATTCCCAAGGTCACGGAACCCGCAAGTTGATCGCCAAAACATACATCAAATGGATCAATAGAACATCCCATTGTCACCACAGATATCCCATCGCAAGACATACATCAAGTGTTCTCAAATCCTTAAAGACTCAATCCGATAAGAAAACATCAAAGGGAAAACTCAATTCATCACAAGAAGATAGAGAGGGGAAAACTTCATATGATTCATCTATATTAATAAAGCTCGCGATACATCAAGATCGTGCCATCTCAAGAACACGAGAGAGAGAGAAATATTGAACACATAGCTACTAGTACATACCCTCAACCCCGATAAGGATTACTCACACATTATCATGGTGAGAAAGAGAGATTTGTTGATGGAGAGGTGCAACCCCGAAGAGATGGAGGCGATGGCGGCCACGACACCAGCGACGGGTGGCGGTGGTGGCGACGGGCGACGACCCCTTGCCCCTCCTTCTTCCTTGGTCTTGATGCTTAAATGGAGGAGCCTCTCCCCTTCTTGGCAGCTGCCAAGGGAGAGGCAATTCGTGGCTCTTGGTGTCTCTATCAAAATTAGGAATTTTCTCTCCGTATATGTGCCTCTGTGTTGCTCTATGGCCCTCCGATGGATGAACCCTTGATCCAATGACTCTCAGGAACCTCTAGAACCTTCCTAGGGGCTCCTCACAGTCCTCATGAGTCTCCAAAGTCGTGGCTTGGACGAATATATCACATATGTTAAGACTTGGACTCAATCATGCCAACAATTCTCGTGATCCCGTAATCAGATATTTTACTTCAATAAAACGGGTCTTCATATCGCATACGAACTCCGTTTTGGACGAATTTGTAGTACATAATCATTGACATAAGATTCCCCACACTTTACTAGTTTTACAATTTTCTATTTGAAGCCGTCTAAGGGGGTCAAACTGACGATCTCTGAAAACTGTTTGCAGACAGATTTCAGGAGAGTTAGAGTCCTCCTCCAACAAGGCTCCTTTTGCGTTTTCTTGACAATTTGTAATTAATTCCTACAACTCAAATTGTGGAACAAGAACTTGTGCAATTTTGCAACCATTAATAGGTTAGTCCCCCCAAAAAATATTAAGTTGTAGTAAAATTATTGTAAAACATCCAAGAATGATAATATAACATCATGAAACAAGCAAAACTTATAGATACGTTAGAGACGTATCAACATGCCCAAGCTTAATTCCTGCTCGTCCCCGAGTAGCTAAATGATAAAAACAGAATTTTCGATATGGAATGTTGCGTAACATGTTCATAAAATTCTTTTCTTCTTTGTATAGCATGGACATTTGGACTTGTAAATGATTCAAAGCAATAGTCTAATTTTAACATAATGACTTCAATACTCAAGCATGTCAACAAGCAACCATGTCTTTCAAAATATCAACATTAAAGAAAGTTATCCCTAGCCCATCATGCTCAATCATTGATACATTCATGAAATACACTCAAATATTAGCTATGCCCAATGTCAAGTACGATCATAGTGTTCCATAGTTGGTGCTTATAAGAGAAGATGGAGATTTGAATGGTTCCAAGAAATCTTGCAACCAAAAATATGGACCATACATGAATCTTCATCTAGATGTTGGGAGGTGACTAGGTCACATGTATTAGAGTATATTAACTTGAGGAGTCAAGCAAGAATGCTTGATCATAGGTCATACTCATCGTTTAACGCAAAATGGGGTTACCCTTTTTCGATTAAGCATTTTAATGTCTTCATATCACTTGAGTTGCTTTACCTCATGACCTGGTGTAAATCTTTATCAAGGATATGAGTACGTGCCTTCGAATGATGTTGATGACATGGCATGTAGGTGAACTTGTTGTGGATGCTCAATGTTGATGAAGATCATCTTGTGTTGGGAGCTATCCTAGTTGTTTTGGTTCACTCTTAACCTACATTGGTTAGTCATGCAAGGAAGAACATGATATATCCAAATGTCAAGAGTGAATTTATCATCAGATAGTTGTCAATGATATGATCTCATTATCTTCTTCCTTCATCTCTCAAGAAGGGGTTCTTGATACATGGCCATGACAAGATTGCTTTTGATATGAGTTGATGTCAATCTTGTGGAGTGTAGTTCTTCCAAATACCTACAAAAGGTTAGATGCAATACAAGGGAGCATAGTTTTCCAAGATATAAGATAGTGTCATATCAATAGCATCATGGAATAATCAAGTAAGCTCATGCCCTTGCATGCATCTGAGTGAGTCTAGCTCAAGTTTGAAGCATCAATCATGTTCAACTCACTCCTCAAATGACAAAATACTTTCTCATCAAGTGGCTTGGTAAAGATATCACCCAATTGTTTGTCGGCACGAACATGCTTGAGATTAATATCTCCTTTACCAACATGATCAGAAATGAAATGACGTCGCACTTGAATATGTTTAGTTCGAGAATGTTGCACGAGATCATGAGCAATTTAAATAGCACTTTCATTGTCACACAACAACGGAACATATTTCACATGAATGCCATAATCCTTAAGAGTTTGCGTCATCCATAGTAATTTCGTACAACATGATCCGATGACAACGTATTCCGCTTCGGCGGTAGATAAAGATACTGAGTTTTGTTTCTTAAATAACCAAGACACAAGAGCCAACAAATTGACATGTACCTGAGGTGGTTTGTCTATCAACCTTGTCTCCGACATAGTCCTAGTCGGAGTAGCCAACAAGATTAAAAGAAGATCCCTTGGGATACGATATGCCAAAGTTTGGTGTATGTATCAAGTATATAACAATTATTTTCACAGCCTTTAGATGACACTCCTTAGGTGCCGCTTGATATAGGCACGCATGCAAACACTCAACATGATATCGGGATGGGAGGCACATAAGTATAGCAACGAACCGATCATTAATCGATAAACCTTTTGATCAACTTGTTTGTCCTCCTTAGTGAGGTTAACATGTCCTCTATTATGCATGGAGTTTGAAAGTGCGTTATATCGACTAGAGGGGGGGGTGATGTCTACTACACAACCTTCTTCTTGTAGACTCGTGTTGGGCCTCCAAGCGCAGAGTTTTGTAGGACAATATCAAGTTTCCCTCAAGTGGATGACCTAAGGTTTATCAATCCGTGGGAGGCGTAGGATGAAGATGGTCTCTCTCAAGCAACCCTGCAATCAAATAACAAAGAGTCTCTTGTGTCCCCAACACACCCAATACAATGGTTAATTGTATAGGTGCACTAGTTCGGCGAAGATATGGTGATACAAGTGTAATATGGATGGTAGATATAGGTTTTTGTAATCTGAAAATATGAAAACAAAAAGGTAAAAAATAGTAAACATCGAGAAAAATGTTGTATAAATTCTTGGAAACAATGCCTAGGGTCCATACTTTCACTAGTGCAACTTCTCCCAACAATACTAACATAGTTGAATCATATATAAACCCCTCACGTGCGACAAAGAGTTCACTCCAAAGTCACAAATAGCGGAGAACAAACGAATAAATTATTTTAGGGTACGAAACCACCTCAAAGTTATCTTTTCTGATCAATCTTATGAGCTATCCCTATAAGTGTCACGAACAGCCCTAGAGTTCGTACTAAAATATCACCTTAAGATACACATCAACCAAAACCCTAATGTCACCTAGATACCCCAATGTTACCACAATTACCCATGGGCATGATTATACGACATGCATCACATAATTTCAGATTCATCATGTTCAATCCAACATAATGAACTTCAAAGAGTGCCCCAAAGTTTCTACCAGAAAGTCAAGACGAAAACATGTGCCAACCCCGATGCATACATTCCCAAGGTCACGGAACCCGCAAGTTGATCGCCAAAACATAGATCAAGTGGATCAATAGAACATCCCATTGTCACCACAGATATCCCATCGCAAGACATACATCAAGTGTTCTCAAATCCTTAAAGACTCAATCCGATAAGAAAACTTCAAAGGGAAAACTGAATTCATCACAAGAAGATAGAGAGGGGAAAACTCCATATGATTCATCTATATTAATAAAGCTCGCGGTACATCAAGATCGTGCCATCTCAAGAACACGAGAGAGAGAGATATTGAACACATATCTACTAGTACATACCCTCAACCCCGAGAAGGATTACTCACACATTATCATGGTGAGAAAGAGAGATTTGTTGATGGAGAGGTGCAACCCCGAAGAGATGGAGGCGATGGCGGCCACGACACCAGTGACGGGTGGCGGTGGTGGCGACGGGCGGCGGCCCCTTGCCCCCTCCTTATTCCTTGGTCTTGATGCTTCAATGGAGGAGCCTCTCCCCTTCTTGGCGGCTGCCAAGGGAGAGGCAAATTCGTGGCTCTTGGTGTCTCCATCAGAATTAGGAATTCTCTCTCCTTATATGTGCCTCTGTGGTGCTCTATGGCCCTCCGATGGATGAACCCTTGATCCAATGACTCTCGGGAACCTCTAGAACCTTCCTAGGGGCTCCTCACAGTCCTCATGAGTCTCCAAAGTCGTGTCTTGGACGAATATATCAGATATGTTAAGACTTGGACTCAATCACGCCAACAATTCTCGTGATCCCGTAATCATATATTTTACTTCAGTAAAACAGGTCTTCATATCGCATACGAACTCCGTTTTGGACGAATTTGTAGTACAGAATCATTGACATAAGATTCCCCACACTTTACTAGTTTTAGAATTTTCCATTTGATGCTGTCTTCGGGGGTCAAACTGACGATCTCTAAAAACTATTTGTGGACAGATTTCAGGAGAGTGAGAGTTCTCCTCCAACAAGGCTCCTTTTGCGGTTTTTTTACAATTTGTAATTAATTCCTACAACTCAAAGTGTGGAACAAGAACTTGTGCAATTTTGCAACCATTAATAGGTTAGTACCCCCAAAAAATGTAAAGTTGTAGTAAAATTATTGTAAAACATCCAAGAATGATAATATAACAACATGAAACAAGCAAAAAATATAGATACGTTAGAGACGTATCAGCATCCCCAAGCTTAATTCCTGCTCGTCCTCGAGTAGGTAAATGATAAAAATAGAATTTTCGATGTGGAATGCTGCGTAACATGTTCATCAAATTCTTTTCTTCTTTGTATAGCATGGACATTTGGACTTGTAAGTGATTCAAAGCAATAGTCTAGTTTTAACATAATGACTTGAATACTCAAGCATGTCAACAAGCAACCATGTCTTTCAAAATATCAACATTAAAGAAAGTTATCCCTAGCCCATCATGCTCCATCATTGATCCATTCATGAAATACACTCAAATATTAGCTATGCCCAATGCTCAAGTACGATCATAGTGTTCCATAGTTGGTGCTTATAAGAGAAGATGGAGACTTGATACGTCTCCAACGTATCTATAATTTTTGATGCTTGCATGCTATTAGCTTGTCAAACTTTGGATGTTTTGTATGCCTTCTATATCTTTTTTGGGACTAGCTTATTAACTCAGTGCCAAGTGCCAGTTCCTGTTTTTTCCGTGTTTTTGGCCCTTTTCACGGGAGAATATTAAACGGTGTCCAAACGGAATAAAACTTCCGAAAAGATTTTTTCCGGAACAGAAGATACGCAGGGGATGTGAGAACCAAGGTAGAGGCCACCAGGGGAGGCCACAAGCCCCCTAGGCGTGGCCAAGGGGGCGCCTAGCAGGCTTGTGGGCCCCCTATGGCTCGTCTGCCCTACCTCTTCCGCCTAGAAATTCCCGAAAAATCCAAAACTACGCGAGAGATCCACGAAAATACTTTTCCGCTGCCGCAAGTTTCTGTCTCCGCAAGATCCCATCTGGGGCACGTTCTGGTGCCCTGCCGAAGGGGGATTCGGATACAGAGGGCTTCTTCATCAACACCATGGCCTCTCCGATGATGCGTGAGTAGTTCACCATAGACCTTCGGGTCCATAGCTAGTAGCTAGATGGCTTCTTCTCTCTCTTGGATCGTCAAGACAAAGTTCTCCATGATCTTCATGGAGGTCTATCCGATGTAATCTTCTTTTGCGGTGTGTTTGTCGAGATCTGATGAATTGTGGATTTATGATCAGATTATCTATGAATCTTATTTGAGTTTCTTCTGATCTCTTATATGCATGATTTCATATCCTTGTAATTCTCTTTGATTTGTGGGTTTTGTTTGGCCAACTTGATCTATGATTCTTGCAATGGGAGAAGTGCTTGGTTTTGGGTTCATACCGTGCGGTGACCTGACCCAGTGACAGAAGGGGTAGCGAGGCACGCATCATGTTGTTGACATCAAGGGTAAAAAGATGGGGTTTACATCATTGGTTTGAGTTTATCCCTCTACAACATGTCATCTTGCTTAAGGCGTTACTCTGTTCGTCATGAACTCAATACACTAGATGCATGCTGGATAGCGGTCGATGTGTGGAGTAATAGTAGTAGATGCAAAAAGTACCGGTATACTTGTCTCGGATGTGATGCCTACATGTATGATCATTGCCTTAGATATCGTCATGACTTTGCGCGGTTCTATCAATTGCTCGACAGTAATTTGTTCACCCACCGTAATATTTGCTATTTTGAGAGAAGCCTCTAGTGAACACTATGCCCCCCGGGTCTACTTCACATCTTATTTTCAGCCTTACACTTTTACTTTGTTGCACTTTCCGCTATCAGATCTCACTTTGCAATCAATCTTGACAACCCCTTTATAGCGTTGGGTGCAAGCTTGTTTGTGTCCGCGCAGGTACTCTGGACACTTGACTTGATTCTCCTACTGGATTGATACTTTGGTTCTCAAAATTGAGGGAAATACTTACTGTTACTGTGCTGCATTACCCTTTCCTCTTCAAGGGAAAACCAACGCAAGCTCAAGAGGTAGCAAGAAGGATTTCTGGCACCGTTGCCGGGGAGGATCAAGTCAAGAATAGTCTCCCGTCAACGTGTCAATTTCTGGCACCGGGGATTATTCTAGGTGAAGCTCATCCAAGTAAGTGTCGCAAACTCATCTCTTGCATTTACTTTTTTGCCTCTCGTTTTCCTCTCCCCCACTTCTGAAAAACAAAAATTTACAAAAATATTTGCCTTTTTCGTTCACCCTTTTCTCTCGCTTGCATTCTGTTCGCTTGTGTGCTTGTTTGCTTGCTGAAGTCACCATGACTGACAACACCAAACTTTGTGACTTCTTGAATACTAATAATAATGATTTTATTAGTACTCCGATTGCTCCCGCCACTTGTGCAGAATCATACAAAATCAATGCTGCTTTGCTGAATCTTGTTATGAAAGAGCCATTCTCCGGACTTCCTAGTGAAGATGCCGCATCCCATCTTAATACCTTCATTGAGCTTTGTGATATGCAAAAGAAGAAAGATGTGGATAATGGTGTGATTAAATTGAAGCTTTTGTCGTTCTCGTTGCGAGATCAAGCAAAAACTTAGTTTTCATATTTGCCCAGAAATAGTATTGATTCTTGGAACAAGTGCAAAGATGCTTATATATCCAAGTATTTTCCGCCGGCTAAGATTATCTCTCTCCGTAATGATAGCATGAAATTTAAGCAACTTGATCATGAACATGTTGCACAATCTTGGAAGAGAATGAAATTGATGATTAGAAATTGTCCCGCTCATGGCTTGAGTCTTTGGATGATTATACAAATCTTCTACGCTGGTTTGAATTTTGCTTCTAGAAATATCTTTGACTTTGCCTGAGGTGGAACGTTCATGGAAATCACATTAGGAGAAGCCACAAAATTCCTAGACAATATCATGACAAACTACTCTCAGTGGCACACTGAAAGGTCACCTACTAGTAAAAAGGTACATGCTATAGAAGAAATTAACTCGTTGAGTGCTAAGATGGATGAGTTAATGAAATTGGTTGCTAGTAAAGGTGCTCCTTTAGATCCTAATGATATGACCTTGTCTTCCTTGATTGAGAGTAGCAATGCGAGCTTCGACGTTAATTTTGTTGGTAGGAATAATTTTGGCAACAACAATGGTTTTAGAGGAAACTATGTTCCTAGGCCTTTTCCTAGTAATCCCTCTAATAACTTTGGCAACTCCTACAACAATACTCATGGAAATTGCAATAAATTACCCTCTGATCTAGAGAGTAATATCAAAGAGTTTATCAACTCGCAAAAGATTTTCAATGCATCCATAGAGAAAAACTACTCAAAATTGATGATTTGGCTAGGAGCGTTGATAGAATGTCTATTGATATTGATGCTTTGAAAGTTAGATGTGCTCCTCCCAAGATCAATATGGATAAAACTTTGAAAGCTATGCGTGTTTCCATGAGTGAGAGCAAAGAAAGAACTGCCCAAATTCGTGCTAGACATGAATGGCTTAAACAGGCGTGTTCTCGTGATAAGAATCATGAAGATATTAAAGTGCTTGGTGTGACTCCCATTGAATCCTTGTTTTATAGTGTCAAACCTAATGATGATGGGGCTGGGTATGAATCCACTTTGGTTGAAAAACGCCCCAATGATTCGGAGTCCATCTATCTTGATGCTAAAAGCATTCAAAGTGGGGTAGAAGATATCAAAACTTTGAGTAGTAATGAAACTACTACTTTGGATTTCAAGGAATTCAATTATGATAGTTGCTCCTTGATTGAATGCATTTCCTTGATGCAATCCATGCTAAACTCTCCACACGCTTATAGCCAAAACAAGGCCTTTACCGATCATATAGTCGATGCTATGATAAAATCTCTTGAAGAGAAACTTGAGTTGGAAGTTTCTATTCCGAGAAAGCTTCATGATGAGTGGGAACCTACTATCAAAATCAAAATCGAAAACTATGAATGCAATGCTTTGTGTGATTTGGGTGCTATTGTTTCCGCGATTCCAAAGTATTTATGTGATGTTCTAGGCTTTAATGAGATTGAGGAGTTCTCTCTTAATTTGCATATTGCGGATTCTACTCTCAAGAAACCCATGGGAAGGATCAATGATGTTCTTATTATTGCAAATAGGAACTATGTACCCGTGGATTTCATTGTGCTTGATATTGATTGCAATCCTACATGCCCTATCATTCTTGGTAGACCTTTCCTAAGGACTATTGCTGCTATCATCGATATGAAGGAAGGGAATATTAGGTTTCAATTTCCTTTAAAGAAGGGCATGGAGCATTTTCCTAGAAAGAAAATAAGATTGCCTTATGAATCCATGATGAGGGCTACTTATGGTTTGAGTACCAAAGACGACGATACGTGATTCCATCACCTTATGCCTAGCTAAGGGCGTTAAACAATAGCGCTTGTTGGGAGGCAACACAATGAATTTATCTTTTTATTTCTGTTTTGTTGTGTCCACACCATCATAATTATGTTATGATTGTGTCTTTTGAGTTTCTTTTTGTGTTTGAGCCAAGCAAAACCTTTATGACTAATTTGGTGTTGGTTGTTTGATCCTGCTGGAAAAAGACAGAAACTTTTCGCTCATGAAATATTTTTTCGTTTTTATCCAGAAAGAGATTTTGAGTTGATTCTTTTTGATGCTGGTTGATATGCCTTTTCCCAGGCTGTCGTATTTTTTCAGAATTTTTGAGGTACCAAAAGTATACGAAGTATACAGATTTCTACAGACTGGTCTGTTTTTGACAGATTCTGTTTTTGTTGTGTTGGTTGCTTGTTTTGATGAAACTATGGATAGTATCGGGGGGGTACTAGCCATGGAAAAGTGAGAATACAGTAATCTAACACCATTATAAATAGAAATCAAGATTGCTATAGTACCTCAAGAGGTGGTAGTTTGTCTTCTTGTGCTAATGATATCACGAGTTTCTGTTTAAGTTTTGTGTTGTGAAGTTTTCAAGTTTTGGGTGATGTTCTCATGGACAAAGGGATAAAGAGTGGAAAGAGCTCAAGCTTGGGGATGCCCAAGGCATCCCAAGCCAAATTCAAGGACACCGAAAAGCCTAAGCTTGGGGATGCCCCGGGAAGGCATCCCCTCTTTCGTCTTCAATTCGTCACTAACATTACTTGGAGCTATATTTTTATTCACCACATGATATGTGTTTTGCTTGGAGAGTCTTGTATCGTAGGAGTCTTTTCTTTTTGTTGTGTCACAATCATCCTTGCTGCACACCTTTTGAGAGAGACATGCACTCATCGTGAATTTGCTAGAATACTCATTGTGCTTCACTTATATCTTTTGAGCTAGACAATTTTGCTCTATGTGGTTCACTTACATCTTTTAGAGCATGGCGGTGCGTAACTTGGTAGTTGGCTTGTGCTATGAAAGTAGTCCCAAAGGTGATAGGCACCCAAAGAGGATACAATAAAACTTCCATCTTCATGTGCATTGATTAGAAAGAGAAGTTTGATTCCTCTCAATTAGTTTTGAGACGTGGACTCGGTAATATTAAGAGTTATGTTAGTAGGGTGTTGTGAATCTAGAAATACTTGTGTTGAAGTTAGTGATTCCCGTAACATGCATGCATGGTGAACCGCTATGTTAGGAAGTTGGAGCATAATTGATCTATTGATTGTCATCCTTTGTGTTGCGGTCGGGATCGCACAATGGTTAACACCTACCAACCCTTCCCCTAGGAGTATGCGTTTAGCACTTTGTTTCGATTACTAATAAAAACTTTCGCAATAAGTATGTGAGTTCTTCATGACTAATGTGAGTCCATGGTATAGATGCACTTTCACCTTCCACCATTGCTAGCCTCTCTAGTACCGTGCAATTTTCGCCGGTGCAGAAACCCACCATATGCCTTACTCAAAACAGCCACCATACCTACCTACTATGGCATTTTCATAGCCATTCCGAGATATATTGCCATGCAACTCCCACCGTTCCATCTCATTACTTGTGCCGTCACCCTCATATTGCCATTGCATGATCGTAAGATAGCTAGCGAGATGTTTGAACGTCATACGCCAAGCTAGATCGTTGCACATCCCGGTACACTGCCGGAGGCATTTCCTATAGAGTCATCATCGTTTAAAGGTTTGAGACGTGAGTAAATAAAAGTGTGATGATCATCATTATTAGAGCATTGTCCCATGCGAGGAAATATAAAAAAAGAGTCCAAAGTTTCCCACAAAAAAAGAGAGAGAGATATGGAAAGAGTCCAAAGAGCCCAAAGAAAAAAGAGAGAAAAAGAGAGAAGGGACAATGCTACTATCTTTTCCACACTTGTGCTTCATAATAGCACCATGTTCTTCATGATTGAGAGCCTCTCATTTTGTCACCACCATATGCTAGTGGGAATCTTTATTATATAACTTGGCTTGTATATTCCAATGACGGGCTTCCTCAAAATTGCCCTAGGTGTTCCTGAGCAAGCAAGTTGGATGCACACCCACTAGTTCTCCTTTTAAGCTTTCACATAATTATAGCTCTAGTGCATCCGTTGTATGGCAATCCCTACTCATTCACATTGATATCTATTAATGGGCGTCTCCATAGCCCTTTGATATGCCGAGTCAATGTGACCATCTCCTCCTTTTTGCCTCACTACCTCCACCACACTCTATTCCACCTGTAGTGCTATGTCCATGGCTCACGCTCATGTATTGCATGAGAGTTGAAAAAGGTTTGAGAAAGTAAGAGTGCGAAAAAAATTACTTGGCCAATACCGGGGTTCTGCATGATCTAAATTAGTTGTGTGGGGATGATAGAGCATAGCCATACTATATGATTTTGTAGGGATAACTTTCTTTGGCCTTGTTATTTCAAAAGTTCAGGATTACCTTGCTAGTTTGCTTGAAGTATTATTGTTTTCATGTTAATAGCAAACTATTGTTTTGAATCTTACGGATCTGAACATTCATGTCACATGAAATAAGTTACAAAGGACAATTATGCTAGGTAGCATTGCACATCAAAAATTCAGTCTTTATCACTTCCTTACTCGAGGACGAGCAGGAGTTAAGCTTGGGGATGCTTGATACGTCTCCAACATATCTATAATTTTTGATGATTCCATGCTATCATCTTGTCAAACTTTGGATGTTTTGTATGCCTTTTATATCTTTTTTGGGACTAACTTATTAACTCAGTGCCAAGTGCCAGTTCCTTTTTTTTCCGTGTTTTTGACCCTTTTCAGAGGAGAATTTTAAACGGTGTCCAAACGGAATAAAACTTGCGAAAAGATTTTTTCCGGAACAGAAGATACGCATGGGACGTGAGAACCAAGGCAGAGGCCACCAGGGGAGGCCAAAATCCCCCTAGGCGCGGCCAGGGGGGCGCCTAGCAGGCTTGTGGGCCCCCTGTGGCTTGTCTGTCGTACCTCTTCCGCCTATAAATTGCCGAAAAAACCAAAACTACGTGAGAGATCCACGAAAATACTTTTCCGCCGCCGCAAGCTTCTGTCTCCGCAAGATCCCATGTGGGGCACGTTCTGGTGCCCTGCCGGAGGGGATTCAAATATGGAGGGCTTCTTCATCAACAGCATGGCCTCTCCGATGATGCGTGAGTAGTTCACCATAGACCTTCGGGTCCATAGCTAGTAGCTAGATGGCTTCTTCTCTCTCTTGGATCGTCAATACAAAGTTCTCCATGATCTTCGTGGAGATCTATCCGATGTAATCTTCTTTTGCGGTGTGTTTGTCATGATCCGATGAATTGTGGATTTATGATCAGATTATCTATGAATCTTATTTGAGTTTCTTCTGATCTCTTATATGCATGATTTCATATCCTTGTAATTCTCTTCGATTTGTGGGTTTTGTTTGGCCAACTTGATCTATGATTCTTGCAATGGGAGAAGTGCTTGGTTTTGGGTTCATACCGTGCGGTGACCTCACCCAGTGACAGAAGGGGTAGCGAGGCACGCATCATGTTGTTGCCATCAAGGGTAAAAAGATGGGGTTTACATCATTGGTTTGAGTTTACCCCTCTACATCATGTCATCTTGCTTAAGGCGTTACTCTGTTCGTCATGAACTCAATACACTAGATGCATGCTGGATAGCGGTCGATGTGTGGAGTAATAGTAGTAGATGCAGAAAGTATCAGTATACTTGTCTCGGACGTGATTCCTATATGTATGGTCATTGCCTTAGATATCGTCATGACTTTGCGCAGTTCTATCAATTGCTCGACAGTAATTTGTTCACCCACCGTAATATTTGCATGGTGAGAATAACCCACCTAGCATGGAAAAGTATTGGATACTCCCCACCGTTTCATGAGCAGTACGGGCACACAAAAGAGAAAACATATTTTGAAAATTTAGAGATGGCACATACAAATTTGCTTGGAACGATATGGAAATACCGCATATAGGTAGGTATGGTGGACTCATGAGGCAAAACTTGGTTTAAGGATTTTGGATGCACAAGTAGTATTTCTACTTAGTACAAATGAAGGCTAGCAAATAGATTGGGAAGCAATCAAACCAAGAAACAAAAAATTCACATAAGTGAGCATTAAGTCATAACTAACACCAAATAATGCACCACAGTAGGTTGTAACTTCATTGCATAACTATTGACTTTCGTGCATGCATAGGGAATCACAAACTTTAATAGCTATATTCCTACTTAAAGCATAATTACTCACTAACATGACTCAAATATTACTATCATCAGTTTTCAAAACTATTACAAAAAATCAAGTTTAATTTGTCCCATGATCTTCATGAATTTTTTATTATATCCCTCTTGGATATCTATTACTTAGAGACTAGTTTCATATATTGCTATTGACCTTTCGACATGCTCAAACCAATTTAAAGGAAGCACAAAAGGTAAAGATTTCATCCCTCAAAAAGGTATAAGTGAAGCATTACAGGAAATGACAAGCTACTCACAAAAGATATAAGTGAAGATCAATGAGTAGTCAAACAATTAAGGAGCTACGTGAGGACTCTCTCTCCCTCAAAAAATATTTCCAGATGTGAATATATTTTTTAAACAACAAACAAAATAAAAATAGCACTCCAAGAATAGGATGCATCATGTGAACGAATAAAAATTTAGGCTCAACATAGGCTAACCGATAGTTGACAAAGATAGGTGGGATGCGTAGCATCCCCAAGCTTGGACGATCTCTAAAAACTATCCGTGGACCGATTTTAGGAGAGTCACAGTCCTCCTCCAACAAAGCTCCTTGTGCATTTTTTGATAATTTCTAATTAATTCCTACAAATCAAAGTGTGAAACAAGAACTTGTGCAATTTTGCAACCATTAATAGGTTAGTCCCAAAAAACAATATAATTATAGTAAAATGATTGTAAAACATCCAAGAATGATAATATAATAGCATGGAACAAGCAAATATTATAGATACATTGGAGACGTATCAGGGGGGTGAGTAGGCGATTTTTATGAATTCGTCACTAAGGAAATTCCTTGCGAGGAAATTGCCTAGTTAACTGCGAGCAGCGGATTAAGTACTCATGCGAGTGTGCAACACACCAAAAACATAGTTTTCATGATGAAATGAAACAGACAGTTTGCACAAGTAGCATGTTCGGGCTATGCAGGTGAATAACAAGTGAAGTGAAGAATTTGGGGTGAGGAAATTGTGAAAGTCTTTAGTCAAATTCTTCAAACAGTAATGATCAATTTTATCAACACATAAATGAGGAAAAGAATGGGTTGAGGAAATAGAACCAGGTACTTGATGAAGACAATGATTTGTTGACCTAGTTCCAACAGCTGTGACAGCCGTACGTCTGGTTTGGAGCGGCTTGGTGTTTAAACCAAAGGACATACAATCCTAGGACACACAGTCTTTACCATATTCTCCTTGAGCTAAGGACACACAATACTCGCCCATCATTCGTGGCAAGTCTTCAGGGAAAACTTCCAAACCCTCACAAACTCGGTCACCCGGCAATCCACAATTGACTGCTGGATGCTCTAAACCATGACGGGTAACCGTCTAGAGGATGCACAGTCCTCAAAGGTAACAAGTGCTGGTTTCACACAGGAATAATCTATTCAGTGTTGCTGAATCACTTTGGGTTTTGTTTTGGGTGTTTGGGGTTTTTCCTCAGTGATGATTTTCTCTCAAAGTCTTCAAGGAATGGGTTGCTCTCAAATGACAAACGAAAGTTTTTCACGCGGAGTAGCCAACCAGCTAGTGGTTATGGGGGGCGGCTATTTATAGCCTGGGAGCAATCCCGACATGATTTGACATAAATGCCCCAATGATATGACCATTATGTGGATAAGGTTGGGGACATCTGGCGCGCACCGTAGCAACGGTCAAAATCTTTCAACTATGAAAGTCCTCATGTATCTCATGTTCCTCACTTGTAGGTAATTCACACTGGCGAAAACCTAACTCCTGAGTTAGAGAAAATTCGTCAGAGACCATAAGATCTTCGTCTCTATCACTGAAGAATTTGACTGAAGTGTAAAAGATTTCCAAAGGCTTCACTCGAAGGATTGGGTATGTGTAGGCTTTGAGATGAGCATCACTTGGAAACTTTTCCTTAGTTTTACCTCGACCCCCTTTAACAGTATGCTGATCATATGACTCAAAAGAAAGGAAATGAAACTGTGAAAACAAAAGTCTTCATGCTTCAAATTCCTCACATCAATTGCTTCACGGACACGCTAATTTCCCCTCTTTCAAAGTCTTCAAGGAATTACCAAAGTCTACAGCCGAACACATTAATTTTTAGGGGTCGATATTCTTGGAATAACTCAAACTCCTGAGTGACTTATAGAGCCTGTGTACACTCACAAACACATTAGTCTCTTAACCTATAAGTCTTCAATACACCAAAATCACTAAGGGGCACTAGATGCACTTACAATCTCCCACTTTTTGGTGATTGATGACAAATAGTTTAATTTTTCAAAGGGGATAATAATATGAAGTGTAAGTATAGTGTTTGAGGAATTTGATAGCAAGATATAGAGAAACTACCCGTGAAGATGTGCATATTTGAGGAATTTACTTTGGACTGCAAAATGCACTTTGTAGGTTTGTACCATGGAGATCTCCCCTCTATATCTTGTAATCCATGCAAGCATTTAACGTATGTCACGAGGAAATTGAAATACATGATGGAAAGTGGTGTTTCACGAATTTCAGCATGCATGCATTGATCAACATCAAGAATAAGCATGCGAAGAAAACGGTTCAAAAGTGTCATACGACCACCGGGCATAAGTTTACAACTCATACAACCAAAAACTTCAGAAGAACGAGAGTTGCAACTTAAAAAATATAGTTCATAAGCCCATAAGATAGACCTGCTTGAATACTAACTCAAATTTCTCCCCCTTTTTCATCAAGGGACGAAAAGGGACAGAACTTAGGACTAACAACCCTGAAGAATTTCAACTTGTTGGTGGAGGAGGAGTGCCAACATTGTCGGGGTCGTTCATTGTGATTGGACCGGCAGTAGTGTCATTAAGATCCTTAGCTTCATCAGTTGTGTGTGATGAAGAAAGTGAACTAGCCACCAGGTGAGAAACTCGAACTTTCTTGAATTTCTTATTGGGCTGCCAGGACCAATCAAAATCTTGTTGAAATTCCATTTCAGTGAGTTCTTCAAGAGTCTTGAGGTGAGACAGAATGGCCCATGCACGGTCTAAGATTTCATGAAGATAATAGTGATTTTTCTTCACTGCGTTTTGCGCCGTAGTTATATCACGCACAATGGCACCAAACTGTCGCTTTACCCACTTGTGATTGCGATCGACCTTTTGATGAAGACTAAGTAGAAGCTCACGATCAGTCATCACGCGCGGGGCAGACTCACGAGGAGCTTTAGATGAGGCTTTTACAGCCGAGTCTTGTGATGCAGCGTCACCATTGGTTGAGTATGATGCAACCTTGCAAAATTGTCCATCAAGGGGACGAGAGACCTCATCAATCAATGTTTTCCCCTTGCCTTTAATCAGCTCGAAGGATTTCTTGATGACTTCAAGTGGGGGCAAATAGCTGAAGTGATTTTGAAAATCAGCATTGCAAGGAATTGAGGATCTAGCCCTCATGAATTTCATAATCCATGGTGCATAAGGCTTCAATTCAAAAGGTGACATAGCATAATTAGCCAAAGTCCTCATGAAGAAATTGTGAAGATTTATTGGAATCCCATGAATGATGTTGAATAGCAAATTCTTCATGATTCCCACAATGTCTTGTTTTTCAGAGTTGTGGCCCTTGATGGGACTCAGGGTTTTGGTCAAGATGCGGTACAAAGTCCTTGGCACATATAGAAGATCTTTAACGAGGAATATGCTCCTTGGTGGCTTGCAAGGAGCCAAAGGCATCAGGTGATCAGGCGGCTTGATGACCCACAAGTATAGCGGATCAATCATAGTCCTTTCGATAAGTAAGAGTGTCGAACCCAACGAGGAGCAGAAGGCTCTGATAAACAATTTACAGCAAGGTAATAACTGCAAGCACTGAAAGTAGCGGTAACAAGTGATGGTGTAGCAAGGTGAAACGTAGCAAGCGAAAAGTAACAAGTAGTAGCAACGGTGCAGCAAGTAGACCAATCCCTTTTGTAGCAAGGGACAAGCCTGAACAAAGTCTTATAGGAGGAAAAACGCTCCCGAGGACACACGGGAATTTTTGTCATGTTAGTTTCATCATGTTCATGTGATTCACGTTCGTTACTTTGATAGTTTGATATGTGGGTGGACCGGCGCTTGGGTACTGCCCTTACTTGGACAAGCATCCCACTTATGATTAACCCCTCACGCAAGCATCCGCAACTACTAAAGAAGAATTAAGACAACGTCTAACCATAGCATTAAACTAGTGGATCCAAATCAGCCCCTTACGAAGCAACGCATAGACTGGGGTTTAAGCTTCTGTCACTCTAGCAATCCATCATCTACTTACTACTCCCCAATGCCTTCCTCTAGGCCCAAATATGGTGAAGTGTTATGTAGTCGACATTCACATAACACCACTAGAGGAAAAGACAACATACATCATATCAAAATACCGAACGAATACCAAATTCACATGACTATTACCAGCATGACTTATCCCATGTCCTCAGGAACAAAAGTAACTACTCACAAAGCATAATCATAATCATGATCAGAGGTGTAATGAATATCATCAAGGATCTGAACATAAACTCTTCCACCAAGTAATCCAACTAGCATCAACTACAAAGAGTAATCAACACTACTAGCAACCTTACTAGCAACCTCACAAAGTATGAAGCAAAAACCTTACCGAGAAGTAGCCAACAACAATCCATAGTCATTGAAGCAATTGCAATTTATCATAACATCAGAAAGAGTCAAATAAGAGCTTGTAAAGCAAACCCACATACTCAATCATCTCTTTTGTTTTCCACAATTGTTACAACTCACGTGGTACTCATGGTATCAAAGTTTCAGCTAGACACAGAGGAAGATAGGGGCTTGTAGTTTTGCCTCCCAACCATTTACCTCAAGGGTAAAGTCAACAATAATAAAGCATAAGTACTCATCTCCAAGTTGATATATGAATATAGATCTTTCCCAAGCATGTGACGGTAGCCAAGACAAAGGCAAAATAGAGAATTGGTCAAGATCACCATGACTCTTACAAGGGCAAAAAGTAAAAGTACAAGATAGGCCCTTCGTAGAGGGAAGCAGAGGTTGTCATGCGCTTTTGAGGTTTGGATGCGTGTCCTCTTAGTGCGGAGGAACGTCACTTTATATTGCCTCCTGTGATAAAGAACTTTATTATGCACTCTGTTGCTTTTATGTCTTCCTCATCACAGGTTCGTATAAAGCTTATTTTCCACACACTAATAGATCATACATATTAGAGAGCAATTTTTATTGCTTGCACCGATGAGAACTTACTTGAGGGATCTTATTCAATCCATAGGCAGGTATGGTGGACACTTATGGCAAAACTGGGTTGGAGGTTTATGGATGCACAAGTAGTATCTCTACTTGGTGCGGGAGTTTTGGCTAATATGAGGTGGAAGCAATCGTCACATGCTAAGGGATCTCTAATCCTATAACATTGTTTGGAACCAAGCAAACACAATTCATTATGTTGTCTTCCTTGTCCAACATCTACTTCTAAGCATGTAATAGTTTGGTGAGTGCTCACAATTATAGAAAGTGTCTAAGATGATATATTTATATGTGAACCTCTCTTTCCTGATTACTTCTTATTAATTGCAACAATGACTGAGGTCTCTGTTGATTTATTCTCAACAAGTTTCAATCATCATACTTGTCATATGTGAAGCTATCACTTTCCATAAGATCATCTCATGATCTTTCATGCTATCGTTCTTTTCATGCTTTTGATCACAGCACAAAACAAAGCCCTTGACTAAGATACTCTTTATTATGTAGCTCGCAAGCTCGAATACATCAGGGGAGACACAAAGCAAAAGACTCAAACTAAACACTAAAGACTTATTCCACTAAGAGAAGTAATAAAAACTGAAAAGCAAAGAACTAAAACAAAGGTAAAAGCAAAAGATATAAAGGTGATACGATACCAGGGCAACTCCACCAAGCTTGGCAAAAGCCAAGGGGATTGCCCATACCAATGCTTAGTTGTCCTCCTTTGGTGGGGATGGTGGTGGAGTTGTTGGAGTAGTCTGATCCTCCGTCTTCCAAGGCATAGGTGCTCCATCATGGCAGGATGAACGAGTCGCTGGAATCCTCAAATCTGCAGCCAACCGTATTGATTTAAATCTATACTCATACTCACAGTTTTGGTTCTGCAGGTCATAGATCTGGCCCTGAAGTTGATCAACCCTGTCATAGAGCCGGGAGAGGTGCTTCCCAATGTCAATGGCATCCATCTTGTGATTGCTGGTGAACTCCGTGATCATCATGTGGTTGGCGTTGAGTCCACGCTCCACCATCCCTTGGCACTTGAAGACTTGTTGCTCCAATGCTTGGAGCCTCGTCTCCATGCTTGCGGTCTTCTTAGGCCCCTCAACATCACGGATGTGTAACATCCCCTCGCTCATCTTGATAGATTGAGGGTGTTTCAGCACTTCTGCGAGATAGGGATTGATGACCTTCTCGAAGATCTTGTCCTTAGGAGCGTTTGGGGAAGTCATGACGATCTAGATCTGCAACAAAAACAGGCGCGCAACGAAAAGAGAGGAAAACTGCGCGAAACGGAGATCAAAACCCTCGGGCGTATATATAATGATTTTTTCTAGACCAGAAGGAGTGCTCCGTAAGAAAACGGAGTCCGGGAGGCACATGAGGTGCCCACAAGCCCTGTAGCCGCCGCCAGGTGGGGGTGGCGGCTAACGGGCTTGTGGCCGCCTCGTGCGCTCTCCGGACTGCTTTTTATTTTTCCAAATTTCCAAAAATTCCAAAACGGAGGAAATTTCCTATTGGAAAAGCTTCAGAGTCCAATTACTTACCGAAACAGATACCTCTTCGTTTTCAGGGTCTGAAACAGGCTGATAAACATCCCTTATGTACTCCTCTGGAGTTATGATATTGATGATATTGGTCTCAACATTTATGGGAGTACCGGAGTTATAATGCTTGATTCTTTGCCCATTACCACTCTAGGAAAATTTCCTTCCGTGTTATTGATTTTGATGGCACCGGAACGATATACTTCCTCGACAACGTAAGGACCATCCCATTTAGAGAGAAGCTTGCCTGCGAAGAATCTTAAGCGAGAATTGTATAGCAGGACATAATCACCTACATTGAACTCTCGTTTCTGTATTCTTTTATCGTGCCATCTCTTAACCTTTTCCTTGAACAACTTGGCATTCTCATATGCCTGGGCCCTCCATTCATCTAATGAGCTGATATCAAACAACCGCTTCTCACTGGCAAGTTTGAAATCGAAGTTGAGCTCTTTGATTGCCCAATAAGCTTTGTGTTCGAGCTCAAGAGGTAAATGACAGACCTTACCGTAAACCATTTTATATGGCAACATGCCCATGGGATTCTTATAAGCAGTCCTATAAGCCCATAGTGCATCGTCAAGTTTGCTAGACCAATTCTTTCGAGATCTATTGACAGTCTTTTGTAAGATTAGTTTGGTCTCCCTATTACTCAACTCCACTTGACCACTAGACTGAGGATGATAAGGAGATGCAACTCTATGGTTGACATCATACTTAGCAAGCATCTTGCGGAAAACACCATGAATGAAGTGTGAACCGCCATCAGTCATCAGATATCTAGGGACTCCAAATCTTGGGAAAATGACTTCTTTAAGCATCTTAATAGAGGTGTGGTGATCAGCATTTCTAGTGGGGATAGCTTCTACCCACTTAGTGACGTAATCCACAGCAACTAAGATGTGAGTGTACCCATTGGAACTCGGGAAGGGTCCCATATAATCAAAGCCCCAGACATCAAACGGTTCAATGACAAGTGAATAGTTCATAGGCATTTCCTGACGCTTACTGATGTTCCCTATTCTTTGGCATTCGTCACAAGACAAGACAAACTTACGGGCATCCTTGAAGAGAGTGGGCCAATAGAAACCTGATTGCAATACCTTCTGAGCAATTCTATCTCCAGCATGGTGTCCTCCGTAGGCTTCGGAATGACACTTCTGCAGGATCTGTCCCTGTTCATGTTCATGCACACAACGTCTAATAACACCATCTACTCCTTCCTTATAAAGGTGAGGATCATCCCAAAAGTAGTGTCTCAAATAAAAATTTCTTCTTTTGCTGGTAGGTGAAACTCGGTGGTATGTATTTGGCTACGATATAATTTGCGTAATCAGCATACCACGGTGCACTATGTGAAGTGCGAATGACATTTAATTGCTCATCAGGAAAGCTGTCATCAATAGATCGTGGGTCATCAAGGACAATCTCTAGCCTGGACAAGTTATCTGCTACAGGGTTATCATCACCCTTTCGGTCAACAACGTGCAAATCAAATTCCTGTAGCAGGAGAACCCATCTGATTAGCCTAGGCTTAGCGTCCTTCTTCTCCATAAGGTACTTAATAGCAGCATGATTAGAGTGAATAGTGACTTTGGAGTCAACTATATAAGATCTGAACTTTTCACATGCAAACACGACTCCTAAAAACTCCTTTTCCGTAGTGGCATAGTTTCTTTGGGCACTGTCTAGAGTTTTACTAGCATAGTGAATAACATTCAACATCTTGTCAACTCTTTGTCCTAGAACAGCACCAACAACATAATCACTAGCGTCACACATGATTTCAAAGGGAAAGTTCTAGTCACGTGGTTGAACAATAGGTGCGGTTATCAAGGCCTTCTTAAGTATTTCGAAAGCTTCTTCACAATCCTCATCAAAAACAAAAGGAACATCCTTCTGAAGAGGTTGGTAAGAGGTCTAGAAATCTTAGAGAAGTCTTTAATGAACCTTCTATAGAAACCAACATGACCTAGGAAACTTCGTATACCTCTGATATCTGTGGGGCAAGGTATTTTTTCAATTGCATCAACCTTAGCCTTATCAACTTCAATGCCTCTTTCAGAAATTTTGTGTCCTAAGACGATGCCTTCATTAACCATAAAGTGGCACTTCTCACAATTCAAGACGAGGTTGGTATATTTGCATCTCTGTAAGACTCGATCAAGGTTGCTGAGGCAATCATCAAAGGAAGACCCGTAAACAGAGAAGCCATCCATGAAAACCTCGACAATCTTTTCACAAAAGTCAGAGAATATAGCCATCATACATCTTTGAAAGTTGGAAGGTGCATTGCATAAGCCAAAAGGCATACGTCTATAAGCAAAGGTACCGAAGGGGCAGGTGAAAGTGGTTTTCTCCTGATCAGATTGTGCAACAGGTATTTGCGAGAAACCTGAATAACCGTCTAGAAAGGAGAAGTGTGTGTGTTTGGATAGCCTTTCTAGCATTTGGTCGATAAACGACAAAGGATAATGGTCTTTCCTGGTTGCCTTGTTCAGTTTCCGAAAGTCTATCACCATCCTATAGCTAGTAATAATCCTTTGTGGGATTAATTCATTCTTATCATTAGGAAAGACAGTGATACCTCCCTTCTTAGGTACGCAATGTACTGCACTTACCAATCACTATGACCAACATGATAAATGATTCTTGCTTCCAGAAGCTTTAATATTTCTTTTCTCACGACCTCTTCCATCTTAGGATTTAATCTCCTTTGATGATCAACAACTGGTTTGAAGTCAGGATTAGTTTTAATCTTGTGCTGACATAGAGTGGGACTAATACCCTTAAGATCATCAATAGTATATCCAATAGCCGCACGGTGCTTCCTCAAAGTTTTTAGTAACTTCTTCTCTTCGTGATTCGAGAGGAGATCACTAATAATAACAGGATATATCTCCTTCTCATCAAGATAGGCATAGTTAAGAGTATGAGGCAACTGTTTAAGCTCAAACACAGGATCACCCTTCGGCGGGGGAGGATCCCCAAGCAGTTCAACAGGCAAATTATTCTTGAGAATAGGATATTGCTCTAAGACAATTTTATCTATCTTATGTCTTTCATCCATATGCATATCATTATCATGCTCTAGCAGATATTTCTCTAAAGGATCCGTAGGAGGTACGACAATAGAGGCAAGAGCAATGATTTCATCCCTACCAGACGACTCTTTTTCATGGGGTTGTATTCCAAACTTGGAGAAGTTAAATTCATGAGACACACCCTCGAAACTAACAGTGACAGTCTGCTTAATGCAATCAATGTGAGCATTGACAATGTTGAGAAAGGGTCTACCAAATATGATGGGGCAAAAGCTATCTTGTGCAGTAGCAAGGACGAGGAAATCAGTAGAATACTTCGTCTTACCACACAGGACTTCTATGTCTCTCACAATTCCCAGAGGGCAGATAGTGTCTCTATTAGCTAGCGTAATAGTGACATCAATGGGTTCTAACTCAGCAGGTGCAATCTCATCTTTGATTTCATCATATAGGGAACGGGGTATTGCACTAACACTAGCACCCATATCACATAAACCATGATAACAATGATCTCCTATCTTGACAGAAACAATGGGCAGGCCAACTACAGGTCCGTATTTGTCTTTCGTGTGAGGTTTAGCAATTCTAGCAGAGTCCTCACAGAATTTGATAACATGCTCGTCTATGTCTTCGGCTAAGAGATCTTTGATAATAGCAACACTAGGTTCAACTCTAATTTCCTCGAGGGGTGCAAGTGGTCTAATGTAACCCCTACGTATCACAGTTGGAGCTTTAGAATAATCCTTTTTCCTAGCAGGGTAAGGTGGTTTCTCAGCGTAGGCACAAGGAACAACAGGATCACTAAAAGCAATGACTTTCTCCTCAACTAGATTGGGTTTGGCTATGTTGACTTCTACAGGGGGATGATATTAAAACCACTTCTCTTTCGGAAGATCAACATGAGCAGCAAAAGATTCACATAGAGAAGCTACTATCTCAGAGTCAAGTCCATACTTAGCGCTAAAATCTCTAGAAGTGTTTGTTCAACAAAACATTTAACGCAATCAAACTGGAAATTCATACCTGACTCCTTACCTTCGTCCAGCTCCCAATCTTCAGAGTTACGTTTGATTCTTTCCAATAAATTCCACTTGTGTTCAATATCCTTCTTCATAAAAGAACCGGTACAAGAAGTTTCAAGCATGGTACGATCTTCATGAGAAAGCCGAGCATAAAAGTTTTGAGTGATAATTTCTCTCGAGAGCTCATGATTGGGGCATGAATATAACATTGATTTAAGCCTCCCCAAGCTTGAGCTATGCTTTCCCTGTCACGAGGCCAAAAGTTATAAATATAATTCCGATCACGATGTACTAAATGCATAGGATAGAACTTTTGATGAAATTCCAATTTCAACCGATTGTAGTCCCATGATCCAGTATCATCACATAGCCTATACCATGTCAACGCCTTATCCTCCAAGGATAAAGGAAATACTTTCTTCTTTACCTCATCCTCGGGCAAACCTGCAAGCTTAAATAAACTTCAAACTTCATCTACATAGATCAGATGCAAGTCTGGATGTGAAGATCCATCTCCTCTAAAAGGATTAGCCAGCAGTTTCTCAAGCATACCCGAAGGAATTTCATAAAATATATTTTCAGTAGGTACCTCAGGTTGAGGAACAACTCCTCGTGCTTCTGTTCGTGGTGAAGATACCCCGAACAAATTCCTCAAAGGAACAGTTTCCATAGTGACAAGTGACAATAAATTTCAGCACAGTATATAAATGTTTCCTTACCAAATTCCACTTACCAAAGGCGCTTCACTCCCCGGCAACGGCGCCAGAAAAGAGTCTTGATGACCCACAAGTATAGGGGATCAATCGTAGTCCTTTCGATAAGTAAGAGTGTTGAACCCAACGAGGAGAAGAAGGCTCTGATAAACAATTTTCAGCAAGGTAATAACTGCAAGCACTGAAAGTAGCGGTAACAAGTGATGGTGTAGCAAGGTGAAACGTAGCAACCGAAAAGTAACAAGTAGTAGCAACGGTGCAGCAAGTGGCCCAATCCCTTTTGTAGCAAGGGACAAGTCTGAACAAAGTCTTATAGGAGGAAAAACACTCCCGAGGACACACGGGAATTTCTGTCATGCTAGTTTCATCATGTTCATGTGATTCACGTTCATTACTTTGATAGTTTGATATGTGGGTGGACCGGCGCTTGGGTACTGCCCTTACTTGGACAAGCATCTTGTTAGAGCATATATCTCCATATGTGGTTTTGGTAATTGATGACAATTCCTATGGACTAATGGTTGCCTTAAGTTACATTTATAGGATTTGTCCATAGGCACTTCTTGAAGTCCATCTGTTGGGTTCAAGGAGTTTATATGATGACCAAGATGGTATTCAAGGTATTATCCAAAGAATGGTCATAGAGACACATGGTTGATCAAGATCTCAGACAAAGAGTAAATCAAGATGATCAACACACAAAGCGTACAAGATGTACCGAGAGGGATCAAGTGATCCCATGGTATGGTAAGCATTGTCCATTACGTGTTTGTGTACTAACCCATGGTCTTCGTGAGAGTTCTATGTGGGGGCTAGGTGTGTTTCCATGGGCTTGCGTCAAAGGTAAGATCTCATACAACCCATGAAGTATGACGTCAAGTTGTGATCGTCATCAAGATTGTGATGTGCAAGTTCAAGTGGATCAGCACAAAGATATCATGCTTGAAGCTTGCCGTCCATTGTGGTGGCAATGGACTTGTGAAGATATGCTGAAGAGTGGCTCACCCATAGTGAGTATGGGGGAGAAATCAACTAGTCTTCATCAAGCCAATGCAATCAAGAAAGGTGGTCCATCTTGAGGAAGCCAAGATCATCATCATCTAGCTCAAGAGGACGAGGTGCAAGGTATAGGTTTGCCCTTGATAGGTTTTCTGTTTAGGATAGATTGCTGTACTATCAAGGGGGGCTCTCAAGTGAGTAGCTTGATCGTATCGTTCGTTGAGAGCTCAAACCATTTGCATCCTTGCATCATACTTCTTGGTTCTTGTTTGGTGTTTCTCTTTGTGAGTTTTAGAGCTTATGGTCATCATCGTGACAATCTCGAGTTCATCGAAAACGGAGTCCATATGCATCTACTATGATGTTTTCGATGTTGGAATTTTTGCCGGTTCTTCATTCATAGAGGACTCACATCTCTATATCATTGGCATTTTCATATCTGCATGGTCGCTGTTTGGATAGCTCTTGTCGTCCTGAATCCAACAAGCTTGGGTTTGCTCGATTCGGAGCTCGTATGCGAAAGTTATGGCTGTTTCAGTGGCGAGTGGTAGTACCGCCGGACCTAGCGGTAGTACCGCTAGAGTTGGCGGTAGTACCGCTGGCCCTAGTGGTAGTAGCGCTAGAGCTGGCGGTAGTACCGCTGTCCCAGCGGTAGTACCGCCCCTGGCCAGCAGTAGTACCGCTCCAAGTTTTTAGTACCGTCATCTTTGCAGTTGTACTGCGTCGGACATTTTTGCGAAGACTTTCTTGGCGGTGGTTGGCCCGGTAGTATCTTTGCGCTACCATGGGCTCAGCGGTAGTACCGCTGCAGCCAGCGGTAGTACCGCCGGAGGGTCAGCGGTAGTACCGCTGGGCTCGGGCTGTAAGTGGGGGTAACGGTCTGATTCCTTTCCCCACTATATAAAGGGGGTCTTCTTCCCCCTTGGCCGAATCTATCCGTTGAGCTCTTGTTCTACCTCCATTGTTGACATTCTTAGAGCTTGCTAACTCTCAATCCCTCCAATGATTCTTGCTTGTTCTTGAGGGAAAAGAGAGAGGAGATCTAGATCCACATCTCCATCAATCACTTTCTCCTCTATGTGAGGGGAACCCCTTGGATCTAGATCTTGGAGTTCTTTGTGAGATCCTTGTTCTTCCTCTCATATTTCTCCATAACTTTTGTTGTTGTGGAGCGATTTGAGTGTGAGGGACTTGACCACTTCGTGTGTTCTTGCCATTGCATTAGTTGCATCGGTTTGAGTTCTCCACGGTGATACGTGGAAGTGAGAAGTTGAGAAGCTTACTACCTTTGGTACTTAGTACCCTAGATATTGTTCTTCGTGGATGCTTTGGCATCCTAGAAGCTTGGTGGTGTCTCAGAGCTCAATCATTGTGGTGTGAAGCTCCGGGCAAGCGTCGGGGCCTCCAATTAGGTTGTGGAGATAGCCCCGAGCAATTTGTACGGGTACCGGTAACCGCCCCCAAGGGTTGCCACGTGTACGGGTTCGGTGATCGCCCCCAAGGTTTGCCATTTGTACGGGTTCGGTGACCGCCCTCAAGGGTCCCTTAGTGGAATCACGGCATCTTGCATTGTGCGAGGGCGTGAGGAGATTACGGTGGCCTTAGTGGCATCTTGGGGAGCATTGTGCCTCCACACCGCTCTAATGGAGATTAGCATCCGCAAGGGTGTGAACTTCGGGATACATCATCGTCTCCCCGTGCCTCGGTTATCTTTTACCCGAACCCTTTACTTATGCACTTTACTTTGTGATAGACATATTGTTTATTGTAATATATCTTGCTATCACTTAGTTGTTTATCTTGCTTAGCATAATTTGTTGGTGCACATAGGTGAGCCTAGTTGTTTGTAGGTTTTGTGCTTGACCTATTAAACGTTAGTTTTATTCCGCATTTGTTCAAGCCTAAACGTTAATTATTTTAAAGCGCCTATTCACCCCCCCTCTAGGCAACATCCACGTCCTTTCACATCCCACTTATGATTAACCCCTCTCGCAAGTATCCGCAACTACGAAAGAAGAATTAAGACAACGTCTAACCATAGCATTAAACTAGTGGATCCAAATCAGCCCCTTACGAAGCAACGCATAGACTGGGGTTTAAGCTTCTGTCACTCTAGCAACCTATCATCTACTTACTACTCCCCAATGCCTTCCTCTAGGCCCAAATATGGTGAAGTGTTATGTAGTTGACATTCACACAACACCACTAGAGGAAAAGACAACATACATCATATCAAAATACTGAACGAATACCAAATTCACATGACTATTATCAGCATGACTTATCCCATGTCCTCAGGAACAAAAGTAACTACTCACAAAGCTTAATCATAATCATGATCAGAGGTGTAATGAATAGCATCAAGGATCTGAACATAAACTCTTCCACCAAGTAATCCAACTAGCATCAACTACAAAGAGTAATCAACACTACTAGCAACCTTACAAGTACCAATCGAAGCCGCGAGACGGAGATTGGTTACAAGAGATGAACTAGGGATTGGAGAGGATATGGTGCTGATGAAGATGTTGATGGAGATGACTCCCCTCCGACGAGACGAGTGTTGGTGATGACGATGGCGATGATTTCCCCCTCCGGGAGGGAAGTTTCCCCGGCAGGATCGTCGTGCCGGAGCTCTAGATTGGATCTGCTCAAGTTCCGCCTCGTGGCGGCGGCAAAACCACGAAAAAGCTCCTCCTTGATTTTTTCTGGAACGAAACCCTTCATATAGCAAAAGAGGCGGGGGGGGGGGGCAGTGGGCCGTCAGGGAGCCCACAAGCCCTATTGCCGCCACCAGGGGGTAGCGGCTACCAGGCTTGTGGGGCCCTGGTAGCTCCCCTCTGGTACTTCTTTCGCCCAGTATTTTTTATATATTCCCAAAAAATTCCACGTTGATTTTTAGGGCAATTGGAGTTGTGCTGAATAGAGGACTCAGACTTGCTCCTTTTCCAGTCCAGAATTCCAACTGCCGGTATTCTCCCTCTTCAAATAAACCTTGCAAAATAAGAGAGAAAAGGCATAAGTATGGTACTACAAGGTAATATAATAGTCCATAAAGCGATAAATATCAACATGAAAGCATGATGCAAAATGGACGTATCACGGCTCAGATTCATCATAGATGCATCTAGCTCCTTCTAAGGGGATTGGAACTAGGACCGCACGAAGTAACTCTGTGGCAGGAGCTGTGTAGTGAGTGTCTTAGGTCATCTAATCAAGAACCCAAGTGTTTACATCTGATGCTTCATCCGAAAGATGTGAAGTGCCATAGAATTTAATAATGAGTTCTTCATTTGAGTCGCAGATATCCATGCAGAACGGTAGTAGGCATCATTATATAGTACGTTGAGGACTGGCCCGAAGTAGGGAATGAGTTCCATGTGTGCATGACGAATTTGCTGATTCTGAAAAAGCTTATTCTTCTCAAAGAGCATAGCACCATAGAAGTTCATGCGTGCACGAGTCCAAAATCTCTCGCGCCTTATCCTTGGGGAGTCATACGGATTTGCACCGATGAAGAAATGATGTTCATCAAAGAATCTCTCCTTCTGGAATTTTGGTCTTTTTGTACCACTTTAAGGCTGAAGAGTCTTGGGTTGAAGATTTGGCTTGAATCGTCCCACAAGTCTTCGGAGTTCTTCAGTCTGAGGAACTCGAGCCATGGCAACGGCACAATGAGGATTTTGAATATGAGGTTCATCAGTAGTGCCATCACCTTGAGGAGGATCAGTTTCTTTAGCCACGTTCTTTAGTTTGAGGAACGTGCTTTGCAGATACATCAATTACTGGTGCAGCAATATCCTTAGTGGCGGTTTGATTCACACTTTCTTCAGCTGATGCGGCTGATTCATCCTCCGGGATAGACTTCATCGAAGTGTGTTTTTCATCAAACTCTGTATGAATTTCTTCAATGACTCCAGGGGACCGAGGATTTTGTGGAAGTGGAGTTGCCAGTGGTGAGTTGGGATGAGCCGTTTCCCAATAGTCGTCGTTCATAAGTGGTGTTTGGCATCCAATGTCCACATTTTCATATTTTTCTTCATCACCGGCTCTCGTCTCTATCGAGGTGGAGGTGATGATTCTTGAGGAATTGAAGGATTAAGTTCCACTTCAATTTCTTCATCAGCCTGCTCTGTGGAAGCAGCTGGTCGAGTATCTTCCCTTTCTTCACCCCCTTGTGGGATGACATGTTCGGCAACAAATGGCACCACCTCGTAAGAGGGTACCATGCTGATTGGAGTAGCATCAATAGGCGCATTTGAGGAACTTGTCAAAGTCTTCAAGCGTTTGGCTTCTGAGGACTCTGTGCTTGTTGACGCCTTTTGCTTCTTAGTTGATTCCTTTTCAACAGCCTTGGTTTTCTTCACTTCTGATGCAGAAGGAAGTGTCACTTTCTTCACCTTTGAAGATTTTGATGCTTGGGCAGATTCTCCAGGCACGGCTGATGCAGTCGTCCTGGTAGTGGAAGTTTCTTCACGCACATATTATTCAGGCGCTTGAATTTCTTCAGCTCTCATAGTTTCTTCATGCGGTTGAGTAGAGGAGCTGACCTGAGGAATTTGTGGCCACGTTTGGACTGCATCCCTATTGTTGTGGTCAATGATGGCTTTGGTGGCCACATTGACGAATCTGACCTTTGCACCCTTTGAGTCAGTGTTATAGCGAGTGTATTCTCCACTGAGGTTTTTGATCTCAGTTTGTGCGGAGACGAGCTAGTGAGGGGTCAAAGATAGGATGTTATTCTTCAAAAACCTTTCTTTCTGAGTTTGTGCTTTCGTGGCCCTTTTGGCCTTTCCCACCTTCCATTTTTCTTCAATGATGAAATCTTTCAGTACATGGCTTGGTCCAGGTGGGTGCTTCAAATCATCAATAGGGGTTTGAGGATCTTGGTACCAGGTGTGAATGAAGTCTAACACCACCTTGGGATCCAGCATGAGGGGAATGTTTGTGCCTTTGGCCTGTGCAACCCTTTCTTGTTTGGTTGTAACGATTGCAACAAGTACTTCATCATGAGCCTCTTCTTCTTCCTTAGATCCAGAGGGAATATTGAGGACCAATTTGTTAGGGATAGGACTTTTTCCTCCCCCAGCGGTCATCTTCTTCTTCATGGTTGCACTTGAAGAAGTGTGTGCACAACCAGAAGCACAGGGTCCTGAGGGAATTGGAGTCCCCATTGGACGCTGGCTTGTCTCCAGTTGCATTGGCAGTGAGCACATTGGGACAGTCACTCAGGACTTTGCACCCACATTTGGAGCCGATTAAGGAATTTGCTGTGAGGAATGTACAGTTGAAGACTTTGGCTTGACGACCCATTTCTTCACCAAAGCTCGCTTTGGAGCAGTTTCACTGCCAGAGACCTCAGTAGCAGAGGAGGAGGGAGTAGCAGCTACAACAGCAATCTCCAAATTGAATCTTCTCATGACCACTTTTGTATCCTCTGCAGTTTTGCTTGATGCTAAGCACATTCTCCAGGAAATGCTTCACCGGTGACGAGGCTTGTGGGATCATCAACTTGTTGATTACCAAGAGGAGGTATTAGGCCTGGAGTCTTCAAAGAGAATTTCTTCATGTACTTTGGAGTCACATACGTGTACTCCCTCCATTCCCTAGCCCATCTCCTCTCTATTTTCTGCAAGCGTGTCTTGCACTTTTCCTTTGTGTCCTTCCCATATATTTCTTCATCATAGATGTGTTCAGTTATTTCAAAAGCAGTGTCGGTCTCAAGCTTCTTTCCACCCTTCTACTGTTTGTTCTCTTCAGCCATTTTCTTCACTTGAGGAATTTAAACCTTTGAGGAATCTGATGAGGTGTGCAAATTTTCTTCAAGAAATGTCGCAAATGAGTTAAGTTGATGAGAACCTAGAGATTTGTCAGCATACATTTTGTACATGTGAATAGAGTATAGGTGCGAAGAATTTGAAGAGGTCATATGCGTCCTCAGAAGATTTTCAAAAATGAATCAAGTTGAGGAATTTGACGAATATGGTCTTGAAGAATTTCTCTAAGTGTTCTTGACTTAGGTTCCAGAGTTGTGCAGATATAAAAATTCACACAATTGAGGAATATCTTGAAGAATAGTGTAACTTAGTGAAATTGATCAAGTGATCTAAGCATAGGAAGTGTTCATATGATGAATTTGGTGAGTAATAACACATTTTGAAGATTTTATGGAAACACAAGTATCTACAAGAGGAGTAAAATTAGATTTTAATTCACCCTTGCAGAAGAACACGAAGAACAGGACGGACATGAGGGAGTGGAGTAGAAGTTCATCAGTTCAGATCTTCAACGCCCTAACTCGGCGGCTGAAGACAGCTACGACGGCGTCAGAGGGAGGATATCCGCGATCGGTGTTAGTACGACGATGAGGAGGTCGAGGCAGTGAAGCTCTTCCTCCCCGACGACGATGATTTTTAGCGGTGGTGCTAGGTCTGGGCTTCGAGCTATAAGAAGTGGGATCGATAGGAAGAAAGTAACCAGGGGATGTGAGTGGGGTATTTATAGCCCAGGTAAAAACGATCCGGCCTCAAGTTTTCGGACCAAACTGCCCCTGACTCTTCCTCTCCGCTTGACATGTGTCATCCCTGCATTAAGCGGAGGAGTTAGTGGAGATCGTGATTATCGAGTCGTGGGTAGTGGAAGCGGTTTGAGCGGCAAGAGCCAAACTTTGTGAGGATTTTGTTCGCAAATTCTTCAGCTGACAAGGACTCAGTGAAGACTTTGAACGAGTTTCAAATAGAACACATATGAAGAATTTGAGAACAGACTGGGTTGAGCTTAGCATAGAGGGGGAACGAGTCCGATCACATTCACATAGAAGAAAAACCAACATGAAGACTTAGCAATATGTGAATGCTGTTGATGATTTTCAAAGGTAACAAATAAGTATAGAGTCAATGAAGAACACATGTTGAAAAGTTTGAAGAATTTGAACTTTTTGAGGAATTTGCAAACTTGCAGATTTGAAGATCTGAAGATTTTCAAGATTTAGAATTTGCAAAAATCTCAACTTCGAAGAATTTCAACTTTGAGGAATTTCAACTTGGGTTGGTGGCGTAACCCACCGTATAAGAATGATGATTTCAGACACCGCGTACAATTAACGTAGGGTCCCGAGAATCAAATTCTTCATTAATTTCTTCACACTTAGAGTGTTATTGTTCATTGATTGAAGAAAAATGTTACTTCGTGTGTTGCACATCTAAGTCATCAATTTTGAATAAATGTTAGGATGTGTGTTCTTTCATAGAACATTCGAAGATTCTAAGATATTTAGCTCACACCACAACTTGCAAAATCTCTTCTCATCGAAGGACTTAGTGAAGGCATCTGCGAGTTGTTCTTCAGTATTCACGTGGTCAAGGAAGATGTTGCCCTTGAGTACATGAGCATGAAGAAAATGATGATGAATCTGGATGTGCTTGGTCTTCGAGTGTTGTACTAGATTGTTTCCAATCTTGATTGCACTCTCATTGTTGCAGTAGAGTGGCACATTCTTCATGTTGATGCCTTAGTCCTTGAGGGTGTCCTTCATCTACAGTAGTTTAGCACAGCACGAACCAGCAACAATGTACTCAACTTCAGCAGTGGAAAGTGACACACAGTT